>NC_067464.1:11591631-12247465 GCF_025434085.1 Hippocampus zosterae | reverse complement strand
TTTGCAACTGCTGTAGCTGGAACAAAGCGCTTTACAGAACATTTAACATAAAAGAAAAATAATACAATGGCCAAGACCGATTTCAACAATCTGGATAACCTCCTTAAAGAATTACATTAAAAAGTTGAGAGACGGTCGAATTAAATTCCCCTATCAAGTAGGGGTTTTTTTTGTTTATTTTTTTTATTTTTGTGGATAGTGTGACGAGCTGATTCCTTGGTGAAATCGGTAATCATTGATGGTTTCTGGAACTGTGACGTGATGGATGAAATAGGAGATGTCCCCTTTTGAAGCAGAGTTACCGAAAATTCTGTTTTCACTGTGCTCTCCCATCTTGCTGCAGGGTCCGCTGAAGGGCTTCCTGGAGGTTTTGGGAAAATTACAGAGGAAGTTTTTTCACAAAGGTCTGCGCATGGACTGCCCTATTCGCACCTACCTGGTGACGGCTCGCAGTGCCGCCAGTTCCGGTACTAGAGCCCTAAAAACTCTGCGTTCGTGGGGCCTGGAGATTGATGAGGCCCTTTTTCTAGCAGGAGCCCCGAAGGGCCCCATGCTGGAGAAGATCAGGCCGCACATTTTCTTTGACGACCAGATGTTTCACGTGGAAGGGGCAGCTGAGCTTGGCACTGTAGCCTGTCACGTTCCCTATGGCATTGCCCAGAGGCTTGCAGACAAATGACTTGAGGCATGAACATTTGGATGCAAACGAAACAAGGCACGATGGTGGAAGTTCTCCTAAAATGTCTACAATTATTATTTTTTTTAAATCACTGCCATTGTAGATTAAAACCACTACAAATACAAAAGAAAAATGCTATTTTTTTTCAACACCTATAAAATGTTTATTTAATTATAAGCTACTGTAAATTTGTTAAATGCCCTAAAGTTTTTGCAGATTTTTATTATGATCTTACACATCATTGACATATATTGTACTGTATTGTATTGTTGAGTAATTATTCACGTATTTTACCATTACAAATGTGGTATGTTGTGGAATTAAAAAAAAAATCTCTCATTAAAACACAATCTAGATGTTGTGATCCCTATTTCATTTCTGTTGTCTCCTCATGTCTTGCTTTGACTTTTACCTGTCTTTAATTTGCATGATCAAACATGCTAAAATCTACCACAGACTATTATGACAGCAATTATGAAATGCATCATTCTCATTTCAGATTTTCAGTAATACCTACTAAGTGGGAAAAGACCGGATGTTTTGTTTGCAGTTGTAAAATGGGTTTACAAGTTACGTGGCAGGTCAAATAAACTAGATTCTACAATCATCTTGATAATCATCACTATAAAAGGTTAGTTCACATCATATAATAAAACAGTGCACCTTTTTAATGCATTAATATGAAGTTGTGCATTTTCAAAAGAAAAAGTAGAAATATCGGTCCTAATGTTTCTCACTTAAAGAACACTGGAAGCTATTCATTCTTGACGGCAGAGGGCGACAGAAACCGATTTACTCAGTTGGCTAACTGGGTCTGTGTTAGCTATTGTATTTCCTTTTCTTTTTTCTCTGCTATGCGCTGCGATTGATTGACTGGCGACCAGTTCAGGGTGTAGTCCACTTTTTGCCCCAAGTCCACTGGGATAGGCTCCAGCGCCGCCCCGTGACCTTGTACCTATAAGCGTTGTTGAAAAAAGATGGATGGATATAAATTCTCTGCTGGGTCGTTCTGTTAATGTGGTTTTAGCCCGTGGTCTCATTGTGTGGCATCTCACATGACAAACACTTGAGTTTCATTCAGGGAAATACGACACAATTTATAATTAATTTTGATTTCGTTATTTAATCTGTGGTTGCTGCTAGGGTTAAGGTTTTGCAAGTGGAGGTAGGGTTTGCAAGTATGGGTTGGGTTTAGGATTTACATGTAGGGTTAGGATTTAGGGTTTGCAAGTAGGGCAGGGATCAGGGTTAGAGGATTTGAAGATTAAAATGCTTGGAATTTTTTGGCCGTTAATTTCCGGAATCTTTATTTATTTAACTTTTTTTCCATGTTAGAAATTCTTTTGATATAATTCAACCTTCGACCACTAGATGGCAGCGCAGTTTTCTGTATAAGACTACATTTTTAAGAGTAGAAAATAGTAAGCGACAGCCTACTCTTTGCTGAAGATACTCGAAATGAATGCCACAGTCCGTTTCCACCTTCCATTTAAGGCAAAAAGAAAGCAACCGCTGTAGGTTCCAGTGCTGTGTCCAAGGACCAGCAACCCAAGGCCAAGGCCAAGGACAAGGACTTGAATCCTAGGCCAAGGCCAGGGCCAAGGACTTGGAAAATTTTCCGAGGCAAGGCCAAGGCCAAGGACTTGAGAAATCTTCAGAGGCCAAGGCCAAGGACCAAGGACTGTCCTCCAAGGCCAAGGACCAAGGACTGTCCTCCAAGGCCAGGGACCAAGGACTGATTTAGAAGCTGAGGCCTTGCCGAGGACATGCATAAAACAATGCTATCATACCACTTGGCAGGTCTTCATGATTTGCAACACCCCTCCATCATAACCCCTTGCACTCCCTAACGCTTGAATGAAGTGTTTTTATTCAAAGAGTAGAACAGTTAGGGTACGTTATTTATACTGAGAAAAACAAAAAAGCATATGATATACATTTATGAATTAATATTTTAGTGCAGTAGTTTCTTAATGTGAAGTAAATCAACACTCAACAGGCATGACATGGCACGGAAGACAAGTTGAGAAATGACTAGAAGTCAATCACTGAGTGCAGAAAAAGCGGTAAACTCTGCAGTGATAATTTTACAGTTTACCGGCAGCGAGTCCCAGGGACTCGCTGATCAGAGAAGTATGAGTCCCATTATGCATTGAGAGAGTCCCAAATTTCTAATTCTGTAATGGTCTACTTATTCAATTGCATATGTTAATAACACAAACAACAACATATACTGTACATACAATTATAAACAAATATTGCAAAAATTTAAATAATCCAGGAGCAGGCCTGAGGATTTCGGCACTTTGAAGTGAACGATGAGTCGTTTTGAGCCGAAAAAAACGACCATGAATAGTAAGGTGTTTTAACAAAAAAACAAAAAACAACCATGTATATATAGTAAGGCGTTTTTAGCCCAAAAAAACGTCTATGTATAGTAAGGCGTTTTTAGCCCCCAAAATTCGACCATATATAGTACGACGTTTTTGACCGAAAAAAACACGACCATGTATAGCACGGCGTTCTTAGCCGAAAAAAAAGGACCACGTATTGTAAGGCACTTTAAGCCGAAAAAAATGACCATGTATAGTAAGCTGTTTTTAGCCGAGAAAAACAACCCTGTATAGCAAGGCGTTTTAACATGGTATATGCCTGATTATACATGGTCGTTTTTGACGCTAGACATTCCTTACTATACATGGTCGTTTTTTTTCCGTCTAAAAACGCCTTCCTATACATGGTCGTTTTTTTCGGCGAAAAACGCCTTACTATACATGGTCGGATTTTTTTGGCCAAAAATGCCTTCCTATACATGGTCGGTTTTTTTGGGGCTACAAACGCCTTCCTTTACATGGTCGTTTTTTTCCGGCCAAAAACGCCTGACTATACATGGTCATTTTTTGGGGCTAAAAATACCTTGATCAATACATGGTTGTTTTTTGGGGGGGTATTTTGGGTTAAAAATGCTTTTCTATACATGGTAGTTTTTTGGGGGCTAAAACGCCTGACTATACATGGTCTTTTTTTCGGCTAAAAACGCCTTACTATACATGGTCATTTTTTTTCGGCTAAAAACGCCTTGATCAATACATGGTTGTTTTTTTGGGGTATTTTGGGTTAAAAATGCCTTTCTATAAATGGTCGTTTTTTGGGGGCTAAAAATGCCTTACTACACATGGTCGTTTTTTTTTTTTTCGGCCAAGAACGCCGTGCTATACATGGTCGTTTTTTTTCGGCTAAAAAGGCTTTCCTATACACGGTCGTTTTTTTGGGCTAAAAACGCCGTAGTACACATGGTCGTTTTTTGGGGGGGCTAAAAACGCCTTCCTATACATGGTTTCGTGGCTCTAATCCCTCATTGTGTCAGAGGAGCGGCTATCCGAGGCCAAGGCCAAGGACTTGACTCCCGAGGCCAAGGCCAAGAACCAAGGACTTGACTCTGAGGCCAAGGCCGAGGACCAAGGACCACCCCTCAGTCCTCGAGTCGGTCCTTGGCATCGAGGACCGGCTCGAGGACACATCTCTGGTAGGTTCGCATTATGATGTACGCCTTTGCACGATTATTGATGTGTTGTGAGATATGTTTGTCAGTTGTGGAAAAGGTCGATTTGTTTACTGTATACACAGACCGTAGAGTCAGCACAATGTAAAACTGAACATTATCTTTGTATCTGTTTATTATATTATACAAACTGATTTCTGTTTTGTTTTTTGTGAGAAACCATCTCAATAGTGTAAGAATTAGAACCATTACATCGGAAGTTATTGCGCTGCGTTCCAAAACACGAAACTATTTTTTTGGGCCAGTTTAGACACCAAAAGTACATCCTGTCTAATTCATTCAAGAAAATGGGATAATTCAGTAATAAAAAGACACAATGTTGCCATTTTTATTTTACCAGAATAAAAATAGTTTCAGAACTCCACTGTGCCGTATTTGACATGTATTTATTTACAAGGGAAGATGAAGCAAGCACTCGTTGTTGTCCGTTTCATCTCCTCTTGGCTCCATTCTCGATATAATCACACAAACACTTCCATCACTGCCCTTCACACAGCACCAGGGAGCATTGGTTGTGCATGGGGCATGTGGGGGGGGGGGGGGTGTCAGGGGGTCCCATCGCTGTCTTGATTGACGTAAGGATGACTTGCGTTCAGGAGTTGATGAGAGCTTTCACCTTACTTGAGCGTCTTTTGTTTTCAGCAGGTGACGTCGAGGCAGGTTGTGCATGATATGTGGAATAATCACACATGGAGGTGGGGAGGGGGGTCAACTGTGAGGAGCGTCCCTCGGGGTTGATGCTTTGAACGTGGATGTGACACCCAAGGCCGAGGCAGATGAATTTCAGTCGGGATCGCCATCGAGTCATAAGTCATTATAAACTGTGTTGCTTAAAACCCTTTCAGAGACAGCAGTTACTACAGTGGACAGCTTCTCATGTCATCAGGTTACAGAGTGCATGAAAGGGTTCACCGCATCAGAATGGAGTGCGCAGTTAGATGCTGTCAAGATTACAAAGTTGTAAAAACATTTTAAAAAACAAGTAAATGCAATTTCAAAAAGTTGGAATAGTTTGAATCAGGGCGGCCCGGTAGTCCAGTGGTTAGCACGTTGGCTTCACAATGCAGAGGTACCGGGTTCGATTCCAGCTACGGCCTCCCTGTGTGGAGTTTGCATGTTCTCCCCGGGCCTGCGTGGGTTTTCCCTGGGTGCTCCGGTTTCCTCCCACATTCCAAAAACATGCGTGGCAGGCTGATTGAACACTCTAAATTGTTCCTAGGTGTGAGTGTGAGCGTGGATGGTTGTTCGTCTCTGTGTGCCCTGTGATTGGCTAGCAACCGATTCAGGGTGTTCCCCGCCTACTGCCCGGAGACAGCTGGGATAGGCTCCAGCACCCCCCGCGACCCTAGTGAGGATCAAGTGGTTCGGAAGATGAATGAATGAATGAGTTTGAATCGGTCAAAAAAAGTGGAAACTGGTGGTGGCTATTTACGTTTTAAAAAATATTAGCTGTTGAAAAGTTTGTGAAATCAGTGAATGGTAACAATAAATAAGATCACTTTAATGGACTGAACATATTGGAAGTGGAATGTTTGAATCAATTAAGAAAGTTAAGTGAGGAGGGAAAACTGTTGAATGTGTCCTCATGCAGGAATTATTTGGGTGAAAATTTGTGAGGTTTTAGTCTGATACAAATGTATGGCATGTTAATAATGGTTCTGTAGATGGATTAAATGAGCTGACCATTTTGAATTTCAAAATGATTTTTTTTAGGTACAGAATGTAGAAGAAATCTTTTGTTATTTTTGGACTGAAAAAAAAAAGATCTCTGATTCACATTGAAAATTATAATTAAATTATAACTTACATACATCGAAAGTGGAACTGTTTTAATCGGATGAAAAACAGCAAAGTAAATGCATGACAACGTTTTGATGTGGTCAAAGTGAAGTCGAAGGCTACTGGTTGAATTGAACCGAGGTCCGCTGGATACAGTTCCAACTGTTCTAACCTCTGTGCTGTGCACTTGTTAACGCAGAAAAAATGTGTTCCACCACATTGAATGCCAAGTGTGAAATGTACCACTATATATCGTTTACTATGAAATTATACTGAATGAATGTTGAATCGGTCAGCACAGTGCATTTGCATGTTCTCCCCGTGCCTGAGTGGGTTTTCTTCGGGTACTCCGGTTTCCTCCCACATTCCAAAAATATGCATGGCAGGTTAATGGAACACTCTAAATTGTTCCTTGGTGTGAGTGTGAGCGTGGATGGTTGTACTGAGTGTAGTGTAGAGCTGTGTGCCCTGCGTTTGGCTGGGAACCAGTTCAGGGGCCAACTGCCTGAGGGATGGCTGGGATAGACTGCATGTGTCTTAATTGTCACGTAAAAAGGCAGTGAAATCACATCTGATAATTATGTTCTGTTATACTAAAAAATGCATAGTTACGAGAATCAAGAGTTTTTGGGAAGCGGAAAATTCATGAAATTTTTTTTAGGGGTTGGGGGGATAAAAAGAAAAAACGTTTTTTTTCAGGAGCCATTTTGCAACACCAGAAATGTTATTGGAATAAAGTGATATTCAAGGAAAAGTTTTTACATTGCCAAAATAGGGTCATCTTCGAGGATGAGGATGAGGATTTATTCCAAGAAAAAAGTAAAACTATGAAAAAGTCATGTTACAAATGAAAGTTTGTACGTACAAAAATAAAACTGTATTCTTCTCGTTGCGGGGGGTTGGTGGCAAAATTATAACAGACCCCATCATATAACATGAATACAGTTCTTTTTAAAATAAATAAAAAGAGACGTTCTCCACCCGATTATCACCATTCAAAGGAATGATCTTCAATTCGGCCTTCTTCCCAAGCATGCACGCAAACACGCAAGCACAGCAACTGAATTATTGCAGCGTTTCAGCCGCGCTCGTGCTGCGATGCGCTCAAACATCACGGCACCCGTGTGGGGCGTTTATTTGTCCCTCCACGCCAGCTCAATACAATCACATGACTTTGGCCTACGATGGCAGAGGCTGCACAATCAACAGCGGAGCGTTAGTAAAGGATGCCTGAGTAGTTTGGCGGCCAGAGGTATCCCGCGACCGCTCCTGCAAAAATCCTAAAAAGAAAACGCGCAAGCAAATTGAGGAGGCGTGACGATTCAAGTCAAGCGATGAGCGAAAAGGTTCAGAGGTCAGCTTGTACTGTACTAGTGATGGAGTTGAGCACCGACTCTACGGCTAGGGGGGCCGGAGGGGTGTTCACTGGTCCAATCATGTAGAAGGGAGGCGGTGTGGGAGAAGGGGGCTATGGCTGTCGGCGCGAGTTTGCAGTGGAGAACGGCAGGCTGGTACAGTGAGGGAAAGTGACGTCTTTGTGTCACATCGGATCACACGGAGCACGAGCACGGCATTGGGGAGGGGAAAGAGGGGCGAGTGGTGTCCAGGCCCGACTAGCCCAAAGGCCTTCTCGTTAGTCTTGCTGTAGTTCTCAGTGAAACTAGCTCTGACCCAAGGTCCTACAGCACCCCTTATCCCCTACTCTAAAATCAAAAGTAACCCAATTATGGGTCAAAAAGTGACCGATGTCAATTGGATCAATCTGAACCAACTTTTTGGGTTGTTTGTTTAATCCACAAAGTTCAGTCAAATCAATAACCACACACAACACTTGTTTAGCACAAAACAACCACGTTTTTGCATGATGTGAGAAGAATAAATTCAACAAGCTCCTTGGCACAGAGGAGTGCTCCAAAAACATTTGGCTGAAAAATATGGTCAAAAAGAAGCCGACCAAAGTTTTTGGGTTACACTATATTTTGAACCCAAAATGTTGGGTTAAATCAATAACCCACAAAACCTCAACATCTGGGGTTAAATTAACAACCCCAGAAGTTGGGTTGGTCCCTTTTTGACCCAATTTGAGCTATATTCAACCCGACTGTTGTTAGAGGTGGCCTGGTGGGTCCAGTGGTTAGCGTGTCGACCTCACAGTGCAAAGGCACTGGGTTTGATTTCAGCTCCGACCTCCCTGTGTGGAGTTTTCATGTTCTCCCCTGTCTGCGTGGGGTTTCTTTGGGTACTCTGGTTTCCTCACACATTCCATAAACATGCATGACAGGCTGATTGAACACTAAAAAGGTGGGATAGTTCTTAGGTGGGATAGGCTCCAGCACGCTCCGCGACCCTTGTGAGGATTAAGCTGATCAGAAAATGGATGGATGGATGTTTTTAGAATGAATGAGATCCCAGTGTCAGCCCCAGGTTGACCTTAAGTTAAGACCAGTTTCACTACACAGTTCCAACCCAAAAACTGGGTTGATTTGTGCAAAACAATTCTCAAAATTGGGAGAAGCAATGCGACTCTTTTGAGTACATTTTTGGGGATAAATGAGTAACCAAAAAAAGTGGGGTCCAATTGACCCAAGTGGTGGTTGGTCTTGCTTTTTTTTTCCCCGAGTGAAGAGATGGGCGCTCCTCATGGTCACGGGAACATCCTGGAAATCATACGTTGGACCATCTGCTCCTCGTTGCATACATTTAGGCCCATAATCAGGAAGTCTTGTTAAATCCTTGTGTTTACAACGTCTGTTCTTCTGAGAGAAGTGCTCCTACAACAAAGGAAAGTCAAGTTAGACACACACATCACAATATCCTTGAATACACTGAATAGCAGCAATCGTGAAAAAAATCTAAATAAAAAAATAAGCCAGGTGTACTTGATATACACCTCAAAGGTTTTGTAACGGCACATGGAAGCCACAAGATGGCAGCAACACCCTTTTTCCTATTAAGATACAGCTATGGCCTGAGAAACTGAAGGAGGAGAGGAGAATTAAGTTTATTTTTCAAGAACATTCATTGGTATAAATTAAAATTATATGTGGAAAAGTTAGAGTCGTTTGTCTTTTTAACATTTTTACACTTTTCTTGAAAGTTTAAATATGACCAGAAATGTCCTCAGAACAGTGAGAATAGTAATAATTCCAAGAAAGAAAAAAAAGAAATATTACTACAGAACTACAAAGAGGCTGCAGTAGCTCCAAAACAGGGTCATGGTTCACATCCCATTGTAGACCGCCCAAATAAAATAAATACAGAAATGGCAAGTCGTTGTTGGAGAGATGCATTCCTTTGCTCGAACATCCTTTTCCGCATGCCTACATGCATACGCGAGGTTTGGCTATTCAACATTTTCTTCAACAAGCAGAGGGAAAAATGAACGAATGAAAGAAAATTTTGACTTATATTTTCTTCCAACCGTCTTATCTACCAATTATCTGGTAACCATCAAACAAAAAAAATCCACACCACCATGGAACTCCACATAGGAAGGCTAAAATAGTCACAACCTGCGAACTGTGACGCACTTGGTGAGCATGTTGCCTCATATTTGTCAAGAATATACCGGTAAGAGTCCTAATTTTGCAAGAATAAAGCTGTAAGGAAAAAAAAAAATGCAACATTTTGAGTTTTTTTTCCCCAAAAGAAAAAATTGGAATGACCCCAATTGTTATTTTATTGCAATATAAAGGGCATTGTATTATAACTGGAATTTTAAAAAAAGTCATATTAAAAGAAAAAAAGTCTGTTCTGGAAAAAGAACCGATCACAAGATTAAAGGCTGTAATAGCAATCATACAACTGCTACCCCACACCCAGGTGATAAGAAGACAAAAAGCTGTTTTATTAAACAATAAAAAGAATAATGCTTGAAAAATAAGGTTCGGATTTCAGGACTTACACAAGTCCAGCGATTATAAGTAAAGAATGTTAGGATAAACAATTCACAGTATTACAAGAATAGCTGTATTTTTATGAAAAAAAGTCAACATTCCAAGAATAAAGTTGTAATATTGGAAGGAAAATAGTCAGTGTTACAATATTTTTTTTTAATCATTCATAAGTCTATCCTGTGTGTGAATTCTTATTAATATACACGTTTCTCTTTTGAAACGAGGACTTAATTCTGGAAAATAATTTCTCCGACTTGTTTTCTTGTTCCGACACCGCAACTACTTTTGTGTCGTGAAATTACAACTTCACCGTGAAATTCTATTTTGAATTGATGCACACACTAACCAATGTCATGTGTTTTGTGACAAGCTAAACTGAATTGTCTGTATCCCTTGGTGAAAAAGCTAAGTGGGAAAAGAAACGGGAGGCGGTGGAGGGAACAAAAACATCTGCAGTATGAGCAACAGTGTTCACGGGCTAATTATTTTCATCACATCTGCTTACCTTTCATTCACTACGTGGCTTGCGTCTATCAAGAAAATAAATAGACTCCTTCATGTCCAAACATCGCCATTGGCTTGCGGCAGCCCGTTCACTGGTTCCTTCACGTTTGAATAAAAAATATCATCCAGTTACGGAGCACAACAAAGTCATAGCGAGATCCTTCGGAAAGATCCAGTAATGGCTCTTCAATGACATTCAAAACAGCCTCCAAATGTTAAAAAGTTACTTTTGTTCAAATTTTTTAGAGTTCCAGTGTTTTTTTTTTCTCCACACAATAGTATGCTCCTTCTGCTCCAAAGAGGGGCGGGGGAGGAGGTTGAAAGTCATTAGTTGACTTAATTTATAGATGTTTATAAATAAAATTTCATAAATTAAAAGTCCAGTAGATAAAATACAACTTATATATATTCTTTTTTTTTTGTCCCGAAGTGATCACGTTGTGCTTTCTGCAAACAAAAAGTTGGGGGAGTGGGAAAAAAAAAGCAGCAGCAGATTTTTGCCAGAGATGAATCCAGATGGTTTTTTTCTTTTTCTTTTTTTGTAGATGGAAAATGAGTGTGTCTATCTGTGTCGGCTGGATAATCCATTGCTGTTGGCGGCGGGCTCTTCCAGGTCGTCATCCTCAAAGCCGTGAAAGGTGGAGGCATCGCTCTCCGACGTGGTGGCAAACAGCTCCTCGGCACCGCCCGCGTTGCCACCGCCACCGTCCTCCTTCTCCTCGCCGCCGTCAGCTGGCTCACGGGACGAAAGAGGAGCAAAATGAGTCCGACAGAAAGACAAAGGGAAGCGGTCGTGCCCCTCCTCTGCCAAGAATTACTCCAAACTAGGGCTAGCGCTTTCACTTGGAACAGTTGAAAGTTGGAGACGCAATATGTAAATCAATTTGGTCTGTAACGACTGGTACCGGGCCACACAGAAAGAATAAATAACTTACATTCCTTCCATTTATTCTTTTCGGAATTTGAAAGATGTTTTTATTTAAAAACAAAAAATCCTCTGGTAGCTTTCACAGAATGCGTTGTGTTATTGGCCTCCTGAAATATTTGGTTGAGTATGTGTGGATAAAATCTGCAAAAATACTTATGAATGCATCCCGCCACTTTTGCTTTTTTCACATTTCAACATCGCTTACCCGATTTGGATGGCTAAACCCTCAAACTAAAGCTAAAAGTCTGCAGTGAAAGCACATTTTGTTTGTTTCAGTTCAACTGCATCGGGGTGTTGTTTCGACCTAAAAACGACAAGAATTGTCTCCTCCTCCCAATATTCATAGACTCGATAGTGCTTGGTTGTTTAATTACACACTTGTTGGTTGGGCAGTCACTCGAGAGACACGATAATTCATATATATCTAAGCACTTAAAGTACATTTTACATATGTCTCCGTGAATCCACAGTGGGACCTCGAGAGTACAATTTTAAGTGCAGATGAGACTGTCAAATCTTGTGGGACTTCGGCTAAGTGAGCATCAAAAGCATTACCCGTTTTCCTTTTTTTAGCGTTTTTATTTTTTTTCGGGTGAGATGACATCACAGAAGGTGGTGACCCAAGAGGGAAAATCCTGACAATAAACAGAGCAGCAAATGCTCCAACTCACGTGTGCATTGGCAGGTTGTGCAGGGGGAGCCAGATTTCATAAGCTTCTTGTTGGCATTCTGACATTTCTCACAGTATCGGTTGGGAATTCTGGCCCCGCTCGGCGCCTTTGGACCTGAGAGAAACATTTATATTAAAAAAAAAAAAAAAGAAAAGAAACTTCAGCAAAAATGTCTCAATGACATGCACCGTTTGCTCAATCAACACGACTTTTCCACAAATTTGCTTATTGCCACATCACATCGTCAACATTTCAGTTGTATTGATTAAAAACGTGAAAAAAAAAAACATCGTTTACCACCAAAAAATATTTAATTGTAACTATCCAACACAAGACTGAGATTGATCTTATCTTCACGAGGGTTGCAGGGGTGCTGGAGCCTCTCTCAGATATTATTTTTCTTTCTTTCTTTTTTTTTTTCATTTTTGAAAAACGCAGTTTGGTTTTTATTTTGTTGACAAAAATTTTTTTCAGCCAATTCATTTAACCTCAGTACTGAGTAACAGACATGCCAACCACTCATCTAATTCCTTTTTGGTTTAGCTGTGGAAATTTGCACTGACATTTACTGTGTCGAAAATAAAACATGAAATGCTTTCTGCAGATATTTGAATTGTTGCAGTTGCATCTAGGAGCTGGTAGGTCATTAGCAGACAGTCAATAAAATTGGTCATATTGCTCCCCTGTGGAACGCCAGAAGACACGTCAATGAAGCGGCACCAGAATAAAGATGAACACATTAAACCTTATTCGGAAAAGACACTGCACACTTTCAGCACTGAAAGGCAAGGTGAGTTAGCAACCGCAGTTCTTACGTTTGTGTCTGTCAGTGGGTTGTACATAAGGAGACCTTGATGAGACAGCGCTCCTCTCCTCAGCTCTGTCCTCCTCAGTAAGATGGGAATTGGTATAGTGGTAGCTTAGTCCTGTACGGCTCCTATAGCGCTTCGCATAGACTGTCACACACACACGCACAGCAATGAGTCTTGTCAAACCTTCAATCTAAACACATTAAAATGCAAAGAAACAGCAATTGATAAACTAAGTCAGTTTACCTGAGGTTGATGATTTGGAATTATTCCTTTGTTTGTATCTGTCTGGAAAAGAAAAGATGACAAAATCAGCCTTAACAAGTGTTGTCCATTTACTGTCGTCACAAGCATAACATGAATAAACCCCGAGCTCCACTATCCACTTGCTTGCAAAGGATAGTTGAGCCTCCGACAAGAATTGCATTTCACCCTGTGAAAATCACAGTAGATATCATTCAACAATGAGGACCCCTACATACCTACTGTAACCTTTATTGGACAATTTCTTTAAAGGTTGCTCAATCACTTAAGCTAATCACAAATCAGTACTGATAACCAGGCCAGTTTTGAGCTTGATTCCCCCCTTTAAAGTCAGCAACAAGCTGAATGCCTCGAAAATTATCCTGTAGAGTGAGGAAAGAGTGTTTTTTTTTTTGCTTCCCAATCTGGTTGGAGAAAAGTTGGCCCGACAATCCAAAATATTAAGGTAAGACTAAACTCAACCAAGCCACTGATTGTGCGACATGAAATTGAACGATAACCAATCAAGATTTGATTTGTCGCTTGCGCTGTTACTGGACACATAGAGGAGAAACTGGTTGTGTTGAGTGTTAAACATTTCTATGTCGTTATACACCACAATAAAAAACAAGAAGAAAAACGACAATGCACCGATTAGCAAACAAACAGTTAGCCTAGCTTCTTTTGTGTCTTGTACTCGTATTTTCCGGCATTATGGGTGCGCAATGCTGCCTGGGGCACCATGCTGCCTCACACAGGTCAGTCTTGGCATTACAACAGACATCCTCCATGTGAGGTGTTCTGTGTTGGTCATTTCGAGTACAGTACACTACTCACTATGTAAGAACACTCAATAAGGCAATTTATTTTCCCTCTCATCGTGTGTGAGGTCTTTCACACTATAAAAAATGGTTCAGATGTTAAAACCCTATATGAGGATTCAGACAATCACATGCAAGGTCAAAATTACAGGATGTAATGCTGCTCTAATGTTCACTTACTGTCACAGACATATGGCTTGTCATCATCCATTTCAGCCTTCCTCCGGCCTGAACCCCGACCCTAAAGACAAACACGAGAGCACCCACTTAATCTTGAACATACGAGCAGTAGCCTGCACACATTGAAAGCGTCACCATGTAATTGAGTCACTTACCCTTCCTTTGCCTCTGTGTCTCCTCTTGGGCGTGTCCACCTCGTAGTCGTCATCATCATTGAAAGCATCTTCTGCCGCGTCTGCCTCGAGGACTCTCTGACATGAGAACGATACACATGAAGATGCGGGCTGAACAGGCAAGTTGGTTGAGGTCTGCTCATGCTTCGATAAGAATTTAAAGATAGAATTTTGAGCTTGGACTGTATGAAGTTGTGGAAATGGCATAACATCACTCGTAGGGCTTTGTGGAGGAAAACAAAGAGATGGGTTGTGGCAGTTTCATGGTAATATTTTTAATAATAGTGCTGAGTCGATACCGTATGGGTGATGTGAACCACTGCTGGTCGCTCACCGATTGGGGACATTTCACATTCACAGCAGATTAGTCTGAATGAAGGCACCTGGATCTCCAGCAAACTCTCTTCGTCGTTCCTGGAGTTCCTCTTGTCTAGACCTTCGCCTCTTAGCAGAGCTTCGAGAGTTGTGCTCTGGGTGGGCAATGTGTCCTTGGACATGAGCCCGTTGTCTGTCCAAAAAAAAAAAAAAAAAACAGCAAAGAAACATGAGCGTGTGCCAACAAAGGGTGTTTTCACCCGACAGAAGGCTGAAGTCATTGAACTCTGCAAGTGATCTTTCAATCAGTATGTGTCTTTTTATCTTCTCTTTCAGCCACTCTCCACTTAAAAAAGCAAGTCGCAGTTTGCTGGAGCACCTCTTTGCTATTGTGTACATTTTCTCAACAACACAAATATGTCACAGCCACTATTTTCATGTGCAGCTTATGGAATTTCTTCAGAGAAGGAAAGGTGATGTTGCACTCTCTCGATATTGTGCTGACTCGGGGACCCTTGAGATGCATCACTTGAACCTGAGCACATCATGCAGATCTTGCCTCCCAAGAAAAACTGTATTGGAGGAGGCAGGTGCAGAATGAATTAAAAGCTCCGAGGCGCACATTGTGCATCTTATTTGAAAAGTCTCTTCACCAGTGATGGCGATGCAGATGCTTTATGGAGGTTGGACAAGCGGACGTATTTCAGCTACATTGCTCCAACCATCCCCAATGCAACCCAACATGCCTCCTGCACCACAAGCAACCGAAAGCTGCATAGGTGAGAATCAGACATAAAACTCCACTGCAGCCTCACACCATTGTGTCTGACTTTCAACTCTCCGCGACGAGACGGGCCCACCTCCCCTCCCTCGCTACTCACCCATGGGATCTGGTGGGCTAAAAATAGAGCTGGCAGCCGCCTGCAGCACGGAACTGATTGTGCATGCAGCACAAGTCACACTACCACACCATCAGCAGGACAGTAGGTTTGCTAGCCAGAGCACAACTTTGGCGGCTCCCTTGTGCTGATCCACCTCTGGCCAGATGCACAACGTGCTTAGCATCCTAAACAACGTGTAAGTCGATGTGTGTGTGTGTGTCGCCTCTGCTGGGCTCTCCCTGACACAGCACAGTTGTTGGTAGAAGGCGGGGAGGTGGGGAGGGGTGGCTGTCTCAGTGGAAAACAAAAGGCAACAATGAGATGTGGTTGGGAAACAAAGGTGTTTGTGTTTGACTTCCAAAACATAGAATGGACAAATCTCAGCTCAACCTGAGAACAAGCGCATTGTTTTGGGCTCGCTCCAGAGAAAGATTCAGTAAATTCATAAAGGTTGTTGTAGATGTACAGAGTCAGTATGCACCTGGCACGATAAGTGTCTGATTGACACCAAAGAAAGTTTAGCTTTTCTAGGAGGCTTTGCAGAGAAGTCGGGGAGCATCGAAGGAATCTTTCGTTGTAAGGGAACGGCATTTTTCAGACTGTAAGCTAATCGGAAGCTAAGTCGCACCAGTTAAAAAATACATTAGAAAGAAAAAAATACTTAAATTTCCTTTCTAAACAGGTGTTTGATGAACATTCCTCAACTATTTAAGTCTTTTTGCCACCTGTCACAGCTTTTAGGGAACATGTTGCAGCCACGAAACTGATTCAAGTGAAAAACAATGTTTATCAGTGTGAACGTTAAGATATATTGTCTTCGTAGTGTATTCAATTATATGTAGATTGAACATGATGTGCAAATCATTGTATTTTTTTTTTTTTACACAATGTCCCAACTTCATTGGAATTGGGTTTGCAATTAAATATTTGTTCGTGGAAACACCCCCAGCAGGTTTGCCTCAGACCGCACAAACAAGTTAAATGAGTGAAAAAACTGCTTGTAAGACACACAAGGAGATAAAAGTAGTTAAAAGCGCTAAAAATCATCCATCCACTATCTGAATAGTTTATCCTCATGATGGTTTTATGCGTGCTGGAGCCTTTCCCAGGTGTCTTGGGGTACACACCCTGAACTGGTTGCCAGCCAATCGCAGGGCACACATAGACAAACAATAACGATCCACAATCAGAATCACACCTACATACAATAAACTGACTAAAATAGTGAGAGAATATCGAGGCGCAGGCTCAACGCAACGTCTCAAGAGACAGCCAGGAGAAGGCCCAACTTTATTCCAGACCATTTATTATTGAATACACGCTGCAGTGGACCAGCGTTCAGCAGCAGGAAATCTAATTAAAATGTTCTCTTCACAAAACAAGTTCAACAGCCGGTAAACATGGCCACGGCTCATTGGGTGGAAAAATGACTGGCAGCCACTTTTGCTCCACAACAGGGGTCCCCAAACTTTTTCCTGAGAGGGCCACATAACTTTTCCCTTCTTTGATGGGGGTCAGTTTGTAACATCAACGATCGTAGGGGAGCTTAAAACATTTATTGTTTCCCAGAAAGCCACACATAACCAAATAACCCTTTCCAGGTTCTTTAGAGAAAAAAAGTCAGGAAACAAATAATAACACTATTAATGAAATAAATAATAACTAAATAATTCTCTCCGAGTTCGTCACAGAAAAAAAAACAGAAAATAAATAATAACTAAACAACTCTCTCTCTTTATAGCCCCTTGAAATCCACAAAAAAAAAAGAGTTCTGCCATCTACGAGAACGTCACCTATCTTGTCTTGTTTATGTCTGCTACCGTCTTGTTCACATGTTCTACTAGTTGATCTGAGACAAAATTAAAACACTGAAACATTCTATGGTGTGTAAATAACTTTGTGACCTTGATTTCAACGCTATTTGCGTCATGGGTCATTTTGCCCCGAAGACCACCTTTGTACAGCTTCCATGGAAATGTGAATAAAAACAACATTTCAATTTTTCTGCGGTTGGGGACAATCTAGGAAAAGTCATAAAATCTCAAGTTAAAAATGTATAATTTAGTTTTTGGGGGGGTCGTTTTTAACACAGTGACGGGTCATTTTGACCCGAGGACAACAGGAGGGTTAGAGGGCCGGTCAAATGTAGTTTGGGGACCCCTGCTCTACACCCTAATGCAGAGATACACTGTACTTTTAGTGAGATTATTCCACATAAACACTGAAAAGAGCCTACAAGAGAGAGGTAGTGAATCTCGACGGGCGATAAACTTACCGAGCTTGAGACCAAAGATGCCCAGGCTGGGGTCGGTGGCGGTGTGCAGCCTTCGCTTCTTTCGCCAGCAACGAGCCGGATACGTGTACATCTGCCCGGCCGCCACCCCTGCTTAACCAGTGAACACAAATGAGACTGTTTCAATAATTGCACAATAGAGTACCTGCGAATCCACTTGTTTTGGGGCAGATCTTTTTCAACCATAAAAGACACAAGACTCCTAAATCATCATATACACATACATACAGTACATACATATAACACATACATACATACATACACACACGGATTGTATATATTTACATACATGCAATATATACACACATATACCTATATACACACGCACACATACATATATATATACACACACACACACACACAGATTGTATATATTTACAGTTCATACATATAATACACACACACAGTGGCGCAGCATAAGATTGATAGGTGAAAGTTTTTGCCCATCAAATCAAACTTATTTGAGGTATTCCAGCTTGTTACAGATGACAAATGACGATAACGTGATGCATTGCTACGCATTGTCTTTGCAATATATATCATCATATCACCCAGCTCTAATGACTATGCATGTTATGAATAATGATGACCTCATAAAGAATTATAGTTTCAGTAATTATTAAATTGTAGTCCGTGTGCATGTGTGTGTGTCCACCTGGGCTGCGTTGATGACGTTCCATCCAGATGTAGCAGTTGTTCTGGGCCACACGAGTTTGTGAGTCCAGGAATGGCAGGCGCACGCTGCGTTCGGCGCACAGGCGGGCATTGTAGCTGCGGCACTGCTCAATGGCATCCTTGTAGAACTGGTCACCCAATCTGAAAAGCAGTTGCCCCACAAGGTTAGCCACAAGAAAGGAATTTCACTTATTTTATATATACTGGATTTACTTATTTAACCAACTTAAAGTCACACTGGCTGATATAACATGCATCCGTTAGGCAAAAGGAGCAAAGCAAATCAATAAAAATAATGTGGGGTCAAAAGTTGAGCTTAAGTTTTCTGGCGGGGGGGGGGGGGGGGGGTAATTTTGTTCATTTAAATTGAGATAAATATTTAGATTAAAAACAAAAAGCCAAAAGAATAATTGCTAATGACAAGCATAAAAAATGACAATGATTATTTTACTTGAACAAGTGATGAAAATGTTGAGAGATTCTTTGCCAGGCTCCTTTCCCGCCTGGTCCATATTAAGTGTCTCCGGTGACGAGAGAGCATTTAAGACTCTTGGACTTAGTTCCACTTTCCTGAGCACCACTGAGAGTTTGGCTGTCCCTCAGCGTTTCAGTGTTAATATTCAGAGTGGGATGGCGAAGGATATTTCACAGTCAAACCCTCAATCTCTGCCACATGCCTGCTATGGTAATTAGCCTACTTAATTAATCCCGGCCGAGTGGTGCGCACAAGGGCAGGTTCTAATTTAACTATGTCAAAAATGGAGGGTAAATGCTGGGACTCGTGAATAAGTACGACGTGTTCGATTTCTATCATCTGTTGTCTACCGGGGGAGGCCAAACGATGACTCCTGGTCGTTGTTAGTTGCAACATGGCATCTCCACATCGGCGTGGCATAATAAGATTCTTCCACATGTTTTCGATTACGACATTAGGAAGACAGACATATTGAAGGCAGACTAATGAGCTGACGGCCGCGAGTCGAGTCTGGAATCGTTAAGTGGACCTGGGGAGGCGGGAGGCTTGCTTGTCCTGCTCTCACCCGCTTTCTCCGCCTCCAGCCCTAGCTCCTGACAAGACAATGCATAGCAGATGAACAGTCGCGTCAGGAATGCTATCCGCACAAAGCCTTCCACACTGTGGCTCGGACAAAGCCACAGCGTGTGATGCCATGGCTAACAAGCGGCGAGAGTCACAGGTACACTAGATTCCAAGACGACAAGAGGCAAAAAAAATAAATACCATTTGATCACTTACAGTGAGACCTCCCAATCCGGACTGTGTTCCAAATGATTAGGCATATGCCTTTGTTTATTAGCTTAAATAATGTGATTTATAAATGCATGTTCTAAATCATCCACGATAACATGTAGGAGGGCGAGATATACGGTGGGTGGGTAATCCATGACTGTACAACGCCGCGAGTACTGAGAGTATTATATTATTTTTGTCACTAATCGGTGCATGAGAGTTGTTCCAGGTCAAACAAATTACATATTGATAATATACGTTACAGACCCAATTGTAATAGATTGACATCTGCTGTACATAGCGGTATGAAAACTCCAACTTATTGAAAAACACCTAAACTCAGGACAACACACTTTCTAAACATATTTGAACACACCCACACGTAAAAAAATGCAAGTGTATAGAAAAGATTGTACACATAGTTTCTGTAATTAAGTATGTTAGGTTTTATTCATATGGCACATTTAAAACTGGCACATTAGAAAGCACTTCAGAAATACATCCATATGTAAAATTGAGACGGGGGTAAAATAGACAAATATGTAAACAAGGGTGCCAATATGACACCAAGAGAAATGAACTAGAAAAAGAATAGCACAGAAAATGGGAACAAAAGAGAGGTCTTTGGAATGGTTTGACAACATCAGAGAGTTTTCAGGTGCTGTCAAGCAGGAGAAAGGTTTGGCAGCTCCAACAGATTGAGCAAGATGGCTCGACGGAGTTGGGACTAGGAATCCAAATGCACGGTCACCTTTTGTGTCAGATATGTGCCTTTAAGAAGCAGGCCCTTTGAGAACGAGTACTTAGGCAGGAGCCGTGGCAGAGAGAATCTTTCGGAGGAGTGTGTTTATTGTTCATTGTGTTTATGCTTTTACTGCTCTCCAAATATTCAATTAACAGCTGAACAGGGCATTGGCAACCGTTGTTCTCTTTTCCCATATCTGAATTCATGAGTGAGTACGTACATTGTCAAATTCCCCATTAAATAATGATTAAAAAGCTTCAAAATAATAAAGAACACGCATAGATACTAGCTGGGACCAAATTGGATTTGTGTGCAGAAACTCTCCCAACCTTTTAAAAGAATATTAAAAAAATAATTAATTGTTAATTTGACAGAGTCGATCATGGAACCTCAAACGTGCATCCCTAAATGTGACACTTATCTCCAAATGCACATCAAACTCTGGGCTGTGTCCTTCACTGCCATTCCTCGACATCAGCACACATCACTGATGGAACGCGACATGACATATCAGCTTCCAAAAGCACAGACTGGCTGTAAATGGTCCCTCAAGTGGGCTCAGCTTTGAAGGCGCACTCGAAAGGCATGCCACATGGAAGCAGCTCTTGAGACCACTCAAGTTGAACGCCGGATACTAATCAGGCTCAGCGACTGCCTTTCAGTGTAGGCGGGGGGTCAAGTTGAGAGAACAAATATGTGGTTAAAAGTATTTGGGTTGGTGCAGACTACTCAGGGAAAGAGTCCCTCCCCAGCCACAAGGTAGGAGAGTGTTCTAACCCTTGTAAGGTGGTAGAGAGGGGCTATAAAGTTATTCTGTCGCTGCTTCACTTTTACTCACCAACATAAGTAAAATACTGGTTTGGGCTGGGGAGTAAGGCTTGAATAGCCAAAGAGTTTAGATTGTAGTCAATGAACGTCATGAAAGCCGAACTGAAATTGATTCAATCACTGACATGACTTTTTCCAGCACAGTCCAGCGATCCTCCAAACTCTTTTTGCACAACAAATCGGTTTCATGTAAAAACAATCCCAAAGTACCACTGGTATGAATCTCAAAGTGGAAGTTGATCCCAATTTTTTCTTTACAGTGTGTTCTGAGCCTCCACTCGTCTAAAAATGATTCAATATTGTTTTTGTGGAATATGAGTTCAGCAGCAACTTTCGCCCATCTCAGAGGGTGGCCATTTTCCCACTTTCTGTCAACTGAAAATGACATCACAGTTGCTCAGTCTAAATACTACAGTATTTCTGTGACAGGCTTTTCTCAAAATAGCCTAAGAATCAAGATTTACAGTACACCTTACACTTTGTTTTGACCATTGCCGAAAAACTGTTTTGAGGGGGCGTTTGTCTCATGCAAGTGAGCCACTGCTCACCCCGCCTCATCAGTTGCTAGACCGATCTTGAGCGATGCTTTTGTTATTATGATGAAGTGGTTGCTTGGAGTTGGCAACATAATTGAGCTGGAATGATGTCAGCAAAGCATCACAGATAAATGTAGCGGAACTATGCTTGCAAGGGACTTTGACACAGCCGAAGCACAGTCGATCTCTGAATTGTAATCGGCTCACATAGCAAGTTGGCAAGCCATTCCGACTCAAACTAGCATTTCTAATCCTGAATCTGGAACCCCTGAAAAATATGTACCGTCCATTGCATTTACAGTAATTTTGTTCAGCACAAGTGGGCTTGACTGACTTTCCTGTTTACTGTAAAGTAGTGAGCTCCATGACACCGCCAGCCCTTCAAGGCATAGACAACACAACCTTGTAGACTAATCAAATTCTACACGATTGACACATTCTTATTGAGCAAAAGTCAACATTTTTCATGTCCAACCAGACATCTGACTTAAATTTCAGGATGGTACACAACACAGCTGTGAACAAACTTAACATGTCTACATTAATTGTAATTTAAAAATAAAAATATAGTCAAATGAAAATTCACTGAGCATTTAAGGATTTTTTTTTTTCCAATGAAAATTGAAAATCTAAAGTCTGACTGTTTTGAACGTAGTGAGATGACATTTTTGATCAAAACCTGACTTGGGAGAATGTTTCTAATTTTAAGCCACCCTCTTCAGGTGAGAATGACACCCTCAAGGGTTTACCCTGGATTCTCTGTTGGAAATCAGCAAACACACTACTTTCCAAAATGTAAATTATTCTGCTCTGTCTCCTCACTTGAACAACAGGGCAAAGTCATCGGGCAAAGCAATTGCAATATTTTGGGCTGTAGCCACTGAAATGGAAATACTCCATTTTCACAACCATAAGACGCACATGAAAGTCTTAAATTTTCTACAAAATGAACAGGTCCCTAATGATGCCTTGTGTATGTAACGATTTCCAAAATCTGTGAATGCTGCTGGTGTGATTTGGATCACTGACCCCCTTGACTGACTGATATAGCGTCGACACGTTGCTTATCTAGAGGAAAGGCGGACGTAACTGAGGACAGCGTGCGGACATTAATGTGGGAAGGGTGAGCGTGAAATACGACGCTAAAGGCACCCCACCAGTCGGTTTAAATAGTGCCGTTACGTGCTTTGTGCAGAACAACATCCCGAAAATGGCACATATGAAGAGAGAAGCTTACGAAACACAGTTTAAACTGCAAGCCTTCAGGATCATGTGAATTGAGCATCCGCAAGCAAATTCAAGATCAACTAATCCATGGTGCTTGGTGCTTTTGTTTTATGAAATGGTGCCATTGGTCCAACCAGACAAGGATGACCATGGTGCAGGAACATCCAGCAGATTGCAAGGAAAAGCTGGCCATCTTCCGCTCCTACTGCTGTAGAAAGTGAAATGTTCTGCGTTAGATCAAGTCAAACGCTTTCTTGGAGATTTGAATCGTTTATTTTGCTGCTCTGCCGGCCTCGTTTGGCTTTCATTACCATTCTCTCAACCAATCCGCACATTCCTAGCTTAGACGATTGATTTGAAATGTTTTAAAAAGTACATTGTGAAATACGTCAAAAAGTTACAACCGAACTTAGTTTTGCTCTCGCTGCCTTTTTCAAAACATATGCGATGTGTATGCATGCTATATATTTTTTAAGATAGCATGTTTTATCATGCCACCGTACAATAATATAATGCACCAATGTTTGTTAAATATAGAAAAAGCAACCGTAACTCACACCCCGCCTTTTAATGTGCATCATATGGTCCTGAAAATACGGTATTTCTAGTAAAGAGTAGTTTGCAACATTTGTCATCGATTTTGAGCACAGGCAAACTACACAACACAAACCTGACACAAATGTAACATGAGTGCTGAATGGTGGCATTCACAATAAGCTAACTGGCACTCCTTTTGAACTTTTCCACCAAATGAAGTGGTTTGGTCCAACCCAATCTCTTCTTGTCACACTCCCATGAGCCTGACAGTGCCAAAACAAAGTCACATTCTGGTTAAGTGAGCCTTTCAGCTCCGCTTCTGGCATGTACTACACAGCTTTCGCATCATACAGTTAGCGGGTGCATGAAATTGAACAAAAGCTAATCATATAGCCAGCGTAGCCCGCCGTTATCAGTGCGTTCCTGTCAGCGGTCGGCCTCCATTACAGCCTGTAATGTGACAATGTGTCAACGCTCATTTTGCATGTCACATTGCATTTCTAGTAATGTCGTGGGGACTCCTCAGCGAGACACATGCAACTAGAGGACAAGTCTTACTTTGTTGTTTTGTTTGTTTTGTGAAGGCGCACAGCTCATTCGCAGGAAGCTGCAGCTACCACACCAAAACAACCAACAGCAGGAAACGACTACAAAATGAACAGCATTAAATCGGACCACAGATCACCACACGACAGAGCCAATCCCCAGCAGACGTGACTCATTCAAAGTAACAATGTTACTAACCGGCAGTACAGCTCCTTTCACGTTGGCATAATATGCAAGTTTTCTCAAAAAAAAAAAAAAAAAAACGAACTAAGCCTTACTACTTTTTTGCACCACGATGTTACCTCTACCACAGTGCGGCTGCAACCGCAGATGTGACGGGTAGAGGGTGGAGATCGATAAACTGCAGTCGAGACGATTGTTGACATACTGTACGCATGGTTGTATACAACCATGATATATCCCACCAAGGCCACTTTGATTGTTTGTTTGCATGGTAACAATGGCAGTAACTAAGCTTTTCTTCTCCTGCAATCTGATGACATCCTCCTCCAAATATTTTCCAGTGAGTCCTTTCCACATTGATTTGTGGACATTCGGATAATTTATGTGACACAATATGTGTGCAGTAACATATTTTTAATCCACTTTGCACAGTACCTCATTGAGTACCATTCATAACCTTGAATGACTGTCATTAATCAAGGGCCCCTTATATTTATATGTACCGTAAAAGTAGTTCAGAAAAACAATCAAGTTCCAATAAAAAGATCAGCTCTGGTGAAACCTTTTAATGCCTTCTTAAACGACATTGAATCAATGACAATACAAATGGCGTAACACCACATGAGTGATACCATTCTTTCTTCTGATCTCTTGGCTCGTGGCTGGTGAATTGTATTCCAACGGGTGACACAATAGGATTATTACTCATCTGTCTACCATGGCTGCCACAGACTTTTATGTATTTTTTTTGGGGGGGGGGGGGTTGCATGCAGAACACAGATTGTCGTTTTATTTGGATCGCATTCAAATGTGTGTTTGTCACACTTAGAGCATCGTCCCACAATGGCTATAATGTTTTTTTGATTAGTGTATCAAATTTCATCATCAAAAGTTACACGGCGCCAAAAGAAGGGTTCATTTTCTACATCTGAAATGTTAAACCAAAATAGTTTCAAACATTCATTGGGTGAATTGTCATTTGTTTCTTCTCTTCTTCCTGAAGTAAACAACAAGCCAAGAAAGAATAGGCATGGTGTGATATCCTCCACTGGCTAGTGCGTTCCTCCGTGTTACATTGTGTCACTCTACGATGCCACAATTTACAAAGCCGACAGCCATAATGTCGATACACCTCATGAAGAAAACAGATGAGGGTTTACTGCTACAAATCATACAACACACAAACCAAACTTGAGTTTTACCACTTGGTTGGAATGTGGCATATGGGCAGGATCTGCCCACTGTGATTTCACTCTAGTCGGAAGATGTGCCCATGAAAAATGTCTAGACAAGCTTACCTTTATTCAATTCATATTCAAAGCCTCACATTAATCTGATTCCAGTGATTATTGTCCTCTCAGATCAACAAAGACCTCATATCGTGGGTGCTCCACCATCTCCCCAGCCCAATTTCAAACTATTTCCCTAAAGTGAATGTTCTTAATACAGAAAAGGGTGAAGCTGGTTCTCTGGAGCAACATCCAATTAGCGTCAAGTGCTGTTAATTATAAATCAGACTAAAGTGTGAAATGAAGTCATACACCAGAATCCTGTAATGGCGGATTCAAACCCTTCATCGTGTTTACTTTATAGGAACAAAGTATGACCTGGAATAATCATCAATCCATCCATTATCCGAACCACGGGTCGTGGGCGTGCTGTAGCTCATCGCAGCTGTCGTCGGGCAGTAGAAGGGTAAAATACCAGCTTTATATGGAATATTAGTTGAAATATATTAGAATAAAATTGAAAATCTGTGAGAAAATACACTCTTTTGTACCAATAACTAATATTTTTGCAATATTTTTAATCCATACGAGGAAAATTGTATGCATTATCCAAGAACATCTGGAGGACGTTGAATGTCAAAAACAAATTTTTGTCTCATTTATGCTATTATAGGTACAAGCAGCTAATGTGATGACTGACAATTATGAAAATTACCTTTTTCAAAACAAAATATTTGTATGACCTTTGTCATGTTGTCGTAATATTACATATTTTATTCATCTTTTTTTCCCAAAAAGTACTCTTGTAATAACACTAGCTTTTCTTTAGAAAACATCTTCATAAAACTGACTTTATACCTCAAAAATACAGTTAATTCTCACATTCCAAGTTGTTTTGCGGATTTTTTGTAAGCACAAATTCATTCCTGCAACGTCATATTTTGTTAAGAGTTTTACTTTACACACATATTACGAGGTTTTTTTCTTCATGACAGGCTTTTTTTCATGAATAAAATCCAACTTTTTATTTGTAACACTTTTTCGTAATTGTTCTGTTAAGTGTGGCCCTCATATACAATTCAGCCTTGACACCTGATAGCATATACTGGGGATTTTGTGTTTCGAAAACCAGCAAGATTAGCCATGAAAAAACACAAGTGATGTGAAAATTGAAAGTATTAATAAGGTTTTGTTCGGGTCTTAACCTCAAGTGCTGCTTTGAGCCGTATGGCTGCCATCAACATAGAGCTTATTGCACAGCTAGTAATAAATGCATAGGCCACTAAACAGATTTAGGTGAGATTTTCTGCTCGATGGCAATACCGGTGGGGGTTATCCTGCTAAGAATGACCATAGAACAGCACCTACATGGGTGGAACAAGACGACAGACATTACAGACCATAAATTAGATGTTGAATTACAA
Organism: Hippocampus zosterae; assembly: GCF_025434085.1. Taxonomy (NCBI): domain Eukaryota; kingdom Metazoa; phylum Chordata; class Actinopteri; order Syngnathiformes; family Syngnathidae; genus Hippocampus; species Hippocampus zosterae. The sequence continues at coordinate 12,220,552 of NC_067464.1, read as the reverse complement.
TCGTGGGCTTGTCTCCCCCGTAGTTGTGAACTGCAGAATACAACACACACCCCATATGTTGTGTGGGCCGCATGCATTTGATTAACAATCCACTCCAATCACAAGAACAGTTGCAAAGGGCTGGGCAAAAAGGAAACGCGTACTGGCAACGATGGTGACGGGGCAAGGTGTGGTGAGGTCCACCAAGCTCCGAACTAAGGAAGGAAAGATGGAGCCAGAGGGACACCTCTTTTTGGAGGAGCAGATGGTTCTCCCGCTTGTATTCAACACTTCCTCCCTGTTGGAGCATCTCTCTGACAGATGGGTCCAGGATCCTGGACCAGACCAGGCTAATCTCTCGCACTCCTCTACTTAAAGGCACAGTGGAGCATGGTTGCTGTCGTTGCACGAGCAGGAGGAGGAGGAACAGGAGGAGGTAGAGGAGGAGGATGAACTGACTCAGTGTGCAAATCATCATAGTTAAAGAAGAAAAAGACCGATGTGCACCAGTGAGGCAATGCATGTGAACAAAGGATAACCGAAAGAAATAAGGTGGAGCACTATAGCATTGACGGAATGAACATGAATAAAATTGCACAGAATTTTGTGGCAGAAATTTATCTTCTCCCCAGTGTCTGTCTGTGCTGGCACTTTGGTCGATTTGGCCAACGAGCATTCAAACACAAAATGCCGCCTCCGCCTCCTCCTCCTCCGGCTCCTGACCACGTCTGCGCTCCGACAAACCAAAGTTGACATGTCGACAAATTGCAAAAGTAGAAAGCACTCTTGGAATGTCACTTGATATTCAGCCGCGTCGCTTGACAAAAAGCAACCGAGTTTTTTTGTAATCGTCTCTCAATTCGTTCGAAAGCAACGGAGAGTCGAGACTTTGCTTGGGTTAAATTAAAATTACATAGCTGAGGAAGGCGACACTCTCCGAAGAAGCTGCTTTTGTGCCAATGTAATGTCACGTTTGTAGTCGACACGTTGGAATCTTTGTGAAAATAAAACAACTATATCGAGGCTACTTTGCCTTGCAAGAAGTACACCAACATGAAATTAGACAGCCGTAGCGGCCGAACACTCGCGACCAGGGTTAGCATGCACGAACGGCTAGCTGTACCACACGAGTTGGAAACAAATTAATTAATCACAGTTTAACCCAAAACGTCTCAATTACTTACGCTTTTAGTGGATTCTGAATGACAGTCGCCATTTTGCTACAATGTAATGCAATATCGGCGTCTTGCAGTTCTGAGGGAAACCTATCGAAACTGACCTATCAGAGCTCGGGATGTATTCGTCGACCAATAGACGTTCGGTATGTGCCAATTGGGCGTGGCCTGGTAGTGGTAAACTGTCAAAATAATTTTAAAGGGTTTTCCCTCACTCTATATGTTCACACCACTTACCGTAGCAAAGTATATGTTGCTTGAGAGTCACAATTTAGGTGAATCACATTAGTTTTGGCATAACACCAACACGTAACAACGTGAAAGAGTGGACACAAGAAAGCTATGTTTAATTATTCATTCAACTAATTATTAATTATTTAGTGGCATCATCAATAAGCTCGAAGGGAATGCTTTTCCTCATTTTATCGGAGCCTGCAGCGGTGAGAGAAAAGTGCAGCACGGAATGCAAACACTGTTTTCCTCCCACATAGGACTGCAGTTAGTGGTTAACACACACTACGCCCCAAAACACACATCAGAGACACAAAGGGCGAGTCCCACTTCATGTTTTGACACTTTTTATCTTTGTCAAATATTTTCATCCATGCACGCGTTTATAAAACACCACAGAAGATATGGGAAGCAACAGATTGGACTTTTTCCCCCAAAGGAATGAACTCCAGTTATACAAGATGTAGTTCCGATTCTATCCTGCGCAATGCTATGTCATGTCGGGGTGCGATACAACATTTTGTCAAATCTAGTCACGCAGGAGGCCTTTTTGGACCAGAGAATTTAATGGGCAAAGAGTCATCAGTATCGTATTTTTTTTGCCCTTTAATGTCTATGTGTAGCCGACTGTTACATTCACTTAAATTAAAAACAAAAGTCAAGCCTTTCTAAGGCGTTGAGCGTCCATGGCATTACGTATTAGGTAGTGAAACAGTACATGTTGTGATGCAAAACAAACAAGATACATGACGTCTCAATCACTTCATCCTGTTCGAGCGGCAGTCTAAGTAGGATGAACAAATAAATATGTGAAATGGAGAAAAGAAATACAGGTTGGTGAAAAATGGCAAAATATATTTTCAAAGAATTCCAGCTCCGGCCTCCCTGTGTGGAGTTTGCATGTTCTCCCCGGGCCTGCGTGGGTTTTCTCCGGGTGCTCCGGTTTCCTCCCACATTCCAAAAATATGCATGGCAGGCTGATTGGTTGTTCGTTTCTGTGTGCCCTGCGATTGGCTGGCAACCGATTCAGGGTGTCCCCCGCCTACTGCCCGGAGACAGCTGGGATAGGCTCCAGCACCCCCCGCGACCCTAGTGAGGATCAGGCGGTACGGAAGGTGAATATTTTCAAAGACAGTAAAAACTAGGAAAACATTTACACATGTAAGGGACAAAGAGCATGACAAATTATTAGAATTAGGGACAAACAAACAAAAATAGAGCAGCCATCAATAATAACGTTAAAAATCTAAATGAGCACATTACATTTTTTTAAACATACTGTCTGGTAAAAGTGATGAAGTCATTCAAACAGCAACCACAAAAAAAACAAAGTAAATGACCATAAGGCTCTCATGTATTGTCATGCATATCAGACAGCTGTTTTTTGTTTTTACATCAATTCTCAAACATAACTACATTTCCAAGCTGCAAACGGTTCTACGTCGTCATACACCCACAACTGACTTGGTAAAATATAAATATCATACCAGCACGGACACAGTGACCCGAATGACTTGGCACGGCAGATCTATCCAAAACTTGGACATCTGTTATTTTGGCCATGGTTAGCAACAACCTATAACAGCTGAAGAAAGGCTTAGTGCAAAAACTAAAAAGTTGCAACACAGCATGCAATGTAACCTGCACGCATATAAAACACCTCTTGGCCATTACACATACATTATGACAATACTCATTGATAAAAGAATGTCTGGAATCTAATAACACTCTCAACTATCTAGTATTTTTTAAATGTTACTTTTAAAAAAAATATTTTCTCCTAGTAGAAAAATAGCTCATCAGCCATCTATCATACACATGTGGACATGTATCAATAAGAGTTCCAATATACACATTGAATAATCAAGAGTGGAAATGCATATTACACTCTCAGTCAAGTAACTCACAGATTCTGGTTGCTCTACAAAGGCCACATGAACGCTCACTTTCCCAAATTTGGTTAAGTGTCCTACGTACAGTATACCTAAGCATGTCCTCTCCACAGATACAAGACCACTGGAGAAGCAGAGGTATGACAACAAAGCGAGCGGTTCTGTCCAATTATACTGAGTAATTGAAGATCATCTCTGTTAAAGTTCTCCGGCTTTTTGGTTGCAGCTGGCGCATACGCGCACGGGGTGGTCCCAGCCACGAGACGGCACAGCTCGACGCTCCGGGGAGCAGTCGTCGCACACCCCTTGGCCACAGGCGCGGCAGTGGTGCTTGGACAGTTTAGCAGTCAATTCGCGTCGGCAGATGTGGCAAGAGAGAATGTCCTGGTCGGGCACCCAGTAGGCAGGACGGGCGGCATCTTTCACCAGGCCTTCAAGGAGCACAGAATATTGATAGTAATACAGGGGTGCGCGACCAAAAGGCTGTGGACAATACACAGAACATGAGAGCACCAGGCAGCCATCCAGTTCTAAAAACAAAAGCCATCTCAGAGGAACTGTGAGAAATTGTCCAAAAGCACACAATCGACAACTGCTCATATCAAATAATGAACATGTGTTCCATTGTGGGCAACACTGAGGCATCATGCTTTGTGAGATCATCGGGTGTGACATGAGAAATTACCCAATTTGACAAAAAAGATGACTGAAAAAAAAATCTATTTATGCCAGCGACGTATGGTGACAGGCACACACACACACACACACACACACACACACACACACACACACACACACACACACACACACACACACGCACACACACACACACACACACACACACACGCACACACACACGCACACACACACCTATATAATCTGTTTAGGAAGTGAAAAATGGTGGCCCCCTCCAGCATTTAAGTTGCCCATCCCTGACCTAGATTGGACGAATATTAGTCCAGCTAGACATTATACCGACACCAAGTATAAATGTAAGAAAATATAGCACCATTGCACAAATTTACCATTATTTGGGGATGACACTATAGACCTAGAAAAAAAAATCTGGGGGAAAAAATTGTATAGAAGAGCTACCAACACATCAACCTGTTGTCCTTTAGGATGAAACTGGCTTGTTTTGAACAGCTTTTATCTGCATATCTAGTATGATACATCAATGAATATTTTGCCAAGGAAGTTAGTATATGACTCCATCTGGCAGTATATATGTACACCTTGCTGGAAAAATGTATAAACATAAATATTACTACGGTGCTGTGTTTTGCCATTGCCGTTTTGACATCCTTGCACATGCCGATAGTTTTAATATGTTATTGGTGTGAAGGCCCTCTTGGTATCATTGTTTATTATCTCTTCCTTGCCTTTTTGTGGGGGCCTCAATATACCTGAAAACACACATTTCATGTGTGCAAAGAGTTCACCGATCAACACAAAACTGCATAGACATATATAAATATAACAACACAAGAAGCACAAAAAGTAGAATCATGGGTAAAACTGAACAGGAAGACAGCCATTTTGTTTTGAAGCAGCCATTTGTCAGACTGTAAGGCTCGTTTGCTCATCTAATATGTGAGAGCATAAGTTGATCAAACACCAATTCACAACAAGAACATGAGCAGTTAGAACAACAACTATCAATTTGATTTAGATTCTCGACAACATTGAGGGATGTTTTGGTTTCATACTCCAAAAAGCTGTTGTCATGTAACCTAACAGCCAGAGTGACACAGTTCTGAACCATCCGTCCATTTTCTAAAGCACTTTTACTCATTATGGTTGCTGGAACCTATCCCAGCTAAATTTGGGTGGGAGTCGGGGTACACCCTTGACTGGTCGCCAGCAAATGGCACTGCATATACTCTCAAGAGAAACGATTCACTCACGCTTCATGTTATTTTACTTGCATGTTTTTGAGAGGCCATATTAGCATAAGGAAAAAGTTCAAAGAAGTTCAAAGAAATATTCTAGATTGAAAACCCTTTCCTGTTTTTCATTGTGTCATTGTCTCATTTCGGGGTTAAGGTCAGGGTTCTAATACTTTGGGAACGGGCACAGTCATGCTAGAAAGCATAGAAATGTCGAACAAGAATAATTAAAATTCAGGGCAGGTACGAGGCCTCCACCCGACTCATAATAAATCCCTTTATTGTTTTCCGTTGTTTGCCTTCTTTTTTTCTATAGATTTTTTTTGTGGAGTGTTCATCACACATTATTATTATTGACTGCTTGTTTATTGAAAGCGTACCACCGACATGATCCATATGGTGGCAGCTTTTTCGCACATCCACATTAGCATCTGTGACAGCTGCCTCACTCTGAGGGGAATGGCAGAAGAGCAGAAGCAGTTTGCCATACTGAAATACTTCACTCCATATTGTTTCCTGTCTCATTTGAGGTGCTCATTCTGTCATTGCAGACAAAGTGCAACAGAGTATTGAGTTCAGTAAAGAAGATGGATTGACTTTCAGGTCCGTAACTGGAGGCCTGTTGATATAACACACACCACACCAGCAAATACTGTCAAGTACATTTCCGATTGTGGAAAGATCCCCTTTATAGCTACGTGGGTCTATAATGCCTCCTTTGGATAGGTTTCACTTGGGTCGTCTTAGTGGGCCGAATTGAAAAGTGAAATTATATTCTGAAGCAGGTAGTGAATCAGTGTGTTTTTTTGTTGTTTTTTTTTTCAACAACCACTCAAATTAGAGTGATTATGGTACACTTGTAGAAAGGCAAAAATGCACAAACCAACAAATGTCAAAGATTATAAGCACTCAATCACTATTTACTGAAGTCATTGGTCTCATATGGTGAATATTGAGGTGCATAAGTGTAGAACTGCAGTGGATATTTATAGTATTTGATAAAATGTATTTATGATTTAAATTGTAAAAGTGTTACCTAAGGAAATAGCTGGTGAGTGTACAGGAGCAAAAGGAAATTATTTATTGCCATGGGATGTTTCTTGTTGGAAATTCAAAACAACAAACCCTCTCATGTAATCCACTACATGAAATTGTTGCATGATCGTTGCAGTTAGAACGACCACTCTGAGTGACATTTAAATTATGTACAATGAGAGTGAATTTGAAACGAGGGCCCTTAAAATGAAATTACCGAAGCTAGTGAGCATCTGCTGAATCTCTCAATTCCAATAAGACTGCGCAAATTAATGACAGAGTTGAAGGTTAAATGGCAGCGCTTCAGCAATAATGCCATGCAGGCGCCCTCAAATCTTCAAAGATAGTGTTGACATTTGGGACATTTTAACCGAAAAAGCACGGAAAATATGGTCTCTTCATCACAAGTTAGGAATAATGACATCTTAAATTTCTTATCAGTGCAGCTTTGCAGGCTGGTCATGAGCGATGAAGCTGAAAAATGATCTCACACCATGACTGTAAAGACGATTTGTCTTTGCCACCAGAGGGCAATGCATTCATACGGCAACGTTGACAGAGTGACTTACTCCTATTACGCAACAATCCTCTCAAGGTTTTGCTTTGGGAAACACTCACCAAGTGGGATGTCAATAGCGGTGACGACAACCCCTATGGTGTTGGTCACTGCCTCGCCAACTTTCCTGGCAAGTGTTCCGCCTTCCTCCTCCTCCTCGTGAGCTGCATGACGACAAAATGCTTCATGAGGTGCACTTACTGTCCGAGGAAAACTGTGAGGTGAGACTGGCGTCGTGACACAAATGAGCGCGGCTATACCTGCATGTAAGGCTCTCTGCTCAAAGCATACATCGCAAACTCTAACAGGGCCGAGACCCCAGCCGCGTTCGGGGACGGGGGCAGCTTTGGATGAACATCCATCGCAGAAGCCTTCACCACAGGCACGGCAGTGATGCTTGGTGTCATTCTCCAGAAAAACCGCTTGACACTTATGGCAAAGCTTATGGGAGAGACAAATGAGCCGCTGTTATTGACCACGACCTGCTTTGTAGTGGGAGGGGTGGAGGTGGGGGGGGGCGTAATGTCCACACTTTATCTTGTGAGCACACAAAGATTACGTAACAGGCAAGGAACACAACATAAATGTCCCTTGGGACACTAAGTGTTGGCTAAGGCTACAGGTGTCGTGTGACAGGGGGCGGGGATGTTACGGCTCGCTCACCAAGATAAGAGAATTGGGTTTCCAGTAGGTGGGGGCGATCTGGTCTGTCAGCCAGGAGGTGACGGCCTTAGCAGGCTTGACACTGAGCTCCGATACAGACTGGGCCACCAAATTCACTCCATCCAAAAGTCGCTGCGCTGCATTGCTGTTGTCCTTTAAAAAGCCCTCCGACTGCACAACACAGACATTCAATTATTGCTACAAAATTAAGATGACAGTTTTGTTTGCAGTTTATGATTGATTCAACATTTCCTCAGATATTAGCCGAGGGCATTTAACCCAACTGTGAAGCAAGGTGTCTCTTTGAGGGGGAAGACTTCATTTGTACAAATACAGTACATAAGGAAGCAGGTGGTGAGACACGCTGCCGTTTGCTGATTAGTAGATGATTCTTACTTCAATTTTACAAAGGGAACGCAATATGTAACTGCTTTACATTAGCAGCAGTTACATATTGATGTTCTTGTATTTTTTAAATATTTTTGTATCTATCAACAATATCAGGCAGTTTAAGACGGAACTGTTCCGTCCTGGCTTCAGTTGGTGCATGTCACATATGCAAACCCAATTCCAAGTAAAACTGTGAGCAGCTATTAACTCATTCAGTACCAGCCAATTCTAGACCAAGTCTGAAAAGACGTTTAAAAACGTCTTTGGGAATGAATGAGTTAAGGGCCCTCGCAGTCCCCGGCAATATTGAGGTACTGGCACATTGGATTTGGATTTTTTTTAAATTAAAGTACATCACATTCATGATATTTTGCACACAAAAAAATCATACCTCTATAAAAGCCAAAAATGAGGCAACATTTGAAAGGAAATTAAAAATGGACGAATTCCTTCTGAATTTTGAGTAAGGCTCCAAATCATTTTTGTTGGCAAACAGTACGTCACCAAGGCAACAGTGTTTAGCAAAATAAAAAGACTTTGTTTCCCTAGTTGTCAAGATCATCTTAGTTTGAAAGAAATCAACAGTTTCAAGACAATCAGGTAAAACCTCTTTGAGGACTTCAAAAATATGACCTCTATAAAAGGCCCAAAAGGTTTCAAACCTGAAAGAAAATGACAAATCGCAAACTTCCTGTTAGCTTTCGCATACGAGACTTTTTTGTAGGTCTTGGGTTGTTACAAAACAGCGCTTTGTTACAGCTGCAGCTGTTGTGAAAGCGCTATATAAATCAGGATGTATTGTATTGATAAGATAAGAAAACCTTTATTAGTCTCGCAATGGAGAAATCCCAATTCACAGCAGCAAAGTTATGAAAGAAGTAGAACAAAATATAGGAGTTGCTGGAAAGGCAGCCACTCTTGCGGCGCCATTTTGTACAACACATCCAAAATTTAATCAATCTTGCTGACACATACAACCAAGCCTGCTTCATTGAAAATTTGCTAGGGCGTTGTTGAGTCATTAAAAAAAAACAATTATTGATGCTCTTGCTAGGCCTGATATGTTTGCAAAGTTTCAGGAGTTTTCTTGCGTGTTTAGATCGTCACAAGTAGTGGAGTTTTCTTGGTGAACAGTGTGTTGCCATGGAAACAGCTTTTCATGAAAATACACAAACTTCGTGTTGCGACATCTAGAAGGCCTAAAACCTCTTCCAAGAAACTACGAGGCAAATTTGGTTAAGCCGCTGGGCAAAAACATCAGAGTAAAATATATTATATTTACTCCAACCAGTACGTGCCGCTACCACTAAGACAAAATAAATAATTCGTCGACGTCCTCAGGCCTAGACTCATCAAATGTGTCGAATATTGACAAGATATGATCATGTGGATCAAGGTAGAGGAGCTTTTGTAATCAAGGCAATGACGAATTCTAAAGAAAATGGCGTATCAATATTTTGGTGCAAAAGGTTTGACTTACGATGAAATAAAGGCAAATGAACCATGTAGTATTATGAAAGGCAGTTTATCCATAGCAATTTGAGATATCAATTTACTGAACACTTTGACTTGACTTTGTCATTTAAGCGCTCACTACGACAACGTCACAAAATGCTACCAAACAAGTAAACAAAGGTCAGTAAGTCCTAAGTCGGACTGCAACAATAATGCAAAAAATACTGTATGTCGCTCTCTTGAACTTTTCATGTTTCATGCAACAATGAGACATAAACATGTGGACTGCACTTCTTAAGCATTAAACCTTTCTGGACACTATATAAATAAATAGACAGACATATAGATATATATTAAAAATAAAGACTGATGACCGACCAAGATAAAGCAGAGGTGTTTTCTTTTTCTTTTACAAATTTCAGAATTTGAAAATTGCTCTCGATTATGTTGCTGGGATAGGATCCAGAATATGAATTGTTTTTGACGAAACCCAGTCATTAATTGAGGTGTGGCATCACCCAGAACGAAGGCTACTATGTGAGGGTATACAGTAATCAGGCTTTAACATGTTCCTCTTACCCCTGGCCAAACATGCTGGATCTCGGTGCGGACTACTGTATCCACTGGGTCTTGGTTCCCATACCAATACTGACGGCTCCGATAGATCACTCCACAGTTGGGGCATTCAATAACATACCTGAAAATGAATACAAAAAAACCCCCATGAATAATCGGTTAGAAATGTGACTAGTGACATAACAGTTGATGGTTCGACTGCGCCGAATGGGTGGAGGGAACAAGCGACACTGATTCATGCTTGTGAAAGAACTGCATTAAAATCACTGGAACACAAGTTCATGCAGGGTAACAAAAGCCTTGACAGAGTTCATTCATCCCTGACCGTGCGACGCCCCCTGCAACCCCTACTCACCCTGACCAGGCATATTTGGCGAGGCCCATCCAAGGTGAGTCCGAGGAAGCTGAGGTCTTCGGGATGACAATCACTTCTTTGCCGCCTTCATAACAAGCCTGAAGTGATGCAACAAACAAGTCATTTTACTTTTTGACCTTGAATTGCTGAAATACAATGACATTCACTACACAAGGGCTCATTGGTTTCCCAGTCCCGTGATAGGACGTTTCGACATTCCAAATTGTGTGCAAGAAACAAGTTTGCGCAGTGGCATAGATGCACATTGTCAGGTGCAAAAAGCACACACTTAGTTATACTTACTTTATAGTTGTTATCGAAACATTTTTCATCCAAATATTTGCGATAATTATGACTTCATGACTGTGTTAGTGTAGACTCCAAATCGCGTATAACTCCTGTATGAAAAAGGTCTTGTGACACCCCAACCCCAACTTTAGGTCTTCATCACAGCAAGATGTTTTAAAATTGTTCATACTCAGCTTACAATGTGAAAATTGAGGCAGGCATTTTTTTGTTCCACCATTGCATTTGTGCCACAAAACAAGGTCTATTGTAACAACTCCATATTTCTCACTTAATGTGTGCTTTTTGTCCGCATTGTGTTGGTAGGGTAAAAGTAAACATGAGGAACAAATATATATTGACTGTGCTTACTTTACAGGTGAAAATGCGGTTATCCTGCTGAACTGAATAGCGACATCGATGCTTTGCCTCATGGCAGACTCCTTCTCCGAGGTGGTTCATACTGTTCCTACAACCAGATCTGCGAGGACATCGGTGGGTCGGAAATGTAAACATATACCAACAGTAGGAGACTTAAGGAAGCATAGGGCTGGGATTCAAGAGACACTGACCCACAACTGAGGCACAAGCTGGAGCAAGTGAAGTACTCATCAGGGAAGAAGCAACTGTGGGCGACCAGCTCGTCTCCAATTTCCCCACTGAAGCGCTCACTTAACGCCTATAAGGAAATCAAACCAAAATAGATGTTACTTTAAAATAACATGTGCATGACATAGACGTTTATAAACTCATTTAACATGAGATGTTCAGATCTCGTTTTTTAAGAAGCCCTACCAGCAGGGCTTTGAAGATGACCACAGGCGTGCGTGGAGAACGCGTGGCATTGTTGTCCAGGAGCTGCTCCAGTTTATTCTGCAGGCCGCAGAAGTCAGTGGGCGGAGTGAGAGTCTGCGTGCCCCAGTACTGAACAGAACTGAAGGCCTCCGGGAAACGGGAAACCTTTTTGAAACGCTCCAACAACAGCCGGTCAACCGATTCGTGCGAGTTGCCTAAAACAAAACACAAAAGATGCTTCATTGAGGTAAGTGTACGAATAATGTGCTAGTTCCGTTTCAACAGAGAAGTAAAGCTCAAGCTTTACGTTTGACCACAATTTCTATCAATTGTTTCTTTCCCTTTCTCCAAAATCATAGGCATTCCGCCATAAAGCACCTCATAAGGTTAGCATTATGTTGAGACGTGATGCGAGCTGTAAAGCGACTATTCAAGGTTGTACTTGCCACATGCTTTATTGAACCAATTGTGTATTTTTCTTCCCGATTAAGCTTATCAGGTTCTCTGCTCTATTTTTCTGCATTTATCTTTTTATATTTCCTGTCAACCGTCCACATTTTTATACAGGCTCGCTGGATGGAGCACAGGATACGATATAGCGGAAACTTTGCAATGTGGCCCCTTCTATGCCATTTGTAAAAAGGTAACTAAATGCATTATGCATTTCTGTAGCTGAAAATACCATTTTAATCACATTGTGAATTAAAATAATTACAATGAACAAACTCAACATCTTTCCAAGGCTTTAGCTGCCGACCGAGGCGCTTGATGTAAAATACGCAAAGCATAAACGCATCATTAATAGGGAATAACTCGCCTGCCTGAGATGTTTGTGTCTGATAACTTCAGCGCAGACAGAAAACAAAACAAAAAGAAAACGGGAACCGCTGCAAAGTCCAAAACTTGTGTTCATCCATCAGCGTGAAAATGTATACAATTGACACGAAATATAAATGATAAAACATTGAAAAATACAGCCAGATGTGAGAGGAGCTGATCAGCTTAATCAACAGTGTCAACAGTGGCTTGGGTGAGAAAAAAAATTTACACACTGCAGGATGAAGGCAACAGCCCTAATTTGAACTGCGAACCACAGAACTGTGTGGCAGATGTGCCATGCTGGTTCAATTGTTGCAACATCGCCACTCCCCCCGTCCCCAAAAGAAAATTTACTTTTCACTGGACTATTAAAAAAAATGGAATGCCCTCGCATAGGAATAAAAGATAATCCATCCCTGTTATAGCAAACATACTGTAAAAAGAGATTACAGAATTTCTTCCTGTACCAAGAAGCTTTGTGTGGACAGTTTCATGGAAGATGATCACTGCGGGACCCAAAGTAGAGAGAGGAACATCCAGACCGCAACGAGCCGTGGTGGCCTTCAGTTCCTTGGTGAAATGCTTCAAATAGGCTTCCGAGGCGTCTCCAAGAAATTTGAAGAGGTCATCATGGAGGCGATCTGCGTGGGTGCGGTAAATGATGAGGTCAGAGATGGCGAGCACCTTGAGCAAGAGACGGGTCCTCTGGCCCTGTTTGGAACTGTTCCCCAGCAGCCCCTCTGTATCAATGACCACTACATTATGGAAGGGGTCAAAGGCCGCCCACACGCCAACCGTGCAGGACTCCTGTGTGGGGGAAGTCTTGAACACCTCCCTGCCCATGAAGAAGGTGTGGTTGAGGGTGTGGGATTTGCCCTCTCCGGTGTTACCAAAGATGGACACCACTTTCAGGAGCTGGCTGGCGCCGCAGTTCAGCTTCTTCACAAATGCGACATCATCTTTTATCTGGGAAAGTTAAAATCAAAGGAATAAGACTTTGATTTACTTCTATGAAGCACTACTTCTGTACAGCTTACCTGCATTTCCTCATTTTCATCAACAAGGAGGAAACTGGACACATTTTCCAGGAGTTCTGCCTTCAGTGACTTTTGCTCATCAGCGATTTGGACAGCAGGCTGAACAGAAGCTTGAACAAACTTGAGCTCCGTGTGTTTCGGTGGCAGAAGATACGATATGAGCTGGTGTTTCTTCTTGTTCCCTCCGCTGTGAGTGCGCTTTTGACACTCTTGGCACAAGTTCACTTTGCAGTTCTGGCAACGGACGACTGATCTGCTGCGCTTTCCATTGTCCCCTCCTTTGCAGTTGTCACAGTAAGGGACGTGGCCCGGGTTTATCTGGAGGCGCTCCTGGTTCTGGAAGCGCTTTTGATTGTGAAGCTCGAGATCACAACGAACACACTGCAAGGTGCTGCACTCTTGACAATCAAAAGCGGCCTGCTCAGAGCCACCACAGACATAACTCTCTTGACATGTTCGACTTGTATTGACTCCCTTTTCAGAAGATGATGAGCCATGCCCACTCATCGTTTCTGTCACCTTAAAAATACAGCTGACTGCCTTTTTGAAATGCTTTTAACTGTAGCACCAGCTATTTCCGACAGCACTGTGATAATACTGGCTAAATTACTGTAAAATACGAAGTCAACTTAAATTAGCTGCATTCTCACAAGGGTAATGTTGTTTTGTGCACAACAAAATAAGTTATTTTAACTGGCGTGCATTTAAAGCATATAACAATTTGTTATACCGACATCCATTTGCTACTAGTGTAACCACAAAGAATAGACCTGACTTGCAACAAGCAGTTAGCTTGTTTGTTCCTCAAAGTTACCATTAAACACAAACACACACAAATGAAGTTACGATAGTCAAGAAAAACAAAGGCGAAAGATGTGTACGAAACCGTCAGCAGACCAAAAACTCTTCCTTGTGAATAATGAAATGTGCAAATCAAGGTAACAACTAGCTAGCTACCAGACTGGCCCTTAATCATAAAAAATAGCTCCCCGGTTAAAACGACAAATATAATTCTGTGGCATCCAGACAGGAAACGCTTTCCTTCAAACTAGCGGTTCTGTGCGTGTTGGGGCTTTGTCTAAATCAAGCCCGTCGTTTTTGAGTAAGCGATCCTCGCAGTAGCAGCAGCCAAAAAAATGAGCAGCTAGCGACATATACTTGAAAACATCAACAAAACTGCAGTCAATCGATGTCAAAGAGCTCCGATAACAGTGGACACCATCAAGCCGGAACGGATCCTTACGACGTCGCTTAAAAAGTCTTTAAAAAGTGGAGCTGTTTTGCAAAATCCATCCGAGCCTTGTCATTGTTTTTGTTCGCAGGTCCCCTCCCTTACAGATCTCACTCGCTACATTATTTTGTCGCCAGGTCAGATCAGCTGATGAGATTATTTTCAGTCACAGGGTCAATTGAGGGCGGGCCGCTGGTGCATCATGGGAAGTGTAGTTCTACAACGAACGGTGTGCATATTTGATTCTCAAAATGGGGAAATGGGCCATGTTTCATACTTGACGTAAAAAAGAATTATTGGTTACTCTGGTTAAGATAAATTAAGTTTTTATTCCAGAAGCAAAATTGTAAACATGGATCATCAAATGCAGATTCAAGCTCCTGCGTAGCCATCTCAGTCCCCAGACTTCAACCCCATTAAAACAAACCTGTGGAGAGAGCTAAAGAGGATCGTGCAAAGGAGATGATTCAGTTCGCCGAATGATTTTTGGGGATTGTACAAAATGGTTATAGATCATTGTTTCTGTATTCTTACATCTTGTGAAACATAGGAAAAGAATTGGTGCTGCTGTATTGACAAAAAGGGGGTGGTACAAGGTATTGACATCAGTGGTGCTAAGATTGTGGCACACATGATTTGAGTTAAAATAATTATTTCTTAAAGTAGGATTTTTTCCCAACTGAATAAATATACTTTAATTAAATTTGAGGGGGTTTTTTTTCTCTTTCTCCTTTCTTCTTTCTACATACATTCTTGCTGCTGGAGGCTGTAAATTTCCCCAGTGTGGGACGAATAAAGGATATCTTATCTTATCTTATCTTTTTTTGTTCTGTTATTTTGGTTGTTTTGTTTTTGAATTTTGGTCTTGTCTTAACTAGGGGTTTTCCCCTAGTTAATTTATTAGAAGCTAAAGAAAAAATCTTAAGCAGGGATGCCAATAATTATATAAAGCCAAATATTACAGGACACTTGATCATAATAATGCTAGATGAGCTTACTTTACCCAACCCTGCTTTATACCTTAGTTATTGTGAAAAAAAAATTGTTTTTTTTAAGGGCTTCAGTAATTATTACTGTAATGCCTATTTTTTGGAGAAAAAAAATGAACCATTAAAATCATATGCAGAAAACCAGAGGTAAGCTAGGGGTGTCAAACTAATTTTTGTCAAAGGCCACATAAGTTACAATTTATTTTTGGAGAGCCATTATGACTGTGAATCCATCCATATAAACGTTTAATCACCTCCTCATATTATTAAATATACAGTACAAACAAATTGATGGTTAAGTAGTAGAAATAAGTAACACCCAGAAGTCAAGAATAATAATTTGTTCAGGTATTGTTCAAGATACTGTTGTAACGTAGCAAGGAAATGCTTGCAAGATTATTATTTACTACATGTGACCATTTCAAATTTTGGTAAAGATTTTAGTAAACACCATGGAAGTTGACATGCTTGATTTGCTTTCACAGGCCACATCAAATGTAGCAGGCCAGGTCTGGCTGCCGGACCATGAGTTTGACACTTGTGATTTTGACAATATATAAATAAAATACAGACTTGATGGTTGCATAACCTTATAGTAAATACATGCATCGTAAAAAAACACAAATATTAGTGGATAACGCCTTATTGAAATACGATACAATAAATGATATTGATTTGAAACATTTATTTTACTTGAGTAAAACAAAAGTCTTGCGAGTGACTACACTTAATAGCAGGGAATCTCCAAGTATTTATACGAGTGTAATGGGTTAACAGGGATTTGAGGGTATGCCCCAACCCAATCTTTCCAACAGTGGCTGACTTTAAATGGTCTTTGTCTCGCAAACAAGCACTTCAAAGTGTCAGCAGGTGACCATTTGTCCCAAGTAACACTTGCTGGTGCTGCTTTCACTCCAATTTTTTTCACTGCCATTATCTCACACACACACTTGTTCTTTTCAAATTGGATGTTAACTATAAAAGAGAAGGGAATGAAATGTGTGCTGCTCTGTAGTGTATTTATTATACACTTATTCCACATATGCAAAAACACGAATGACAAAAATAGCAACAAACACAGGAGTTGAAGAAAACATGAAAGAATTAGAAAGTAAAATGTGGCCTCCTGATGTCCATTTCATCAATCAAGTGTATGGAACCCATAGTTCGTAGGCCATCCAATTTGAAAAAGAAATAAAAGCCAAGAGGGACTACAGGCCCAAAATGTTGAGAGAATATACACAACTGAGAAAAAGGTTTGTCACTCCAGTCCTAGACAGAGCAGCCAATCTCCTCACATTATTTGAAGATTCTCCTCCATTCAAATTCACCAAAAGTCTTCAGGCATTTAACCAAGCCAAGCGTTTTGGTTTTTGCAGCATTGTGCTTGTGCTTGATGGCAGCGAAGATGGCACAGTCAAACACATCTTTGAGGCGATGCTGGGTCAGAGCCGAACACTCCATGTAGCCGTAAGCTCGGATCCTGCGTGCCAGCCTCTTGGCCTGGCCCGGTGCAACTGGTTTGGCACGCCGCCGGGCCAGATGAACGAGGATGTCCGCGTCATGGCAAAGGTCAGACTGGGTACCCACCAAGATGATGGGGGAGCTGGGATTCTGTGCACGGATCTGCGGGATCCATTTGGAAGTGATGTTGTCCAATGAAACGGGATTGATGAGGCTGAAACATAGCATGAAGACGTCCACGTGGGCGTAGCATAGAGAACGGAGATGGCCAAACTCATCCTGTTGAATAACAAATTCAGACATCATTTGGGAGGAAAATGTACAGTCACCATGACATATTTACCTGTCCAGCTGTATCGATCAGTTTAAGTCGTGTTTGCACTCCATTTACATAAACCAAACCTGTGAAATACCGGTAATAAACATTAAATCAGTTATGGTCCATTATCCACCTTTTTAAATGATCTTGTCCTACCAGTAAACACGTCGAAAGTGGTCTGCCTGTACTCGCTCTTGTACCCATTGAAGATGTAGCTGATGATCATGCTCGTCTTCCCCACAGCTCCATCCCCAACCAGGAGGCAGCTCAACTCTTCCCTTGGCCAGCCGGCCTTCTCATGCCTCTGAGGAGTCTGCAGCGCCATCTGTTTTTTTCCCCCCTCTATATTCCACACATCATCGGCATGCCACACCATTCAAGAGTCCACACAGCAGGGCCACCTAACTGTAATGAAGAGGTCTTCTGCCTGTAAGTGAACCCCCTCCCTGCCAACCCATCCTCCTAAAAAGGAAAAGGGACACTTGCAGTTCAAAAGAACAAAAGCAGCCAATCAGATGAGTGATGCCAAAGCCCAACAGTCACTGTCCGTTACAGTTTGCTCCTCATTTGCATGGTCAAGCCCACTTTCATTGTTTGATGTGGTTCTCAGATGTTTCTTTTTAACATTTTCCTTAGTATACAATAAATAGCTCACCACGCATGCAACCCAAGTGAGAATAAGCAGAAGATGGACCAATGCATAAACAAAAACAAACAAATAATACGAAGGATGATATAACAGAACAAAATACAATGCAAACAAGTACTTTACTTTTGCTTAAATTTCAACTAAAAAGCTCAGTTCCAGTCACTTTCAAGATTAATGTTCCTCACAGTATAATCCCGAAACGAAACAAAAAATGGAACAAATACATATGTATGGAGGATGGTTTAGTAGAAAAACAAATACAGTAATGCAAAACAAAAAGCCCTCCACGCCACAAAAAAAAACATGTTTGGCTCGACATACTTACCAAATGCAATGCCACTTTTGGCACACAGAGGATAGTGTTGCACTGGTTTGAAGACAGCACAGTACAGAATTGTCCAAAAACATTCACACAAAAGCTCATGGTGCATCGTGGTGGCAAGGAAAAGATTTGAAGTGGGTTCAGGAGCTTCATTTAAAAACAAAAGTTGCCCTTAACCACCATCTTGTGGCATTTAGAGGCAAATATAAACCTTCTTGATTGGACATCAGTACAGTAACATTCAGATTTTCATTATTTGCAACAGGGCTCTGTCCCCATCGACTGCAAATAGTTGGGGTTCACTATTCATCATAAAGTTGCGTGCTTGCATGTTCCCTCTGAAAATTAGTCCATTTGTTCCACTCTTGAACGCTAGGCTTATTTTGCTGAATGTGCAGAGACCACACCGCGTGCACCTGTCAAATGTGAATCAAAAAATTATATCATGACCTGAAAAAACGGATGCTACTTCATCCAGTGTCCTTCGTAAGCCTACACATAACTACAGTTGTTATGCATGTTTGAGCCACGAAATTGGCTGGAATATATGCCGCCGTGTGGTCACAAGGCTTTTCCATACTATGACAACCAAGCGTTCTAAAGTAGCCAAGTCACTTCCCACATGCTGCCTCTCATGTCAGACTTTTCTCCCCTCCTTGCTCTTGTTCCTTCCCTCCATGATGTGTATGTACAAAGTGTTGACAACGATGCACTCTAAAGTGTCCACGCCAGCCCAAAGCGCTGGTGCACATACCGGCTGTCAAGTCAGGCTTTTTAATATAATTCTCTGCCCCCTATCCTCTCTGGTCTTCCTCTGCATAACACACACACACACACACTTACAGCCAACAATGACTTGTTTAAAAGTGTCCACACCCACTCAAAGCCCTGGACCACACGCTGGCTTTCAATTTAGACTTCATTTATTCCTCCCCCTTCAATGATATTCATTTTTTTCTGCATGACGTACATGCCTGGCCGACAACGAGGCAAAAAAAAGAAAAACAACAACAGTGGTGGGCAGTCCGTCAGTACCGACGGAAGGTCGGTCAGCGCGTCACTGACTCCTGTTTCAGTGGGGGATTGTCGACAGGTCGAAATTTTTGAAATACTGCCGGAAAAAATGCTAACGGAAGCAATTTTTGGCTGCCAACCGAACCGTCTCTACCTCAAAAACAAAGGCGAGGGGCAAGAGGAGAAGTGTTATGTTTTTGTTTAGATTACATTTGGTTTTGTTCGCTCATGCCCTTTTTGTCTTCACCTGTTCTCGTCATCCGGGTCCCTTGTGTTTAACCAGTCAACTCCCTCAACCCTTTGTGTCTTGTCCAGGCGTTTCTCATTGTCTCCTCATCTTGCTTGTATTTATTTCCCCGGCTTCTGTCAGTATTGGTTTGATCATTCTGTGTGCCCCTGTCATGTTATCTTTCTGGCATAGAATTTTGAGACACAAAACACCCAGGGCTACGACATGGCAAAAAATGTAGGTGCCGCACCAACATTAAACTGAGATTTCAGTTAGGGGACCGAAAAATGTCATACCACTGCCGATAAATGGCCCTGGGGCCACGGGTTTCAGACCACTGCAGGGTCTTTCAGTATGTTAAAAGGTTAAAAACGTTCACCTTTTCGTGAAATACAAGTTTTATGATACTAATGGATTAACCCGAGAGCTGACTGCTCCCGAAGGGAAAATATGTTGCAACTGTCTTGGAAGAGATGACCTTCAACTGCTTGGGTAATCACGTGAGGTGGCTGGTTCTTCTTGATGGATAACAAACTTGTGGTTTCTCTTTGAAACAGTTATAGTTCAGACAAAATGTACGCTCATCGTAAAATGTGATTTTAGAGCAGCGGGAAATGTTTGGGGCTGAAAATATGACGTTGTCCCTTATCTGTCTACCCCTGCAGGAAGCTGGGTGTGCATTGTGTTGTAAGGTCTCAACTTCCTGTTTGCCGTCGTTTCAAACTCAGTCCTTCTCTTGCCCCTTACGTTCCCACTCTTTCCCACCACCTGCGGTGTTACACACTTTTAAGATAGGAGGGCAACATCTGGGTCCCCCGACGCCCATCATGTTACCAGCTTGGCACTCCTGGGACTCCCCCTGCCAGATGTTGCTAACAATGCTGTTCCCTCACTCAAGGTAAATGTCCAACACAGGAAACAGGCCCGACCACCACAATCACAGCATACCTTCTCAGAGAGACCTCTTTCCCCATCATTATTACCTAACCAATTTCAGGATTTGTTCAGCAAAAAGTTGTGAGGGTCAAGTTGAGTATGACTTGCTATTCATGAGACTGAACTTGAATTTTACTTGAACTACATAGCTTGACATGTCTTGTTTTTTAGAAAATCAAAAATTTGAAGACAGTATGCTTTAAGTCTCGTGTTTGAAAGAAGTAACTTTTTGTGTTTCGTGCACAAACTGACAACCCACTATTATGCACAATGTGGGGCAACCTCCCTGAAGATTACATTCAAGGATGTTTTTCGTTAAATCTGGAAGAAGAGAATGGCAACATGCAAGATTTGCCTCAAAGATGAGACATAACTATAACATCTAATTTTATCACTATTAAAACATACAAAGACAGGCAAGCTACCTTAACGTAGCAGTTTAGCTAACCGATAAGTCCAACATGAAGTAAGCTTCCTGCAGTTATGCGTTTCCTTGGGAAGACAAAGCAATAAATTCTATGCAGACCATTAAAAAATGATGCGATTGGAAGTATATTACAAATGCAACTATGGATAATGAGAGCAAAGTGTGTCAAGTTCAAGACCAAACCGAGGTTTTAGCTTTCAAAAATGCAGGCTCAGGCAAAGTGCGCTAAAAATATTTATCAGGCACTGACAAAAGTACAAACTGAAATCACTGGTCACAGGAAGCCAGGAAAAACAATGCATAAACAAACAAAAAAAGTGCTTGCTTTTTACTGTACTTCTATTGTACTTTGTACTTTGTACAATAGAAGTACAGTACGACAATACATTTCTGTGTACTTTGTACAATAGATGGCAGAGAATACAAACAAAATATCAAAAGTCCACCAACGTGAAACCGAGGATGGAAAATAGTCATCCATTTTTTGTCAAGAAAGAAGTGGATTCTCCTGGCGCTGAAGCGACATCACAACAAGAGCAGAAACTGGTGAGAAATAATGGACAAAGTGTGGATATTTGTGAGGCTTCTGGCTCCATTCATTGACTGCACCTGTGGATTTTGATCGCAGACTGTGCACACTTTGCTTTTCCGGTCACAGGTACAAATGAAATTATTTAGTAAATGTAGTGAAGCACACATACTGTATATCTACACTGAATTGGTACAGCTTGACTGCAGCCGTTTGAATGTTGCCATGTAACCAGAATCATAATTTTAATTGTGAAAGCATTCGTGATACGACACAATATTTTTGATTGGCCTGTACATCTACAATTGTTGCGATTCTGTTCATCTGTGACTCACATTTCGAATCGAAGCAAAGCTAATTTCCAACGACCATGAAAACTGGCTGCAGACTTACTGGCTGTGAACCAGACGGCTGTTTTTCTTCCTGCGCTTGGAAGCTTTGCATGTACCTTGCAGTAGATGTCAGCAGAGCACCGATCAGCGTCTATGGCCTGATGACTGCACATCTCTTATTCTAATCATGTCACCTCTAAGCATTCTCACACGCTTCATGGAGTGGGGCTATTGGTTAACGTTGTGGAAATGCATCCTGACATAGATTGAAAGTGGTAATCTTCTTAGTAAAGGTCTGCCGATTGAGGAAGGTTTCCCTGTGTGTAAAATGTCCCTCCAACAATGCCAAGTGCTTCCTGTGATTGAAATTTAACTTGCATGTGTATCAAAATACTGTATCTAGAATTGAATTGGTTGCTGTGTGCTGTGTGGTTTGAATTGTTCGACGCAAACATGGTCTCATAAAATCCGACAACAATGGAGAATCTGTCAGATAGGTGTTAAAAGATTAAGCCCCAACCTAAGCCTGAGATCAACATGGCAGACAGCACACAAAACAAGCGGCTGGCACAGAGATGAAGGGATCAAGCCCCCATTTGCATAACATCTCCCCCATAATGTTGCTTTAAGTAGATATTCGCTAGCCTCTTAAGGGCTGTGGATTATAGAGGGTTGGCATTTCCATCACACGGAGACACTGTGTTATGGCAATGGCCCTTCCTGGACCTTAGGTGTGACTTCATGGTCGTGGTTGGGGTATTGCTCCTTGCTGTGCACATGTTTAACCTAATCTCATCTGCCATTGTTTACAATCACGAGGTCAAAGGGCTCGACCTGCTTGCTTGAATTCTACGTAGACACTGTGACGGATTAACTGGAGTGCTGGCGATTGCTTCCCCTAATTGCCCTTTATACATTGCGTGACATGTGCCCCGCAACTGACAGGTATTCCATCTGGGATTCACCCCACCTCAAGATCCAGCTTCCACCTGACATCGAACTGGATAAGCAGTATAGAAAATGGCTGGATGGAGGCATTGCGTGACAATTGCATGACCGATGTGTTTGGATCAACATCCGTCGACAATGGATCTTCTGTGTTAAGTATGTGCGTGGTGGTCATGGAACCAAAAAGCAGGGAGGCAGAAGAAGCGGGGAGTAGCGAAGAAAATGTGTGAACAAAAACACATGCTGAAAAAGCAAAATTGAAAGTACTAACAAAGTCCCGAAAACGCCCAAATCTCTAGGTAACAACAGAACACACCACTGAGATCAACAAAACAATGTGACACAAACAGAAACTGAACAGAACGAGAGAGAGAAAAACTTGGCAGTTACACAACGACCTGACGTGGAGTGGTCGGCAGTCCTTTAACAGAAAAAGCGAACGACATGATTACCAACTCTAATGTAGACAGAATCATGACAATCTCTATTTTAACTTTTTCTTATTCGAGGAAAACTCAACATCACCCTATACTGATTTCATATTTCGACGATAAAGTGCCACCGACCAGAGTGACAGATTATTATTCCTGCAGAATGAAAAAATAAATGTCTAAACACTGGGTGTCAAACTCAAGGCGCAGGGGCCAGATGTGGCCCACCATATGATTTTAAGTGGCTCGCGACGGCAAATCAAAGATGACAACTTCCATGATACTTGCTAAAATGTGTACCACCATTTCTAATTTTCATATGTAATAAATCAGTGACGTATATTGTCAGCAAACCCCTCATTACAGTTACTGAAAAAAAGAGATGAATAAAACGTTATTGTTGACTTCTTTCTATAGTTTCAGTCATCACGGCCCTCCAAGGGAAACTAATTAGAATGAGGCCCGTCACAAAACGGAGTTTGACACCCCTGGTCTAAAATGCCACACTGCAAAAAATATTGGGTTTTTGCTTTTCAAGAAAACCATACAAAGAACCCTACCTACTCTATAAGATCAAAAATACAGATTTGCACTAATCCATTTAACTTTGTAAGCTTTCTATGATGCCTTACCATGTCACCCAAACACTGTGCTACTTATGAGGTGTCGTGGAAAAACTTGCATTGGCCACGGCTTGACAGCGAATAGCAGCATAGTTTTGTTTTTTTTCAAACTACACTTCTATCATCTAACTGTTTGTCTGATGGTACATCGGAGACTCATGTTTTCCGCCATGAATCAGGCGAATGTTTGACTTGTATCCAGGAAACCAAATAAACTACATCTGTGACTGGAAAGCCGTCATGATTTGTTTTGGTACCAACAGGTGGCACTGTAGGGCTCCCCCTGCAGTTGCACACCTGTTGGTCATTATGTAATTATTATAAAAGGACTCCTGCCCGAACACTCAGGGTCGAGTCATTGTTGCTCTTGGCTACTGTCATGTTTGTTCGTTGCTTTTTGTTTGTTTGCTTGCAACTGTCATGGTTCTGTTCCTGTTAGTTTTTTGCCACAGTCATGTTTTTTTTTGCTACTTTGGATTAGTTTTGGTTGTTAGCACTTTGTTTGTTTTGGATTCAGTTTTCTCAGTTTTATTAAATATAATTCGTTAAGTTCACCCGGCTCCTGCCTCCTTTTTGGGGTCCACCACCACCTCGCAAACGTGACAAAAGCAGTCATATAAATCAGGGTGCATCCTGCCTTGCCATTTCTTTGTTGTATCAGCGATTTTGCAGTCAATCGGAATTAATTTCATAACCAGTATTTATATCATTTGGATGGGAACCAACGTAGGGTAAACAAGGCTGTCCCAATTTCTAAGTAACGCCCAAGTGTTTTGAGGCCTTCGTTGGCCAAAAAACAAGCATTGCCGTCAATTCAGTCACTATTGCTCCATTAAACCCCGGCATGAATCCAGAGGCGGCAGGACTAATCCTACTTCACCCTCCAGAGAGCACCGCAGGGGATCTGTCCGTTTGATTTGTGGGATATGCAACAGTCCGGCTACGCAACTGTCATGCGTTGCATCCTTTCGTAGAATGTGCCATATGACCTACACCCTCTGAATGTGCATCTAAGTTAAGTGAAGGAATTGATTAAACACACATCTTGGGGTCCACCAATACGACTAATGTTACGTGTATAGCAACTTTTGAAACAAGTTAAATAAAATGTGCTTCACCATAAAAATATAACTAATGACAAGTTTGTACGCGTGGGAAATAACTAAATGTGAGTGTGTGTATATATATATATATATATATATATATATATATATATATATATATATATATATATATATATATATATATATATATATATATATATATATATGAGTGTAATAACGTAGAATAACACCCACACTTTTAAAAAAAGGCCAAACTATATAAAAGTGAGTGTTATGAAAAGATTTAATGTCAGACGCTATGTTTGTCTGCCTGAGATCTCCCAGGAGGTCGTTCCTCAGCTTAGGGGCCCAGACAGCAAAAGCTCTTGTCTTCTTTGTTGACGAGTCGGCTCCCAGGAACTGAGCTATACGACTCATATTTTGTAACTGGGATCGGAGAATGTCGAAACTCGTTCTCGTTCTTCATGTGATTGCACGACACAAACTATAAGACAGCATTGGTAAGTTGAATGAGTATAATATGGTAAAAAAAATACCGGCCTGGGAAAACTATTCACATCTATGGACAATTTATAGTCCTCAAATGATAGATTTGGAACGTGCGAGCCATCTGGAGTATAGTGCTGAGAGAAAAAAAAAAACATGTGAGCACAGGGTGTACAGTATATGCAAACTCAGCAATTCAAACAGTGAAACACTTATCACCGTGCTGCCTAGGTGACTGTATATATTACAACAAAAACGCAATGCAGGTGGTCCGTAGCGCTGATGACACTTTTCATTTAAAATACCTTTCCAACTGGAGGTCATATTACTTGCAGTTGGTTTTGTACAGCAGTTTATTAACTTTGATATTTCTGAAACTCACGTTAGTTAACTTGACAAAAATCCTTCAGAAAGGTCTTTGAAACAAAGCTACAACAACAACGTGCCCAAAATGCTGTATGACAACATACTGATCAGGTTCAGGATCACGTGAACTAAAGACACAGTTTGTTGAGAACATGTCACGTAATTTTCTTGAAAGTCAATCCCCATTTTAAAAAAATGTGACGGGAAAAGATGAATCATCACACCTATTTTTTTTCCTTTTTTTTCCTCTTCAGACGGCTATGTCTCTTACATACCTTCTATAACCATCAACAATGCGCCACCGTCATCATTTAATACAAGGAATGTACACCGTGGCTTCCCATCCTTTTGTAGTTTCCTGACAAGTAATTGATGTTGAAAAAACAAGGTGTGGTGTTACTTTGTGAGTGCATGACACTGAATTTAGGTCATGGTTTTCTAGGTCAAAACAAAGAGTTATCACAAACACAACAGATCATTTGACCTTTTGAAGCATCTTGCTTTTCTTTTCGCTCCGATCAAAATTAGCCTAACATGGTGACTATTTTCTCTCTCAAAAGAAAGGTTACTTTTTACAGAATAGAAGTTTCTGAGCAAATCCTTAGCTGCAAATATTTGTGACATACAGTGCAGTAAAAAAAAAAAAGGAAAAATGTTTTGGCATGTCTGTATCACAGTTTGGCTTCCTCCCACATTCCAAAACTATGTTAAGTTCATTGAGGACACTAAATCCAAGGTGTGCGAATGTGCGTCTGAATATTTGTTTCTTTGTATGAGCATTATGATTGGCTGACAACCAGACCATGTTTAACCCTGCCATTGGCTTCAAGGCAGCTGGAATAGGACAAAATGGATGGGTGCATTTTGTAATGAGATCATATTCAGATTTTTTCAAAATGCCTCAAATGTGGCTTTGTTTTGAAAGGAACAAACACATTGGTCCAAATGCACAATAAAAGGAGGGAATCATAGGTGTAATTAGAGACTTAAACTAAGCTGCTGCAGCTGTTGTGGAGTTGGTTCTGTGAGCATGTGGGGAAACCCCAAGTGGCTTTTCTTTTGCTTGAGCAAAAACACTTGAGAGAGAAATGACAGGAAATCTCCAGGTTGTTTTCATTCAGGCTGACAAAGTGGTACAAACAATAGAGACGGCGTCACATGAAATCAAAGACATTTATCAATAGCTTCACATTTGAAGGAATGTTTTTTCCGGAAGGCGGCACAGAGGGCCACTGGTTAGCACGTCGGCCTCACAGAGATGCAGGGTTCGACTTTTCATTGAATCACTCGGCACATAAACATTTCATGGAAATTGTACTTCAACCCGATGTTAAAAACAGTCAACAATTTAAGATTGTATGCAAAGGTAAAACTGCTGTGCATGCAAAGTAAATACTGTACTGTACTGACCTTTCAAAATATGTGCAGTTTAAACAGACTATGTGCATAGCTGAAGGCTTCATTATAATATGCTTGATTGTTCCAAAAACATGCATGGTAGGCTGATTGGACGCTCTAAAATTGTCCCTAGGTGTGAATGTGAGCGTGGATGGTTGTTCGTCTCTGTGTGCCCTGCGATTGGCTGGCAACTGATCCAGGGTGTCCCCCGCCTACTGCCCGAAGACGGCTGGGATAGGCTCCAGCACCCCCCGCGACCCTAGTGAGGATTAAGCGGTTCAGAAAATGGATGGATGGATGGATGAATTGTATGTTTTAATTTTACATCTATTTAATGCAGTGATTTTTTTCACATACCACTAGAGGGAGCATGGGTGTCACTTGCGCCACACTTTGAAAATCACTGCTCGAAAGGGAATGATATGATAATGTTGCAGGGTTTTTCACTACTTCAGCAATATCAATATTTGATGTTTATTCGAGTGCTGCAAAGTGAGAGCCAATGATACAATTTCCAGTTGAGAGATATCTAGGTTTTGACTTAATTCTACGCATTTGCTCATGCACCCTTTGTAAAATAAATCCATTCTATAACGTGACTCAGATACAAGTATGAAATGAAAGGACTGATAATCCTTTGACTAGGTGTGGCTTGAAAGTCGCAGACACGCAGAAGGACTTTCGCACTTGTGAAAACTAGGCTCGAGATGAGGTTAGGGCCCATTCATTGGTACAATTGGCTGATATTGCAACTGAGGTGAACTCAGATGTTTCCTGACAGTCCTGTGCAGTACAACCAGGAAGCTTGTGTTCTCTCTACATCCATTGTCCACTTGGATATGCTTAGCCAAAAGACGTGGGTCTGGTCTGTAAACGGTAAACGTGAGACAAAAAAGCAGAACAATAGTCGCTGTCCAATAACACTCAACAGCAAATTTTAATCAGACATGGCTTTGTGCGAGCCTAAACATATTTTTGAAACTGATTCTAAAAATCGATTTACATTTTTCTAGCATCTCAGGTATTTTAGATATTTTCACTTTTTGTTTCTTCGTGTGATTCTCAAAAAGCTAGCACAATACAGATGTTACTTTGCATTGCAATTTATAGCTCTGATGTTTTAAAATAAAAATTTGACACTACATTCCATACTATTATTTTGATTATTATTGTTATTATCATTATTATTATGTAGAAAAACGAATGTGCTGGAGAACAAATTATGACTCAACGCAAAAAAAATGCATCTGGAAATGTTTACTTAGATCTCTGATTTGGAAAAAAATAATAATAATAACACAAATTTGTTGTGTAATTCCTTCTCCAATTCTCAGAAACATTATACACATTGAAGAAGATGCGTTTAATTTGACCATCAACTGGAGCAAAATCAGGCTCATCCAAGAGTCAGGAAGCTCTCTTCATCTGCCCAACATCTAGTCACCAGTTTTTGTCCATTGCAGGACTCTAACTATAAAGGATCACCATATCAGCATAGAGATTTCCTGTTCCACATATTCTCACTGCTCCAATGTCTTCCACTGTGCACATCACTGTACACTCAGATAGACTTCCCCACAAGGGTCAGTCTCTCATGCAAACAGTAAGAATGAAACTGATTCCAAAATAAGAATCCCTTTCCAAAACTCCAGCTCCGATTAAATGAAAACAGCTACATTTGTTTCACTTTCAATTTCATTTTCGTTGAACACACACTGGCCATCATCTGACCTCACCATTTCTGAGAAAAAAAAAAAACCTGGGACTTTCACAGTGCAATTCACCCTCACACCCGAACCGCCTTTAACACCACCCCTTCTCGTGCACTGAGAAAAGTAAACACGGTATCTCTTGCTATGAAATGTATCTTTTGAGACACCCATCGTACAACTTTTCTGACACACCTTCTATATTCCTGAAACTCTGGATGCAACTTATAAACTAAATGTATACACCACCTAAAAAGATACAGAAGATATACATATTTTTAAACAATTTTACAGATTTGTTTTTTAATTTGCTGCATTAATTTGCTGTTTTTGTCTTTGGCGCTGGCTGTGTTCTGAAATGAATAGGAACGGAGCACTCTCTTCCACGCCGAACACACCCAATCAAAAAGATCGATAGGCTCCAATTAAGGTCGTGACCCTCGTGAGGATAAGCAGATTTAGGTCCTCATGCGCTGATTACAAAAAAAAAAATATTGTGTTAAAAGTGACACCCTTGCTATTTTTAGACACTGTGGGATACTGTATCAACCATTTTTAGTCCAAAGTCTTGCTAATTCTTCAACGTAACTGACAATCTAATAAACTACATACCTGGCTAGCTGTGGCTAACTCGCGGTGGTTTCTGTCTGGAATAATGATGAAATTAACTTTTATTTTAAAATGTCCCTCCTCGTGTGGATGGTTGTTTGTCTGTGTGTGCCCTTCGATTGGCTGGCAACCGATTCAGGGTGTCCCCCGCCTACTGCCCAAAGGCCGCTGGGATGGATGAAAATCTACTTCCGTCTTTGCTTAATCCGTTCTTTTAACAAAAATCTTGTTCTCCGTTCTCTGTCCCAAAAATGTGCCTTCGGGCTGTCCCTTCTCAGGGAAGGAATGCCCTTTTTTTTAATACAACACAACCATCTCTACTTTTATCTTACTCATGATTATAACATTGTGAATTTGTTTTTAAGCTTTGCTATTACCTTTTTTACATAAGAGAAAACATTTTAATGAATTGTCAACCCAAACTAATAACTGGGTTACATGAGATTTGGGAAATGGAATTAAGTGTCATTCCTCAGAGAAAGAGAAGTCTGATCAAAGAGAAGGCTCTCTGCTTGGGCCTTTCATTTTCTCAAACCAGACGCAGTCCTAGCACAAACCGAATGGATTCGGAAGGCCAATGTTAATGAGCCATGTCTTCAAACACAAATCACAAGCGATGATAAGTGGAATAAAGAGCAATGGTCAAAAAATTGGATGGGATCTTCAATGACACGCAAGCTGTTCAAGTACACATATCTATATCTATCTATCTATCTATCTATCTATCTATCTATCTATCTATCTATCTATCTATCTATCTATCTATCTATCTATCTATCTATCTATCTATCTATCTATCTATCTATCTATCTATCTATCTATCTATCTATCTATCTATCTATCTATCTATCTATCTCTCTATCTCTATCTCTATCTCTATCTCTATCTCTATCTCTATCTCTATCTCTATCTCTATCTCTATCTCTATCTCTCTATCTCTATCTCTCTCTATCTCTCTATCTCTCTCTATCTCTATCTCTCTCTATCTCTCTCTATCTCTCTCTATCTCTCTCTCTCTATCTCTCTCTCTCTATCTCTCTATCTCTATCTCTCTCTCTATCTCTATCTCTATCTCTATCTCTATCTCTATCTCTAGCATGTTCTCTAAAAACATGTATGGCAGGCTGATTGAACACTCAAAATTGTCCCTCGGTGTGAGTCTGAGCGCGGATGGTTGTTCGTCTCTGTGTGCCCTGCGATTGGCTGGCAACCGGTTCAAGGCCGCCTACCGCCCGAAGACAGCTCGGATAGGCTCCAGGACCCCCCGCAACCCTTGTGAGGATAAGCTGATTGCAAAAAGAATGAATGAATGAATTAATTAATTAAGACAATTGACAAAGTAGGAAACGTCTGACAACTGTGCGTAAACATTTGCAGAAATGAGAGCCTTTTTAATATGTGCAAGTGACACACTGATGTGGAAAAAAACAAGTCTTCTTGAGAATTTTAATAATGATCTAAGAAGAACGGTAATTACCTGAAAAATTAATGCAACAAATGGTCCACAAGAGTGAATTGCTGTTCTTGTACAATTACTTTTGTAGATAACAGCAGAAAAAAAGAAAATAATTTTGAATGCAATATGGGTCATTCTCTGAGTCATTTGACATTTTTCTTCTGTCGTCTTTGTTCCAATGCTGGTTGTGAAGACATTATTGAGATTCTTTTTGTTTGATTAAAAAGATTTGCAGAGACTAAGAAATGTTTTCTCCATACGTTCTCAACAGTGCATGAAAAATGCAATGCATTGGTTTCTTTGGTTTCAGAACTGACCTTGAGCCTACTTGTACTTGCACTCCATAAAAAACATTGTAACGTGTCAAAGAAATTTTGTTGCTACTGTATGCAGCAGCCTTATTTATCTATGCGTGCAATAACCCCCCCCCCCCTTTTTTTTTTTTAGTCCAACACGTGTACATGTCAAGTAATGGCCTGGTGATTAAAGTCCATGCAGGGGGAGTAACACTAGCTGTGCTCCAACCTCCTCTTCTTGCTTCCTTCAAAATATACAAGCAGAAATCTACCAACTTTTTTTGGACAGCTCACTTAAAGGGAAAACTTAATTTATACCTTTACACACACACACACAATGAATACATGATTGGATAAAAAATATGTTTTAATTTACATCCCCAAATTAAAAAAATTGGATATTATTTCAAATTTACAATGCAGAAAGTTAACAAATTTATATTTATCATGGTTCATTTACCAGTTTGGTCTGTTGTAACATATTAGAAGGATTTGGAAATTTGAAAAAAAAAATTTAAATGATTAATCGATTGTCAAAAATAATTCTTTTGATTTGATTACATATACACTAAACTACACACACACATACACGAGTATCTCTTATGCTCAATTCAAATCCCATCATGAGCACAATAAGCACTGAATGACACTGAGCAGCTATGATGTCAGTACATTTCAAGCGGTGTAGAATTATTCATTCATTCATTCATCTTCTGTACCGCTTGATCCTCACTAGGGTCGCGGGGGGTGCTGGAGCCCATCCCAGCCGTCTCCGGGTAGTAGGCGGGGGACACCCTGAATCGGTTGCCAGCCAATCGCAGGGCACACATAGACGAACAACCATCCACGCTCACACTCACACCTAGGGACAATTTAGAGTGTTCAATCAGCCTGCCATGCATGTTTTTGGAATGTGGGAGGACACCGGAGCACCCGGAGAAAACCCACGCAGGCCCGGGGAGAACATGCAAACTCCACACAGGGAGGCCGGAGCTGGAATCGAACCCGGTACCTCTGCACTGTGAAGCCGATGTGCTAACCACTGGACTACCGGGCCGCCCGGTGTAGAATTAATGAATGACATTAACAAATTAGATGACAGGCTAGTTAAGATAAACATAAACAAGAATGTGTTTATTTTTCTTGCACCATGAATTACTATATGTGTTTAATCTTTGCCCCAGATACATATAGGTGGTTAGAAATCCCCACTGCACAGTCTCCCTTCAAGTTGTGATTGCTTATGCAGTACTCCTGAGCATTTCAGATGAAGTCAGCATTTCCTAGAAGGCTGCAGCTGAACATTCCCGAGTCACGTGATTTGTAAGCATGAGCTCGACAGAAACATAGGGAATCCCAGGCAGGACTCGCAGCACCGTTTAACGAAGGCATGTTTATTATTAAAATAACATTGATGAATGTAGATTATACACTAAATAGGAAATCTAAAAGCATTCGGTAATGTTAAAAAAATGCATCACATGCAGTAAACAGGAATATAATATAAAAAAGAAGTGCTTATATTTCAAGGAATACAACCTGCTACATTCAATACATGTGACATTTAAACCGCATGTCAATATAAAGTGCTTTGTGTCTTTTAGACAGATCAAACAAGGAGGGAGTTTTGTGTTTCGCAGTCTTGGTAAATGTTCAAAACGGCGGCCTCAATGGAGAAGAGGTGCTCGTCTTCTACCTCCGGGCAGCAGCGTCTCATGAATTCGGCAAGCCGGAGCAGATATTCGATGTTGTGGCCCGCCTTTCCCCTGCAAACAGCGATCTGGTTGGCGATCTCCTGGGTGGAAGCGGGGCCCAGGTAGGCGGGGTTGTCGGAGGTGGCGATGTAGACAAGGGCGTAGACGGTGTCCACGTCTTTCTCCCGAGGAATGAACTCTACCATCTCTGTGACGTATCCTCCTATCACTCCTTCTCTTATGTTGAGGTACTCAAAGGCCTCCTTTATCTGTGCATCGGCCACTTCATAAGCCACGCCCCATGTACGATCCTGTAAGGGAGAAAAATGGTCAGGAACTTATTAACTGGAGAATATTGCCAGTCCCCTTATGTAATTGTTGAGCTCAGATAAACGGTCCCCGAGGTTTGTTAAGTCACAAGATGTTTGCTTTGAAGCAGTCGACCAGCTGTGGAATACAGGCGCTACTATTGTTTTTCTTACTTTAATTTTCAAATGTATGCGCTCCATACATAATATGGGATGGTTGAACAGGAGTCAAAAAAATTTAAGTGAAATCTTAATTGTCACGCCCAAATATGAAAAAGTTGCGATAAATAGAAAATGCAAAAGGCTTTTTCTGTTATGCGAGAAAATAGCTTTCCATAATTTAATGCATGCACGTCATACCCAATAGGATGTGGTTTAATCAGACTATATTATATAATTTATGATTTTCATAAATGTTTATATTTTTCATCATTTTCTCATAAAAATGACAACAATAAATTGATTGCATCATATGATTGCAATCCTGCTGAATCCGACCGATTGTATATCTGATCTGTTGATCCTCAGGGTGGTCGTCAGCATGCTGGAGCCTATGCCAGATGTCTTCGTGGCAACAGGTGGGGTACACCCTGAACTTGTTTCAAGCCAATCGCGAGGCACACACAGACAAACAACCAGTGGCACTCACAATCACACCCAGGGACAACTTAGAGTGTTTAATCACCCTACCATATGTTTTTGGAATGCGGGAGGAAACTGGAGTACCCGGTTTCCGGAGACAACCCACACAAGTACGGGAAGAATGCAATTGACACAAAGGAAGGCCGAGAACCCTGTGCACTGGGAGTTTACCTCTCTCTCTCTCTCTCTCTCTCTCTCTCTCTCTCTCTCTCTCTCTCTCTCTCTCTCTCTCTCTCTCTCTCTCTCTATATATATATATATATATATATATATATGCAACTCACAGTGCAGTAGCCTATAAGAAATGTGTATATGTATGTTTAATATATATATTTTTTTTAAGTGGAGTATTAAGCCCTTGATTTAAACAAGGTTACCAAAAACAAATATTGCAAATATCAACCACAATCAAAAACACATTGATAAATTAATACCTCTCTGACAGTGTCAGTCGCAACTTGGCATTGTAACTTTTTTAAATGCAAAATACGTGGTCAAAACGTTGAGGGAATATTTATTTGTTGGTGTATGTTGCATACTTTCTAGATGAAATCCTTACAACTCCAGTCTCACATTCAGACATGTACTTTCACTTGGCATTTGATAACAGACCTTATTTCACATATTCTACATTCTAGTGCTATGGTGTACATGTCAAATAAAGCCATGACACACACAGCTCAATTATCATAGTTTAGTATGAAACGATAATTGAGCAATAATTTACAGATTTCCACTTTGTTGAACAGCACACCAGTGGGATCATCGGGGTGGCTGACATGTGTCTAAAGTAAAATGAGAAAGTGGCACGTTATACTGGATGCTATTTATGGTATATATATATATTTACTGTTGTAGTTAGATATCTATGTGTCTCAATGCATGAAGACACTTACCTCCTGATCTTCCACCAGTGTCACCACTCTTCCAGGCTGTGGAAATATAGAGCACAGTTGTAGTCAGTACACATTATGCAGCAACAGTTTGAGAAAAAAATATATATACAGGTATATAATTTACAAAAATGGCATGGAAGTCTCACATTCTCCTTGTCTCCTCGATAAAAGTCATCTCCTTGCCAGAAACGCCGTTTATAGCCCTTGATGTAGCCTGTTATGCTCCTCTGGTAGACAAAATCAGGCTTCCAAACTAAGGATCCATAACCAAAAACCCACAGGCTTCCTTTGCATTGCAAGATCTCTTGAGGTTTCATGGCAGCAAGATGCTTGCTTAGCTTTTCACAACCAAACAAACGTTGTTGTTGTTTCGTTTTTTACAGCTCGAAGTATTTTAAAAATGAAAATTTTCTCGCTAAAGTTTCATTCTGTAAGCGTGCGGACAAGTCAGAAGCACTTCGAAGATCTTCAAAAATCTCCTGCCAAATGTGGAACGAGCGCGTCCTTCGTTTAGGCGCACACGTGTATTTGTTGTTCAAGTGACGTCACAGCAAGGCGACCTCGACCAATGGGAGTGCGACAGAGGCGGGGTTTGGGACAGTCACATCCACGTGGAAAAGTGCTGATGCTTTTTACCCACAATGTTCACTCAAAACAAAACTTACTTCTGTACTCTAACCGAAAGGAAAACCACAAATCTTTGTTTCGTGTTTTATTTCGAAACTTTTTGGACAGAAAAGGAAGTATTTATTGTCATTGTATGGATACTCCCAGATTTGTGTGACCAAGAATGAAAAATACAATATTTTAAAAACTGTCTACTTATACAGTGACTATGATGTCTTAAACTCCATAATCTAAATGGGACAGAAGAATTGAACCAATCTCTATAGTCGTCTTTACTTTCAAATTTAGCTCGGAGCAGATGCGTGTGGTGTCACACTGATCCACTTGTTAATTAAACTTTGATTCACTCCTCCTCATTTATAACTGCTTCAAACATCAAGGCATATGAAGGAATAGTTGGCACGATTGTATTATTATCCACGTTTTATGTTTTGTGTTCTGTTGTGTTAGTTTTGTTGTTTTACGTTAAGTCTTCTGGAAACTGATTTGTTACAGCTGCAGTCCCTGTGGAAAGCGTTGTATAAATAAAGACCCGTGTAGTCAGTTCAGCTGCAAAGCTTTATGATTTATGATTTATGAGCCACTGCTCCACCTGAAATATCTTCTGCCTGTCAATGATGTCAAGACACCCCCCCCCCAATTAATGTCAAAATTAGGGCCCTCAAGTGGTGGCTGCTGGCATTGCCGCGTGAGCTCAGCAAGGTTTTTTCCCCTCCACATTCAGGTCAATCGTTTTTAAATGCACCCAGGGCCGTGAGTTTGAGATTCCTGATCTAATGCTCGTTTGCCTTTGTTAGAAAAAGTCAAGTGTGATAAATTTCTCATGGATATACAGTGTATAGAAATATGCTTGACGCATTATGACAACTTGCTTAATCTCCCTTTTTTTGCATGTAATGACTTCAATGATGAGCTCATGCGAAAATGTTGTGGGCGCCACGCAATTCATCAGAAGCCCAATGTCATATATTTTGAGCAACGTGACATAAGTAGTAAACATGTCGGAAACAGCAGAGAATTGTTCATAATCATTTGCATCGATGTGAACGAAATGATGAACGTCTTTTATATATATATATATATATATATATATATATACTCACACCTAGGGACAATTTAGAGTGTTCAATCAGCCTGCCACACATTTTTTTGGAATGTGGGAGGAAACCGGAGCACCCGGAGAAAACCCATGCAGGCCTGGGGAGGACATGCAAACTCCATACAGGGAGGCCGGAGCTGGAATCGAACCCGGTACCTCTGCACTGTGAAGCCGACGTGCTAACCACCGGACTACCTGTGTGTGTGTGTGTGTGTGTGTGTGTGTGTGTGTGTGTGTGTGTGTGCATGTGTGTGTGTGTGTACACACACACAATTATTTGATAGTTAAACAGATACTTCTGAGAAATTCAATCCTGATCTGAGAAATGTACCGCAGCAGCTGAGAATAACTAACGTGCGTGGACGGCTGGTGCAAAGTAAAGAATTGTTGCTGGTCTGTGACAATTGTTTTCAAAACAGCAGGCAGAACAAGTGAGTTTCTTGTTGATTTCCCTTAAACACATGAAGAGCTACAACTCTACTCACCCTCAAGCTGGGAAATTGCTCATTTGACTTCATCCGGCTCTTTCGTGACAGCACTGTTTGTAAAGATGAGCGACACGGAAAATGTGCTGCTCACTAAGCCGAGGTGGTCTCAACTTCGGCATCTCTCAGTAATTATTCGAGTGAATTGCAAATAGACACAAACATCACTTAAGAGGATTTAAAAGACCACAATGATTATTTATTTCTGCATACAGATTTTTAAAATGCATATATCTCTTTCTATATTTTCATATTTGATTGAGTAGATCTTTACATTGCTGCCAATTACAGACGAGTATACCGAATGACGATTGCTAGCACACAGATTTCACATCACACTCATAATGATGCCATTAAAAACAAAGACACGGAACGAATAAAATGCTACCAAATAGACTCTAGTTGGCTTGAAATCACACTTCTCTTTTTGACCACTTTGTTCACTCCACCATTGAAGACTGACAAATAAACAGTGTACCAGATATGTATTAAGGTTTCTGTCCTTATATATTTATATAATAACAACCGAACAAAAATAATAATTAAACACCAAAATCACTTTCAAAATAAAAATTCACACTGTTGGTGCATCACCTGACAAACATATTTTTAATCTTAACATAAAAATATACACTATATACAAAATAATCTTATAAAAACAAGGATGAAAAGATCAGTGCGTCATTTTCTTAAATAACTAATCAAATACTAAAATAACATAACATTATTGGTTCAGTCATATCCATTGAAGGCGTCCTTGGTACAATAGTCATGTATTTCTTTGTCTTCAGTGTGATTTTTTTTTTTTTTTTTGCATAAGATTTCAAAACTTATCAAGGCCTTATCATGAGTTTCCCTGCATGTAATTCTTGCGTTGCATCGCTTTGCATCTTTTTTTGCCCTTCTGTGCAAAGGAATCAAGATGAGATAAGACTGGGGGCAAAATGTTTTGCTGAAATATACAGTATAAGGCTTTGCGTTCGTGGCTGCATTCTGGACAATCTGTGATTTATTTTAATTTTTTTTCCAAACCTGACCACTAAAAATGAACCGTTTTCAGTCGCCTTGAAGACGAGCAGGTTTTTGTTTACGTCTAGGAGCCATAAAGGAAAATGGCAAAAAAACAGCTCCTCCTCCATGCTTGTTGCACATTCTTTCATGTGTTGCTGCAATAAGCCGGAGGGGATCGCATCAACAAAGTCCTCTTGCCCTCGTTAACATGCAAATGCGATATGAGCCTCAAGGCCTCATATCATCAGATGAACACGAATGTCTGAAATAAAATCGCAAACATCCGGATGAACAACGTTCAGTTCCAAAGTCTTTACATTCTTCCATAGTTGAGTAGCATTAGTGCTATTGCATTCGTTGAGCGGTTGGGCTCCGTCCAGTTATCAAGTTTTCAAGAGCAGCAACTTTGCATTTAAATATATCCCAGTCCCTCCCCATGCTTGTAAACAGTCCACAAGAAATGGTGGTCACGTCTGTCATTTATCACACCTAAAAACACAAGAGAAAGATAAAACATCAGCGACCTAAACGGCATCATTCGGAACGACACTGAAAAATGGATTCAAAGACTAAATATACAGGGTGGGTGTCCCCAAAAACATTGACATAATTGCCAAATATTCCAAAATAGGGCGGAACAATTTTGAAAAATAATCTAAATGTGATTATTTGTTTTCCTCAATATTGCGGATATGATTTAATATACGGCTGACGTTTCAAGATCCACTTGAAAATGAGAAAGCTCTAGAGCTGATTTTAAAATTTTGCTACTGATCAAAAAATCGCTGAATGGTTTGGGTTGTGAATACATGAAGGAAATGTTCATTCAATATAAACCGAGCAGGGCTCCGAGGTCTGCAGACTTGAGCCGAATAGTAGAGCCGGGGTTTCAAAGCAGACATAGTGAAGTGGCATTTACCGTAGCTGTTATGCTGCATGCAAATAGAATAAGCTGACAATGGAAGCAAAGTCAGCTTTAAGTGTAAATGCTTTTAAGTCCAGGTTAAAGATAACGCTTTTTTCATGAGTAAGGTCGTTTAGGCATTTTAAAAATTAATTTCACTCCAACGATCTTTTGGTAAGTTCAGAAAGCTATTTTTAATTTATTTACTTTGCTTTTCAATGTCTTTGAATCTTTTGATTGTAAATTTGCTTCAATGGTGTCAACGTACATTCTTCTGGTAATTTTAAGACTACTTTCGGCGCCATGTGGTCGACTGGTTAGTTCGTCGGCCTCGCAGTGCAGAGGTGTAGGGTTCAATTCCGGCTCCGGCCTGCCTGTGAGGAGTTTGCATGTTCTCCCTGTGCCTGCGTGGGCTCTCTACGGGTACGCCAGTTTCTTCCCACATTCCAAAAATATGCATGGCAGGCTTATTAAAAAATCTAAATTGTCTCGATGTGTGATTTTTAGTGTGGATGTTTTTTTGTCTATGTCAGAGATGGGCAAACTACAGCCCACGGGCCAAATCCGGCACGTTGGTCTTTTTAATCCGGCCCGCCGAAGGTTGGTCCACAATTAAGGTTCGATGTGAATGATTGCATTCATTTCAATTGGATTTGTAATGACAGGCCTTTCACCGCCAGGTGGCGCATTGACTTTAAGTTGCAGAACTTTGGTCTTTTCGACCACCTAGGACCTCTGTATCGCTCTACTTCTACTGGTCTGATCACAACCCATCTGCAGCAATGCACAGGCTAAAATAGGTCAACAACACTGTTGTCATTTTAAAAAAAGTATATTAATACAGTAATTTCATGCTTTTGTTCTGTTGATGTTTGATATGGACTGTCAACAAATGCAGTTTTTTTTAAATGTACCATAGCTCGTGCTGACCTGGCCCTTCTGTCAAATTTTAAAAGTCAATGCGGTCCCCGAGCCAAAATGTTTGCCCACCCCTGGTCTATATGTGTTCCCTGCAATTGGCTGGCAACCAGTTCAGAGTGTCCCTCACCTACTACACGAAGACAGCTGGGATAGGCTCCAGCACACCCCACGACCCATGTGAGGATAGGTGGTTTAGAAAATGGATGGATGGATAATACTATTTTTGTCCTCTACGCTTTGCAAAGGTCTTTAGTTGTTTGTAAATGCTTTTATATGTTGGACTTTTGGTTGTGTGAAACTCATTAAGTTGTGTTGTTTATGATTTGTGCTATGTACTGCAAATAAAGTTGACTTGCCTTCTCCCAATGTAATATTTTTAATAATCAGAAGGAATAAATGAATCTGTATAACAACACTATCATATGCATTATAAATAAATGCTTTGTTTTATAGTTAGGCTATGCTAAAATAAAGGCAAATAAACCATGAAGTAATATCAAAGAAAGTTAATTTATCTACCGGTACTTATATTAGAGCTATTAATTTAGAAAACACTGATTTGCAAATTTGGTGGGTTGTAATCTCTGCAAAAATTAAATGGAAGGAATTGGGGCCTTCCATGTGACCCATGGAAAAGCAAGCATGGAAAACGTACCTCAGTTGCAATGATGCATTCCTGTTTTTCTTCTGCCATCACAAAGACCGACTGGTACATGGACTCTCTGGAGGGACATATTGTTGATATTCTGCATTCTGGCCTTTCACTGCAATGACATATCATGGTGGGTTATTGGTCCTGTTGGACTTAACTACAGCTGATTAATGACAAAGGCTTGTAAAATAGTTAAATGATTTACCAGTAATTCATATCTTTATTGTTACAGGCATCAATAAATCAAGGTCATTTTATATATACGTATATATATACTGTATATACAGTATATATATTTTTTAAATAACCGGCTAATCAATTCATAATCAGAATTTTAGTCTGCCAAATATTGGATTTGGCAACAGCATCGGAAAATCCATATCTATCACGATGTGGTTGTATTCACATTTGTGGTATATAAGCACCTACCTGTACATTCTACTCAGATGCTTTTTATGTTCTATCATCTTTTCACAGTTTTCATCTTTCTCCAGGAGGCATTGTTCATCTTTGTACCCCATGCAGGTTTTATAGTCCGTGTGGAAGTGGTTGATGTGTTTGTGGTTGAACTTCTCGCTAGAGCAATCCACCTCCAAGTCCATCTTCTTGTTGATATTCTTGAGCTCCAGCGTGGATATAAGGTTGTCTTTCTGGAAATTCGCTTTGGAAAGGTTGTTCATGGTCTCAGAAGCCTGCTGTTTGCTTCTCTGCTTCTTCACCTGTTTCATGACCACGATGACCATGCAGGAGAGCACCAGAGCTACCACCAGGCCGACGCCCGAGCTGACAGCCACCCAGTTGAGCTTGTCGCCGGACTCCCAGCCAGTGTTAGGGCTGTTGGATGAAGGCTCATGCAGAGAACCGCACTGAGGGCCGCTGTAATTGGTGGGGCAGAGGCAGGAAGGCTGGCCTTTGGTGCCGACGGTGCAGGTGCCGCCATTGAGACAGATCCAAGAGGCGCAGCGGTCAGTGGGCCTATCACAGTGGCGTCCGGTGTAGCCGGGAGGGCACAAGCAGGTGTAGTCGTTGATGCGGTCTTGGCAGGTGGAGCCATTCGCACAGGGATTGGCGACGCACTCGTTGACGTTGATCTCGCAACGGAGGCCTGTGAAGCCTGCGCGGCAGCTGCATGCACGCAGGTTGCCGTTCATCATGCAATGGCCACCTAATGGACAGAGAACATCCATCGGTGTTAGGCCCAGTCACAAGAAGGAGTCATGCCATGTCGCCCACAGTCTGATGAAATTCTTTTCAACTCTGCACTTTGATGCACTTTGTTCAACAACAAAGGGTTTGAAGCAAACAGCAAAATAACCGGATACTGTGATTTTATTTCTAGTGCAAGGGGCGCTCTTGCATAAAAATTACCATTGAAAGTGCAAGAACTCCGTTTCTATTTATTTTCAGAAAAATCAACTCGCACAAAATTGTACTTTCACTGAGGTACATGTATGTAATACATGCATGTACAGTAAGTATCCAGTAATTCGATCAGCATCTGGCATGTCAGACAGCGAATCACTTTGAACACAACAGAGCTGAAGAAGTGAGAGTTAAGTGTCACATCTCATACCCGTGTATTTAAGGCATTGGCTTTTACACAAGCATCATACCGCCTATTTGTTCAACTTTCAAAGTCAGACTCATGGTAGGATGTCCTGCCCATTAGTGTCAATGCTGCTAATACAAATTAGCGACCTGGAAAAATCTTGATCCCGCAACTGGATGGCGCGGTGGTGCCTTACCATTGGTGCATCGCAGGGAGGTGCATTTATCCACTTTCTTCTCACAGTTAAGTCCAGTGTAGCCTGCTGGACACTCGCAGATATAACTCTGACCGTTCTCTGTCTCTTTACACTTGCCGCCAAGCAAGCAGGGCATGTCCTTGCACGTCAGCGTACGTTGTTCACAGCGCGGCCCGGTAAAGCCTATTGGACATTCACACCTGTATCCAGTCTCTATCTCCTGAAAGCAAAGAACGATATCGAAAAGCTCAGCGTCAGATGTTTTCTTTTCATATCCTGTTTGCAAATGCCCCCCCGACCCCCATCTATCCTTTAGTTTTCATCCTATTTACAGTACACTGTAAACTGGGAACTGGGTCAACCAGGACTTGACAATCAATGGCATCCTCCTGGACTCGCAGATAGGCAAAGGCAACAACAAAAACAGGAAAGTCTGTGTTGTGGGAAAGGAGAGTGAGGGACTTCCGCACTCACTAAGCAGTTGCCTCCGTTGCGACAGGGCTGTCTGTCACACTCTCTGACCTCCGAGTCGCAGTTGACTCCAGTGAAGCCCGGTAGGCAGGCGCAGGTGTAGCTTCCCTGGCCCGCGTTCATGCACGTGGCCCCATTGGTGCACGGCTTGTGGTGGGTGCAGTAGTTCAGGTCTGGAGAAGAGAGGGCACCGTTATACTCTCGATTTTCAGCCTGCTTGTCCCGGAAATGATTTTGCTTCCATAAAGGAAAAGGTAACCCACCTTGGTCGCAAAGGATACCCCCCCAGCCTTCCTTACAGGCGCACTCCCACGGCTCAGTGCAGGTACCATGTTTACATGATGGGTGCAGTTTACACACATCACAAAAGACGCCCTGCCACCCTTCTCTGCATCTAAAACAAAGACAAGTAAAAGGCCACAATTAATATTGGATCAACAATCACAACAGAGACGTGTGGGGGGTAAACCCAATACCACAGATTTATAACTCTTCCATCATGTAAATCTAATGTGAAATAAAAGATGTTTAAGGTAAACACGAAATGTTTCAATGCTGTTGTTATTGCCATCAAAGAAAGCGATAGTAATAACCAAATATAATAAAAATAGAAAATAAACAGCAAGACTAACTCAATCTACATATTTAAAATATTGAAATGTGATTAAACCTAAGTGTTTAAAGAATGCTACATTTGTGCATTTTACACTTTTTTTTGTCTTAGAAAAAAAGTTGACCTTATACAATTGTCCGTTTATTTCATCAAGGTTTTACGATGGTAACAGTTTGTCCCATGATTAAAATATGGTTTTCCATTGTTGGAGAAGCCCAACTTTTGAGGTGCCACTGCATTTTTGGTGGAAAGAACTTTGCCAAGTATTGAATTCATCTATTATATGTACATTCACTTTTCTCACCCCTCTCCTCTGGAAAACACCACAGAACACTAAAGTCTACAACCATGAGGCCCATACAGCTTCTACCACCAAGCTGTGAAATGTGCCACCCTCTATCACACACACACACACACACACACATTTGACTGGTACTCGTAAGAGGGAGCATATAACTCCTACTCTGGCAT
Organism: Hippocampus zosterae; assembly: GCF_025434085.1. NCBI lineage: Eukaryota > Metazoa > Chordata > Actinopteri > Syngnathiformes > Syngnathidae > Hippocampus > Hippocampus zosterae. Next base: position 12,177,054 of record NC_067464.1, on the reverse strand, counting down.
CCCTTCATTGGCTCCCCATTCATTTTAGAGTTATTTTCAAGATCCTCCTCTTTGTTTTCAAATCTCTAAATAATCTCGCACCACCTTCCCTCTCTGAGCTCATCCTGCCCGGCGCCTCAGGTCTGTGGACCAGTCTTTGTTAGAAGTAGCAAGAACTAAACCGAGGCTCAGAGGGGATCGAGCCTTTTCTGTTGCTGGTCCCTCTCTCTGGAATGACCTCCCACTGAACATTCGGCAAGCCTCCTCGATGCCCATCTTTAAAGCCCTCCTCAAAACTCACTTGTATTCTTTGGCGTTCGACTCAGCATGATTTTACTGCTTGGTGCTTTCTACCGCCTTTATTACCATTTTGTCCGGGTGCTCCGATTTCCTCCCACATTCCGAAAATATGCATGGTAGGCTGATTGAACACTCTAAATTGTCCCTAGGTGTGAGTGTGAGCGTGGATGGTTGTTCGTCTATGTGTGCCCTGCGATTGGCTGGCAACCGATTCAGGGTGTCCCCCGCCTACTGCCCGGAGACGGCTGGGATGGGCTCCAGCACCCCCCGCGACCCTAGTGAGGATGAAGCGGTACGGAAGAATGAATGAATGAATGAATGTTTATTGTGTATGTTAAATCAATCCATGTACAGCACTTTGTATGCAGCGATGGCTGTTTGAAAGTGCTCTAGAAATACTGTTGACTTGACTTGACTTGACACACACACACACACACACGCGCACACAGACAAACTAATGACTATAGCCCCCCTTTCCACTTAAATGCAATATAATGAATACGATTCTGGTCAATTCTATCTGATCACAAAAGAAATCTATGCAATACCTGAATGAAAATAATCCATCTACTACTATATCATAAAAGAGACATTCTATAAAATACGAATAACTTTATGTTCTGTGAATAAGTATTTTCATGATTGTGAACTTCTGAGCTGCAAATTGTGACATTTCTAACTGATTTTCATTGTTCCCATGGCAGTGACAAAGTTATTTTATGTCCTAAATATCAAATAATGAATTAAAGTTCCTGTGGGAAACACAAGCAACGATAAAAGTGCACTGATCTGTTGCAAATACTCACTTGCATTCTCCAGGTATTGTGCAATTTCCATTATTTTCATTGCACCCATCCAGACAGATCGCTGTGGGAAAAAAATATAATAGAAGGATGTTAAAGCTTAACCTTTTCCTTGTATAGGTTTTTTTTTTTGTCAAAGTTGCTTCCTGGTGTTTGAATGGAAAGGCACAATTTGCCCCCTGTGTTCTGCATGTGACATTGATTTTGCATGCTGTTAAATGGCCGGTAGCGATGGTGCAGAGCAGATGCTTGTTCTTAAAGCAGCCCCCCGCCCCCCGCAAAAAAAAAAAAGCGTGACAGCTGTCCTATTGTTGTTAGTGGGCAGCTTCGAGCCCCGTTTGCAGCTGCTGCCCTGTACCACCGCAACAATAGAAGCCGCAATTTAGTGGCGCGTGGCGGCCTATAATGCCGCGATTAACCCGGCGTGCGCTGTTCACAGAGCACCTCACTGGATTAAACGCTGAGAGAAAGTGCGCAAATTCTTCACATTGGCCCCTTAACTGCCACTGGACTTGAACATACAACTAATTCAGGGGTGCCCAAAGTCTGGCTCAGGTGCTGGCTTGCTGCATGTTTTTATAAATAAAACTCAACCTGGTTGAAAATAAAACTAAATCTGGTTACAAGAAGAAGTTCAAATGAATTTAAAAAGAAAATGGGTATCACATGAATATGAACACATTCATTTCATTCAAAACATTCATTTTTCTGAATGTGGCTTTCAGCAGAAAAATGTGGACCTCCCTGGCTAAGTGAAAGGTTTAAATGTAACTACGTGCAAGTCAGAGTAACGTTTGCAGCATGTTTATAGCAAAAACAAAGTGAAACGCAGAGCAAACTGCACAAACTGAAAGTCTACTACTACAAAGCAGAACAAGCAAACCACTGACTTGTGCCCTTCTAAGACAAACAAAGAAAAAGTGCCCATATGGTGTCTTTACTCGTGCTTACGTTCTTGGCAGTATTGTCCCTTCCATCCTGGCAGACACGCTATTTGCCCATCAGGCTTGCAGGTGTAGTGGCCAAAAAGGTCGTCTCTGGCAGCGCATATTTTGGAACAAGTGTCCCCGTAGTAATTGTCATTGCAGATGAAGCGGTATGAGTACCTTAGCTCCGTCTGCGTCCCGCTCTGCACATCCTGGGACCACTCATTCCCTATTCCCAACTGTCTTTGGATGGCAAAAGAGCCAATCAACAATTCAGGGTGGGTGGTATCTGGAGGAAAGAATACAGGTGTTGTTCATGATAGGAGAACTGTATGCAAGTCTGCATTGGGTCCTTAGCAGAATTTGATTTTGAGGCCCTCTATTTATGCTAATAAAGCATGCTACTGAACTCAAACTCTTTTTAAGCTATATGTTATATGTTCTTGATAGCTATGGATTGATGATTGATGTTTTCATTCATTCTCACAGAATGTATGTCATGCATTTTATTTCAAGTACAGCGGAACCAGTGCTACACTTTGAGAATCACTGAGCTAGGCTTTAAAAAAATGGCACCAACAAGACAAGCATCAAATGCCATAAAGAAAATCCTTTGGAAATATAAAACTAACTTAAATTCTACAAAACAGAGCATTAAAGCAAATGCTTAAAATATAAATAAAAATGTATAAAAAAAAATATATATATATATATATATATATATATATATAGATAGAGTGTATCAGTTATAAGGGAGACCTGAAACGAGGTGACTTCAGGGTTGAACAATATATTTACAATGTTTAACAATTAGGTCTCAAAATTATGAGAAAACCCCAGAATTTAATTTCTTCATGTAAACGTTTTATATTTTTTTTATGTTACTCTGTTTAACTAACTAACTCACGAAAGAAATACTACACAAAGCTGTCTGTCTGTTGATTGCTCTTGGGGGCCCCCTCACGGTGGAAGGGCTCAAGACAGTTGCTTATTTGTCTTGTGCCTGATTTGCATTGTTCATGATCAATATGATCATTGTGGAGACTTTGTGAAAGGGTGGGGAAACTCTTTTTGGCAACGGCTCATGTGCTCACTTAACGCAGTGCACTTTCCCACGCAGGGCCAAAATAAAATAAAGGAAGTTGCGATTGTGTTGTGAGAGCTTTGCTTGAGGTATGAGTCACAAGACATCCTAGCGGACACATGTCCAGGGCAAGGACAATGCCAGATGGATTTATTGTCACGTGACCTCCCGCCCGAAGACTGCTTATTGAAATTTGTGGAAATAGATATGACGTAATTGGCCAATGAGTTGTGTTTTGTAGATGTCTCCCTCTAGTGGTTATATATATATGTATGTATGTATGTATATAAAATAATAATATAAAGATATCCTTTATTTGTCCCACACTAGGGAAATTTACAGTCTACAGCAGCAAGAATGTGGGTAGAAATAAGAAAGAAGAAAAACAAAGTGTTTGCATTCACATTCACGTATATATACACACAGTATATATACAGTAATATATATATATATATATATATATATATATATAACGCATATCTATCTATCTATCTATCTATCTATCTATCTATCTATCTATCTATCTATCTCTCTATATATATATGCGTAATTTATTTATTTATAGTTTATTTATAGTTTTTCAAAGTAATATTACCTCCAGGCTCCTCAGCAGACGAATGCCAAGCTTCAATAATGAGAGAGAAGGCACCCTGGGGATGGACAAATTGGGAAATAGATCTCACTCAAAACGTTGCAACTGTGGCACGTGTAATCTAAAATAACATTGCAATCTGAATTTCTAAACACGCACACACACACGCGCACGCACACACACGAGGACTGAGAGAGCCTGAAAGACAGACAGAAATAGATGTAGATGTAGATGGATAGATAAAATAGATATCGATCGAAAAATATAAAAATAGATGTAGATTGAGAGGGATATACAAATAGATGGAAAGATACTATCATGCATACACAAACTATAAAATACAATTACTGTATCAATGTGGATCCATACCTTTTACCATTATTATTATTATTATCATTATCACTACAATTATTACACTTATTACTAACATCATTATTCACATAACGGAATTAATGTAAAACGATTGTATAAAGAAAGAATTCATTTCATGTAATATGTGCGTACATCTGCGTGCATAATTCATTTCAATTATATAAATGTCGGTTGATAACCGCAAGAAAGTATGAATTCCTTACCGGCCAGGTGAAGTTGAGGGGCAACCGCAACCTGGAGTCCGGCTGCATGCTGAACGAGTCGGTGCCCAAAACAGGTGTACGGGCCTTGGCAAAAAGACAACCTCCTGGAGTCACCACCGTTTGGAAATTCTTCAAACACACCGTGAAAAAAGTCCTGCAGCCGCTCACGCCGCAGCTCCTTCCACTGGCCAGCGAACTTTTGGAATTATCAAAGTGATGTAGATCGATCTCGAACACACCTGACCCCAGAACCTAGACACGAGGCGAAAGTTCAGCAAGGGGGGGGGACAAATTTTTCACACACACCACTTCCTTTTCTTATACAACGCGCGCACTGCACCGTACCTGAGTAAAACATGTTACAACTATTGCGAGGGTAGATGTGAACCTAACGGCCATCCTTTAGAGCTTGATGTGCGTATCCTTAGAAGTTTTTCGTCCACAAATCCTGCCGCCGGGTGGAAGATCCGAAATGCAAATAAATAGAATCCCGCAGTAGAAGCTCCAGCTCGGGGGGGAAGAGTTATCCAGTGCAAAAACAAGAGGTTAGACTAATATCAAAATAGTCAATATCCACAAGTGAGTCATTCTGCGGTCTTTATGATGTCCATCCATCGTGCCGGTCACTTGTGTTACTTTGTCGCTGTTGTACTGCTGCTTTAGGGACACTTGGGTGGCCGAAAGTGATGCGTGTGCATGCATGTGGACGAGCATCAGTGCATAGTGTCACCCACTGTGGACTCAGTTGCGTCTCCCCTCTTGCTTATATATGCCCCAGCTGGCAGGAACATAACAACAAACACCACCCCCTCTCATCTGTGCCCCCCCACCCCCACCCCTCCTCCTTTTTTATGTGTTGGGAGCGTGAGTGTGCGTCAGTGCCTGTGGAAAACAACTGATGAAGTCACTTTTTTTTTCGTTTTGAGATAACTTGGAATATATACTAGATGTAGTAAAAGCCCCGCAAACATTAGATTTATGGAACATATGGTGCAACAATCAAAAGGTGACTATTATAGATTGTGGGTAATTTTGGGGCTTTTTAAAAAGGGGATTCAAATGATCACAACGCAAAAATAAGATAAACATTCATGTGTTCTGTAAATTCGAGTTGAACTGAGACAAAATGTAACTGTGCTAAAAACGCCCCAAAACCCCCCTAAATTTTTTTAACTTGAGATTTTATGACTTTTCCTAGATTGGCCCCAACTGCAGAAACATTGAAATGTTGTTTTTATTCACATTTCCATGGAAGCTGTACAAAAAAAAGTACAAAGGTGGTCTTCGGGTCAAAATGACCCATGAGGCAAATAGGGTTGAAATCAAGGTCACAAAGTTATTTACACACCATAGAATGTTTCAATGTTTTAGTTGTTAGATCAATTAGTAGAAAACTTGAACAAGACAGTAGCAGACATAAACAAGACAAGATAGGTGGCGTTCTCGTAGATTGCAGAACTATTTTTTTGTGGATTTCAAGGGGTTATAAAGGTGCTACAGATGACAGGACTCTGAATTCTTCTGTGCTGACGCCATGAGTGTGCGTTATGACATTGAAGAGGCTCTAGAGCTGATTTTTTTCTTCTGTCCAGCAAGACAACTGATTCAGAAGAGGAAGTAGAGGATGTAACAGGAGAAGATGGGTAGGAATATAACCCAGAGTATGGTGAATCGTCTTCAGAACATGAACAAAACCCTGAAGGTGAAAGAAAGACTTTCCTTTCAAAAAATGGCAAAATAACATGGTCCCCAGCACCATACAACCAACAAGGCAGGCATGCAGAACAAAACGTACAGAAGCTCCTGAGAAACCTGATGATCCACCTTCCACAGCCACTTCCCCAGCGAGGGCAAGTAAGAAGAAGAAATGCCAGTTCTGCCCTCAAAAGAAGGACTGTAAAACATATACTGTGTGCTATAGGTGAAATAAATATATCTGCAAAGGCTGTGCACTTGCATACTGCGCAACATGTGCTAATTAGTTGAATGGGTTATCTTATTTTTCATATTTCTGTCTTGTATTGTATTGTCCTAAATAGTTTACTGGAGGAAAAAAAAGAGAGAAACTTTAGTCATTGGAATGAATACAAATGCATCCATAACTCATTTTTGCACATTTCTTTCCTTTTCTTAAGCTATAGAAATCCAATTGAAGAGGGAGAACTATATCACACATAATGTGGCGAAGGACAAGTTGTTTCTTCAAGTAATATGAAATTTGGTTTTTAAAATTCAATTTAGCTGCTTATTTGGGGGGTTTAGAGAAGATGGTTCATTTTGACCCAGAGGACACAGGGTGTGTACAGGAAATGAGGACAACAGGAGGGTTAACACAGTGATGGGTCATTTTGACCCGAGGACAACAGGAGGGTTAAAAGAGATGACCGAAGAAATCTTGAGCACAATGGCCCTAAAATGGCTTTTTGCTGTTGATGTCCAAAGGCTGAGCAATATGGATGAACAATGTATCATGGTAAGTAATTCATATCAGCCAGTATTAAGATTTTTTTAAAAATCGGATCTAAATAAGAGGAAGAATTAAATGGAGAATGAAACTATGTATATAATACAAGGCAATTAGCATTCAAACTATCTAGTAGTAAAAATTATTTTCAAAAAATGTACACACTGTTATTGTGTACGTTGCAATGTAGTGGAATATTTACATCAGTGCTCCCCTTACAGTGCCATATATGTGTGTTTACGGATAATGGTACGATCCTACTGTACCTCAAAGCAGTAGCATTCATAGTTACATTAACCTTCTTCTTCCTTGTTCTACTTCTTCCTTTGATAACTTTGCTCCTGTGAATTGGGAATTTCTCCATTGCGAGACTAATAAAGGTTTTCTTATCGTATTCATTGTTCACACAATGTTAAGTGTAGCATCTAAAAAGAACTAACTTATACTCTCACTCTCTTCTAATCTAACCTGTTAGCAAGCTCAGGCATATGGCATTTTTTTGTTCTACTGACCTGATTGTGACTTCAGTGCCATGCTGATGGTCAGAGCCAGCATGTCAGAGACTGGTAGAAAATAAAACTAGGTCTACATCACGTATCCATTTGGAGGTGTTTAATCATGTTCGTTTTCACAATATAATCTTACTACAAGACTTGCACTGATGCGACTGGTCATTTATTTGAACAAAGTTAAGCCGCACTTTCATCCAGAGCGCGTATGACATGGTTTATTTTCATTGGCTCAGTGGCTTCTTCTTTGGGTCGGCAGATGAGCACTTGGTCAGTAGGTGGCACGGTGAACAACGAATTAGCACGTCTGCCTCACAGTGCTGAGGTGTAGTGTTCGATTCCTTCTTTCCTGTTTGAAGTTTGTATGTTCTCCCAGTGCCCATGTGAGTTTACTCTGATTTCCTCCCACATTCTAAAAACATGCATGGCAGGCTAATTGAACCATCTAAAATTGTCCATAGGTGTGATTGTGAGTGCAGGTGGTTGTTCGTTCATTATTGCCATGCGATTGGCTGACAACCGGTTCAGGGTATACCCCACCTATTGCCCGAAGACAGCTGGGATGGGCTCTAGCATGTCTGCGACCCTTCTGAGGATAAGCGGGATGAGAAACGGATAGATAGAGTCAATTGAATTTTACTGTATTGCAACTTATTTATTCAGCAATATTACTTAAATACACACCCGCACACACAATCGCACGCCCGCACAGATACTGTACACACGCGCACACACATAGATTTTCCTCAAAACTATTTGCTGCCGGTGATTTGCTTTCAATGTGTCAAATTTAGTACTGATCCAAATGTGGATTGTAGTTGTGTAGTTCTGCATGTAGATAGACATTGTAGTTATGACAAATAACTTGATAGTGTAAGAAAAAGCCACGACTATACGCTATTGTTCATAGTTGGTGAAAAGAAATCAAACAATACTGGGTACCCAGCTGTTAGTTTTTCATGATTATACATCATAACCAATAATGTCAGCAATTGAAAAGCCATTTGTATCAATTGGAAAGTGTAGGGGCACCATGTTTGTTGAAATAACATCCACTCACTCCACTTTAAGAACGCTTTGATCTCCTTTCAAGTGCGAGCAATTGTTCCAAACGGGGAAGAGAAAAATGAAGTGAAAACAGTATATAAAGCTTTCTGAGCAAATCCCAATGCCTTATACTGTACACTTTTTCTCAGCTCATGCTGGGCACAAGGCATTGTGTCCTTTATCACGCCTGCAACAGGGCAAACGTGTCCCGGCGGGATTTAGAGTGAGGGAACAGGATTTTGCCACCGTTCCCTGGCCATGGAGGAGCATGGTTCCACAGCTCTCCTATAGCGATGACTTCATTGCCTACCGTCATTACCTGTGACTTACGGCTTGGAAACTCCAAAGTAGGGACCAAACAATGGACTGTTAGGGCCAAAGTAGTGTCAGAAGAGGACTGCACATTTCATACCTAACTTGAAATGTTTCATGTTCCCAACACTGACTGGCTCATTAACATGATGTCTTTAAATAGCAGTGAGAGGTTTCACCCAATTTTCAGACTCAGATATGTGAAAATGACTTATTAATATTCATCACATGTGTTTAAATAGGTGCTATGGAGAAAATGGCTGTTTACAGCAAGGATTTCAGAGCCCCTGTGGGTCCATGAGTCATAGCTTAGGGGTTGCAAATCATTTGAAAATTTAATCCCGACTTTAGTTTCGGGCCAATTAAAAATTCTGCAGTGAAGTTAAATTGGCGTTAGTATGATTTGGAGTCCTTTGAAACATTTCTCCTCTGCAAGGGCTGCTTGGACCCAAAAAGTAACGAACCTCCAGGTTATAAAATGCAGGTGGTCTCGCCTTAAAATAAAACACATTCAACTAGATTTTCTTCATTCAAAAGCCTGTGGTGCACACAAAAATGACCAACAAGGCAGAAACTACTTTTCCCAAAATGCCGCACAACTTCAACAGGTGTGCCTCCTTCAGCCACTTGATTAAAGCAGGCAGTGCTGGGGATAAAAGCGAGGAAATAAAGGAGCTAAGGGAGAGTGAGAAGAGGTAGGAAAAGGATAGGAAAGACTCAGGTAGGAGAAGCCAACACAATGTGGAGGAACGTTGTTTTTGAATTCTGAGGACAGACTTTCAGTGGAAATTATTTGAAACATGAATGTACTTTTGTATGAAGAAAAAAAAAGACATTTTGATTTCGCTGAAACTTTGACCTGAGAAGACTCGCCCTGGCGAATCTCTCGTGGTGTCACGATATATCTAGATCTCTATTTATCGATCAATTGATAAATAGAGATAGATCGATCTATCGAACCATCCTTGAATCATGTATCGAATTGTCTTTTATTGGTGAGATGCACACCCCTAGTTATTTTGTTCAATGACGGTTAACGCTGCTGACTCTTGTCAAGAGGGAAACATTTTTGTAGTTTCACCTTTTTATTCATTTGGTTATCAGTTTGTTGGTCAGGAGGCTTTTTGGTTCATGGGGAAGGATAAGCAGGTAGGAGCTGGCATTGTAATGTTCGGGGGTGCGCAGTTCACCCCCCCCCCTTCATTTTACTATTACACATTAATCAACACAAGAATAAACGGTGCAAATGCGCCGGACTTCGCACAAATGCTAGTTTTCAGCCATAGTCCCAAGGCAGGTTTTTGAAATAGCAGAGCAAAAGACATAAAACTTTAAAACCACGATGACAGAAATAAGAACCAAATGAGTAAGACATCATAAAACAGACAAGACAAGCATTTGCAGTACTCGATTACAAGCCATTAGACCGGCGGACAAATCACTTACAGTTACAAATGTGATGGCCAGAAGGCCACTGGAACGGGCTGCAGTCTGGAAACAGTGTTTAATGAGTGCATGTCTGATGTATTTTAGATGCATTTATTTTTTTGCATGGTCCTGATAATTTAATCTGTTATACTGTTTCCTTGTATACAATGTCTAAACAATGCTGTGAAAAGGATGACTAAAATATAAGGTAGTGCTGGCCTAAGAGTTTTGAAATCTTTGCCCTGAGCAGTAGGGGATTTCGGTGCCTTGCAAATGCACCTAAAATATCTTTATTTTCTATCCATAATTAATCATTCTTTGCATATCAAGCTGACCGATTTATCATATTTGGACTGTATAAATGGCCATAAACATGGAATGAAATGTCAGTGCACTCAGCATTTGGGTTATTTACTTTGGGCCAATGCAAACTATCATCTCACAAGCTCTTTTCTACAGTGCTGCTCTAGAATAAACACGGTTTTGGAACTTCTACGGTTCCATCTGTACTCACAATAGGAAATCATTTTTCTATGTGACAGTGTTTTGTAAAGCTGACTCGCAATTGTTCCACGGCCTTTCAGCTGTTATCCCGACCTCAAACACAGCATACTGACTGAGGGGAATTAAGTGGTACCTAAGGGTCTCTCATGTAGGATGGATTGTATACATTCTAGAGATGTGAAACTGCTTGATTCAGTTTGTTTGGTTTGGTCTACAATCAATATTCTTTCGTTTGGGAATTGAATCATGGAGCTGTCGGAGTCAAGATGTTCGAAAAGTTCAACAAGAAGTTTCCAATTCCTCAGAAATTGCAGAGAATCTTCATCCATCCATCCATTTTCATCTCATTATCCGGTGTCGGATCGCTTCCCTTTCCCCAGCCACTTCGTCGAGCTCTTCAGTGGGAAACCCAGTGAGCTCCCAGGACACCTGGGAGGCATAGTCTGCCCAGCATGTCCTGGGTCATCCTCGGGGCCTCCTCTCCCTGGGATGTGCCCGGAACAGCACACTAAAGAGGCGTCCAGTTTCAGATGCCCAAGCCACCTCATCTTCCTCCTTTCAATGCAGAGGAGCGATGGCTTGACTCTGAGCCCCTCCCGGATGACCAAGCTTCTCATCCTATCTCTGAAGCCCCTATCCGGCTGAGCTGTGAACAATTGCGATTTTTTTTCAAAGGCAACGAATGTTGCATTCACGTCAGAGTTCATCACGGTCCATTCAAGGTCGCAAATGTTCACCAGATGTTCATCTGTACTTTTCTTGTCATATGGAAATTGTGAATGAACTCTGATGTAAACATGCATTTTTCTACCTTTGCCTCTTGTTCATCCCTCAGTGGGATAGAGGGGTTAAGAGCGAGCCCCGACACCCTGTAGCGTAAACTAATTTTAGCTGCTTGTATCCAGGAACTTGTTCTTTCAGCCACAACACACAACTCGTGACCATAGGTGTGGGTTGGAACGTAGATTAACCTCGTGACGATCAGCGGTTCGGATAATGGATGAATAGATGTTCAAGGGAGATCGGCCAAAAGGCAGCAGCAAACACAAAATATGGTTATACTTTGTTCTTAAAAAATGATACAAGTTTACAAACTCATTATGAAAAACATGCACATGTTGTGGAATTGATCCCAAAAATGTAGTTTGTATTTAAAAGCACTTATAGAAATGACATCAGTCAGCTTCCACTTTTTTTGTTGCATAAGGAGCAGAGTAAAGAAAAGCTCTTTCACCCAAATGAGGGACAGAAAAAAACAAATAATCTTGTGACCGATGTCAACAACATTCAGCATTTCTGAGCATGTTTTGTGTTTGCTATACATTGTAGCTACAGCTCATCTCTCATTACTCATCCAATAACAAACAGGAAGTGCACAATGGGCCGACAGTGACACTGACGTACTGTTGATCGTCATATATATTGAAAACACATTGGCCCCGGTCAGAGCTAAAGAAAATCAAACTTGAATTCCACGGCCGACTTCTTTTTGCCTCCACTGTAGGTAGGCTGTGGTAACCCGATATGGTCATGTGCGCCTTTCTTCCAAATGGCACCAACAGTCTTCATGCCAAGGCCAAAAAGGAAATGAGCTAGCAGTTCCAACAGATGGTCAACCTGCCATGTTTAATGAGCTGCAGTTTACCACTTCTTTATAGCACATTTGCTCTCTATGCCACAATCTGTCTAGCCAATCAATGAGGTTTTTGCTATGCGCTGCCCATGGATGTCGGGCATCTGAGCGTATCGACACCCCCGCTGTTGAAGATGCTTATCTTCAACAGCCTCCTGTCGTAACTGGAAAGAAAAAAAGCTTTCAAAACCCCACATTTTTAAATTACCGGTACTCATCATACTTTTGACCAAGCCTAAAATATATACTATGACAGTTCATCAGTTAATCCCTTTAAAATAACATAACATTAATATTCAAGAGTATAAGAGTATGTACAAATAATCAGAGGTGGGGAGAGTAGCCAAAACTTTTATTTCAATAAGAGTACTGTCAAGAATATGACTCAAGTCAAAATAGACTAGTCCTTCAACTAATTACTTGATACCTTTTTGACAATAAAATAGGGCTAATGTTAGACTAATCACATCTGACAATTACTGCAAGATGTCCCCCCCCCCCCCTCAAGTAGGAAATGGGCTGAAATCTTGGAATTAATTAAATTTAGGCAGGCGCAGCCAGACAACGCAGGATGAAGCTGTTGTGTTTCGTAGCCTGAGATGTAAAACGAGCCGTGCGCCACTCAGTCAGGCCAGGCTTTGAAAGAGGTGCAAAAATGTCATTTGACTGCCTGATGCCTTTTTTTTTTTGGTGAAGTGGAATCAAACGTCACTAGCTGTTAGCACCCATCGAGGAAGTTTCTCCTATGAGCCAAAACAAAACGGATTGCGACAAGCAATTATTGATTGACAAATAAAAGTACTGAGCAATAAAGGTACCATTTTTTTTCTTCACATAAATACTCAAGCAGGATATTCTGGATTAAAACTGATCGTGAATACAATTTATCCAAAACGATACTGAGTTTTGAGTCATATTAGCCCTTTACAATCCACCTCTGCTAATCATGCTGCCCTTTTACAATTTTGCCAAGCCACTTTGGCAATGCTGACATTCCACTTCTCAGTGTAATAAGAGCATGTAGAAGTTTTGGAACTTTCCAGACACCCGTGTGCTTGTGTGTTGCCACAACACGGCAATGCCAGGTCTCCTCCATATACCCTTATCGCTACCACTAACAACACGCTGCTTACCTCAAGTGCTGAATGTCGGTGGAAGATTGTATGTTGACTCCGCAATGGGGCCTCAGTTAGATGAACGCATCATAATATCAGTAAGGCACGCAGATATAATTCTCACACAAGTTGTTTTATGCGTGTTGCCAGGTTGCTTATTATTATGCAGGGCTGAAGGAGCACCCACTTCAATATGCTTTTATTGATTCAACAGACCTGCCCCACCTGTGACACATGGAGGAGGCATCACCACGAGCTCAAAGATGATGTCACCATCTGGCACATTATGCCATTTTACGATGAGGAAGAATTTTAGCACACTTTATTTTTATACTCCGTGGCCCCCAGGGATTAGCGCGTCGATCTCACAGTGCAGAGGTCATGGGTTTGATCTTGGCTCCGGCCTTCCTGTGTGGAGTTTGCATGTTCTCCCCCGGGCCTGCGTGGGTTTTCTCCGGGTACTCCGGTTTCCTCCCATGTTCCAAAAACATGCATGGCAGGTTGATTGAACACTCAAAAAATTGTCCCTCGCTGTGAGTGCGAGCGTGGATGGTTGTTTGTCTCTGTGTGCCCTGCGATTGGCTGGCAACCGGTTCAGGGTGTCCCCCGCCTACTACCCCAAGACGGCTGGGATGGGCTCCAGCACACCCCGCGACCATTTTTAGTATTTTGAGCGTATTTTGTCAAAATTTAAAATTGTATTTTTGTCATACATTTTGTTTAGACGTCCCTGGCCCTATGTGTTGCCCCCTCCCAGTAGCACTGATGAAAAATTGTGACCCCCCCACCAACGTTGAACTTGCCCATCCCCGACTTCAGCCTACTGTGCTACTGTATTTTAATGTTGGTCATAATGGTGGTTCTTGGGGAGCTTTTGTGGGTGGTACTTTGTGTAAAATGTTGGCGAACCACCGGTCTAGTTCAACGTTTGATTAACTGTGTCCCTAAACATTTGCCCGTGCAGTTCATCTGATTACCAAGTATCATTAAAGTACCATTAATCATGGAAATACTTTGATGTCTGGCACTGCAGGAAATTTACTGTAAATTGAACACTGTCAGTGTCATTGGTATCTGATCATTTAATCTTGACATGTCAGTCAATGATGGTGTTTTTGGCGTGACCAGGGCTTAATTATGTCTTATCTGTTGGCCGAACATTTCCTGACCATACGACCTCCGTTGTTTGTTTGCATGCGTACATGTAGAAACTGCCCTGACTTAAATTCCTGTTTTCCCATCATTTAATTTTTTGCTCACCATCCTTTTACTTTTGCCTTGTGAAAGTCATTTGTTGAAGCTGCTTATTTGGTCTTTCTATACCACAGATTTTCACATTTAGTAGTCGGGTCTGGAACATATCCACACATGAGGAATTGTTGCACAAGGGATGATTTTTTTTTTTTTTTTTAACCGCCCCACTCAACAAGCATGCATTTGGCCCCCTTTTTTCACAGGTGGCAGTTTTTAACATGTTTACGTTTTAGTCCAAAAGTTATGCTTTTTAGACCCATGTTGAATTTGTTTCGTTTTTTTGAGGCCTCCAAAACGTCATGTTAACGAGACACATTTGATCTGTTTTTAGCGGAAAACTCTCATGTAAGCTGCTCCTTTTGTGAGGGTGTACTGTTATTGACCTCACAAGTGCGTCATGTACATACTGGACATTCACTCATCTCAACTCGGAAAAGATAAACAATGCATGCAAATGCTTTTGCGCTGAGTAATTGCTATTCAAGTCAGCATGATGACAAGATGAAAGATGAAGCCATGTTTGATCACGCTCATGCTTACTCAGCAGCGTACTGAGTTCACACTCTTTGATGCCCGATTCATCCTCCTGATGGGAGCCTTGTGGTGAAGGGTCCGAATGCAGACTGTTTGTCTGGTGGATGCTCAGTGACGTTGGATCCCCGCAGATGACGTTCAGCGGCAAGGCCTCATGTTGATGGCAACGGAGCGTTTCCCATAAGCGGACTAAAGTGGCCACGTGTTTGGCCCGGTTACTGAGGTAACTCCGGAGGAGTTCCCTGCTCTCCTGGGCCCCAGAGGCTGAGGGGTGTTTTTCCAGCCCGACCCCTTTACTCTCAAGTTGCTCGTCTTCTTGCTCTTCTGACGTGACTCTGCGATGCAATTTTCTTGTCCATGTCCAGAAGTTGACATCTCTGAAGAACTCTGGAAAATGTCCATGTGTCCTACTCGCTTTTGCTCTGTTGTTGCAATTTAGCAGAAATGTCACTCACAAGAGTGCAGACCTTGATTAAGATTGAACTGCTAACAAACAAAACCTTGGTGTTTGTGTTATTTGTATGCTAGTTAGGTTCTGGTTCATTGAGAATCATGTAAAGTGGGCTAAACGCTAACTCCAAAAGTTGATCCCTTGTAAAACGGTTATGGCAGACAATCATGAAAGCTAAACTTGTTCTATATTTATGATGGCAAAACTATGTGTTATGTGGAGGGCCACAAACAGACTGGACAATTGGTTGTTTGTTACAAGTCATTCACCAAAACAGTCATGACAAGAACAGTTTTCCACCGTATTGTACATACCAGATAAGATAATTGTTAGACTTGCTTCTTTGAATTCTTCAACAATTACCGGTAACTGTATTTTTCCGGACCATAAAATGCACATTTTTTTCCAAGCTTTGAACAACACTGCTATTAATGTGACCCAATTTATTTCTGAATTTCTACTGACAACTCAAAGCTGGCAGTAGATTTACCCAAAGTATCGTCAGGTCTGACCAATGAAATGGGCAAACAAGTCATAGTAGACCAATGAAACTGTCCTGAGTCTGCCCTCATACTGAATATTCATCAGGCATTTGCGATTGCAGTGCGCATGATGGGATGACTGTAATTTCTGGATGTCTGTGTGGATAACGGTATGCGGCTGTGTCGGACCGACTATCGGCTAATACAGGGAAAGAGTGCCATAAATACAGCCCCCGCCTGCCTGTTTGTTTGGCGACCGACACCCATCAAGTGCACCTGACGTCAGTGCTAACGGCAAACCATGGAAGACAGCGTATCTGGCCATCGAGTGGCATCCCTTGCATCTCCCAAACACGACGCAAATGGATTTCAAAAGGCTGCACTGTTGCTTGATAAAGCTTGGTGGCAAATTGGCATCTTATGACAGCAATTGTGACTCAGAAAGGTTCTGGGATACCACTGTGTAACTATCTGCATTCGATATTGCTGGGGGTGGTGGAGGGGGGAGCAACTCTCTGTGTAAAAGGTTTTTTAAAAAATCCATGTGCCTGACCTCTTTCCCATGTTATAATGTGGAGACCCGCAGCTTTTAGTACATCTTGGCCAATGTATGTACACATTTGTTTTTATCGCTAAAATTAGCTTCTGCAGCTTTTAATCGGATGCATTTTGTAGTCTGGAAAATACGGTACTCATTCTTCTGCAAAGTGGCCCCATGCTCACTCTTCAAAGTTAGACTTGGTACGAGGACACATAGCTGGCACCTCGAGCATAGCAAAGACTTTAAGAGCAGCAATCGCACATAATCTTTTTTTGTTGTTGTTGTCTATAGGTTGTCTCACATTTTAACAAGTGATTGAAATGTTAAAAATCTGTATGTTTGTATACCCTCCTTAATATGTCAGAAGAGGGATGGGAAGAAGAGAAAAGGTACAGTATTCCTCGACAGTATTTGCATTTTTTTCTCCCCAATTGGATGTGTTCTTGGCCCAACACATTCTAGAATTAGTTGTAAAATGTTCCCATAATGCTGCTCTTAGGCGAACAGACAAAAAACAGCAATCAAAACAACGCCTCTCATTTTGCTCTTGGGCTTGGCAGAAGTAATATTATCTTTCAACCTTATGTGGAAGAAAATGACTGAAGTGAATTATCCACACATTAAGAAGCTACATCCAGACAGAAAGTTGGTCTATTTCCAGTGCAGTCAGACAAACGATTGACTCCATTACACCTATCAAACTCTCAACAAAATAATTTCACCTTCACCTCACCATAATTATAGTTTCCATAATGATCTTTATTTATTTATTTTTTTACCCTGGGTAATGAATGGCAGCGATTGCGCAAGTGCACGTGTGGGACGTTTACTGTAGATCCTAAATTGTTGATCTTACAAACTACACTAGCAGGAGCAGGACGCAAAAAAAATAATTGGTGGATTCAATGTTTTGCAAGGATGGAAAATATATTTGTCATCTGCTTGCAAGGAGGGAGAGCATTAGTACTTGACCACTTATATTAACATCCATATTTTAGAAATACATACCGGTACTCAAAATTGAGGATTGATCAAAAATATCCAGTACAAATAAATACAGTACTGCGCACGAATTCAGTGTAATATGTCATTGGTGATAAGACTCTGAGAGAGCTGCCGTATGTACCCTCTCACGGTAATTATAAACACCATGCTATAACAAGCTTATATAACCTCTGAGGAGAATTAAGCTAACCTGCAACACCATTGTTTGTTTGTTCACGGAAAGGATTGTCACGGTGCTGTACGGTCCCGTCACACAGACTCGGTTTAAGTTGATCAGAATTCTTTTATTTTTTTAAGGGTTGCACCATTTGGTGAGTGAGCGAATGGGGATTGATTACACAAACATCAGTTTTGACTCTGCTATGCCGACAGTTGGGTTTGCATTGGCAGTCTAAAGCATTTTATTTGCATCTTGTGACATGCCATAATTTTTCTACGGGTGCTGCTTTGCTTCACCTCGCCTCACCCTCGCCGTAACCCCTCTGCTCTCCACCTCCCGCCCTCTCACCCTCATCCCATCCTCTGCCTTTTTACGCCGAGCCTGGGAGCGGAATTCTGTGAGCATTTTTCCATGTGAAATGCCGAGGTCCAGTCGAGGGGTGTGACGCCAGTGCATTGTTCCAGTTGCAAAAAAAGGAACCGCTTGTGATGAAGCCAATTCCTGTCGGTCCTGAAAGAACAGGCACTTTCTCACACTGGTTTCCTTCCTCATTGGACAGCGCAAAACAATCACGCAGCGAGCAGCATAGCCGAAAAGAAAGAAAGAGGAGGAAAATGGGGATCGGGAGACAAAAAGCCAATCGAGTGAGATGGCCAATAGGAAGAAGTGTTTCCCTTTTTGTTGTGTGTATAACTGGCAATCATCATTCCCTGAAAATCTCCCCTTTTATCGACAAAAACGGACTTTCTCTCCTTTCTACCCAACATGCAACCCTGCAAGCTGAACTTATCTTTACTGCCTTGTATATTTGTCATCGCCTGACTCATTCTCGTTGCATTTTGCTTTTTACTGTCCGGGCCGTGTTTGCTTGTGCGCCAATCAAGAGGAAACATTCAGGGATGGAAGGTTGAGCCGCAAGTAAGCCATGAATGGTGCCTTTAGGAAAAGGGCTGCAAACAAGGCAGTTCGTGCAGGATTCAGGAAGCACCTGCCCGTGTGTAGTATTTATCTCGGCCGACTCACATCAGGTGATTTCCTCGTTCGCCTGAACCCTATTGGCTGCCGCGGACCACTCCTTTTAACATTCATTGATCTTGCCAGGACTCCCCGTTTCACATGGTTCCTATTTTCCCACCAGGATCCCCTCCGAAGAGACACTTAATCATGATGGAAGTCCCTGGCACACAGGGAGCACTTTAATGAGCCCAAACTCAAGCCCTTCCTGACATTTCACCTCTGTCCTCACTACACAAACACGGCAGCCTTGAAGATGGCTTTCCTTTTCCTCCGCGTGCCTATATCCAGACACAGTGAAAACAAATAGGCTCATCAATTAGCCTGCCTCGTATAGCCTGAACCGTGCTGTTCTCCGTGTCATCTGTATTTCTTCACCCCAACCTGCATGGCCACAGCTCAGGTCGGACTTAACATTTCATTGCTCAAATCATTTGTCCAGTCATATTTGCTGCTAACGTTGGTCAGTCGCACGCAGCTAAAGCAGCACAAAGCTCACTTCCAGAAGGTTAACAAAGGTTAAGCAGCCATGTTCCTGATGTCACTCAATGGGCCACGCCCACATTGAAAACACACTTCAGTGGACAACGTAATATATATATTACGTTATATTATGTTTTATTATGGTTTTATAAAACACTAAATATGACATTTCCTACTGGTTCTGATCCATTTGAAAGGCCTCTGTTTTTTTTTTGGGGGGGGGGGGGGTAGCCTTGACATCTGCGAGGTAGCTGTATTATTTTCCTTTTAATGTGTATCATTTCCAGTCATTGACCAAGGTGATGACACAAGCTCTGTATTCTGCCCCGTGGGTACCATAAGGTTACCGCCTACTGCCCCTCTGGGATAGATTAAACAGAGAACAAATATTGTTGGCCTAGTGACAAATAAGGCACCTTTACCTTAGTTGGCATTTTACTCAATTTGGAGTTCCTCGAAAGGCCGAGAATTATTGACACTAAGTCGCTAAAGGCTTTTTCTCAGGGTACAGGCTTGGGCTAAGGTTATATCAGGACCACCAAGACTCTTAAAGACTTGGACCATAATCGTTTGATTTAAATTATGCAATGTCAAACACCCCAGCTCATAATAAGTGTATGTGGAATGTATCTAAGTATATGTGTGACACTGTTTGAGAAGGTAGTTTTATGTAGATACACTGATAGTGTACTCCAGATACAATTTTAATCACACTGGATTGTTCATCTGTTGGATCGTGATGTGTATGTATTGATATCATTTTTTTTGTGAAATGTGATCAATTCCTTTGTCATGATTCTAAGATTCCTGCTTTGTCTGAGCTTTTCCAATTTGAAGTGAAACAGCAGATTTTAAACTCTGGAGTTATTGAGGGGTGGCACACCTCTTTATTAATTACGCTTAAATTAAAGTTTGTCATGAGTGCTGGTGATGACGGCAGGTGGACTGGGCACAGGTGGCGTAAATAATTGTGGAGGACTCGTGATTATATTGGCTCAATATATACAATTAAGCAGTGCAGATGCACACTACTGACCTTTTCTTCTCACCAGGGGACCAGGCTGACTTATGTGTATGCTTGTGTACTCTATAAAGAAGGGTGCAATGATTATAACTGCCCATCACCCTGGTGATTCGTATTGGCAAGGCTTCAGATGCCATGATATCACACAAGCAAATGGTTGAAATCGAACTTGATACTAGCCGTGTTAACTCGGCAGAAGCCCCCCTACACCCACCCCGGGTGCAGTCCCTGCATGGCCTTTTGGTGGCCCTGCCTTCCGTACTATCTTGTTATCTCAGCAAGTGTTTCCTGTGAGCACCTCGCTCTTCTCTAGGGCATGCTGTGGAGCTTGTGCCGAGTTGTGTCCACGGGGTATTGTTCTCCCACAGTTTGGGAGTCGTAAATTAGCTGGAAACGATTTGTCAAACACGAGGGCCAGGAAAGGGTGAAAAACAACAACAAAATCAGGGGCCTGTTGTGGCCCCTGCACTGAACCATACATGGCACCAATATGGCGATGGTTCCTCAAATTACGGCCACTCTGACTTCTCAAAGAACTATTATCCAGAACACTCAAGTATGAGCAAAATGAATGAACTTTCTGAGGTATTTCCCATGCACCAAACACTCCTACTACACTGCGACTTCAAGGCATTGCTATATATATTTGACAAACACACTGAGTTTGAGATGGATAAATGTAACAAAATGTTGCAACTACTTCGGTGTCAATCAGAACTCAGCATCATCAGAAATGTTATATTCGATGTAATTGTGTTTTGTCCATGTGGTCGGTCAATAGGCTTCTCGGATTCTCTAATTAATGCATATGTGAAACAAGCCCTTCCATGTTGAGAAACCATAACCTCCTGTGTTTATTTGAGTTCTCAGGAGGGACCACCCTGTGTTTACCCCAGATCCGGATTCATAATAACCTTCAACATGACACTCTTTAATGAGGGAATTCCTGCGCATTAGAGGATGTCTCACACACATCCTGGCTTTTAATCAACACTCGTGTTCTCACCTCCTTGCGTCAAGGTCCCATAGTACTGTAGCGACCTATTTTAGGGAGCAGTGTCACATCCTACCACTCTGAAGGAGCGAACAATTCAAAGTGTTAACAAAAAAGTTAAACCTGTCTCGGTTTTGGCTGAAGCACAGCAATAAAGTGCAATCTCCAAAGATTGACGGCCGGTATTTAGAACGCAACATTGAAAGAAAAGTGTGTGCAAGTGCTGGTCGCTCGTCATATGTCATTTTCAGGGTACA
Source organism: Hippocampus zosterae (assembly GCF_025434085.1). Classification (NCBI taxonomy): domain Eukaryota; kingdom Metazoa; phylum Chordata; class Actinopteri; order Syngnathiformes; family Syngnathidae; genus Hippocampus; species Hippocampus zosterae. The sequence goes on along the minus strand of NC_067464.1, from coordinate 12,155,584 downwards.
CGACTACAAACAATGCTCTTGCTGTGCCTTAGCGCTGGACAATGCAGAATTATACTGCACAGGCTCCACTTTGCTGCAGTGGTCCTTTTTCTTTGCCCTCACTCACCTCTCTCCCAAAATGCTGCTACCTTGGTATCCAAGATTTAACGTAACACCTGATGTAAAAATGGTTCCCTTCACGCCACAGTCTCCCCATTTTCTTGATGCCATCCGCCTCCTTTCCAATGAAACGTTTCTCCAAAACTATGCTGCCGTGTTGTCAAACAGATAAAATAACAGTTGCAAACTGTAGTGGTAATGTATGTTGAACAGTATCCATTTTGTTGCTTTTTTGTTTTGTTTTTGGGCGCCCTTAGTCTTTTGAACTAAAATTCTTCTCCAAAATGCTATTGCCATGTTAACGGCCACAACATCAGTTCAAAACTGTTGAATCAAATACTTCTCCAAAACGCTTTTTCTCCATGATGACAAGCAGCTAAAACAATAGATGACAACCGTTTTGGAATTCGCTCCTTATATCCAGTCTGCACTTTGTAGCAGCGGCCAGTTTTCTTGCTGCCCTCAATCTCTTCATGAATCATGAAATACTGCGTCAAAAGCTACACTCCAATAAGTAAATACAAGAGACTTCCTTCAATGTTGTTGTTTGTGAGTCTCCTGTGGTACTCTTTTGACGCCCCTCAAGTTGACGTGAGTCGAGCTCAGTTGAGCTGTGGAAAAGAGCCCTCATGAAGTTCAACACGGAGAATGTTAAAATGACTCTCAAAGAGATGATTTCCATTCTAATTGTGTTTTATGAGAAAATTGTTTGGAAATTCGAGCAGTGTCAAGCATTGCAGACTGACTATGAGAGCATGTTTTTTTTTTTTTTTCATTTATTTTTTTGGCCTCTGTTAGGTTACTGTTAAGTCAAGTTTCTGTCCTATTCCCTCAGGGGCTCTCCGACTGTCATGACCAATGTTCCCATGGTTGGAAGTGACATCAGGGGATGCCGAGATTGACAGGGATGGTGAATTAAAGTTCTCTCTAGAGTCAAGATAGAGGCTAAAGGAGCAAAAATCAAAACATGCAGTAAAGTTTGCCAACAATAGCAGTGTACTCTTTGCGGTGATATGAAAACCCCCAGGCCAACTCCTGCTATTCACAGATGGGACTATCTGCACTCACACAAGCACGTCAAAAGGGGGCCCGCACCAAGATGAACTATGCTGGGAACCTGTCACATGAAAGTGATTAAAACAAGAAAATCCACTTAACATTTAACAAAATTGCTTCGATGAGGAAAAAAAAAACGGCCCTGACAGTCATCATGGGCAATGAACAGTCATTCGATATGAAAACGACTTTTTGCACAGTAAAATATCTGTATTTTTTTTTCCAAAAGGAAGTTCCTTCCTTTTAGCAGAGCGGATTGTTCTTCAGCTTTGTTTATGTAAAGCTTTGTTTATGCTTAAAATTATATTTCACTCTGTGATAGGAGCACAACCAGTTTCGTCCAGGAACAAATACAACAGCTGGAGTGAGTGTGAATTTATTTTTACTCAGCATCCATTGTTTTCCATTAAAACCTCAACACAACACAGTTTCTAAATTTCATCCGCTTTAGTGCAAACAGGACTCTCGTAACAAAAGGTATTTTAAATTCAAACTACGAGTTTTGCCCTCCGGTGTGGGTCACGTGATCACCCAACCACAAGAGCTCCTGAGTGAGTTGTGGCAGGACAACTCATAGCTGATTCACCAGGAAAAATCACCTGTTGCAAATGCCCTGAACGTCCAACTTTGGTTTGTCACCTCGCCTGTGGCTCTGTTTGTTTGTTTGCTCTTTCCCAAGGTCACGGGCGTAATCAAAGGGACCCCGTTAAAGGAACACATCATGATGGCCATGATGCTCACGCTCGAATCTTTCCAGGAGCGTGCGAATGCGTGGCATGGAAGGCTAAGAAAGTACATTAGGCTCCAGGGAATTCATTCGAAGAGGCAAATTTGCAGGTTGTCATATGGCGGTGCAGTAGCAATATGTGACGGCAGTCTTGGAACATTTCTGACTCGCCTCATGGAACAAGCACCGATGCTTGAAAAAAAAAGTCAACTACAGCCACTCAACAACGGACTCGAAAATAGATGCCACTCATTTAGCCACATAAGAAATTGTGTCCAAATCTTTGATTTGTACTGTACGTGCAGGCGGAAGACATACAGTGTACATCCACAAACGTGCACAAGTCAGGAAAACAAAAACACTAATAAGTCTGGCTTTTGTTTTTTCTTTCTCCACTCTACACAATACACAATTTGACTGAAAGGACGTGTTTATTCAACACGGTGACGACTACTACTACTGCTGCTAAACCCATCATGGCCTGAATGAGAAACTTAGTAGACAACATGGCTGCCGCCGCAAACAATAATGGCTCTTGTCTGGATGGGAGGGGGTGCGAGCTCCTGTAGGAGAGCCACCTTTTATTTGCTGAGTAAGCTACTGTCACTGACATTCATCCATCCGTCCACCCATCAATCCATCCAGCCAACCGCCCACCGGCTAGGCAAACAAGCAACCATAGCACAATGGGACCTCCCAAATGGTGAGTTTGAAAGCTGTGTCTGTTTCCTTAACTGCACCCAATTCCCACTCTTTCCTGAAGTGTGGGTGTCATCTTTGGGTGTAACTCACCAAATTCAATGAGTTGTTGCACAATATGCATTGTTCTTGTGGCATGGAGTACTGGACAATACATTGTGTGTGTGTGTGTGTGTGTGTGTGTGTGTGTGTGTATATATAATATACATTTTTACAGTGCATGGAAAACTACATAAAAAAACAGTCAGTCAGAGTGTTGTCACAAAGTAAGTCAAACCCATTATTTTCAAAACACAAAAAAATTACGGAGTGAAGTTTCCCTTTGAGGAGTTACCAATGTAATCCAAATCGAATCCACAGGTGCAATTGTATTTGGTGGCTTGAAGCATCAAAGAATGGTTTTTAAGGTTGGCACACGGGTCTATTATTCTGATGTGACTCAGTACAAAGTGGCCAATGACATGACTGACTCACGCTGAACATTTGGGGGATGATTCAGCCCCTCTAAAACAGGCCTAACAATGCCATTGCCACTCAGTGAACATTTTCAATTGTCACGAAACATTGACATTGAACCTGGAAGCCATTTATAAGGCGGCACCCTCCTAATGACGGAAAAGTACTCACCGCTTGATGTCAAGTCTGCAAAAATGTTTCCTTTTAGGGCACTTGAAGCTCTCCAACACCCACATCATAAAACGTAATCACAAGATCTCAAATCACCGAGCGGATGTTATCTTTATTGACACAAAACTTTTTTTTTAACTAAGAAAGAATGTAAATCGCAAAGAAACAGCTGTAAATTCTCGAAGTGGAAGTCTACTTCAGAAAGAAAATTTTGGGCCGCTTTGGACAGGATAATTACTTTTCTTTGATGACTATGTGAATTATCATTCTAAAATGGTCCTAGTTTGTGCACTTAAAACCAAACGGAAACAAAGACCTTTCAAGGCCTTCTGCATTTAAGAAGCTCTCCACCAGTAGCTCCCGACTTTCATTGAGCCAAGGCACCTGTTTTACATTAAGAAGAAAAACATTTCACAGAACATCACCAAAGGGAAAAAAATGAATGCAAAAGCATTTCATTGTTCTTCCTTTCACTATAGGTTGCTGGCAATGATAGGTGACTAAAGATACGATTGTAACGAATAAATGGTCATTTTCAGACAAATTACGAAAAAGTGGATAATACTTTCTCGACCCTTATGAGGATAAGCAGATCAGAAAATGGATGGATAAGTTCCTTTGGCACCCCAGATGTGCTTTCGCACAGCAGTAAGATAAGATATCCTTTATTCGTCCCACACTGGGGAAATTTACAGCCTCCAGCAGCAAGAATGTATGTAGAAAGAAGAAAGAAGAAAGAGAAAAAAAACAACAAACATCTTTCAATTAAATGCAATATGAACACAAAATGGATAAATCGCACTTAAGGTGCCACAGCACCCTTGTTGGGAATCACTGCTCTCTCCAAGGGCAATTATCACCATGCGTGTTTGCGGCTGGTCGATGGTACTCAAGACCAATGATTAGAAAAGTGGCAGACTAATTGCGCAAGGACAAAAGTCAAACAGAAATGCCTGTTAGGAATCGTCATGCATTGTGGAAGGTTCATAATCTCAGTAACAGTTCTTACAAGACACACAATCAGATTAGCCAAATCAATTTTAAAAATTCAGCAGTAAAAAAACCAAAAATATCGAATGATTCTCCGAATTCATTTATTCAAACTTCCACAAGTGCCTGAAAAGGAGTTGGAACAAAAATCATTAACTGTGTCCCACGACCCAACTTTTGCATCAGTACTGTTCCAAAAAACCTCTTGGGCCCTTCTCATTCCAAGTTAATGATACAGGTGACAAAATGGTAACCAAAAAGAAAAGTCAACGATGCCAGTAGACAATGTAGAAACAGGTAAGGTACCATTGCAAAAACAACATTTAAATTCTATTTAATTTGAAGCATACTGCTGTTTTGGAATAATTGATTTGGTGTTTCGGCTTTTTCTTTTTAAAATATCGTACGTTGAACTATATAGCTTATCATGACTTGCATAGGGTTGTTTTTTTGTGTGTTTTATGTCAAGTTAAGTCCAATTTATTTGTGCAGCCGTTAATCACAAAATAGCCTCAACGGGTTTTACAAACCCACAGTTGACAAATATTAATGATATCCCGTGATCTTAACCCCCAGGAAAGCAAGGGAAAAACCCCATCTGGAGACAAATAAGAAACTTTGAGAAGGGGGTGCCCAAAGTTGAAAGAGCATCAAAGTGCTCCCTATATCCTGCAATTTTGCTGCATGTGGAATTTAGGGGATCTCATACGGTGGTGAAATAATGCAATGGTTGTCAAAAATAGCGAGCACCAGCACCACCACCAGCAGCAGCATCAAAACACTTTTGGTCCCATTCGAGCACGGCCATTGTCCACCGGCGGTAATTGTCCATTTTGCTTTCCCCATTACAGCACAAAGAGAGGGGAGGTGAAAACAGTTTGCCCACAAATCTCCTTCTGTGTGCCAACTGGTTTACTCCACTTATTCAGGCCGAGAAGCAAAGACCATCTGCTCATTTCAACTCCCGCCTCAAAACACTCGATAATGCGCATTCACTGTTCGCATTTGTCGTTTGCCAGCACACGATTTGACCAAACACTTAGTAAAACTCCCTCCAAAACAGATCCAAAGCTAGCTTGACCGAGCCATGAATGCGGCCGCTTTGAATGCGTGAGTCCTTGCTTGGTCTCCTCCTGGCGCGACTTGAATGGCATCCACCAAAGGAGAACCGGACAAAGCCGGAGTTGAGGTAAAAGCCAAGATACAGTCAGTTTACAGGCTACAATGGTGAAAATAAAATGATTTGGCAGTACATAAAAACGCTTTGTTGATAAATTGTTTTCATTTCTTCATCAATTGGAGGATGTCGTATTGAGATATTTGAGGTCTCTACTTATTGCTTGGACAAAGATCTAAAGACCCGCAATGTCTTTTGGCATGTTTTGGTATGACACTTTGATCCACTTTGCATCTCGCAGCGCAGGGCCAAACAAACACGCTTTTGTATGAATATTCACATAGAGCTGTCTGGGGCATGGCGATAGCAGCTGGTGCGCTTGAGACCTACAAACAGACCTAAGCCGTGCCTGGATGGGATACGGGCAGCTACATCTGGGCCAGATTCACCCCACCGAATCCCAACACCAGGTCTGTGTGAAGCCATTTTTACGACAGAAGATGGCAGTCCGGGTCCCAGATTAGTTTTTATTGAGCATTTATTGATAGAAATGTTCATTTTCAAACCTAGGAAATTCACAAGTGGTTTTTTCTCATTCTTGGGTGTCTTGAAAGGCGCTTATAAATAAAATTTATTATTATTATTATTATTTACAATAAGTCATAAGATAAATTATATTCTCGAAAATTGCAGCTTTTGCTAACATTCCAAAAACTAATGATTGTAGGTTAATTTAAGAGTGCAAATTGTTTATGAATATTATATGAATGTGAGTGTGACCGTCTATTTGCGCCCTGCAATTGACTGGTTACCTCTCAAATCTCACCTGCAACCCTTGTGAGAATAAGGGCAATAGAGAATGGGTAGATGTTTTTTTATTTTGGTCGCCCCGTTGTTTTTTTTTCCTTTGTTGATTTGTAGACACATGACAAAATACGGCTCAAGGCTCAAATGTTTTGCCCTTCTGTCATGTTGATCATAAAGGTGTTTTCAATTACATTTAACGACAATCCCACATTCAGGTTGTATTATTTCAACAAAACAAAAATGTCTTTTGGTCAGGTTTCTTCATTATGATTAAATATAATCAGTTTAAAATGGCATTTCCCCTCTCTATTGAATGTAATTTTTTAATGAGCAAATTTAATCTCATCCTAATCCAATGGCCTCGCCATAGCAAGTATGGCGAGCGGGTTGGAATACAAAAACGGCTCTTGTGAGAGTTTACTGTGCAACGCTATCGATGCCCCCTACCCTTCATGGGTTGTTGGTTGGCCTTGACAACACCCTTCAACACAGTGCCAGGCTGTCAGGGTGCCAAGGTCGGGCAGCAGCTGCCGGCCTGAACCAGCGGGCACTGATTGCAGTAACGTCAGGGAGCCCCATGCTGCCCTGGTCCTCCCACTGCCTCCTTGAGGCTGCGACCACCCCTCATCCACACAACACACACAATGAGGCTTTAATTATGAAAAATTAGCCAAAGGCTATTCTCCCATCTTTTCAATCATTGATGTGCTGGCACTGCCACTATAATAATAACTAATTAGCAGTTTTAAGAAAAAAAAACCACTGTTCCCTTTGAGGAACCCTCATCTTTCTCTCTAAAGCCCCACAAGGTGTTTTGCACTTACCCTGCTTCATGCATAAACATGTTTAAATATTGCAGATGATCATAACAACTTCATGTAATACCCATTTAATCCAGCTTTATTGTCGATGTGCTTTTTGCATTATTAATGTGCATGACTGTGACAGAAGTGGGCCAGGTGGCATCGGTTTCGTCTCCGTCTTTGCCAATTGTGTCATGTCAGACTTGGGTCTTATAACTGAGAATTTACAAAGCCCGTTGCACACCAAGGGTGGTGGCAGGAAGCATATGAAGGGAGCCACTACAAAAAGATTACAGTCTGCAAATATTCGCCGCATGCGCAAGGCTTCCCATACAATATGCTGTGATGTATTTTCAATGTGAATTTGTTTGTTGAACCACAAAAACATGGCGTGATTGTGCAAGAAGAAGGAGCTGCTCACAAGAAATGGGTAATGGGCAAGAATAAGGAAAGTATGTGCATAATTTGAGGCTGTTAGCAATGAGTATATTTTGGAGACCTGGAAGCATATTTTGTGTGAACACTCATGTGCATTTTTGATTGGCTGATACTATGATGCTGCACTGGCGATTCATTGTTTTTCAAATTGCAGCAACGCCAATGTCCAACGATTCACATCAACCTGTTGTTGAATCCCACACACTGCCTGCAGTTCAGTCATGTAGTCGGGGTGTGATGGGCCTAACTCACAAGCTAATTATTTGTCAAGAGCTCGTTGCCAAAATGCCATTTTACCGAACTTTAGTCACAATGCATTTGCATTTCATTCAAATACCTGCATAATGTCACCCTCCATATCGCCAATCAATGTAAACCACTGACCCGCCGTCCATCCATTGCGCCAAACATTTTCTGGAGTGCTTGACAATCAGTCAGAAAGCACATGTCCATCAACGCTAACAATTCACATATTTACACTGTCACTGAGTGGGAACTGAACACATGCTGGCTGCATGACGGAAGTCAGCTGCCTGGTGAACCACTGCTCAACAAGTGATGTGTCCAGTCACAAAATTTGACAATGCATCTGTCTATTGACATATTGCAAATGTCAGAGTAAGAGGGCAAAAAAATAGTGGCTTATTTGCAGCCAGTATGGAATCTGTTCCCACTCAATGACGGCGTGATCTGACAGCCAATTAGTCCAGGGTAACAAGTTCAGCTTCCATTCTAAATGGTACTGAAAATAGACATACGGGTGTCTGGACCTTCCCATTTAGGAAAAGTACCTAAAAGTGGAGGACAACACACTGCAGCCTGTTGATTAGGTGACAGTCAGTCATCGCTTCAATTTGACAATGTTAGTGGAATCGGAAGAACACGGGCAACGCATTCCATTGTTCTCTTTTATTTACTGTGCGTCCAGTATTCATTATTTACATCTGTCTTTTTTGTTGACAGTTTTCGCCGGTGATGCTGGCATGATGTCACACTGTTGCCAGACGTGACATCCTCCTGCCAGACAGTGAAAACACAGGTCAAAGTAAGGTTTACTGTACCAAACTGTACATTGTTATACAGTACTGCATTATGCTGTGTATGTTTTCTTCTACTATTCCTATGACTATGACTATTAGTATTGTTACTCTTAATTGGATTCATATTGAGTTTTGTGTGCATCTTGATGTTTTGAAGTATTTTCAGGGGCCTTCCTGAGTGCAGGTACACATACTGTTAATAAGGCAGCCTAAAATATTGATGTTCTGTTTTGTTTTGTTGACATTTTTAGTGTACTTGAGAAGCCACCGTCCTTTCTCACGTTAAATATGCAGTGGCCTGGTGAATGTGAACAAGGGAGAGCAAAAGAGGATTTTGTAACATGAGAGACAACAGGCAAGAGGTACCGGTGGGGACTGAGAAGCATTCAACAATAGCTTTGGCTAACAGATGGATGATAGTGTATGGGGTTCGAGTTCAGTGTCATTGTAGAACCTGATATCTGATTATGGCCATCCCGACTGATAAACACAAAGGGATTACATGCGGTTACATGAATAATAAAATTTTGAATTATTTTGCTGACATGCGTCTAATTTGCTGTGCCCTTGCAAAATGCCACAAAGGAGCAGCGGATCATGTTCCTCCAGCGGGCCAATTAAATAAGTTCCTTGTGACCGCCTCTCCTGTGAAGTGAGGCTCTTAATTAGCGGAGAAATGTCCACGTTAGCAGGTGCAATCAGGAGAACTTATTTAACAAGCTGGAAAACACGATGCTTGTTCAACGCTCCAAAATGTTTGGAACTTTTCCCTATGTTCAGTAGTCATGATAAAATGAACCGTGGTCCGACTGTATACACAGTCAGCAAACCCCACAAACAATTATAATGATGTGCAAACACACCCATCCTAAAATGCAGACAAAGCGGCGACTCTTTGAGTCAACCACTCCTTCATATTTAATGACACTCCATAAATTATGAACAAATCTGCAGCCGAACACTCATTAAGACGAGGGGTTGTTGCTTAGGAGCGCTGGCATGTTCGGTCACTTGTGTGGTGTTCGTAACTGAACACCCTGCAGTGCGACAGTAATATGGCGGAAAGTAAATAAGGCAGCGGGTGCGGGGACCTTTGTTGTGCAGGCTGCCACAAGCACGCTACAAATCCAAGTGTTCAATAATGCAGTTCGACACGTGTCTGGGTTGCTTTGTTACCCGGCACCCTTGACATGCATGTGCCCAGGCGTGCATGAGCTATTAAAGCAGCCTTTCTTCAAATTCTTTAGCTTTAACGTCACAACAAAAAAGGTACAGCCGTCCATCCGTGAAACCACTTCCTACACCATTTGTCCTCACTAGGATTGCAGGGGAGCTGGAATCTATCCATCCTGACTTTAGGCAGGAGGCGCAGTCCACATCGGACAATCACAGACGACATGACCCCCACCCAAAAAAAATAAAATAAATAAAAGTAGAAGCACTCTCTAAATGTAGCCTGGTTGTGGATATTTGTGAAAAGTTGCTCATTGAGTAAAATATAAAGTCGACATACCACAGTTAAATGTAATTTTTTTCATTTTTTTAATTTTTTTTGTGAATGGGACAAGAGCCTGTTTTTGTGTTACTTGCAAAAAGACAAACTTTCAACAGTTCGAAAACTGTAGGTGTTTGTTTACATTCAAACTCAGCTTGTAGTGAGCTTCAGTGAGATCATGCACAGTGATTGCTGATTACAATTTCAGCAACCTGGATCATAGAGTTATTATCAGGGTCCCCCATACTGGTCTGGTCGTCGGAGACAATTTTAGACATGCCACTCTAACAGTGCCATTAACATCGATTTGTAGGTAATGTAGTATGTTAGCTAAAGTTACAGAACATCAACCATTTATTTTTCATGTATTAGTAGTGAAGTGTGTCTAAAGTTACTCCTTGTAACACAAAAAAATCAATAACAATTACTACATTTAACCATCATCTGGCATGGTGCTTACTGAGACCTCGAACCCATGTTACAACCGCCCCTGAGTTTGGGAAGTGAGTGGCCAACTATCAGGCCAAGAACCTGGGCTGCTAAGGCAATGGCTACCGTTACTTATAACGCTGTCAAGGAGTGTTTTTTGACTAACGTACTTTTTTATACAGTTCGAACCTGCACCTGCGACACAAGTACACTGCACAAACTTCATTTGCTGAATTCAGCCTACAAGTGACCACTGCGTAACAGTCCATAGTGCCTCACTTTTCACAAATGACAAATCAATTTATGTTCAATCCAACTGTTAGACTAATATGAAAGCTGCAGTAAGTGTGAGGAGGTGATTGGTCATGTCTGGAAAGTGAGGAAGAAAGAGGATGTCCAAAGTAATACAAAGGTGACTGTTATTGCATTACGACTCGGACGCTATATTAGCGTAGCAACAGACTGCTGCAAGACAACACTTTTCAAAGCTTCATGTTTTGAGTTTTTTTTTTTAAATAAATGGACGTGCATAAAATATTAGCACATGAAGTTGAGCCAACTGCATCAGACCCACACACAGAGCTATCATGCCCTATCAGAATTAAGTGCGAGACGAGTTCTTATCCCCAGAACGGTTAGTGACCACTCTTTTCTTATGATACACCAACTCATGGCATCTGTCATCATTGGTAAGACATGTTTGGTGGGGGGGGGGGGGGACAATTTAGGTTTATAAAACAAAGCTTCCTTGTAAAATATGCCAATAGCTGCAACCTACAAGGATATACTTTTGTTCTCTCTTGTTGAAAAAAAAGCAACAAGCTGGGACCTGCGGTCTACTACATGTGTCCTTTGCTGGTCCACCAATATCCCACGGTGAAATTGACTATATCATCGTTAGAGGGTTATATTTTCAGTATATGTTTTTATATAGCACTCCAATATGCATTGTTATATCGTACACCTCTAGGCTCAAGTGAACAAGTGGACAAAGTTTACTCTCTGAAACATTTTTAACTAATCTGTAACTGCTTGTAACATAACAGAAATCAGAACATGTGGGATCTCTGCATCAAAACAGAGAAAACGCTTCCAGAGTCCTTTGACGCTGGCTGAAGTGAGTTTTATTCGAGTCTGCTTAAGTTACACGTGACATGATGCTTGACGGGTTGATCTCCTAAGTTTTGTAGGACCACTGGAGCGCACTAGGAAATCAAAGAGAACATTTTGATTGGTTTTCAAATTGTACAACATTTTGTGGTAGCAGATGGTAAAGTTTCAGATGTTGAAATGCGGATGACTTATTTACACCATAACTGAAGTCAAAACAATCGTTGACCTTGCGCCGTCAAGCCTCCATTTTTAGGAGATAAACACAGCTGGACACCCTAAAACTTTTGGTGTTTATGTCTGTTTGCTACCTTTCCAACTTGAGGCTAAAAATAGCCCCTGTGCATCCGGCTGGGATGCTAACAGTGCAGTCATCTTTCCCTGTGAAGGACACAACACTGTCTGAAGTTTTGGGAGCAGGGAGAGGGGTAGGGGAGAGGGGAGGAAGCGGTGACTACCGTGTGACAAGCGCCCTTTTCCTTCCTCCCAGGCCTGGGAAACAGGAAGTGCTACACACAAGGCATTATTGTGACGGAGAGGAAATGCAAGGTCCTCTAAAATAAGAGCCTCAATCTGGTTGTCAATGACATGGGACTTGTCCTCCACAGAGACCCCCCACTGTATCTCTCTCACACACACACACACACACACACACACACACCTCCAACAATGAGTGATTATGTTGTGCTTTTATTTTGGATGCATGTATAATAAAAGAAAATCCAGATATGGATGGTGATTGCAAGTGTTGAGCAGATGTTGAGGAGGAGCCGGTTGCTAAGAGAAATGCAAGGCCTGAAGTGTGCCGCCTCCCAGTTAATCAAAACCTTCCTTTATCTGTTCCATGTTTTCAATTATACAGCTCTGGAAAGGGCCAAATTTCATCTATGATAATAATGGCCGTCCACTGGCAGTCCAGGCTGCACCAATGCCTTGCTGTTTTTGGCCACGTCTTATTTTGATTCCACACACCAACCTCATCATCCGGGCAAAATTGTAGCGAGTTACCCCTTTTGCCAAGATCAGCATGGCACCTCATGTAGTACATTACATGGATAAGATCTCCATTGTGCACCCTTGGAGAACATAGCAGATGTTGGCCAATTGACTTTTTTTGGCAATTAAAACTAGATCCATCAATGCCCTTCTGCTTTTCATCTGCAATTAAAAGAACGGCAGAAGCCAGGACATTTCACACTATGTAAAGTAAGATATACCAATAGCTTCTAATGGATTCAGTAGTGTCAAATACACCACCAAAGCCTAATAACGTTTTACATTTTTTATAGTTTTTGCATTGATTCCCAATTTGTCCTCGTTTTTTGCAACAGCACATCAAGTTTTCATATAATAATAATAATAATACGATAACAATTGTACTGACTCTCCATGTGTCCTGTAGGTGCCGTGCATGGTTGTGCGAGATGTTTTTGACGTTCTTTACTCGATAAAGAATTGTCCATGGTGTTGTCTGCTTTGGGATGATGTTCACCTTTAATAGGCAAAGTCGCACATAAAAGATAATCATGCAAACAAGAATTTAAATTGTGGGGCTTATATAAACATTACTTTGTATGCACTTCTGCCTGTAAATGAGTGTCGTGTGTGAGTGCAGTAAAAAAAAGAACAAAAATCACATGACCCTCCACAACCATGAGCACGAATCACCCACATACATCTGTTCTGATAAAGACGAGGGACCACTTGCACTGCCACCCGTGGACATCTGCCGCAAACACAAGGAAAAATAAACACGTAGCTCCAACAATCATTTATTGTATATGCAACGTACTGTAGTAATATACTGTATATGATTGAAGGGTTAGGTGGAGCGACAGATGGATTTTTTTCTGAACCATCATCCGTATTGTTTAGCTTTTATAGGTCAAATTAAAAAAAAGGAAATGATCCCCAAAAGCCAATTTGTTAGGGGGAAAAAAAAGTCGACATTTTGGACATCAGCATTAAAAATACTTTTACAGACACATGAAGCCATCGCTTGTTAAAATTAACCATTGACCAGTGTTGTTTCATCAAATATACTTTCTTTCTGCATTACAGAAACAACAATTAAGTAATATCACACGAAAGGGATTGTTGTACTCACCGGCCTTTTTGAAACCGACTCAGTAACTGGTTTCGTCAGTTTCCAAAGTCAAAGCGGATGCTTGCAAATGTCTTTTGACTTACAATACAATACCTGCTGATTTATTGATTAAATACAAAAGATAATCGGCCTTCTTTCATGAAAGCCTACAGAAGTCAGACAATCATGTTGAAAAGCTGAAATCAGAGCATTTGGACAATTGTTAGGTAAACAACGGCTCTAAATGCAAACATTAAAATAGTTGTCAATGAATTTCGACACCTCTAAAAACGATAATACAATCAAAAAGAAAATCTGCCTTTGAAAAGTTAGTATAGTTTTCATTAAGAATTAACAATGCAGTATGTTTATTGTAAAGATTGAATTTTGGATAGAGCTCTTGCAACGGATCTTACTACAAATTGTTCACGATGGTGGTCATGTACAGAATATGTGTGACACAAGAATCACTCTTCACTCACATCTGAAAATGAAAATCTTATTTTAATACAGAACACAAAAATTGCAACATTCTGCTGCAGGCCGAAGACGGTTGTGAAAACAAAACAAAATGTTTACTGCCATCTAGTGTTCAATTTATAGACAAACAACGGTTGGAGGCTTGTGGAGATTGTTCCTCGGGAATGTCGAAGCAGGAGGAGGAGGTTCCTCAATCCCACTCCTCCATCTTGGCATCTGTGCTGGTAGTGTCTGAATCAAGTGGTCTGCGATCAAAGTAGGGGGAAGGTGTGGGAAGGTGGTTGGTCACTGTTTTTTCTTTCCCAAAAGGCCTCCCTCGACCCATCACCCCCATCAGTAGTGATGTGAAACCTCTGCCTACACCACTGAAAGGTATTTCGCTCACTGGCTCTGACAAGGTGTTTGGGAGTGGATCTGATGGGACCACATTCAAAGTTGCGGAGAGCGTGTTCTGATCGGCTTGCACCGGTGGCGGCGATGATGGTTGCTCAGCAGGCTGTGTGCATTTGTCTTCTTCTGTTGCAGGTGAGGTCTGCGGTGCGGGCTCCGTTTGAGGACTGGAACGAACCAGCAGACCTTTCTCTGTGACTGGATAGAGTTTGGCGGCACGCTCGCGACGCTCACTGCGCATCTGCTCGAGCAGCCTGAGCTCGGACGGAAAGTCAAAAACACAGTCCTGTAAATAGAGAAAAAACAAAACAAAACAATGCAAAGATCTTTTCAGGATTATGTTCCATGTGTCATAGGTCCAAAAACTGACTGACTGCTTCTGTTTGAGAGCCTAAGCACCATAGCCTAATCCTGATGGTTGAGGAGAAGATAAAGCTCCAAGATATGCTTCGGGAAAGGATGGATTTACGCGGCAGGTATATTGAGAAAGCAAGAAACGATGGTAAGCGTCGACTCTCAATAAAACAAGTCCTAGAACTCCAAGGCTGCCCATTTGTGTTGAACAACATTTGCAAAGTATTTCATCCTTATACATAGCAAACAACAGACTCGTACCAAATTGATGCACTCCAAATTCTCAAGCGGATACTGGCTATTTGAGAGGTAGGTGTCCACTAAGGTCATGTAGTCCATTAGAATAGAATCCAGCAGCACCATTCTGAGAGGTTGCAAGTGGATCACTGACAGAGCCATCACGTTCAGCAGAGGTAAAGGGCACGGACGCTTGTACCACGCCTTGGTTTCCTCCTGCCAAACAAAACAAAACACCCCCCCAAAAAACAAAAACAAACTGTCATTAAAGGTGACTAATCAGGTTTAACTGTTGTTCTCCAAAGCGTACTTCGGTGAGCTGGGACTTGGTCTCCAGAGTGGAGAGATGGGAGGAGGGCACCTTCAGGTGGAAACTCACCACCTCGTGAAGAGTGCTCACTCTGTGTGGAAAAAATCCTCCTGTCTCAGAGTAAAAGCACAAGACATCTGCCACCTTGGCCAGAAAAGGTAAGAGAGACATAAAGGTCAGGTCAAAGAATGATACGAGAAGGATGTACGCATATCCACCACTCTTCTCTTATGTACCTGAGTGTCAAAAACATGAGTCAGCTTTACTCCAAATTGTGTCATCAGACATCCAGCAACAGCTCTGCAGTCATGAATGACCTGTGCCACGTCACACAATCAAAAAGGGCCAAACAATACAATAAGCATGTATGACTATACACTGCTCACCTTCAGTATGTGCCTATTCTCGAGAATCATGCACAGGCCGTTCTTAAAGGCTTTCGCTCCGAGTAACAGAATGTCAAAGAGAAAAACCTTGTGTTTTGTGGCAATCTGAGACACAAACAGGAAACATCATTAGATACAGATGATGTTCGGATGCCCCCTTAATGTTGAACAGTTTGGAATTTTACCAAGAAATACAAGCCTTGCTAAAAATAATAAAAATCTGCAAGTTCATAGAGATGTATTTATTATTTATTTTTATTTATTTATTTATTTTGTGAATGCAAACACTTTTTTTTTCTTCTATCTACCCGCAATCTTGTTGCTGTAGACTGTAAATTTCCCCCGTGTGGGACAAATAAAGGACATCTTATACTAGATCTCCCCAAAAAGGTTAATGATTGCCTATAAATTCCCCAAAGGGCCACAAAGCATTATGTTTGTTACGTGAAGCTCCTGAAATCATTACAACATGGTTCTTTGACTCCAAGATGCCACCA
Organism: Hippocampus zosterae; assembly: GCF_025434085.1. NCBI lineage: Eukaryota > Metazoa > Chordata > Actinopteri > Syngnathiformes > Syngnathidae > Hippocampus > Hippocampus zosterae. Next base: position 12,139,407 of record NC_067464.1, on the reverse strand, counting down.
GTGTAATACTTACACAGCTTTGGACTGGGCACAAAAACAGCAAGCAAGGGAGACCAAGGACAATGTAAGATTTTTGACATTTGTGTCTAGCTTTGAGCTGTTTTGACCTGTCCTAGAGTGTTCAAACTGCTATGCAAACTAGATTGAAGCGTCTTCTACTAAACATATGAATCATCATTAAAATAAAATTGAACGAAAAGTGCCACTGTGCACTAGCATCAACAAACTTTTTTTGTCAGCAAGCTTTGTTTTTTTTAACATTCCACCTTCGAAGAACTCATCTTCTGCTCTACTTCCAGTGTCAGCTTGACAGGTGTGTCATATTGCTGTTTGTTTACCCTTCTTTTTTGGGAAAGGGAGTTTCTGTTGTCTGCCCTTTGGTAATGCAAATGCATAGAATATGCAGGGGATAATGTACACAACAGTAGTAATTGAGTGTACCATCTTATACCGCCTGTCAACCTACTGTTTCGTCACACACCATTTCCCCGCTGTGGGACGAATAAAGGTTAGCAGATCTTATCATATCCTCGAAAGATCTTGTGCTGTGACACTGAAGACCCCCTGAAAGAACTGCGGACTTCTCACCTGAAGCCAACACAGTTTCCCGTGCTTGTACATGTCCACCCCGTCAGCTCCAACGCTAACCACATGCTGCTTCTTAATTTCCATCACCTAAGAATTAACACATCACAAACAATTCAATCATCAATATAGAGGTTGTACAGTATTTTAACATAAGTCTTCACTGTTCTTTCACTATTTTTTCAAATACATGTAAGACTTTAAAACTACTTACGGCAGGTCCAAATTTCTCATTAAACGCATCAATAACTTCAAATTTGATGTATTCGTCATCATGATCAGCTATTGAAATAAACACATTTTAATCAACAATGATTGTTTCTATTTTGAATGACAATGTTTACATTTTACTCACCCTGGTGAAAAGTCTTGAATGGATGGAATTCTGGCAACTTCAAGTGGTCTTCAGGAATATTTCTGTTCATCATTTAATCGCTCTAAATCAAACCTTCGTCTCTCAAAGTGACATTTTGGTAACGACTTACCCATGCGTTTTGTCCTCTTCATTGGCAAACTCCACTATTAATTCAAAAAAATGTTCATTTTAGGAATTATCACTTATACTATATTCGATGGCTTTTGTACTGACCATTCAAAATCTCGTGACCGTAGAATAATCTAATTCCGGGAAGTTCACATCCATGATCGCCATATGCGACTGAAACACAGCAGTTTAATGAATAAATGACGGTTAGCTTCCTCGTTCATTTAAGCATAACCAATTATCCATTAACATCAATGTTAAAGGGAATAATTATGAGCCACTTTTGTCGAACCTTTAGCGAGGGCCACCGTTTTGCTGGAGGTGATGCGCCGCACAACGCCGAAGCAAAATGACGTCTTGAGGGTAAGTTTAATGCGTTTCCCTTGGAATAAATTCGTGAAATGAGTTCCTTCGTCCGCCATCTTGTAGTTGTGGAGCACTCAAGTGTCGTTTATTTGAATAAAAAAAAAACTCTTAAATTCAGTAACGAAGGAGGTGGCCAACTCCGTAAAGAAGCTACACGGCTAATTTGATGTTGTGTTCAAGAACAGCCTGCGTGTTTGGAAAGTCGAACTACAAAAGTAATCTATTCCCGAGTTCACTGTTCGAAATATGTATTGCATTACCAGATAGTACATATGGGAATTGAACAAAATTATGTCGGGACAGATCACATTACAGACTAAAAGAATGTGCAATCACTGGCTTGTGCAAAGGAGTTTTGTGAATTCCCAAGTGAAGCCAACGCATCATTCAGATGGCAATAAATGAAGGGGATAATTTATGGGAAATTAAAATTGCATTGTTTAAATATAAGTAGTTTGATTTCTGAAGCAATTGTCCATTTTTTTGTCACCGCTCCAGTTGATCAATGGTAGTCAATCATTTTTTGCCATCTTTGATTACCCTCGGTGCTTGTTTACAAACACGATGAAAAATGCTTTTTGCAAATGTGTCTCGAAGAAGCAGTTCCTCACTTCTTCCAGGATGCGGCCTGGAGCACTGCATTAGACACTAGACAGCCTCGCCCCTTAATTGAGCAGCCACCATGGCAAGAAAAATGCATGAAAAATATGTCTACAATTTTTGATCTTCGTGCCACAGACAAGGCAGGGGGAACCCATAAGTCTTCTAACCTTCTTTCTTTTACTTACATTTCTATTTTTTTGCTGAAAGGTGTTGTGTGAAAAATGATCTTGTCTCACAGTATAATGTCAGGATTTTTCTGGCCTGAAAAATAACACTTTCACAAAACTTTTTTATTATTATTCTTTTTTAATAACATGTATTTCACTTTTGTATACCTTCAAGACGTGTGTTCATTTTTAGCTTGTGTTTTTTTTACAGAGAAAAATACTGCCATTACCGCTTGGCCACATGGGGGCAGACTTATTTCATGTAGCACATCGCAAGCAACTATTAAGCTACCTACCTATTTTTATATATTGTGCAATGTACATGTGGCAATAATTTTTATTTCAAGAATCCAAAAATGTAGTTGAAGATGTTCAATCGTGTGTAGTCGTGTTGTTATACCAACTGAAAGAGATATGCTGTGTGAGCAACATTACGTGCTGTAATAACAAACCATGTCAATCCAGCACTGATCCATTTTGTGAAGTTTTTATATATATACAGTCTATATATATATTTATAATGGATCAGTGCTGGATTGACATGGTTTGTTGTTACAGCATGTAATGTTGCACACACAGGATATCTCTTTCAGTTGGTATAATAATACGACTACACACAATTGAACATCTTCAACTACATTTTTGGATTCTTAAAATTATTGTCACATGTACATTGCACAATAAGATCAGATGTGAATTAAATTTAGATTTGAACATCTCAAATTCAAATGGTGCCTAATGGTCAATCTGCATTATTTTTGGATCGAGTTTGATATGAGACATCTTCTCACCCTGTATACGCACGGCCAATTTTTTTTTTTAAATCACAGAACATTAAATCAGAGTTTTAAGCAAGTAAATGTTTTCCGCAGCATCCCTATGATGGGATTTTCCATTAAATATGATCAGATTACATTTTATATTTTAAGAATCTGTGAAAGTCTATCCCAGCCTCAACACCTGTTAAAGTTTAGTCAAGAAAAGTGACTTACAACAGAGCATGACGCTCAGAGGAGTTCCTCTGCCCACTCTGCAGTGCAGTTAATGACATGCCAGCCACATTGCAGCCTGCCTCCCGCCCCCAGACAAGCTGCGTCTGAATGTTGCCTGTTGCTTGTGTCACGTCCATTGACGAGTGTGTGTGCATGTGTGTGTGCTCAGCATGCTGCTAAGAGCACCGGTGAGGCGAGCACAGTGATCAGATGCTCCAAATGAGGAGGACGCAGATGGACAGCTTAGTGCAGCCTCTCGTCGCCCAGTACCTTGCCATGGGCTGTCAATCAAAAGACAACAACAAAAGTGAAAGTATTGCTCCGGACGACAAGGGGAAAGACGATGCGTAAGTGTCACCATAGTATTTTACTCTTTTTATTTCATGCTTCTTCAACCTGTTTCGGTCAACAGTTCTGTGTATTTACCTGCATTTCAATTTGTATGTCCATCCATTTATTTAGGATCTGAAACACTTTATTCTCACAAGGGTCCGCATACTTTGTTCAATACATATGGTCTTTTCCTATACTAAATCAAAAGTAATACTGTTGTGAATGTGTAGCACCAAAATGAAGAAATGTTGCGTTTCCCCTCCTTTAAAAGAAAATTGCCTTATTCTCTGGTCAGCTACCGAGCTGAAGTGGATGTCCGTAATTAAGTGGTATTTCCCACAGTTAAAGGAAGGAAATGAGAACAATGCACACTATCTCATGGGAGTTCCTTTTTAAACAGAAGCCATCTTTTGTACTTCACATTTGATGTGATGGAGGCTGTGCTGCAAAAAGTACTCACACTCTGCACTTAAAGGGGAACCAAACCCAACGAGTCAAAATGTTAGATTTTACATGCACATCTCTTCTCAATCAGCCGCAGTTTACTTAAATCTTCAAAGTAGGTATTGATTAAAAAAAACTAAACAACAACAACATTAAACCCTTTGATGCATCCTGTAAGCTGATAACATGATAAGCTGTCCATTGTAGTCACCGCTGTCCCTGAAAGAGTTAAAACGTCATATCCACCATTGTACACTTGCATAAAGACAGCCGCCATTTTTACTTTTACTTTTGTATGAGTGTGATTTTGTGAGAATGTGGTTTCTAATAATGTTTTTTTTTTTTTTGCCAGTTCCGACCTGTTACACAGCTTCATTAACTTGCACAGCCATACACAGTTAGTATTCAGTAACACCAAGCTACCGTATGTATCATATTTTTTGGGCCAAATCCTTGCATCTCCAATATAGCTATCGGTACTCCTCACAAAAATTAAACCTTACTTTGCAATTACCAAACACTTGTTGAAGTATTTGTGCAGTTAGTTGTCGTAGCATTTGAATTCAATTCAATTGTATTTATAGAGCACTTTCGAACAGCCATCGCTGCATGCTCAGGAATGGTCATCAGGTTTTGCCATGACACACTTTTTGGCAAAATCTTGTTGAAATAACCTCAGCTTTTTACAGAATGCTTCGAAACAGATTTAAGATCTTATATTGTTGTATTCAGAATAAGCTTATGATGTTCAACATGTAAACAGTTCAATTTAATTGAGCCAGGCGTAGTAGTTTTCTGTATAATTACATTTAATTTGATGTCAAATGTTTAGGTACACGCTGTACTTTCATCTCAGTGGATTAGATGTCAACCCTGGTGTTTAACAAAGTGTTAAAAAATTGTGATAGATCCATCATTTTACTATATATGTTGTACTGTATTCTCATTAAGGTCACGGGAGAGCTGCAGCCTATCCCAGTTTATTTGGATGTGTGGCAAACTATGAAAATGCTAGTGATATTAGGTATTAGGTTTTCCGCATAAAATGATTGTTATTCCAAAATGATTGATGCCTTATTTTTTTTTTGAAACCTTGCAAATTAAAGCCTTCACGTCTATACATGATTGCTATTACTGAAATCCATTACGTCATTGTCCAAATACATTTGGCCCAAACTACATGTGATTGTGAAATGGGTGGTTGTAAATCCTTCCACGGAGAAAAATATTATCCTATTAACAATCATGTGTTGGTGCATTCCCTAAAAGGAGAGGGACTCCAGGATGCGGGCCCAGGTCTAGAGTTTCCACTCCAGGACGTCCTCAAAGGTTCCACAAGCCGATTCAGGTCCAGGCCCCCATGGGGAAACCTACGGTGTCAGTGGGCCATCTCGCCAAGGGGGCCAGCTGGGAGGAGCTCATCCAGGCTTGTTTGCAGGCCTTTGGTAAGCTTTAACTGGCCTTCATTGACATGTTTTTATGTGTGGATGGATATCGAGTGGATTTCAAAAGTCAACCATGTTGCTGAGTTTTTAATATGATTGGTTAGTTTTGAACAGTCAAATCAAGGTTATATTTTGATTCCCCTTCTCGAAAAAGATTTTAAAATGTAATTTAATTGACCCGTCGAGGTCATGAGTCACATCGATGTTGGAAACGTTTTGAAGTGATTTGTCTTGCTCAAATTTGTTTAGAGTAAAAATTCTGGCATTTGAACAAGCATGTTTATACTTTTAACCAGAGCCGTAGCTTTCAAATTGGCATTTGTTTCATTGAATTGCTGTTAATGTAGGTTTTTCTATTCGCAGTTTGATTTCCAGCCATCCTTAATGAAATCTGGATATAGACTCCGCTGGGAGTTTTGTATGTTGCGGATGTTGATGAAATGTGTTTGCCTATCCTTGCGGAGGAGGAAGGGGTGGGGTGGGGGCGTTACGACAGCACAGCAGGTTGGTTGAGTAGGTTGGATCAATCAAGCCAACATAATTGGCTTCATTAAGTTGTCAGGAGAGCTTTCTGAGTTTTGGTGATTATATCTCTGGAAAGAGAAGCTTTCAAAGTGGTGTTGCCCTGGTTACGCAAATGGAGCAATACGAGAGGTTTTACAATGGACTGCACATAAAAGGGCATCCCATAAAGAGTGTTCGTCAATGGTGAGCTAGAACGAGGTGTAAGTTTGTGTGGCCACAAAAAGTGTCAGTACGCGCGTGGGGTTTAAAGGCGTACTTGTAGGTATGAACCAAAAATTGCAAAAAAGTAAGGCCATTTGAAAGTAGAATTTCAGGGGGCTGCAAAATGTGTTGTATTGTTCAAGAGTACGTTGCTTTTTAAATATAAAAATCTGGGGATTACAAATACTTCAACATGTATATTAAAAAAAATAGTATCAAAAAGCTGTTAAAAGATTTCAGCCAATACCTAGAAAAGGATAATGGAGATGTTTTAATTGTCATCCCTTTGTTCAACCACAGGACATTATATTTCGAACTGACAGTGCAGAAAATGCACAAACCTGAATTAATTATGACTCTATCACTGGTTTGGTCCGTAACATATCGTAAAATAGGCAAAAATGTTGATCATTGCTTGTCAAAGTAAAAGCAAATGTTTTACATATTTTGAGTCAACACAAAGATAATCGGTCTTCTTTCGTGGAGAACGAGATTGGATATTTCCTGTTTGGAAGCTGAAATTCCAAAAATTTGGACACGTTTAAGGTTAAAAAAAAGTATTGAAACGATTAATTAATAAAGATCCAAAATAATAATATGCCCAGTGAGTGACTAGCCACCAGTTTAGGCTGTAGTCTGCCTTCTGCCAGAAGTCATCTGGGATAGACTCCAGGAGCTCCCTCACCCAGCATAAACTGTGTTGAAAATTGATGGCTAGATGAATAATAGATTATTTTTTTAATAAGCGATTAGTTGTTGATTAATCAAATAATCCTTGCATGTGCCCTGTGATTTATTAGTGTCCATTCTAGGATGTAGTCAGCCAAAGACATTCATTCATTCATTCATTCATTCATCTTCCGAGCCGCTTGATCCTCACTAGGGTTGCGGGGGGTGCTGGAGCCTATCCCAGCTGTCTTCGGGCAGTAGGCGGGGGACACCCTGAATCGGTTGCCAGCCAATCGCAGGGCACACAGAAACGAACAACCATTCGCACTCACACTCACACCTAGGGACAATTTAGAGTGTTCAACCAGCCTGCCACACATGTTTTTGGAATGTGGGAGGAAACCGGAGCACCCGGAGAAAAGCCACGCAGACCCGGGGAGAACATGCAAACTCCACACAGGGAGGCCGGAGCTGGAATCGAACCCGGTACCTCTGCACTGTGAAGCCGACGTGCTAACCACTAGGGATGTGAATCTCAGCACTGAGGACGATTCGATACACATCTCGATCCACTGCCAGCGATGCGATACTTAAACGATACATGGAATTTTCTGGTGATACGATGCGATACGTTTCACCGTCGTCACGATGCGATACGATTCGATACACATTAAGTTCAAATCAATGCGATCCGATACGATACAATGCAATTTGTTGCGATATTGTGCAATTAAACATGATGCAAATAAGCAAAGAAAAAAAGCTTTTAAAAAGATGGAATTCAGTATGGTATTACTAAAAGGATACCACTTTATTCCTTATAAACAGTTGAACTTGTAAAACAACTTATTTAAGCCCTTTCACAATTGGGTTTTGTGCAAAGAAAATGTAAACAATTTGGCACCTGAGACTCACAGCTGTTGCTATAGTGTAAACACAAACAGACTATTCTCACTGAGTGTCTTATATGAAACATAAGTGGGTCTGCATATTTGTGGTGCTGCCGTTGTATGGCTTCTTAGTGCGACATTCCTTGCAAATTACGGAGGTTTTATCTGTCACGTTGCGTGGTGGTGGTGGACCCAAAAAGCAGGCAGGAGAGAGGAGCAGGGTATATTTGAAGATGTGTATTGAATAAAACACAGAAAACAAAAACAGCAACCAAAGCATGACAGTAGCAAACGCAACAATGACCCGACACCGAGTGTGCGGGCAGGAGTCCTTTTATATGCCTGATTACCTATGACCAACAGGTGTGCAGCTGCCAGGGGGGCTCCACACTGCCACCTGTTGGTCCCTAAACCGAATCGTGACATTATCAAGCTTTCCGTCTTTCTTTTCGAAGCCGTAGTATTTCCAAACATAAGATTTGAATATTGCGGCTGCATTAAATATAGTAGTTTCCTTGCTGCTGCGTGCGCTAACTTCCATAATGTTTCGCTAGTTGTGTACTGGACTGTATGTGACGCACGGCTACCGTCCGTATTCAACACAAAACGCAAAGCAATGATGGTGCATTCATTGCGCCTAGGAAAGGGCAGATATGTGACGTTTAACATGAATAAAACGGCGCTTGAATCGGATTTTACCGATACCCATCAATGCATCGTGATGAATCGCGATTTCACCCGTCAATCGCGTCGTACCCAGTGAATGAGTCGATGCACTCGGATTGCGCACGTGCGCATCGATGTATCGATTAATATCGATTATTTTCCACACCCTTACTAACCACTGGACTACCGGGCCGCCCAGCCAAAAATCATAGCAAAATAAATATTTAAAAAAAACAGCAAGTGGTGGAACAGCAATAATTAAAAACAGTCGTAGATGGAACATGAATACAGAAATTTACATCACGTGAAAAGTCACGCTTGTCACAAAGTTACACATAACACAGCCATTGACCAACAACACTATTAGTGATACCGTGATTGATGTTTTACTCCACCATAATCAGTACTAAAGAGGGTTTGACACTGTAGTTATTGTGCGCCATGTGCCCACATCACATAGGGACCCCTGTGGCGGACGAGTTATTTGAAGGATGGCCCGATGGTACTTTCAGGCTCAGCTAAACCCAAAGGTCAATTCCCCACACCGCGTCGCTCAGATGGTGACCAGCGTTTGAAGATTACACCGCTGTGAAGAGTCGATCAATAACCCCTGACATCATTGTACATCAATTTCAAGACCTGACTTCACTTTGTGCTTCAAGTGGTTTGCAATGCCTCAAAGAAATGTACAGGGCACATTTGGTGCTTTAAAAACAAGTCTGGCCCATGCTTTTGTACAAACAAAACATATTACAGTCAAACCTCGGTTTTCGACCATAATCCGTTCCAGAAGGCTGCTCAAAAAGCGATTTGTCCCAAAACCGAAACCACGCTCTTTTAAAAAAAACATCTTTATTGAACATGTCTGCTCACAATGGAACGGTACATGAGGAAGTGTCAAATCCTTGTCTACCCGAGAAAGCGTCACTTCCTCGTGTAAGGAAGGCGAGAGGAATCAAGTGGCGCATTCAAGTGCGCTCAGTTTGGTCGAGAACCGATTTTCGGTCGTAATCCGAGGCATAAAAAAACTCGAAATTTTTTGTCGAAAACCGATTTGGTCGAGAACAGAGATGTTCGAAAACTGAGGTTTGACTGTATTAAAGCAGTTGCTAGTGGTGTAGCGGTACACTCGCCTAACTTGTGTGCGGGCAGCGTAGGATCGATTCCCATTTAGTGATGGCATGGATGTGGATGTGGGTGTGAATGGTTGTTTGTAGGTGCCCTCCAACTGACTGGCAGTTCAGGGTGTAGTCCGCTCAATGTCAGCTAGGATAGGTTCCAGCCCCCCCGTGGGAGCAGTCAAATATGTGCCACTTATCAGAAGCCAAAACTGTTAGCAAACATGAATCTGTGCATCAAACACAATTCAATGCAGCTCTGCTTACCTCTGGGCTTTGGCATGATAAGAGGGTGTCCCACCCATAGGGGATATGAGTGTTTCTGCTTTATTCTGTCTGTGCATGATTATTTCAGACATTTGGTCAGGTTACTTGAAGGTGGCTCTGGATCTTCAGCCAACCAAGCCAATCATCTAATCGGTGGAGAAACTTGGAGGTGGTTAATATGTAGGCTAATGAAGGAGAAGATGCACGTTTTAATTGCTTAAGAGGTTGTTTTTACCCCACAATGAGAGAGCTCGTTTACACGCACACATTTTCACAAATAGTCCAATAGCAAAGGTTTTACTTGGTTGTTAAATTTTAAACTAAATGGGTGGGCAAGCACTACAGAGACACAACGATGTGTTGACAATTGCAGTTCAGGGTGAACCCCTCCTTTTTTTCCAAAGTCAGCTGGGAGCGGCTCCAGCTCACCGATGCCCGAAGGATAAGCGGCACTAAAAATGGGTGGATGCTGAAGAGGCTTAAATACTTGACTGGGTTGTTATCTGCTGTTGTGTTCTGTTTGTTCTTGTCTTGCTTTAGTTACAAAACGATAATTGCACCATATTTAAATCATATTTTCTCTCATCGAAACGGAATAGAGTGAAACTCTGCATATTTGTGGTTTGCTTTAGACAAAGGAATAAAAGTGTTGTTCTTACTTTGGTTGCAACCCATTTTTCGGTGGGATCAATTACCTGTATTTTTTTTTTTTTTGCTATTATGCAATTTATACTGCAGAGGTTCACCTGTTCATATGTATGGTGGCCTCGCATCAGGCCAACTATACTGCTGCACCCACAAAAAGTAATCAATGAACTTTGCGAAATGCTCATCCCTACTCATGAGTGTCCATTTTAATCCTAAACATATAATACATTAATAGGCATTTACTTGTATTGTTTCAAACAATTGAATATTTCTAACCCCGTGTCCCATAGTCCAACACACAATGTCCTTTAAAGTCATTTTTTTTTCAGATTTCAAAGGAAGAACCATAAAAACATCATCCCGTCTGATAACATCTTCCAAAACAAGGAAAAGCGACACACACACATTGGAGTATCCTGATGAGTGTCAAAGATAGCCTTAAAAGCAGCGTACGAGTCTGATGTGCAAGTTTCACCGCCGTGGGCGTCTTTTCTAATTTTCCAAGCGGTAACAGATCGTCCAGAGGGGATTTACACCAACAATTAATCCTGTGCTGGTTGGTTTAGTGGTCAGGAGGTTGTGAAAACAAGGATGAGCTAATTGTTTACCTTAGACTGAATCATTCTTTCCTGTTGTGCATTTATGCTTTTATGGGTCTCATTTTACAGCTTATCTTGGGTATAGACGCGGATAAAACATTCAGCAAATATGCCGGTAGGGCATGATAGATTTGGCACAAATTCACCGTATTGTTTTTTTAGGCAATACTTTAGCTGTGGGTAGACATCCTTTCCTGTTGTAGTAGCTCATAGTGGGTATCGAAGAAGGTCAATAGTAAACAAATACACTTGAATGAAACAAAAGCTTTAAGACAAAATTCACCCTGTTGTGGACTTGTGATGCCGCTGGCTTAAGCAGGTAATGGCTGAGCGGCACCAACGGAAGCACTGCCCAAGCAGGATGCGAGGGCTGGAGTGCCGCTGGAGAGGCTGGTTTCTCACAGATAACGCAGATTGGAAAATGTGTTACCATGGTGTGCAAAGTCTATCCAAGGTGATAAAAGTGTGTTCAATCACCCCATGGCCTTAAATTCTCGAGAGGAACTACCCGACTGAACCGTGAATAAAGCGCATGCTCTTGAAACGTTCGGCTTTTATGCGCTTTGTCGTCTCGTCTACCATCAAGAGCTTTTCCTCTCTTTGTAAACACTCGATCGCGGCATGCAGCGGCGGTTTTTCTCAGAAGATAAATGGTCAGGAAAAGGCTTGCATGCGCTGAAATTTGAGCTCGGCTCTGGTGTTGTGTGGTTTTTGCACTGTTTTCTGCACATTTCGTCTCTTTGTATTCTTTGTGTCTGTCTCGAGACAATAGAGGAAGTGAGTCATTCAAATTGGAGAAAAAGAGGAAGATTAAATGTTGTGGAGACACACGTGTGTCAGAAGTCCGCAGTTACAAAGGTCAATAGACCATAATGACATCATTTATTAGAGTGTGTCCATCGGTGGTTTCCCATCTGGGTAAAGGGATGGTGATTGTTTGCGTGTTCAGGACTGCGTGTTCGTTTGTGTATTCAGGACACCTGTTCAGGACTGCCTACAGCACTTAATTCTTCCATTTCCCATGTTTTGTGATTTTATGTCCTGTTTTTATATAACATTTCTTTTGTCTATTTTTACATTGTATTTCCTCATTGTCTGTACAGTATCCTTGGGTGGCATGAAAGGCGCTTTTAAATAAAATTAATTATTATTATTATCTTTAAGGGGCCATTTAAACACTGTTGGGTTTACGTAAAAAAAAAAGTATGGACATTGGTTGTGCGCCTTTAAATCATGTTTGACAAACATGACTATGATTTTATCTTGTGCAATATTGATGTTGGTGAGACATGATTTTAACGCATGCAAACAATGTCCATACTTTTTCCTTTTTATGTAAGTCAACCAGACTTTTTTTTCAGTTTAACAATGTCTACTGCATTTCTGAAATCACATTTAGCTCTTACCATTGCACTGTATTACTTCTCCTATTTAAAAAAAAAAAATCATGCCTACGGTACAAGGAGTCCTGTGAACCTCTAAATCACTGGTGTCAAACTCAAGGCCAGGGGGCCTGATTCGGCCCACCACATTATTTTATGTGGCCCGCAAAAGCAAATCATGTGTCAACTTCCGTGATCCTTGCTAAAATCTGTACCGAAATGTCAGATTGTCATGTGTCATAAATAACATTGAGATTTAGAAATAACTTTGTTACCCTATTACCACTCACCCAAAATGATAATTGAACAAAGTATTTCAGGTTATTTGACTGATATCAAAACTGCTAATCTATCAATTTGTTGTGTACAAGATAATAATATATAAGCATTTATTTAGTTTCACTGTTGTAATGGCCCTCCAAGGGAAGACGCAACCCCAAAGTGTCCCACGACAAAAATGAGTTTGACACCCCTGCTCTAAGTTCATAGTTACGAAATTACTGTACAATGTGTCATTTATTTAATTTTCAGCGACATTTCTGGATGATTGCATCAATCTTCAACATGTTTGGCCAATGAAGTCCGAGAATACTGAAAATATAGGCTACCAACTGTGTCTAAAAGTACAAACAAGATTTTATGAAGTTGTTTTTCTCTTTCACACTTTAATGTCTCACGAAAAAAAATTGCATATAATCATATTTGTATTTTCCAGCCATTTGAGCAAGTTTATGTGAGTATAATATTCTTTTTGTTATTTGTTTATACAAGAAAAAAAATCACTCTTAAATGTAGAAGCTTGGAAATCAAATACAGCACAGTCCACAAGGCTCTGCAATGACTCCTCCCCATTAGAAATCATGGAAAATGAGTGTTGTACTCTACAGGTACGCTAATATTTTAAATGTATTTGTAGCCCTAAATGGTCATGTTAATGCTAACATTTTATACAAGTCGCTGTTGTTTATTGTGTAACCCATTCGATGATCATCACTTCTGGTGGTCATTATCAATGAGTTTGTTCCTCTTTAGCTTATCATCACTGATACTGTAAAAGGGTTTTTGCGAAGAAAATAATTTGAAAAATAAAACAGATTGTGAATCTATACACTGAAGAACAACAGCTAGGACAGAGCTGTTTTTCTTTTCTTATTTCCAGGCTCTTGAACGCTCCACTTTTGGATGGAACGGTTGGATTCTGAGTTCATTCAAGTTCTGAGGGTCCACCTTAACCATAAATAAAAATTACCGGTTTTCTATCATTAAAACCCTTTTGCTACCAATTTCTAGTGGCTTCAACTGGTTGTTTTCCTCCTCTATCAGTTCCTTTGCAACAGACGGACTTATTCACACAAAATTTGGAGTGCTTGCCGATAGCATAATTTAAAATGGAATTCTGACAGTGACTGTGTGCCTCCGCTGCATGCAAATGACTGCATTTGTGCAGCATTGCACCTTTTACTCCAGCTGTGATGAATCGCACAGCTATTGCCTTGGTGAAACAAGGGCGCTCATGAGTCACCGATGATGGTTTTTATTCTGAGAGAAAACTTGACATTTTGTATCAAACAATATTTCCACATTGCCACACTCAGTTGTATTTTTTTTCTTTCCCCTCCAGATTCAGACGGTAACGTATGCGAGCGCAGCCACTTGTTGAATATCACCCTGACCATGCACCGCCTCCTCATCTCCTCCAGTGATCTGCTGGATAAGATCTCCAATCTATATCCTTCAGCAACCTGACAAAACGACATTATTGATATCATGGATACATTTGTAAGCATTCAGACACGTTTGCTGCCCAGGTTTGGTTGTCAAGAGAGACTGCCAATCTCTTGCTTGGCTCACAATTCTGTCTCGCCTGCGTAAAATGAGAGTAGCCTGGTTGGATTTTCTTCTGCTTGCATTGCTAAAACAACAAATCTAATGGTACCCAAGACACCGTACTGTCTCATTTTCTTGTATCTTCTTAGCTCCATTACATCAATTTCTCGCATTTGTAGTATTTTGATCCTATGCCATAAGAAAAACTTTGTCTGTGAACTCATGTTTTCTTTGGGCTTGTCCGTTCGATTGTTTGCCACTGTGCAAACTATGGCTGGCAAGATTAGTCGACTAGTCATGATGTCATTGACAATTTAACAGACGGCGAGTCGATTATTTATATATCATATCATATGTCATTCATTTGAGGCTTTGTTTTTCTCTCAAAACTGCCTCATCTCCCGCTGGATTTATGCCTTGAATGTGATGCACAAGTATAGTTGTGATAACCCGGGTCATTCGTGACGTAAATAGAAGCATTGTGGGTAATGCCTGTGTCATGGCTGACCCGAGTCGGCCATGACACATTACACGAAACATGTTTAAGATCATGCAAATCTCCCTCTCATGGCAACACGGCGGTAACAAGCGGATAAAGAAGCATGTTGTAGCTGATGGCAAATTTCATTTCTGACACGGGGACGGTCATTTCTGTAAAGTAGCATTAGCACACACAGGTTACTGTGTATATTTGATGTAACGTGACGTCCTGTTGCACGCTAACGTGTTGTAGCGTTGACTAAGGATTTCGGAGGTATTAGTCAGTCACGCTCGATCATCTAAAAAGGAAGCACAATGTGGCTGACGCCTGATTTTATTTCTGACTTAAAGAAAGTCATGTCTGGCAGCTGAGCCACAAAGGTTGCAGTGTGTGTTTGATGTAACGTTATAACACTATGTGCTGTTTGGTAGGCTAACATATTGTCGTGTCTACAAAGGGTTACGTAGTCATTAGTCAGTGAACTCCTGTTTTTTAATGACCAAAGCACATGTTTTGTATGCCCGTGGTTGACATTGAGGCAGGAAGAGAGCACACCGTCACGACTGTTGCGTTCACGAGTTAGGAAATGAGAGCACTCAGGTCATGACATAGGGCCACAAGCCCTTAATGGCAACACATAACAATAAAACATATAACCTAGTACATTGCTTTAATTGATAGTGCTATTTTTCGTTTCAGTCTCACCAGACCAAGTTTTGGTTGTGTGTATCAATTTACTATTTTTAAATTATGCATGGGCGTCGGGCGACTGAATCGTTAGCATGTCCGTCTCAGAGTGCAGAGGTCATGAATTCGATTCTGGGCCTTGGCCTGCCTGTGTGGAATTCGCATGTTCTCCCAGTGCCCACATTCAACAAGTTGCACAGTCGGTTAATTGATTGCTCCTAAATGTCCGGAGGTGTGATTGTAAGCGTGAATGTTCTTTTGGATTTGTGTGCCCTGTGATTGACTGGCAACCAGCCTACTGCCCGAAGACAGCTGGGACAGGCTGTAGCATGCCCCGTGACAACTTCTGAGGATAAAAACGGTTGGATAATGGATAGACAGATATATAAAATATACAAGGAAAACAAAACATGTTGCAGAAAGGTTTAATAAAAACAAAATTAAAAAAACAACACCACGACTGAAATAAAAGTTGCCGCAATTTTACTCATATGATTTCACTCCCTTCCACAGTAAAAGGTTTGGCGCCCAAAAAGAGTGAAATATGTCTTAAATATGTATTTCTTTTTATATTCGTAGTATGAATGAAATATTGAGAATAGTTTTTGATTCAATGTTTAAATGCATTTAACATTTACAGCCAATAATATCAAGACCACAATATCAATTTAAGTTGCTCCATTATAAACATGGGGGATGCTGGTAAAAGCTGCGTGTACTTGTGTCTCAATTGTCTTTCTTATGAATTTGGACATACCTTCATGGAAATCAAGTTGTAAGCCACCGATGGTTATTAAAAGAGCAGCTGCTTGCTGGTGCGATATGCCGTGATTTACATATGAATTGTTGACTACCTACGACTACTGTTGGTGACTAGTCGACTAGCCAAATAATTGTTTGTGGTAGCCCTCGTGCAAACAAAGCATGTCTTTGTGTACGTCTTGTGTTGTTACTGGCATGGAAGGTATTTAGTCTTGGCTTCCATTCAGGAAACAGCGGTGGCGTCACAAAGCCTCCCAGAGGAGCGCATCGGTTTAGCGAGCAGCCCTGGGGGTTTCAGGTGTTAATTACCTGTATTTCTTTCAAACACATAGACACACACGCACACGTGTCCTTTTCAACTATATATTAACACTTTTGCAGATTAAACAGACGCCCGCTTGCACAAACCACGTCAGAGCGCACAATACAAAATGCCCCTCTGCTATTTTTAACCCTCTCATTGGGAACCCAAGCCTCAAAAGGATCTATCAAATAAATTCAGCGAGTGTGTTATGATCCGGGAGGAGACGCGGGGACCATTAACAGCCCTCATCATCACAGTCCGGCTGTGGGATTGTGTGGGCGCTTCTTCTGCTCCCATGACGCCATTAGCCTTTTTATGTGCATCACTTCAAGATGATTCCTGCCAAATGAGAGCCTTGGTGTCAGTCCATTTATTTATGAGGGCTGACTCTCACATCACACCTTGTCTTGATCTCCTTTTTGTCTGGCTGCTCCATCTATAACCGTGGCTAAAGGTCAAGATGTGCAAAATGGAGCCCTGGAAATTAACTTTCTCCAACTTCAACTCTCACTGAAAAAATTGGCGTGTTGAATTCACTGAATTTTATTTCGTCAAGTGGTCGCACACAATGAAATCATCTGGATTAACATTGATTTTTAATTGGCATGCCACCAACTATGTTCTTGGGCCTCTATTTCCTTGAGTGATGTTACAAATACGTACCATGTATAAGTGGGTTACTTCTGTCATATTTTGAGCGCATTGCTCACTATCCTTAAAAAAATGGTCTGTTGAATTTATTCAATTTTTTTACCTCAAGAGGTTGCACAAAATAAACTCATCTGGATCTCGATACATTTGGAAGCAGATGTCTAGTCAACGTAACAAATGTGACTTGATGAAAAAAAAATTAAGTCAATTCAACGAAAACTTTTTTCAGTGTAGAGCAGGGGTGTCAAACTCATTAAATCACAATAATGTTAATTCTTTATTCTTTAGCTTTGTGTGTCTCTGCTTTGTCTGAATTGTACAGTGATTCACTGAGTGTTGCTCACCAATTTGGTTTCGTGCAGTTGCCTCCTACATTACTGAATGTCACATTGGCGAGCCTTGGTGCCAGTCACTTAATTTTAATACATACAAATCACATATTGTTCATGACAACTTGATCATCTTTCAGCATCCTTAACTACAATCTTTACATTTAAAAGTGCCATGGATAATGAGCAGCCAGTCGAGTGGCAGAGAATATGCTACCTCATCAGGTTTGTGCATTCATAGGTTTGTGTTTCCTTTTGTTATATTTTGCTTCGTGTAATGTACATTGTCCACTCTGACCTACAGGCATTGGATTCAGGAATTCTGGATGATGTTCAGGTTGCACCACAGCTTGTCAGACAGCTTGGACCAACTCCGAGAGCTGATCAGGGAGCAGGGACAGGAGCATCTCTGCTCTCTCCTTGAAACAAAATGGATGTAAGTGTTAATGTGCGACCAGCTGTCAAATGAGAGGTCTGAACACGACTCCCAAATCAGTCAGGAAAAAAATGAATGGTCACGATCATAAAAACTTTGCAGTAGAACAAAATGTGCATTCATGTTCATAAACTAGACCTTGATAGAGAGCAAAAAGTGGAGAAAACTATTTTTGCTTCTAAAATGTAAATATTTTTACTCGCCACAATATTATTTGAATTTTAGTCTAAATAGTGTATTTGTATCTGTGCCTATCTAGAAACGCTCTATGACAGAGTTGTCAAACTCATTTTTGTCACGAGCCACATTGTAGTTACTGTTTCCCTTGTAGGACCATGATGAATTTTGGGAAACCATATAAATGTTTAATCACCTCCACATATTACATACACAGCACATAACAAATTGATGGATAACTAGTCTTAAAATCAGAAGTCAAGAATAATGACTCTTATTGTGGATTACATATGACAATTTGAAATGTTGGTTCAGACTTTAGCAAGCATCATGGAACTTGTCATACTTGAGTTGCTTTCGCGGGCCACATAAAATGATGTGGCGGGCCAGATCTGGCCCCCGGGCCTTGACTTTGACACCTGTGCTCTATGATATCGAAACCAGTTTATTCGGATAAGTCGGAAGTATTTTTTCAACATACTTCCTTCTCACTCTGCCACCTCAAACTTTTTTTTCATGAACTATTCTTGTGGGTTGTGTCAAACGTTATCTTTTTGTACATGTAACAGGCCTCTGAAATCTGTGTGAGGGGCATGAGTTTGGTCACTTCTGGCCTAAGGCAGGGTTCAAACCTTGGAGTTTTCTATTGTAAGGCAGGCTAATGCTAATCACTCGTGCACTTTGCTGTGCTTGTCCATTACATCCATCCATCCTTGAGACGACTTAAGTTGTGAATTGGCGTTATGGAAATAAAACTGAATCAAATTAAATGTCTTCTGATTTGCCTTTGATTGTTATCATGCTGAAAGGTTTATCTTCCAGGGTCCTGCATTAACCATATTCGACCACAAAAAGTTCACTGATGCTGGCCCAACTGGGCTAGTACCAACTTCATACATATATATGATATATTCACTAGCTTCAGTTTTATCCACTTCAATTGATCAATTATCAGTGATCTTTTTTCTGCGCTGTGTAAATTTATTTGCATGTTAGGTTCCTGACATAACAGATTCGAATAGGATGTAAAGCCTGGAAAATGTCCAAACAGTTTTATTGAGTTAGAAATAACACTGCAAACAAACAAAAATACATCACCAGCAAAAACAGTAACTACACAGAAGTAATCGTTTCTTCAAGGCTTACGGTGCTCTTGGTGGCCCGGCAAAGGCTTAATATGGGGCCCTGTCCTCTATATCCAGAAGACATCGGGAGGTCATGGTGACCTCAGGTTATTTTATAGGCTTCCAATCACTGTGTGCCACTTGAGCCCAAAATGCTTGCTTACATTGCCCATCGCGAAATGTGCTGTCACCGTCGTGCGTTCTAGAAACGAGCGAGAGTGGTCCTGGAAGGCCAGCCAGAAGATCAAAGCCAACAGCAGTAAAAAGAGGAAGGTATCACTTCTCTTTGACCACCTGGAGCCCATCGAGCTGGCCGAGCATCTCACCTTCCTGGAGTTTAAATCATTTTGCAGGATTTCCGTGAGTACTCATATCAGCATACAAATCGTTTGGTGCACTGGTGATTTGTGTCTTTGGCATGCATGCAAGGTGCATATTTCCTCCCAAAGGAAATGCCTAGTCGCTTGCATTCGCCTCTTAGCTCTCTGGTCTCACCGTCAGTTCATAGACTACCAAAATTACATCCGGAGCTGCTGCATGAAGGACATCCCCGTGATGGAGCGTTCCATCGCCCTGTGCAACGGGGTCTCCCAGTGGGTTCAGCTGATGGTGCTCAGCAGGCCAACGGCTCAGCTTCGAGCAGAGGTTTTCACAAAGTTCATCCACGTGGCAAAGGTAGTTTCAATCACATCACCGCTCTAAGCGTTCTGACCACATTAAGAGCTAAAACAATGAGCATTTGATTTGCAAGCTAAATGACAGAATCGGTCTCAAAATGTTTTTAGAAAGCAACACCTGTTTTTTTTTCATATGCAAGTACCCACCAACCAACCAAAACACACTCACCTAGTGACTTTTACCAAATAATTACCAAATAAATTTAAACACCGTGAATCAGAACTCTATATCCAGTCAAAAATGCATATCAATAAAATACTTTCATATGAATGCATTCCTTCTTATCTGTTTGTATTTATTATTCTAAAGTTGCATTAAAATGCCAGGAGTTCCGAACTTGGAATTCTAGTGCATTGAATGTTTCTTGAAATTTCCCACTCTTTTGCTATTCACTGTTTGTCAAATTAATAAACTTCAAAAAAATGGTTAGGTGCACTCAAAAACCAAAGCGGCGCATCATTCGGCGGGCCTGCCGCCCTGCATTGGTTCGTGCCATTAAATCGCCAGCCTGCTGCTCAGCACAAAGCCCATGGGGTGTGGAAACAAATTTCACACCATCATTCTCCACTGACAGCAGGAATTTCAGAGCTGAGAAGAAATGGGAAAGCGCTTCGGGTTGGGGGAAAAAAAAAGAAGGCAAACAATGGGTGTGAAAAAGTAACAACAATTTCAGTGCTTTATGTAACTGTGGTTTTCTGTATTATATAACCAGAACTACTTGAAACATGAATCTGTCATCACAGCAAACTACAACCACAATTGTGAATGTATTGTTACATGAATACATCTCTGACCATCTAAAGTGAGCTTGATAGATTTTTTTTTCCGAGTGGATCTCAATGTCGGCGTCGAGTTGAATGACCTTGTATGTGTTTGTGTGCGTCCACCAGGGTTTACACCTCATGCACAACTACAACACGCTAATGGCAGTGGTGGGAGGGCTTTGTCACAGCTCCATATCCAGACTGAAGGACACCACCTCCCATGTACCCACTGAGGTCATCAAGGTAATGAATAATCACAGAGCCCATCCAAAGCGTAAGCGAACTAAACAGCTGCTTCGTGTGGTTGTTTTGAGGAAGAGCAGACAAACATTAAAAAACTGGAATGTTTGGATTAAGGCATTTATTTAGATTTATATTTGAAATTTTCAATTATGTTAAAACGTTTTCATCAGATGTATTAGCATAACAATGTTACGCCTCAACTTGGTTGTATTTATTGCTTCAAATAATTATATTTATTGAGTCTACTGTGCATGTCTAACTTCTAATGGGAGCCAATGTGCAAAGGTTTGTGTGCCCCAAAGAGGAATGAAATCATGAAATCATCCAAAAGAGATGAACCAACAACTTTACTCATGAACTACAAGCACTTTAGAGAAGTTGTTGTCCTGCCCATCTAATTATAGAAACGCATATATTTTGAATTTTTATTTCATGAATTCATTTTTGTTTTACTCAAGGTGTCTCAGTTGAATGGTGGGGCGGCTCCCTCTATTGAGCTCCCACCACTGTCTGTGGTTTTGTTTGTTGTTATTACACATTATTAGGGTTCTTGTACTCAAAGTTATGTTTACACTATGCGGTTGCAGTTTTTAAAAAACAAAATTAAGAAACCATGATAGACTGAATTTTTTTTTAAATTGCTTTTCGTAGGCTGAGATGATACTCAGGTGCGTGAGTGTGTTGTCTCTTGGAATATTGTTTAAATGAGCCCCATTCTGCTGTTGTATTTGTGCTCTTTATGCTGTCATCCCTGGAATTCAACAAAGAATGATCACTAAACAAAATTATTGACAAAAATAATGTACCCCAATCTAAAATTCTTATTATGGGCCTCATGGAGGCGTGGGCTCTGAATGTGCAATTACAAGTGCTCCATATGTACCCATGAGTGTTCAAGGGGAGTTAAGATGTCCTTTTTTCCCCCCTCTCCAGGTGTTAAATGAAATGACAGATCTGCTCTCCTCATGCAGAAACTTTGATAACTACAGACAAGCATACAACAAGTGTACAGGATTTAAAATCCCTATCCTGGGCGTGCACCTTAAAGACCTCATTTCAGTGAATGAGGCCATGCCGGACTATGTGGAAGACAATAAAGTGAACGTGCAGAAGCTGCAAGCCCTCTACAGCCATATCAATGAGTTGATACAGCTACAGCAGATCCCTCCAAAGCTGGACGCCAACAAGGACCTGGTCCACCTCCTGACGGTATAGTAGCACCGCGACCCCCCCCCCCCCCCCCACAAATTTGTTTGATTCACCAAATTATTCCAGGACTGATGCCGATGTGTGTTCCTGCTAGGGCAGCCAAGAGTAGTTGACTAGTCACAATTGCACCCATAATCAAATCTGTCGATTTAATAATCATTGTTTTGTTTATCTTTTTTTTTATAGATCTATTGATATTTATTGATCTGACACTTTCATTTCCTCTGCTTCCGCTTGCCGCCTGCCTGTCTGTGACGCACGTGCATAGTACAGTTAATATGGGTCATCCGGGACGTAAACAAAAGCGCAGTGGCTAATGGAGTGTCATGGCTAGTCCAAATGGTAAAGCGCATTTCACCCAAAAGTATGATGTGGTTGAGGCCCGATTCCATTTCTGCAAGGGACAGTCATGCCTGCCAGCTAACCGTTGTTCGCACACAGGTTGCTTTGTTTTATGAAGTACAGTATGTGGGTTTTTATTTTGACATGTACAATACATCAGGGATGCTGGTACAAGCTGCAAACATTAATCAAAGTTCAACGTACTTAATTGGGGTTTTTTTTGTTAGGTTTTTTTTGTACATAGCTTGAAGATTTCAAGCTAATGATAGTTATATACTGTCAGAGCAGCTTCTTGCTGGTGCGGTACGCTGCGCTTTACATATGATCTGATTAGTGGACGAATTGCAACTACTGTCAGTGGCTCGCCGACTAGCAAAATAATCCTTTGCGGCGGACACGGTTCCAGCATGTGGTTTGTCTGCACATGCGTGGGTGCGATGAGAGTCTAGGATCCATGAGTGTGTGGGTGACAAACTGAGTGTGAATGAGAGTGAATTCAAATTGCTGCACTGTACTTGTGTGTGTCATCCTTGCGGTGCTTTACATGAATACAGTATGTCCTTGAAAATGTGCTCTTGTACCATTGAGCCACCCCCCCTCTCTCTTTCTCTCTCTCTCTCGCTCTCTCTCACACGCCTTCTCTCACTCTCTCCATCCAGCTGTCCTTGGACCTTTACTACACAGAGGATGAAATCTACGAACTGTCTTATGCCCGGGAACCCAAGAACTGTAAAGCCCCTGTGAGTGATCGAGCCACTTCACACCCATAAGTCATATATCCATGGAAACTAATACAAAAAAAAAAGTTTTTAAAAAGATCACACTGCAAGACAAATATGTTTATTTTGTATGTATTCAACAGTTCTATAGATCTGTCATTTATCATAATAAGAGTTGTGTCTAATAATTTTGTTTACCATTTACCGCGCATACTCTTGGATACCTCACATCAACACATAAATGTCTTTACCCAAATAGATGCCTTTTTTATATTTTAAAAACATCTGTTAGGTTCCAGTAGGTGCATACATTTATACAAATAAATGCCTTCTTCATATAACAACTGGAACTGTCTGCATTTGAGTAAATAAACACCCCCTGTTACTGTTTGAGGGAATACAGTTTTGAGAAAACATGCTTATTCACTTATTGAGACTTATTTTTCAACTATTAATTGATTTTCCATCAGCCAGCAACCCCATCTAGACCTCCAGTGATTGTCGACTGGGTATCGGGATTGGCTCCTAAACCTGATCCTCGAACCATTAGCAAACATGTGCAGAGAATGGTGGACGTAAGTCTTTGCTATTTTTTTGCTGGGTTTTTTTGGAGGTGGGGCATAAAGCAGGGGTGTTCAACTCAAATGTTGTAGGGGGCCATAATTTTTCAGCAGTGTTAACGGGAGGCCACATGGGACCATGCACTCTCCAACCAGATGTACTGTATGACAAAAATGCTATATTAGATATGGACAAAAAACAGGCTTTTAGGATATTTCATTTAGATTACATTTCTATTTGGACAGTATATATAAATTATCCACTCTCCTAACCCAACAACTAAGGGTTTGAAGCAAACAATAAAATAACCACATACTGTACAGTTATTTGTTTCCAGTGGAAAGGGATCTGGCATGAAAAAACAAGGGTGGCAAAAAAACTGCGGAACATGAAACTGACATTAAGTGCTACAACTCATTTTGTACATTTTTTTTTCTTCTCCAAAATCAATTCAACTCACTCACAATTGTAATATTATTTCACAACTTTGTTTGTCCTCCATACCATTCGAAATCCACCAAAAAATATTAGGTCTCCTCACACGTGTAGTAAAAGGGCAGTCACAAAACTACAGAACATTTGCAGTTGCACACCCGCGGAAGAAAAAGTCTATCAAATTTTAATTATATTTTTTACATTGTTTTTTGAAAATAAATTAAGAGACCACTCAGATTGTGGTCGCGGGCCACCCGGGCCTCCAGTTGCCCATCCCTGGCATAAGGAGCATGGTGATTATTTTGCTTTCATTCATTGTTGAGCAACATCCATTTTTTTATCCCGCTTGTCCTCCACAGTCGGTGTTTAAGAACTACGATCACGATGAGAACGGCTTCATTTCTCAAGAGGACTTTGAGAAAATTGCCGCCAGCTTCCCCTTTTCTTTCTGTGTCATGGACAAAGACAAGTGAGTGCTCGGCGGGTCACGCACTCATTTGCAACTGCAGGAGAGAGCAAAGTGGTATTTGTAGTGATAAGTGCGGCGACAGGAAGCTTCAAGAGGCTGCACAACTAACCATAAAACTCACTGCTCTCTAGTCTATTTTTTGCATGCGGACGCACTTACATGCGATGTTCACCGACCACACAAAATCATGCAATCCCCAGCAAAAACCGTCAGTGTAAATGTCGTGGGTTGTTTCATTAGTAATATCATAATCCTATTTTTCATATGCTTGTACAGAGAAGGACTTGTCAACAGAGATGAGATCACAGCTTATTTCATGCGAGCCAGTGTCATCTGCTCCAAACTTGGCCTGGGCTTTATTCATAACTTTCAGGAAACCACTTACATGAAGCCCACTTTTTGCGACAACTGCTCTGGATTTGTAAGTCAGCAGATGAGCCAAAGCACACCGTTACAAAGAAAAACACTCTAATGTTGGCTTTTGACAATTCTGTATGTTCTTTCCAGCTGTGGGGTGTCATCAAGCAAGGCTACAGATGCAAAGGTAACTCTTCGGACAGGAGTCATGCATTGTCTAGAGATCATTCAAATCAGACCTTTCTGCTGTGAGGCAGACAGCTAACCGCTAGTTGCCCGCGTTTGCTCAAAAATTTTGTGTCATTCATAATAATTTGATTTTGTCCCTTTTTTTTTATTGAAACCTAGTTGATTTGGTTGAACGCCTTTTATCCTGCAAAACATTCATGCGGTATCCTAAAAACTGCCAAATGCCCAATGTGATACAATGATGTCGTCTGCAATCATGCATTCCTAGTTTAAAAGTATGTTTAAGCTTGGAGTTTGGGGTTTAGCCCAATGTAGTACAGCATGGCATCATATTGAGAGCTGGTTACCACATTGAGTTCTAAGCACAGTCGTTGGATTATTACCACTCGAATCTAACTCAAACCTCAGCGTTATTGAATATTTCGATGCTAAGCTCTTGTATTAAATCTCAATGAATCCTATAAGTTGTGTTATTTGCCCTCGCATGTTGCGAGGTAAACCTAGACCGGTGTCAGTCAATTGTTCTTTAAGGACTGCACGCAAAGGTCTGAGCATTGCACTTGCAGCAGAGATTCAAAGAGAGCTTGAGTTCCTGTTCTGACTTTGCGTTGCCTTCACACAGACTGCGGGATGAACTGCCACAAGTTGTGTAAGGACCAGGTGGCCTTTGAGTGCAAGAAGAACAGCATAGTGAACAACAACAACACCATCGACAGTCCCACGCCCGGCTCCACGCCAGTTACCGTGGGAACCTCGGAGGGTGGGTCAGGGCACGACAATGAAACCATCATGTAATGAGTCTATATTCAAACAATACAACTGGATTATGAGGGCTACATGAAGTTTCTATAAAACGGGCCATCTGGTGGCAGCACATAAAAATCAACCAAGCATTGTTCGTTTTTTCAAACGTCCTTGAAATATTGGCACAACCTCATTTACGCAATTTCATTTTTTTTCTTAAGTCAAGAAAAGTGTTGAAAAGGTTTTTGAGTGCTTGCCTGCTGCAGGTGGGTGGTTTCCCTGCTATCCGTCTTTCTTTCATTTACTGTAAAAGTGAGCAGGCTGCCCACCTGCGACAAGAAATCTGCATTTTTCAGTGGCAGGTTACTTTCAAACAAAATGTCACATTCAGTAAATAGCTTTGGATAGGTTCTACACACACACACACACACACACACACACACACAAAAGACAATTGTGAACCGTGAATTGGCGAATTGGAGATCAATAATATTCACAGTCTGGACACAAATAAATGAGCTACATGACAAAGGTCATAAAAAACAGATAATAGACTCTAAGAAGTTAGGAAATATTCATATTTTTGTCATAATCACATTTTTCCTTCCGTATTTGTAAAAGCATTTCTAATATTTTAAAGTGGGCTACATTTGATAACATGTTTCTAGATAATGCTAGAAGTAACCGTGATCATTTAGAATAAAGCACAGGATTGCGCCTCCTATAAATTGTCCAATAAGCGAATAGCTTTCTTTAACCCATTAATGCACCCCGCAACCTGATAACATAATAAGCTGTCCACTGAAGTAACCGCTGTCCCTGAAAGGGTTCATATTTCTGTTCCAGACTAATGCCACTTTCTTATGTGATTTCCAACCAGAAGATATGCTGTACTTATTTCACTCACTCAGAGGGGCCAAAGGGGTCGGGTGCAATGCGAGCTGGGCGGCAGCCAAAGGCGGGGACCCTGGCGGTCCGATCCTCGGCTGCAGAAGCTAGCTCTTGGGACATGGAATGTCACCTCTCTGGCAGGGAAGGAGCCCGAGCTGGTGTGTGAGGCAGAGAATTTCCGACTGGATATAGTCGGACTTGCCTCCACACACAGCCTGGGTTCTGGTACCAGTTCTCTCGAGAGGGGTTGGACTCTCTTCCACTCTGGAGTTGCTCACGGTGAGAGGCGCAGAGCAGGTGTGGGCATACTCATTGCCCCCCGGCTCAGTGCCTGTACATTGGGGTTCACACCGGTAGACGAGAGGGTTGCCTCCCTCCGCCTTCGGGTGGGTGGACGGGTCCTGACTGTTGTTTGTGCATATGCACCAAACAGCAGCTCAGCATACCCACCCTTTTTGGAGTCCTTGGAGGGTGTGCTGGAGAGTACTCCTGCTGGGGACTCCATTGTTCTGCTGGGGGACTTCAATGCTCACGTGGGCAATGACAGTGATACCTGGAGGGGCGTGATTGGGAGGAACGGCCCCCCCGATCAAAACCCGAGTGGTGTTTTGTTATTGGACTTCTGTGCTCGCCACGGATTGTCCATAACGAACACCTTGTTCAAACATAAGGGTGTCCATATGTGCACTTGGCACCAGGACACCCTAGGCCGCAGTTCGATGATCGACTTTGTAGTTGTATCATCGGATTTGCGGCCGCATGTTCTGGACACTCGGGTGAAGAGAGGGGCGGAGCTGTCAACTGATCACCACCTGGTGGTGAGTAGGCTCCGATGGTGGGGGAAGATGCCGGTTCGTCCTGGCAGACCCAAACGTATAGTGAGGGTTTGTTGGGAGCGTCTGGCGGAATCCCCTGTCAGAAGGAGTTTCAACTCCCACCTCCGACAGAGCTTTTCCCATGTTCCGGGGGAGACGGGGGACATTGAGTCCGAGTGGACCATGTTCCGTGCCTCTATTGTTGAGGCGGCCAATCTGAGTTGTGGCCGTAAGGTGGTTGGTGCCTGTCGTGGCGGCAATCCTCGTACTCGCTGGTGGACACCAGCAGTAAGGGATGCCGTCAAGCTGAAGAAGGAGTCCTATCGAGCCTTTATGGCCTGTGGGACCCCAGAGGCAGCTGACGGGTATCGACTGGCCAAGCGGACCGCGGCTTCGGTGGTCGCCGAGGCAAAAACCCGAGCGTGGGAAGAGTTCGGTGAGGCCATGGAAGCCGACTTCCGGACGGCTTCGAGGAAATTCTGGTCCACCATCCGACGTCTCAGGAGGGGGAAGCAGTGCACCACTAACACTGTGTACAGTGGGGATGGGGCGCTGCTGACTTCGACTCGGGACGTTGTGAACCGGTGGGCAGAGTACTTCGAAGACCTCCTCAACTCCACCAACACGCCTTCCTTTGAGGAAGCAGAGCCTGGGGACTCTGAGGTGGGCTCTCCTATCTCTGTGGTTGAAGTCACCGATGTGGTTAAAAAGCTCCTCGGTGGCAAGGCCCCAGGGGTGGATGAGATCCGCCCGGAGTTCCTCAAGGCTCTGGATGTTGTGGGGCTGTCCTGGTTGACACGCCTCTACAACATCGCGTGGTCAACAGGGAGAGTGCCTCTGGATTGGCAGACCGGGGTGGTAGTCCCTCTTTTTAAAAAGGGGGACCGGAGGGTGTGTTCCAACTACAGAGGGATCACACTCCTCAGCCTCCCTGGTAAGGTCTATTCAGGGGTGCTGGAGAGGAGGGTCCGTCAGGAAGTCGAGCCTCAGATTGAGGAGGAGCAGTGTGGTTTTCGTCCCGGCCGTGGAACAGTGGACCAGCTCTACACCCTTAGCAGGGTCCTTGAGGGTATGTGGGAATTCGCCCAACCAGTCTACATGTGTTTTGTGGACTTGGAGAAGGCGTTTGACCGTGTCCCTCGGGGAGTTCTGTGGGGGGTGCTTCGTGGGTATGGCGTACCGAACCCCCTGATACGGGCTGTTCGGTCACTATACCACCGATGTCAGAGTTTGGTTCGCATTGCCGGCAGTAAGTCGGAACCGTTTCCAGTGGGGGTAGGACTCCGCCAAGGCTGCCCTTTGTCGCCGATTCTGTTCATAACCTTTATGGACAGAATTTCTAGGCGCAGCCGAAGCGTTGAGGGAGTCTGTTTTGGGGGCCTCAGTATTACATCCCTGCTTTTTGCAGATGATGTGGTGCTGTTGGCTCCTTCAAACGGGGCTCTACAACTCTCACTGGAGCGTTTCGCAGCCGAGTGTGAAGCGGTTGGGATGAAAATCAGCACCTCCAAATCTGAAACCATGGTCCTCAGTCGGAAAAGGGTGGATTGCCCCCTCCGGGTCGGGGAGGAGATATTACCCCAAGTGGAGGAGTTTAAGTATCTTGGGGTCTTGTTCACGAGTGAGGGCAGGAGGGAGCGAGAGATCGACAGGCGGATCGGTGCAGCGTCTGCTGTGATGCGGACGTTGTATCGGTCTGTCGTGGTAAAGAAGGAGCTGAGCCAAAGGGCAAAGCTCTCAATTTACCGGTCGATCTACGTCCCAACCCTCATCTATGGCCACGAGCTATGGGTCGTGACCGAAAGAACGAGATCCCGGATACAAGCGGCCGAAATGAGTTTTCTCCGCAGGGTGTCCGGGCTCTCCCTTAGAGATAAGGTGAGGAGCTCGGTCATCCGGGAGGGGCTCAGAGTCGAGCCGCTTCTCCTCCACATCGAGAGGAGCCAGATGAGGTGGCTTGGGCATCTGATTCGGATGCCTCCTGAGCGCCTCCCTGGTGAGGTGTTCCGGGCATGTCCCACCGGGAGGAGACCCCGAGGAAGACCCAGGACACGCTGGAGAGACTACGTCACCCAGCTGGCTTGGGAACGCCTCGGAATCCCCCGGGGAGAGCTGGAAGAAGTAGCTAGGGAGAGGGAAGTCTGGGCTTCCCTGCTAAAGCTGTTGCCCCCGCGACCCGGCCCCGGATAAGCGGTAGATGATGGATGGATGGATGGATGGATATTTCACTCACCATCAATAAACAGCTTCGCGACAATAATACTAAGAGGCTGCTACCGGTGTCTCAATGTGTCCTCTTCAGGTTCAGATGACTGTCCTTTCCAGTACCCACCTGATGACAGCAAAGACTGGAGTCCAGAATCTCCAGTCACCTCTCATTTGAGGCTAAACCAGGTCCACAGCGCCACTCAGACCGAGGGTCCGCCGCCGTCCCCCGATGCACCTCTCCCTCATCCCTCTCTGCTGGTCCTGACGGCGTCCGCCCTCACGGCGACCTGTCCCAACCCGCTACCCCAGAGGAAACAGCGCCACTGTGCCAAGTGGGAGAACCGAATTTCTGTCGTGCACAAGTCACGAGAGCCAGATGAAGACAACAAAGCCACCACGGAAGCCCTACAGTCAGTGAGTGTATCACTTTTCTTGATGGTACATGAAAGCGCCACACTTCCTAACAATCTCATGTGTTGTTTTTGCTGTTGTTGTTGTTTGTTTGTTTGTTTTTTAATCAGGAGAACGACAGGCTCCAAAAAGCCAACGAGACACTACACAGAAAGTTGAAAGAGGCAGAGCAGGAAGTGGATATGTTAAAGACGATGCTGAAGAGGCACGCACTCCATCCTGTGGAGGAGAACGAATCCTATTAGACACATCAAGTACATACAGTATCGTCAGACCAGCACTTAAACAAGTAACATGGAGAATAATTCACATGGCCAGTCAGGTTGTTTTGAAAACCAACCAGGGTATTGTTGTATTTCGTTTTTAGATGAAATATCACGACAAAATGCAGTTGTTAATTTCTCAGTACATGCCAGAAATGCCTACAAACAATTCAACCTTCAAGAAGTAATTTTACATAATATATCAAGTTTAATGAAGCAGTGAAACCTCCATCGTTGAACGCAAGCGGCAATGTGAGGCTGGCTGATTTCCAAGTTGTTGGACTTTCCTATAGGGAATACTGTGATTAAAGTGTAATGGAGGTTTGCCCCCGTCAAGTCCTTAATTAACTCTACGGGTGATGTTTTAAGTACCGTAATATTCTAACTGATTCTAACTGTTATAGAAGTAGAAGGAGAAGTTAACCACAGTCAAATAAAACTGAAATACTGCAAAGAAAAAACTACTTTCTCTTTTGCAGACGCTAGACAGACAGTAATAGAGAGTCTATTACTCTTTTTATGCTTTTTATACAAAAGTCTCTTCTTTTTAAGAAAGTGCACCCATAACTGAATTAAGATGCTCTAAAACCAATAATGGAATTTTGTGACGTGAGTGGCTGTTTTAAATGCTGCTAGAAATTGCATGAACACCTCAAGTGTTGTGTATTTCTTGCAGATGAATGTCAAAATGTTATTTTCCAAGTAAAAGACAAATCCAACGTGTGATGTGACATTACAAATGTTTCACTGTTCCTACGGCAGGGACTTTAGCCCGAAATTGCATGCAAGTCTGAATGTGCTGTCGTCACTAACCTAGGCTAATGCAAAACAAAGTCTTTTTTAAAATTTTATTTTATTTAATTTTCTTTGTTTTTTTTTAATGAAAACCGCATCAACATCGTAGATATAAAACAATCCAATGAAAAACATTAAATATGGTACAAACTGAGCGTTTCTTCTTGTACCACGTGAAGAAGTCTTATGCTGGTTGTATCCTTAAAGTGTTGTATGCCATTCAACTTTGGAGGTTCCGCTGCAGATTTTTTTTTTGAATGGGGCGGGGGATATCATATCTAATTATATACATCAAAGTCACACACTGTAAATTGAGAAGAGAAAAATTGAGTCAAAAACGAGACATTTATCTTCAGATTTTTAGAATCACATGCCTATGGAGTATGTCCAGAGTGATAGTGTGAAGTACAGGTGTCAAACTCCTGTCTTAGATCTTTCCCTCCTCCCACAGACCTGATTCAAATGATCAGTTCATCGGCAAGCTCTGCCGGAGCTGGATAACGCTCCTGATTATTTGAATCGGGTGTGTTGGAGGAGGGAAACAAAAACATGCAGAATAGTGGCTCCGAAGAACTGGAGTTTGACACCTGTGGTGGAAAATACATTGGGTAATAATTGCAGTACGATGGCCCCAACTTGTAGTGCATCTTTTTATTGTGTGAAACACTACATGGTTCATAAAGGAGTTAGACATTTTTTGTACTTTGGTACTTATTGTTAGATGTATTTTTTGCTTATCTGCGCATGGCATATCATTACTTTTGTCTTATATTTGTATGGTCAGTATTGTAAATGGAAATTGTGGTGTATTTTTGAATTTACGGTGCCACAACGATAGTTAAGTTACCTCCTTGCTTGTCTTTCATGTCAGTATTGTAAGCTTTTTGTTTAAAAAAATGCTGTGCATTCAGTGTAAAAATTACTTGCGTTACTTCATTTCGTCAGCGGGGGGCACTAAAGTCTCACAAAATCCCAGGCTGTATCCATCACCTCAGTTGCTTTTGAACAAACCATGTCAATTTGACAACATTTTGTAAAACAGTTACCGAAAATGGGAGCTTATTTTAATCTTCATACAGCGCCAGATTTCCAATTGATGGACCTTTTTGTCTTTTGGTATCGTGATGGAGTCAAAGTATATATTCCTTCCGCAGATATTCATCATATAAACCACCGAAAGTGCTGATTGAGAGTCATTGAGTGTTCTTGGGTGGGGTTTGATTGAGAGGACGGGGTTTCCACGGTTGAGGAGGGGCTTGTCTTTTAAAAAACATTTTTAAAAGGCTGTTCCACCTTGTTGTCGATGACAATTTAGTCAACACATTGACAAATCAATCAGTTGAAAATCAATATACGACCCACAACCGAGACATACCATTATGGTTTAGCCTGAAGGACACATGTCGGCTAAAAGAAACGCTGCATTATACAACAGCTGACAGTCTGCCTAATTACGGAGACAGACAAAGGATTTAGCAACCAGATTTCAGTGTTCCAATTGTGGAACAATTTGGAGTCAGACAAAGTATTTTCTGCAGCAAATATGCTTTGAAAGTCAATTAAACTTTAATTTCAATCATCATCATGTATGATGTCAGAAAATCTGATTTCTTTTCCCCCTACGTTTTTGCAATGCCACCAAAGAAAGGTGTTTGTCAAATTACTTTACCCAAGCACCATTCATTCGCAGTCTGGACGTACAAGTGTGGACATCTTCTCTGCTGGGAGTCTCTACTGCAAAATCACAAGGTTTGTTGCTACTCACTTTTTGGGAAGAAAGTCATTAAATAGAGCAAAAAGTCATAAACATGAAGCCACTGCTCACTTTGTCGCATGTGTTGGCTGCACCCTCTGGTTGTCATTATAATGAAAGCCAATTAAGAATATTTAACAGTATTTAGTATTGTTTTTATGTCTGTCTCGATGAGTTGCAACACCCTTTATGTTCAACTGTCCATCGCTTTAAGCGCTACAACACCACCACATAGCTGGTTTTGTGGTGACATGGCGGTTCCCATTATGTGTTAGCACTCTGCTCTTTGGTAGAGGTACCACTTTGTTTGTGGAATCATGCTCATGGAAGATATTCATAAGTTAACTCGATCTAATGAATGTGTTCTTAAGCTAATTCAATAAAACTGTCATTGTGTCCCACTGGCACACAAAGCACCATGACGACAAAGTGCCTTTAACACACATTTGGACACAAAAAAGCAGCAGTGCCTGTGGGGTGTTGCCAAGCTGCTCTAATTCTCTTGATTATGAAAGTGAGTTCATTGGCTTCTTAATGGTGGCTGAAGGAGCTATGTGGGCACCGCAGAGCCAGCCTGTAGTGATAATCAAAAGGAGAACTACTTGAAATGGCCAGAATTACATGAAGACTTGGAAATGTATTAAGTAACCTGATTAGTATCAAAAGGAGGCGGCACGGCAAGGGACTGGTTAGAAAATCCGCCTCAGTGCAGATGTACAGGGTTTGATTATGCCTCCGGCCTTCCTGTGTGGGGTTTGCATGTTCTCCCTGTGCCTGCATGGGTTTTCTCCGGGTACTGCGGTTTGCTTCCACATTCCAAAAACATGCATGGCAGGTTACATTGTCTACAGATGTAATTGTGAGCGTGGATGGTTGTTCGTCTATGTGTGCCCTGCAATTGGCTGGCAACTGGTTCAGGGTGTACCACGCTTACTGCCCGAAGACGGCTGGGATCAGCTCCAGCAAGCCTGTGGCCCTTGTAAGGATAAGTGGATTAGTAGAAAATGGATGGATGGTATGAAGAGGCTGTCAGCCAAGAGACAATCACTGCTCTCTCATATCTCATTTGAAATTCATTATTGGATGTGATGCACGTGTCAGAGAAGAGCTGCAGGAGAATTGCAAAATGAAATGATCAGAGATGGGGAGAGAGAGAGATTTCAATTCATTTCTGTCATTTTGGCATGGCGACAACATTACTGTGTTTACATCGATTGCATTTTGTCGCTATAGTATGCACAGGACTGTGCAAAGCTCTTTGGCAGGCACAATCTTTGTTCTTTCAATGACCTTTTTTCGGAGCAATCATTTTAACAATGAGCAAGTAATAGGCATATAGTTAGGATTATGGAAAATATTTCCACAAAACACTGTGGACAATTTATGGAAACAATCATACCGTCAGCCTCTGTTCAACATCTTCCACGAATTAGGAAGTTGTCAGCTAGAATTAGCAAACCGACACAAATGTTTTTTTCACTTGCTTACTAGTAGCATTCTATGGAATGAGTGCTTTGAATTAAACATAGTTATTATACACAGCAAATCTAATGGTGCCTAGGAAAATTTGACCTGCTAACACCTTGCATGCTAACAACTTGCTAGCAAACAAGAGCAGTCATCGTATTTGACTGCCAGAGCCCAGTGAGAATCAAACTCACAACTCCTGGTGTACAAAACTACTCTAACCACTGAACTATGAGGACACACCTAGCAAAACTGCCTTATAAATTTAGGTGATGAGTTTCAAAAGAATAGAGTGCTAACTAGAGTATAAGGACTTTGCATAGAAACCAGGACTCTAACCACTAAGCTAATCTTGTTGAGCAATCCTTCAGTTCTTCTCAGACCCTAATTCAAATCAAAGTCATGCCTCCTGCATGGTTTCTTCGACCAGTGCTTTAGCCACTGAAGTACAAGGCCCACATAGCAATTTAGCATTGCATTTAAACATCATAAGTACATTTGCACCAGTAAAGCGGATTTGTGCCAAACTCTAATGTCTATGAGGAAAATGTCATTGCTTTAGCCTCAGACTGTATTTATCCTGTTTAGCTTAATGTATGGCAAATGTTTATCATGGCATCCGGTTTCAGTAAGAATTGAACCTAGAACTGCGTCTAAAGGAAGGGCCGGCTGTTATCCTGCATGTTTTAGATCACAGGTGTCAAACTCCGGTCCTCCAGGGCCCCCGTCTTGCATGTTTTTTATTTCTCCCTGTTGCAACACACCTGATTCAAATGAAAAGGATCGATATGTGGCTTTTTGATGAGCTGATTGTTTGAATCCGGTTTATTGGAGGAAGGAAACATGTTAAACATGCAGGATAGCAACTGTTGACATTCGGGTTCTCACCATTTTTTCCCCCAGAAAATCCCAGCCCATTGTTTTATTGTAGCAAACAACAATACAACACGTTTGTGTGTCATATATCTGTAATAGTGATGAAGCTGCTTATCTTGCTTGGCACAATTTCAATAAACTCAACTATATTTTTTCCCTCAAGGCCCCAGTGAGAATTGAACTCACGACCCCTGGACCAGTGCTAGAACCACTGAGCTATCAGGTCCTATATATGTAAGGTAAAGAATGATCATCAGTTGCAGAGCTAGTTCAATATTACTCATTTTGGTTGGTGTTTTTGCTTTTCACCTGAAATTCCAAAATTGTCCTACTGTTGGAAGGCCTCATATCTCTGTGGCATGAACATTTGACTTATAAAACAGGGGTTGTGAGTTAAATTCCCTCTGAGACCTGATGACAAGTTACTTTCTTCTGCTGTGCTTGTCTGCACAGCAACTTGGAAGATTCAAATATGAGCAAATGTGTTTTTGTCTGCTCCAGGTAAAGGTCGTTTGAGGAAAATTAGGAATGAGGAAAAAAGTTGATTTATGGTGGTTTGTGGAATAACGGGTGCATGCATATTTAGTGTTTGACTTGTAGATTGATGCTAATGCTTTTGCTACCAGGTTGCATTCAGATGGAGGGCCATGGAGAAAAGCACTTGGCACAACACAAGCATGCTTTTGAGCAGTGCACCTACCAAGACACGGCATGATACCAAAAATTCAAATCAAATCGATTTCAAAGTGCAAAAGTAGCTCATCGCTGCCAAGAAAAGATGAAGTGGATATAGTATCTTAGAACAAGTAAGCCTTCAGCAAAGCAGAGTACTGAAAATAAATAAACCATTAAACAAAACAAAAAATAGAGTACTCAGCAAAGATGAGCTGCTGAATACAAATATGCAGAAACTGCACACACATCTCAAGATAAAAGTCGAGCATGAAGATATGTCATGGAGGAACAGCATAGTCGGGTTGATGGGGCAAATTCAGTTGGGAACTGCAGCCCAAATGAGAATTCCGCAGGAAAAGGGAATACATTCAAGTCTGTCTGTCGTTTTCCAAGTTGTGGTGACTCGCTTCCAACAAATTGCAAGAAAAATACTGCTGTACTGTACTCTTTTACCATGGCTGTGGGCAAACCTTTGTGCACGAGCGCCTCATTAGATTTTTCACAAAGACTGAGATAGGCCAGCTCATTTGTACTTGTGGTGTCAAAAAAAACAAAAACAATCAATGAATGAGCAAAGCAATACCATGTGAAAATATGTATAATGACTCTTTGAAAAATGTAAATTCCATGTATCATATATTACATTCATTTTATTTTATTATGTACAATTGTATTATTGAATGAAAATGCCATTTTTAAAATAACACATTCTAGGGAAAAAATCATGCTAAAATAATGCAAACAACTATTACATGAGGATGTAGCTGTTCGATGGGCCTGATTAAAGAACAGAGCAGGCAAGATACGGCCCCCGGTCAATAACTTGCAAGCACAGGTTGTTTACTTAAGATGTGACCTTCTGAGCCCTGTGAATTGAAAATCAATACTTTAAATAGAATACTGATCATATCTTATTCCACGAATAGAAGACTTAATATTGTAGTACAGTGTATTATGCAATTCCTATAATGAATGTAAAACACCGAATCATCACAATGGAGTACCCACTTCATAAAACCTAATAGAAGAGTTGTACTAGATAATGCAAACGCCTTATCTTTATAGACAAAGAATTAAGATTATCGGGCTGATATTGAAAAAAACTGTTTTTTTTTTCCATTTTATATGGCTGTATTTGCTCTACTATTATGCAACATGTAATCAACGCAAGTACCGTACAAAGTATTTTGACAGGTATTGAGATTTTAGGTATATACTGTTGGTCCCCTTTAAAGGGAATCAATTAAATCACAATAATAAAAAAAAAATACCAATGGTTGTGTATGGGTCACATTTTTTAATGTTGAATTCATCGGTATATGGCCCCTCTCTCTGGAATGACCTCCCACTGAACATTCGGCAAGCCTCCTCACTGCCCATCTTCAAAACCCGCCTCAAAACTCACTTGTATTCTTTGGCATTTGACTCAGCATGACTTGATTTCTTCTTGTTTTTTTGGTTTCTGTTCGGTGCTTTCTACCGTCTTTATTTTTCTTTTTTTTTTAATTTGTGAAGATTGCACGACTGTCTGTGTCCTATGTGTTGTGTTGTGTTGTGTTATTTTTGTTATTTTGACTTCAAAATGGCGACCGCGAGAGTGGCTGCCTTTCCAGCAGCTCCTATATTTTGTTGTTATACTTCTTCCTTTCATAACTTTGCTGCTGTGAATTGTGAATTTCTCCATTGCGAGACTAATAAAGGTTTTCTAATCTTATTACCGATTTGCTTTGCTGTTTGTTTATGTTAAATCGCTCCATGTACAGCACTTTGTATGCAGCGATGGCTGTTTGAAAGTGCTCTATAATTACTGTTGAGTTGAGGTAAACTCAAATTCAGCACTTGTTGGTCAGCACAGCTCCCTCATAGTCAAAAGGTTCTAAGGTTCAAACCTCAGCACAGGCCCCCCTGTGTGAAGTTTGCATGTTATCCCAATGCCTGCTTGGCTTTTCGCAAGCATGTTAGGTTCAAAGAATTCAAAACTGTCCAAAGGTGTGAACGCGAGTATGAATGATTGCTTGTAGAAGGAAGCAAGACCCGGAATCGAACTTTCAAACTGTGGCGCAAATGCACTAACCAACCAAGCTGCCCTTGTTGCACATTCAATAATTTTGACTAGATGTACTGCTTGAAGTCTGCTTAGGATCATTTTTTCATGTGGAAGTGTGTCTTTGCTTCCAAGCCTCGATACAATAATGCAGAGAGAGAATGTTCCTTTCTTCACCCTGACACTTAGTTGCTTCCCCGTCAGCGGTGGCCGTTAAAGCCACAGGACTGAATTGGAGGACATGAAAACCGTTTAAAGGCTCTGCCACCCTCCGCCGCCTTCTCTAGCGACCTGAGACACTTTAGGCTTTGAAAGGCACTCAGCCTGAAATGCCCGAGGATGCATAGACAGGCGCGGCCTGTCGAAACCACGGAAATGGCTCACTGCTGGGTTGCTGATACGTCATGGAAAAAAGGTCAGATGTGTAGTCATTCCTCTGAGGGCCTTAATTCTATCACAAGGCGCTCAGGAGAATCTCTAATTTTTTTCTTCCCACCACCTCCTTCCATTTCATTCTCTGTGAAGCAAAGGCCAGACAATAAACTCTGAAACAGTTAAGGTAGAAAACTGCTCTTTTTAGTTTGACTTGGAAGAATCCTTTTGCTATTTAAGCAACCTGAATCACATCGGTGAACCTTGCAGTTCTTTTAATTGGAAAAAAAACTTAAAGCCATTGCACATCAACATTCACCATCTGCAAGCACTTGGACTGCCAAGTGAAGAAATGAATGGGATTGAACGCTCGCCGTCCTTCAGGTGTCTCAGGAAAATAGTAACTAACTCTTTCATGGACAGCGGTTACTACAGTGGACAGCTTATGTCATCAGGTTACAGGTTATGCATTATTGTTGCATGAAAGGGTTAATGTCCTCTTCCCCCTCTTGATCACTAGTCACCACCAGTGCACACTTAATGGCATGAGACTGTCAACGATTTCCTGATACTCAAGTGAACCTTGATACTTAAGTCACCACTACAATTTATGGTTCCTTTTCAGATGGATAACTGATATACAGTATGTGCTTACTACACTATAACATACACTTGTGTATCAGGGACAGTAGCTAGTTTTGTCCCGATCACAGTGTTTTCATTTCCAGTATGGTCCCACATATCAAAGACTCTTGTCACTTTTCAGGTACCAAATATTGTATTCATGGTACTAAATAACGCTCCTTTCCTGTTACTGACACTACCAAATGAGTTTCTTTTCCGAATAGTCATCTACAACACATGACTGTACTGTAACCCTGTAGCATAAAGTAGCAAATGTGGCTCTTTTCCTGATTCTTAAGGTCCAAAATATTTTCTTCCGTGATTATCACGGTATCTAAGGTGATGTCTTTTCCGCCACTTGAGCTCGAAATATGATTACGGGTCCTTAAGGTCCCAAATAAGGCTCCTTTCCAAACACTCCGGTTTGCTCCCACATTCCAAAAACATGCACGGCAGGCTAGTGGAACACTCAAAATTGTCCCGAAGTGTAAGTTTGAGCGCGGATGGCTGGTCGTCTCTGTGTGCCCTGCGATTGGCTGGCAACCGGTTCAGGGTGTCCCCCCACCTCCTGCCCAAAGATGTTTGGCTATTAAACGTTTTTAATAGCAAAATTATATATGAAAGAAATTATGAGTTGATATTCCCTATCAGAGGATGTCATTAAAACCATCAGATTTCTTTTTCTTGCCTGTCTATATATGATGTATGCTTCGTTTTAAAATCTGCTGCTTCACTGCCTTCCACTACTGCCAATCTCAGTTAAGAAGTGTGAGTTAAGGGAGTGCCAATAGCTGCAGAATTTGAGTCTTATGGTGTCTGGAGATGTGCGAAGCTCAAATGTGTCGCTTGCCTACGCGGGTGTGCGATTGCGACTTCCTGTTTGACACGCTCGTGGACACAAACTCATTCACACAGCAGGTGCATTATGCCAGGTTCCTCCACACAGATCGGTTACTTGAACACAAGGAACGCCAATTGTGACCTCGACTAGTTTAACCCTTTCTGGGACAGCGGTTACTACAGTGGACAGGTTATCATATTGTCAGGTTACAAGGTGTGTGACATGATTAAAGTGCGTTCAATGCATGTATCAGCCAGCGCATACGGTACGTAATTGGGAGTAGAGTATTTTTACACAGTTTCAAATGAGTTACCACCGTATAAGCCATGAAGCCCATGTGTTGCCTCTTCCTCCTCTACCTACTTGGTAACCATGGCTACCTTAGGTGTTATTTTGTCAACCTATTTTAAGAAAATATAATACTGTACAGTTCTCATCCACACACACACACACACACACACGCAGAAATTGTGGGAGGGTGCATGCAGACACTACACTTGTGTAACTTTTAACTCTGACTCACATTTTGAGTTCTTTTTGGCCACGCTGATGGTTGAGTGCACACATCCTTATAATATTTAATAATCAAAAGCTCTATGCAGGATATGATTACAGACAATACAATGTGATAAGTTAAAATAATACATATATGTGAAAATTGTCCAGTATGTGTGTAGGGAATGCTCTTTATGACAAAAAAAAAGCACAACGTGAGACATTTGTTAGATGAATGGGAGGCTGAGTGGGTCTAATTCAATCTACTCATGAATCATCACTCAGCATGATGAGCACTTAATTGTATCCTTGCATATGGCAATAAAGTATGCATTCTGCACTGTAATTATCTGTGGAGGCCTTTATTTTAGACGACTCACCCACAGTGTACACTTGCACAATCAAAAGCAATTCAGTACATAATTAGGTTAGTCAGCTAAAGAAAGGGTTTAGGTTTTCTCCATTCCTAATACTTTAATGTCTAGCTACATTTTTGTGATGAAAACTACAGTGCACACGTAAGGAGGACAAAACAAAAACTAAAGTTATTCTGGGGTTATGGGCTTTCTCTTTTCATCGACCTGATTTTTGGTCTCCTGACATGACTGAGTAAACAGATTTTTGTCCCAGTAAAGTAATGACGACCTTGCTGAAGAGACATTTGTGACAAATGGGCCAAGGTTGAAATGGCGTTCCCTATTTTTGGGGACCTGATATTTGGTTGCCTGACATAATGAGATTTTTGGCCCCGTGGTGATGAATACTTCAAAGTAGTGATGAGTACAAACAGTCACTGGTGCTCTCAATATGCTGTCCAGATCAATACACATCCTGTGAAGCAGTCACACAAAAAAAAAAACGATGGTGCAGACATGTAGCACACCATAATTATGTCCCACTTGGTTTTTCACTGTGAAAACGAGTGTCACAGTCTCCTGATGGTCCAGTGAGGCTACTCAAAAAGTGAGGCAGGGTTAGGAGTAAAGCCCTCCCTGACCTCCTTCCCTTTTGAGCCTCTCGACTGAAATTTCAAGGCCTCTGTAAGGTTGTTTTCTGCTCTCAAGTGCACCACAGTGGCCCGTGTACACTGAGAAGGTCTTTTTTAAAATGAGGGGGTGGGCAGCCGACTGCAAGGGCACGGATAATAAACCCACCTGAAAGTGCACCTCAGTGGGGAGAATTAAAGGGCAACGTAAAGAAAAATATTGACTGAATCCAGACGTGTGTGCAGAGGCACATCACAACACATAAAATAAAAGCCACTTTGAGTCAGGTATGTTGTTTTACACAAGGCAATACGGCTTTACCGCGCGGAGGATGGTGTTCTCTAGCTCGTGACAGCGTAATCATGTGTTGCATGCTGATAGCCAATGTCTATTTCCTCGGTGAATACACAGCCATCAATCAAGTGGCTGCGATTCAGCAGAGCCGAAGAGGAAGCAGAAAACAATATCGTCCCGGTGTCTTTGAAGCTCTCTGGGGTACTCTCTTTCATTTTTATGTGCTGTCGGGACTCTGGTCAGGCAGAATGAACTCGGTATTCGATGGATTTTCTTCTGAATGCCACTACCTGTTGTGTTCACAAATGGCACGGTAAAGAGGGACAAGAGTGAGCCCACGGTGGTTGCAAAGGTGGACCACAAGGTTATTGAAATGATGTTATGAAACAAAGTATGATCCCAAAACATTTCAATAGAACTTCAGTCTGAACTAAAAAAAATAAAGGGTTTACACGGTATTTTATTTTTTGATTTCAGAACAAGTAAGCAGGAGACATGTACATGTACAGGGCCGTGAAAAAGTCTTGGCCCCCCTCCTAATTTCTGGTTGTTTTTTTTGGAGGGGGGGGGTTGCATATGTAACCCACACAAAGGTTTCAAATCATCAAATCAATTTTAATATCACT
Source organism: Hippocampus zosterae (assembly GCF_025434085.1). NCBI lineage: Eukaryota > Metazoa > Chordata > Actinopteri > Syngnathiformes > Syngnathidae > Hippocampus > Hippocampus zosterae. The sequence goes on along the minus strand of NC_067464.1, from coordinate 12,097,099 downwards.
CAGAGACAACCTAAGGAAATACAAAATGCAGTTTTCAAATGACAATTCAATTGATTAATGAACCAAAAAAAATCCAAACCTTTCTGACCCTCCGTTTAAAAAAAAGCAATTACCCCCTGAACCTAATAACGGGTTGTGCCACCCTTGGCAGCGATAACTGAAATCAAGCCTTTGCGAATAATTGGTGATGAGTCTTTCACATCGCTCGGGAGGTGAAGAACCTCTAGAATGTCCCAGGCTCAACAGAGCTCATTCCCAACATATAAAGATGTGATTCTCTCAGTCAAAATGTATTGCTTCGACATTCTCTCTTGACTTAAATTACTACTTTCCGCTCCAATCATCTCGAGTGTTTAGTGTAAGGGGGTAATCTCGGCTGTTTTAGTCTTTTCCTAGTCTTAGCCGTATGACAATGTTTGATATTATCACCACTTCCAGGCTTTTCGCTGTCATTGACACAACCACCATTAAAAACCGAAACGGGAAACTCAAACAAAAGGGAAAATTGATGGGGGAAAAAAATATTGCATTGTGGAATGCCTAAAGAATCTAGTTGTAGTCTTATAAATAGTGACCCTGCAAAATTCAGTCTTTGTAAAATCTGGTATTTTACCAGTAGAGTTATGAAAATGTTTTATGATGTTCTTTAGTGCTGCATTCATAGTATTTCCTCTTGGTGGCTGCACAAATCAAACCACTTTCCTGCACTGAGTCAACCAAGAGACTGACCCAAGAGCATCCGATCTGCTTTTACAAGATTCCTTTCGATCCGTTAAGTGGTACCGTGTCATTGCGTGTCAAATGGTATTAAACTTGCATCTACTAATCAGCCATGCACACAATGTAGGCGAGCTGTTTCTCTCAGCGTGGACTTCAAGCGTAGTGTGTCAACATTAAAGAAAATCTATCATATTAATGATCTTGAGGGTGCTTTTATTATTCATGGTGCAGCAGCATGGCTGTCCAAATAGATTAGCATTGGCCATCCATTCGGAGGTGTTATTAAAAGTGAACATAGATAATGTCATTTGTCTGCACACTGCTTCTCTCTGGAGTTGACTGTTTTGTTTTGTTTTTTGCTGGCATTCCTGACTTTCTTTGAAACGCAAAGAAATTTGATTCCTAATCTACTCCTGAATTCTGTGATTGTCCGGCAACCAGCCCAGGGTGGACCCTGCGTCTCACCCCAGCAACAGGGATCGGCTCCAGTGTGAAATGAAATCAAGATTGGTCTCTAAGCGATTCTAAGTTTTGTCAATTGTGATGTCACAGTGCTCATTTACATCGTATATCCACCACCACCACAGAGAGCCTCTTGGCCCATGAGAGAGGCTGGCTGTTAAGGTCTGCTATTTTCAAGCACAGTACCACTATCACGTCAAAGGCAAAAGGTAAGCTGCAGTTTTGACACAGATTAGCATTAGCTAATAAGGTTTACCAGCATTCGCTTCAAATAACTGTCCCGTTGTAATCAATGTGTCTGCTGCATGCACCACCAGCACAAATGTACAGATCTGATTATGTTGCTTGTCTCTCATAATCCTGAGGTTCATAAATGTACTTGTCGCTCTATCTCCTGCAGATCAATTTCAGTGCTTGGCTACAGTCTGCATCCATCGGATTAGTTTGACTAATTCCCACTTGTGTGGACCTGATTGAAGCTAATGGCTGTTGGGAAGATTTGCAGCCACTCGTGTTCAACAACCAAGCGACACATTCTTCGTAATGTCTACCGGTGAGCTCCTTTTTCTAGTTGGCGTCTAATCAAGAGCAAATTGATTATATTTCCGTGAATGTGGGTGACATGACAATCATGTACAAGTGAAACATATGTGCTGTGGTGACATGACAACTAAATATAGAGCGGAAATGGAGCAGAGGAAAAGGGCACAGTGAGGACCATAAATATTCAGAGTTCAGCTACACACAGGAGGTCTCGCATGCTTGCTCACTTTTATGTGCGGCTGCACTCGTGGCACACTTCAATCGAAACAAAACAAAAAAGGAAAGTTGGAAACTTTGCGTCAGTTTCCCGTTCACAATGTCCTCTTGATGCACTTGTGGCATGACTGAATGTGTGCAAAATCCCATCCCGCAGCTCTGTGTGAAAAGAATGATGAAGAAGCAGAAGTACTTTTGTGGTTGTGGTGCATGTATGGTATGTTGACCTGCTTCTAAGGCTCCTGACTACACTTGGGACATCATTCCGGATTACCTCACACACACAACTGAAACACTCTCACACTCACTACTGAAAAAATAGTCACTCTATTTTTAAACTAATGAATTGCTCTCACATTCGACTGAAACACAACAACTATAAGACCCTTTTTGACCTCAAAATGAGTTGCTCTCAAACATTACTGAAATGCTCTCATACACACAAATGAAAAATTTTTCCCTGAAACACTACCACATGCATTTCTGAAATGCTCTCATACAAAATGCTGTAAAGGTATTCACTTCCATACACTACTGAAACACTCATGTAGAGGATGGTAATGCTCTCACTTCCTATTATTCACTCACACACACTACTGAAGCACTCTCATACACACTACTGAAAATGTATTAACTCATGCTCACTACTGTAGTGCTCTCATATATCCATTAAGAAAAGTATTCGCTGCCCCACTATTGAAACACTCTCATTCACTACAGAAAATGTTTCTCTCACACACTACTAAAATACTCTCCCACCAACACTGATGTGCTTGCATTCACATGACTGAAATGCTCTCACACACACACCACTGAAATGCTCTCGCTCACACTACTGAAACGTTCTATGCTGGCTACTGAATTTTTTTTTCACTTCACACACTACAGAAACACTCTCATTCTCGCAATAGAGAACTTATTTACTCACACAGTTAAATTCACAATGCCTTCCCTGCTGGCCTAAACACTCTCAGAAGCATTGACCTTCATTTACGATGTAGCTACATTTTGATGACTATTCCCTAACATTTAATTTGATCAAAGAAATAAAACAATGACCCGTCTTTTAAAATTCTTGGTATTCAGCTGTCAAAGGCTGACGAGAAGATAAAGGAGGAAGAAAAACAAAATAGCGCTGACCCCAAGCTCTCCATCCCCTCCTCTGTCCACATTTGCAATATCTCCATCCCCCCGAGGGAGCAGTATCCATCATGGAGACGGCAGGGCTGTTATGACACGTTGCGTGGCGCAACTCTCGTGTAAAATGCAGCCCCACGTCCCTGCCGCAAAGTGTCCATCAGAACCTTAATGCCGTTCCCAGTGAAAGTGACAGAGCCGTGCCTTGCCACATTATTAACTCCAGACATTTTTATGAGGCTTTGCAATGCACAAGAGTGCTCTGCATAAGATATGTGTCCACCGTGTGGCTGTCGATCATTGGCACCACATCACTCTTGCAGAGTGATGTGGCACTCTAAATACTAAGATAATGTTATAATTATTCACTGAAGGAAGCCAAATACTGTACGGTTGGTTGACAAATTAATCTATTTTTCCACGTCTCCTTGCGGATGATTCATATGAATGATATGCCAAGTGTTTATGGTGATAAATGGTGACATGAAACCATACGGAGCTTTGCAGAGGATACTGTAAAGGCACAACCAACTTGACAGGCTCATGACAAATGCATGGGATTTGTCTTAACTATTCATCAAATACGAATGCAGCAATTCATTTATCAGCCTTTCACTGTGTGTTATATTTACACCCAGATCTGAAGTAATGTAGCTTTTCAACAAGGTTAGAACAGAGTGCTAGCTTTTCCTTGTACACTGAACGGTCACATGAAGGTTTTCCACAAACAAATGACAGTCTGAAAGATGTATGTGTGTGTGCGTGTGTGTGTGTGTGTCTCTATATGTATTTCTAAATATATGGTACATGTTTAAAGATAATTGCTGAAACTATGTAAGTGTTGTGTTCTGTATTAAAAAAAACATGCATTTGTTTTTATTTGTTTGTTTGTAAATTACTTACATCCTTGACGTCATTATTTGTTACGATTTTTTCGAAGGAGCTCATCCACCCCCACCCAACCTGTTCCACTCAGCACAACGCACCGATGCGTAAAATCGCATCCAACCCATGATGCAACGGCAGAGGTGCAACTGCGGCCAAATCCGCGATCATCTCCAGTCGAGAGTTGACATCTTAGCGAGCCAGCAGGCTCGGAGAGTCACTTCGCCCTAAATAGGTCGCGGTCGGGATCCTTGAGGCTCTCCGGTCTGCGTCTCCGTGCGTAAAATGGAGCTGTGTGCGTGCGCTGCGCAGCGCGGCACACTTCTGTCACACACCGACGGACAAACTTGCTTTTAACGAGTGAAAGCTGCAGCGTGCATGGCGGCTTCCCCCGAAATGGTGATGTGAAGTCACAAGCGGGCAAGTCAGTTCCGCGGAGGAAGGATGCTGAGCGAGGCTGCAGGAGGACACTCAAACCAAGGTGCGAGACTACAACTATATACAGCATTGTTTCTTTCAGATGTTGACGGCCTTGAGATGCGTTGTTGTTCTTGTTAATGCCGTTTAACAAGTGTGGTGTCATCTTTAGTTAGTTTCTTTAAAGTGCGCTATCGATGCGATCAAAGGGGAGGTTAAATAAACAAATAAGAAGAGGAGAGAGATGGGCGAGAGAGGAATGTATTATTCATAACTGAGCACACACACTGGCTTAAGTGCACATCTTCTGGTGTTTGCTTAATTTTTTTGTGCGTATAGGATGGAGGTTTGTGTTCTCCAATGTGGTGTGTAATGACAGCGTGTGTTATTCTCCAAGATAAGAGAGTTTCTGTGTTGAGTGTGTGTGTGTGTGTGTGTGTGCGCGCGTGCGTGCGCGTGTGTTCACACAGATCGTTTTCCACATCATTCACGCTTGCCCAGGCGGAACATTTGCGTCTCGTCCTGTTATTATGTTGTGCACTCAGGCCACAAGCTTGGCTGCAAGCATGCCATCACACATGTAAACGCACTATAACAGTACAATAGGCACCAACGATATCTGCATCACACTCCATAGAATGTTGGGACTGCTTTTTCTCCATAAATCATATTGTGTTCTAGGCTTTGTTTCCTGTTCTACAAAAAAAAGCTCTATTCTGCACATTTCCTTGACTTAGACCCACAACAACAATGCAGCCAATTTGCTCTCCTGCAGCTACTTTAGGGGATTTACATCCTTACTTTACCGTTTAGCCATTGTGGAATTCAGGCAAGGGTGATTGCAGACAGTTCGGGGCCTCAGGGAAGAAGGACCATGTATGGAAGACCCCCCTGCGCCCCCCCCCCAAAAAAAAAACGAGATGGTGATTAAACAAAGATAACTTTCGGTCAATAGTTACTATCACTTTTTTTTTCATTTTTGTGTGCCCTGATTGATTCGTTTGCTTCATTTTATTTTCCTGTTTCTGACAACATGCTTGTTCATTCAAGAGCTACCCAAATCCCTGCATGTCATAGTCATGTGCACGGTGGTTTCCACTTGTGTTGTTGATTTCGACCAGGGGTGCCCACACTTTTTTAGCATGCAAGCTACTCACAAAATGATCTACCAATTATAAAATGGCAAAACATACATTTATTCATAAATATAAACATATTGAAGAATGCCTCTTTCAATATCTCCCCATCTTGGAATGATTTCTTGTTCTTAACAATGGTCCAGCACCCTCATACATTTTTAATCCCATAAATGTAGTTTCTAAATGAAACGATAACTCACGACCTTGCAAGGAAGGCGCCGTTGGGTGCGCATGTCTGTCTGTGTACATCAGCGTCACGCGATCTATCCACACTAGCTTTGCTAGTTATTCTTAACTAAAGTAAAAATAGTCACCTCTTTTCAGGCGTGACCAAAGTGGGGACAGGCCATAGCTGACGGACTTAATGCTTTTTAACATTCTTAACAGTTTATGCAAGTGTTAAAAGAAATAACACTAAACACTGGGTAAAGCTACGGGTGCTCAATGAGCTGAAGTTTCGTGAGGTTTACTGGCATCTTTTGTGACTTGTCCCAAGGTTCCATTGTGTACTAGTATTCCGGCAGGTGGAAATATGGTGTATATTTTATCGCATATTACACTTCTTCAGCTTTGCTCATAAAAGTGCCTCAGCGGACAAGGCAATCCAAATTCAGCGCCTGCATACGACTACTGCTTATCACTGTGGAGTTTGTTTTCCATTACACGTTGATATGAGCGTGCGTGTGCATGTGAGTGTGTGTATGGGTGTGAGAGGGAGTGAGACAAACATTGAGCAGATGGTGATTTCATTGCACAGGATGGCAAAAGTGTATGTGCTGAATGTTGACAAACAAGAAGAACCTTTATTTAGCCAAGCTATGTTCCAATTGAAAAATTTTAGAGCACACCACCCAATAAAAATGCCACAAAAAGTGTATATGCTAAAATAATGAGGATCTCATTTGAATTTACTTACAAATGGACTTACTCAGGATGAAATCTGGGCCTGTTTTGTTCAAATAGTTAACAATTATTCTGCTCTCCTTGATTTGAAGGGCAACAGAAGGATGCAAATGTTTATTGGACCTTCCGTCATCTAGTGGAAGAGTATTTCATAGTTCTGCTGTCACTACACGTAGGTGGCATAGATAGAAGGTAAATTATACATTATGTGCAGTAATTAATAACACTGGTCAACAGCAAAGTTTAATTCCAGATGGCTTGCTATGTTCTTAAACATATTTTTGATGTTGATTGATTGAAATCAGTTAAGACGATGTGATGGTGCGCTCCTACGTGGGTGTGGCTAAGGCAGTATAAGTACTGTCTAGGGATCATTTTGGAGAGGACAGAGATTCTTCAGCCATCTGGCAGAGAAAGGCTCCATGGTTGTGTGTCACTCATTCTGGCATCCATTAACTACTAGTTCAATTGCGTTTATACAGTTTTCTGGTAGTCACTGTTAGTGTGGCGAGCATTCAAGATCAAGAACGAGTTAAAGTTCCTCAGAACTATTCAAATGGTATCTGGCTCTCAGCACGGATTGAAATTCTGTTCTTGATCCCACTACTACTGTCCATTTAATGTGCATTTTAGTCCCATTTGCATTGGATGACTTAGTCTTATTTACTATTTTCCTATTCCATATTCATCACACAAACTCAAAGTTGCACCCTGTTCTATTTTGACATGACATCTTCAACTTTATCACTAAGCCTTGTCAATGTTTGTCATGTGTATTATTTCAACTTCCAGACCGACTAACTCCTCTTGGACTGTAACGGTATGAGTTGGATCACCATGGAGAGTCTCAGTGAGCTTCAGAATCCTCTTCTGGACAAAAGCAGCAAACACCAAGTCCAGGGTTACTTTGGCGACTACCCAAGCCAACAGCACCACCAGGACAGCCTCGCGGGCTACCTTGACTGCGGGAGCCATGACGAGCACAAGTCTCAACAGTTCCTGGACGCCACCTCGCTGCATCTGGCGGTGGAGGCCTTCTACAAGCCCGACTTCATTGTGTGCAAGGACGATGTGAGCCTGCACAGCAAAGACTCCAAGAGCGAGAGCTTTGAAACCACCTTCACCGAGGATAAGGACGCAGCGCCAAGTGACGACTGCACAGAGAAGCAGCTGGGCGGCACGCAAGGGGAGAAGGACATGAAGATCCAGACGGTGTCGTATGAGGTGGAGGATGAGCAGGCTCCTGATTATGAGGTCAGTCAGAGAACATAATGTCAAAACAAGAATCTGAAAACCAGTCCGTCGATTTTGTCTCGTGCTTGTCCTCTGTTGCTGTTTTCGAACCTTTATTGAGCCAAGGCACCTGTTTTACAAATCTCATGCACAACACACTGCCAAACAAAAATATCAGTATGTACAGTTTTTGTATGCTGTAGCTTTCGTATGATTTCGTTTTTAATGACCTTTCCTCAGAATGTTGTTCAGTTGTCCTACATTGACTCAGTTATTGTAGCAAAAATACCATATTGGCCCGAATATAAGACAGCCCTGATTATAAGACGACCCCCTCTTTTTCAAGACTCAAGTTTGAAAAAAGACTTTTTGAACACCAAATTAATTTTTATATAGAAAATAATTACAGTACATCTGAAACAAATGATTATAACAATATATTTGAGATCAGAAGCATGTTATTTTGCCTCATTCAAATCTTAATATCTGTATATATTTAAATATGTAAACTAAAGTGAAATCACATTCGTAAATGAATGGCTTCTGGTTTTTTAAATGTAAATTACATCATAACTTATCAGCTGCCGGTTAACCTGGCCGATCTTCGACCCACTTTTCTCCAGATTGTCACTACGTTTCTCCATTTTCTGTTATCTCTTCTATTATTTTCTTCTCTTTTCTTTCTTACCGCTATTTTTAATTTTTCTTCTTTGTGCTACAGCAATTTTTATTTTTATTTTTCAGGGGTTCACAGGGGTTCACTTTGGCCTTGGGAGTCAAGTTCAGCATTCGCTTCAATGATATCTGGCACCATCTAGCGTCGTGAATCGGTATAATGTCTAGACCCCGAATATATGACGACCCCCACTTTTTCAGTCTTATTTCAATGCAAAAAACACCGTCTTATATTCGGGCCAATACGGTCGTGAGACTCAGCAATTTTTCCCCCCTGAATCTACGCGCCAAACACATGAATGTTAGATTTAGATTTCAAATTGTCTCAGTGTGAATGGTCGTATTTCTATATATGCCGTACCAGTCCATGATGGACCCCACCTCTTGCCTAAAAGTCTGCTGGAATAAGTTCCATCTCACCCGTCGCTGTAAAAAGGCCCTACTGAATTGATTTCTCAAATAAAAAACAAAAACAATACTTGACAGAAGAAGAACAAATGTCAAAAGTAAAATAAGAACATGTTATTTTCCACAATCATTAGGGATTAAAAAATAGAAGTGCATTCACTTTAAAGATCATAGGTAGAAGTGTAATGTCAGTTCTTAATGAGACAGGATTCTTTTTTATTTTTTGAGTTCGCTGGCCGTCTCGGTTCACAGGGAGAGCAGAATACTGTGCGCAGAGTCAGTCAGTTCATTAACAATAAGTTATAAGGGGTCAGCCCAACTCTGTGCAGGCGGGCGGCCATGGGGATGTTTTGTCATTTACATTATTTTAACAACCTAAGAGACCATCCGAGCCATTTGCAATCATTTCGCATTCCCTTCTTCTCAGAAAGGTCATTTCAATGCAAGTCTTTCAAGTTCGCTGTGGATTCACTGTGCTATATAATTGCCATTCGTGGTTTCTCCGCCCGGCCTATTGTTCTTCATGATGACTAGCATGCTCTTCAAATAAAAGTCACAAAAGCAAAGCAGCAAAGTCATTTCAGATGTGCTGGCAATCTCGCACGCCGTGATCAGAGTGCTCCTATTCCTCTGGCGCATCACATAGAGATTTGGCATTGCTACAAGTAATGTGGTTTGTGCCTTGTGTGTATTAAGGGTCCCTGGAGCAGGTGGCCACTGGCTGAGGTTATTCCCTGTCAATTCAACCGAGTAAATTCTTCAGACCAAGTGTGGCTGAGTAAAAGTTGCCTTTGCGCATTCTGGTGTGTCCACTGACCTTTATCTTCACTGTGATAACTACCGTTGATAGCCAACATTTGTAGTGCAGCTCGAAAAACATGAATGGTTAGATGGTATCAGCGTATAACAGGAATGAGTAAACGTCTGTGCTGGAAGCCCAAATATTTGGTCCAATATAAATATCCATCCATTCATCCATTCTCCAAACCACTTAAACCTCACAAGGGTTGGGGGGGGGGGTGCTGGGGCCTATGCCAGCCGTCTTCGGGCACACAGAGACGAACAACCATCTGCACTCACACTCACACCTAGGGATAATTTAGAGCGCCCAATCAGCCTGCCATGCATGTTTTTGGAATGTGGGAGGAAACCGGAGTACCCGGAGAAAACCCACGCAGGCCCGAGGAGAACACGCAAACTACACACAGGAATTGTGTGTGTAAAATAATCTTATTTTCATTGCATCAATTTTCGACACCGCTTATCATGTACAGGATAACGGGGGCGTGCCGCAGCCTTTCCCAGCAGACTTCGGTCAAAAGGCGGACCATGCCCCGAACTAGTCGCCAGCCAGACGGAGAGAACACATCGAGACGAAAAATCATACACACCCAAATTCACACTGTCAATGAGTGGGAAACGATCCCGACACTGCCTGCACACAAGTCAGACGAGTGCACCATGACACCATCAACGACTTTTACTAATATATTTTCTGTATTTTATTCCAAAAATGTATGTGATCAGTGACAAGAAGATTGAGATACATCATTGAATATGAAATAAGAACTAATACAGTATATCCACGATGCGTTTTGACAAGGGAGCGGTCACATTAGCAAACAAACAAGCACAGTGGGAGTGTGTCTCCAGTCTGTGTCACTGGCCTCGAAATCACCAGTCTCTCGGTCCTTATCGAGTGCGGCTCACGAGATAAAGGTAAATTCGGGCTTCTGGGTGCCCAGTGCTTTATTCATGGGGTGTCAAATCATGAAGTGCTTATGAGCAGTCGCCGTGGTGATGGATCACAGCCGCCTGTCCAGGTGCGGCATGTTCATAAAGCAGATAACGGGGAGCCTCGTAATCTTGTCTTGGCACATGGGCAGCTGTTGGGAGACAAGTCTAGATATTTTGTGCTTCCCTTCAGTGTCCCAAATAAATAAGACTTGTATATTGGTCACAAAGGAGCTTATTTATCTTGTAGTGGAATACAAGGGGACATTTGCTATTTGCTGCCCAAAGACAGCTGGGAGAGCCTCCTGCAGGCCCCACGACCCTTAAAAGGGGAAGTCGATCAGAAAACGGATGGATGGATGGATGTGTTTTACGTATGAGTGGTGTCTTGCCAGCTCACTGAGAAAACACACAAACACGGGACGAATTTGCAAACTCCACACATGGTGTCCGCAGCCGAAATTCAAACCCATCCATCCATCCATCCATCCATCCATCTTCCGAGCCGCTTGATCCTCATTAGGGTCGCGGGGGGTGCTGGAGCCTCCCAGCTGTCTTCGGGCAGTAGGCGGGGGACACCCTGAATCGGTTGCCAGCCAATCGCAGGGCACACAGAAAAGAACAACCATTCGCACTAACACTCACACCTAGGGACAATTTAGAGTGTTCAATCAGCCAGCCACGCATGTTTTTGGAATGTGGGAGGAAACCGGAGCACCCGGACAAAACCCACGCAGGCCCGGGGAGAACATGCAAAATCCACACAGGGAGGCCGGAGCTGGAATCGAACCCGGTACCTCTGCACTGTGAAAGCCGACGTGCTAACCACTGGACGACCGGGCCGCCGAAATTCAAACCCCAAACTCAAAACTGGACGGCATGCCGAACTCCACCGTGCCCCCTCCTGCACAGTATATAAGAGCCAATGAATGAGCTGTGTCAAATAATTGTTATTTATGAAATTCGATAACAATAATCAACTCATTTACTTCAGTAAACATAAAGTAAAAACTCTTAAATGAACTTGAATAAAACGTAAAACTGAATTTTTCTTGTCACTAATATGATATCTGTTTCAATGACTTGACACAACGGGAAAAAAGACTTTTGTGCACATGAAATATTTTTTTTTAAAGTTTTTTATTAACTTGGGCTGTGCTTTTACTCGGAAGAAAAGAAAAATCACTGAAGGCAGCTTTGCTACAAGCGAAAGCGTGGCAGAATAAAACTAATAAAAGTAGAACCGACAACGGAGTCAAGACAGGAGGAGTTATAGCGCGGGCAAAAGCTCGACCGTAACGCAGGCAAAAACGATGAGGGCACAGAGTTAAAAAGTTAAATGGCCATCATTTTTATTCTTTACTCTCTTCTTTGTTTTTTACATTATGTGCAACTCTCATTTGTTGTGCAATAATGTTATTGTAACATGCATTTGTTACATATTTTGATTTATTTTTGTGCTTTGTAACACATTTATGTCAGAATTTGGGGACCTTGGGACGGATTACAGCATTTACATGAAAAATGCGTCTCGACTTCCAAAATTTTCTAGTTAAGAAATTTCATTCAATTAATTTCATAGGTGCCACTGTATCTGTTTTCAAACGTAGCGTGTGTGTCTGCAAAAATAAATGCTCCAGTTAGTACGATTACCTGAAAAATGTTTGTTCTTCATGACCTCCCACCAAATGTCTAATTCATAGGGCGATGTTGATCAATAACAGTTATTAGTTGATTGTACACCATTTGAGGATATGACCCGCCTCTATGATTATATCCTGGAAGTGTACAGTAACCACTATATTTCGCTCCCACCTTGACTCATGGCCGCAGGCAGTGGAACTAATGAAAGCTGCTCTCTACTTTCCATTGGTGCAATCCTGCATTGTTTGTGCAGAAGAGCCGAGCGAAGCAAAGGCTGCGGCCTCTTCAAAGGTCACCCGGGAATTTGCGTCTACATCCTCATTTTGCTCACCTCGCTCGGATCGATGTCTGTCCGTCACTAATTAGCCCCACTCGGTCTTTGTGAGTACGACTGACTGCACTGTATGTTGCCACAGAGGATGACGATGATGATGATGATGCACGCCAGAGAAGCAATTTAGCACATAAATGGCACTGTCCTCTGGCGGTGTAACTCTCACCTCACAGTGACGGAACAATCCGTTAATCCCCTTTATCCGTCAGCCCCCTCACGGCCAGTTGAAAGGCTCCAAATCCAGTCTGGTGTGCTAAGCACTTCCTGCGTCGGTGGTCCAGGACACGAGAGACTCTGTCATTCAGCTACATCACTTACTAGCTTGTCTTCAAGTGTCTGGCAGTGAATGGTGCTCATCACAGCATAACCCAACACACCAGATTATTTTCATATCACACCAACTACTTTGTGTGAATAGTTCATTGTATTGATTCAGATTGCATGCTGGCTTCATCCAACATAACAAAAATACATTTTCGGCTCCCTGAAGACTCTAAGTTGCCCAAAGTTGTGAATGTGAGTCCGGATATTTGTCTGTATGTGCCCTGTTTTTGACTTGATAATAACTCCACCTTATAAATACATAAAACAACATAATTACATAAAATGTAAATTTAAAAAATCAGCTGTATGTGCATCATGATTTAACACTAACATTCAATTAATTGTACTCCTCTGTATGGTGTGCCCGCCTTTGCTGTAAGGATGTAACGTTGCTACAGTCAATCAAACCACAAACAAAGAAGAATAGACTATTCTACTTCTACTATTCTGAATAGTACTTCTTCTACTGCTATCAGTAAGATGCTGCAAACACTAGTTATTTTTACTAGAGGATAAAGAATATATGTCAATGAAAAGGATTATCTTATCTGTCCACTTGTTAGTTTCTTCTTAAACTGTGACAATCAGTGCTATCAATGCTTAGCATGTAAATGTAAATCTGACTTTCCTATGGTAAAGCTGTAGTTCTTTTGAGTACACATTATGTAATTCTATTTGTTTTGTTTATTTTGACGGTAAACTTTAGTTCCTTCTGGCTTGAAGCCTGTTTTATTTTTTGTTTACCAAAGTGCTGGTCAGTGTGATGTGAGTTGAATTGATTTGCGCTCGCGAGTCAAAGCAAAAAAATAGTTCGAATTACCGATACGGTAATCAAACATCCTGTTTCTGTGTCTTCTTGCAGAGTGACAGCTCCAGTGAGATCGAGAGCGAGGACAATTTCCTGGTGCTTCCTCCTCGGGACTACTTGGGCCTGACTATCTTCTCCATGCTCTGCTGCTTCTGGCCTTTGGGCATTGTTGCCTTCTGCTACTCTCACAAGGTATAGAGATGACCTCCAGCAATGGCATGATAGCCTGCTATTGCATTTCACTTTACTGACCCACATACCTATCCTCCCGTTACGCTTGATTGATTATGTTATAGTGTGGACGGCGTTAACACTTAACAGCTAATGCTAGTGTGATGAATCGTGAGTGGTTGCGGCCATTAGTCACAACTTTGCAAATCACGGCGTATCCTGAGCGTTTCTCTCACAGTGACAATTACAATGGAGGGCATATTTTTTCATAGCTCACAAAAACACCCAAACAAACCATTCGTCACTGTCAGAGGCCTGACCTAATTGCCATGGCAACAAATGGGAGAGAGAGAGAGATTTCTTGCTTTCTCTCTGCTCACCGTAGCGCATAACACCTACTCACGCACTTGGTGGATGATGACTAACTCATTTCACTCTCTGATTTTTATTTTATTTATTTATTTGTCAGACCGGCAAGGCCGTCGCTAAGGGAGACTTCTCCAGAGCGGGAATGAGCTCCAGGAGAGCACTTTTCCTAGCTGCTCTTTCCATTACCATCGGCACAGGAATGTACGTGGGGGTGGTGGTGGCCCTCGTCGCCTACCTGTCCAAGCCTGGACATGTATAACACTGACAAATGGGAGGAGGAGGAGGACAGACTTCACCATGCCCGTGGGCTGCTGGGTGTCGAATAATAAGAGGAAGGGAAGAATGAGAAGTGATTTCAAAATTTTGGGGACCCTGAACTGATCTTGAGTTTTTGAGATGGATCCTTCCTAAAAGAAGAAATCTTTCTCAACTTCATCTATAATTGATGTATTCCCTCATCGATACAGTTGCGGTGTCAAAAATGAGCTTTTATATTGTCCAGATTGAGAAAAAAAGCACTCTATTTAGATTGTGTTTGTCTAGACAAAAACTGCTGAGCAGTGGTCATTTGTGTTTATTCTGTACTGTACACCAAATTAAATAAACAGTTTTGGCATGAATAATGAAACGAGACGACTACAAATGTCCTTCATCTTCTCCTCCTGGTACACATTTGATGTCAATGGCTAATTGTGGGGATGTGTTGTGCAAAAGTGTTTACACAATGAACAAAATGTGGCACATTAATATTAACATATTCATGAATATTAATTCTCAAAAAAGAGAGAAGCAGAGCTGGAATAAAGCTAAAAAAAATGAACTGAATACACGAGCAACTCCCTCGTGCACTTTTAACATGTTTACACATTTATACAGCACACCTTTTAAACACTTTATATAAAATATTTGAAACTTTAAAAAATGAATTGCAAGCATAAACTATTGAGAAAATTCTGTCCATATTGCAGTATTTGTACATGTCCCTTCAAGAGGAATTGGTGAGTGGTCGTGTGAGTATCTGGTGAGCTGTGGCCAACAGCAGTTTCTGCATGAGTGTGCTCTGAGTGTGTTTGTGTTTTATTTTTCACCCGATGTTCAATAAATAGATGAAAAGTGCATTGGCAACTGTGGCTCTCCTTTCCCACGTGTAAGGGCATCACAGTGTGTGTGATGTCTGTCTGTGTTTGTTATGTTTTCAGCCCCAGCTGGAGCGAAGGGCGTTTCCCTCCATCATGAGCCTTGTATTTCAGGACGCCGACTTCGGCTACTTCTTGTCGGATGATTGACCTCATTCTCTGTTGTATTCTAGACCTCTCGATATTATTCATAGTCGCTTTCATTTTTCATAGATCCTTGTTTGTAAGTATTTTCGGTTTTTAAATTTTTGATTTTGATCTTTGGTTTCGCGTTATTGGACTTTCGACATTTCCTTTGTGTATTCCCGGTGTTCCGTTGTACCTTGCTTTTGCAAGCGCTTTTTTTTATGTATTGTTTGTTCCTGGCACCTCATGACCAGCGAATTCTGTACTTTGTCGTTGCGCTTTCCTGAAAATGAATATCTTGGTTTTGAACTTTGAATATGTACCACCAGTACATGTACCACTAGTGACATGTGGACTTGCTCTAGTGCTACACAAAAGTATCATCCCACCCAAGTCCAGCGCAGTTAATTCTTGAAGAAGTATTTGTTTTTAAACATGAATTTAGTTTAGCCATATGCAATATTTATGAATTGATTCTTTATTTAAGTACCGTACAAGTGTGCAAATGGTCAAATCGATATGGTCACTGATATTAAATATGCTTTTTAGGAATAAAACTTTCCAACACAAAGCAAATTTTATGTACGGTGTGTATATATATATATGTATACATATATATATATAAAAATTCCTCATCTCACCCCTCGGGTGGTGTCCGTCCCTCATTCAGCTCGGGTCCTCTACCAGAGGCCAGGAAGCTTGAGGGTTCTGCGCAGTATCCTTGCTGTTCCCAGCACTGCACATTTCTGGACTGAGATGTCCGATGTTGTTCCCGGGATCTGTTGCAACCACTCATCTAGTTTGGGGGTCACTGCCCCGAGTGCTCCGACCACCACAGGCACGACTGTCACCTTTACCTTCCAGGCTCTCTCCAGCTCCTCTCTGAGCCCTTGGTATTTCTCGAGTTTCTCATGTTCCTTCATCCTGATGTTTCCATCACTTGGGACCGCTACATCCACTACAACGGCTTTCCTCTGCCCTTTATCTATGATCACGATATCTGGTTGGTTCGCCATTACCATCTTGTCAGTCTGGATCTGGAAGTCCCACAGGATCTTCGCTCTGTCATTCTCCACCACCTTCGGAGGTGTTTCCCATTTTGACCTTGGGGTTTCCAGTCCATACTCCGCACAGATGTTTCGGTAGACTATGCCAGCCACCTGGTTATGGCGTTCCATGTAGGCTTTCCCTGCCAGCATCTAACACCCTATAGTTATGTGTTGGATCGTCTCAGGTGCCTCTTTGCACAACCTACACCTTGGGTCTTGTCTGGTGTGGTATATCTGGGCCTCAATGACTCTGGTGCTCAGGGCCTGCTCCTGAGCAGCCAGGATGAGTGCCTCTGTGCTGTCCTTCAGGCCAGCCCTCTCGAGCCACTGATAGGACTTCTTGAGATCGGCCACTTCAGTTATGGTCCAGTGGTACATCCCGTGTAGGGGCTTGTCCTCCCATGATGGTCCCTCTTCCAGCGCCTCATCTTCTGTTCCCCATTGTCTGAGACATTCTCTCATATATATATATATATATAATATATATATACACACACACACACACACCGTACACAAAATGGCTCTGTTTTTATCCATAGTCTCACCATAATGTAATGGGTTACTCCAACCCTCCATAAAATGCTTTGGAAATTGTTGGACTGCTTTGTGGGTATCTCTGCTAACTCTGAATGTCATTATTTTTGTGAAGACATTTTTACCCTTATCTCTGGTTGCTGCAGTGGGCTCGAGACATTTTCGATGTCCATCACGCTGATATGATTTGCGATTGCAGGCGCTGCCGTCTCTTTTTCTGCATCACTCACTGTCACCGCTTGAGGTGACTTTTGCTGCCAAAGTGCCTCAGGAAAAATAACTGCTCTCCGCAGCTAGGATGTCAGGATGCACTTTCTTCCTTTCCGTCAGTTGGACTCAGATTTGCATTTTTGCACCAACTGACAGGCAGTCACAAAATTTGCCTTTGAAAGTACAACACAAAGAAAAGAATTGAAATATTTCCGAGATATCAATAACATTACTTTCTAGATACAACGAAGACACCTCACAATATTTATACTGAACATGTGTGAGATGTTTACGTAAACCTCAAATGAATTACCAAGGAGAATATATATCAGCTCTTGGCAAAAAAGTTTTTGATTTATATTTGCTGTTGTTCATGTTGCTGATGGTGTAGTGGTACACTTGCCTGACTGGTGAATGGTGATGCCGTGGGCGTGGGCATGAATGGTTGTTCATCTCTATATGTGCTCTGTGAATGACTAACGACCAGTTCGGGGATGGATGGTTGGATGGAATAATGGATCTGCTGTCGTAAAACAAGGTCTTATGACTGCTGTCTTACAAGTTGAGTTGAGTTCAGCTCTGGCTCTGTTTCTATGGTTATCTTTTTTAATCACTTAGCACCTGTATTCGATAGAATTAATGGACGTAAAGTTGTCCTATATTTACTCTTATATTACTACAAAGCAGAGTGCATCTATATTATATTCTTTGGATTGAACACTTCTCCAACACTCTCAGATTGAAATCAGATAACAATGCCTGAGGAGTGGAAATGGCTACCGACGGCGCACTCATGACGAGCTTGCACAAATGAGCTCATGAACGCCTCTAAGCACAGAAGTGCATTCTTTCTGACCAGACATCATCTTTCTGTGGACTTCATATATATATACACGTCGACCTCACAGTGTATGTATATAATTCATCACTTGAACATCAGGTAGCTTAATGCTAACATAATCATAGAGGGGCTAATTATTGTACCAAAAAAAATCTGACCTATTGCTGGGTTGCAAAAAAAAAATATCCAAATTAGAAGGGGAAAACTGCGTCTCCTTTAAACATTCAGTGAGGTTCAGTGCACCTTAAATAACAGTGTGGCTGGCCTCTGTTATATTCCGCTTGTCAGCTGCAAACAAGCGTGAAATGTGACTCGGGAGGGGGGCGAGAGTAGCGCTCACATCAGCGGGAGCTCAACGGGGCGCTGGAGTGCGCTTGTTCGGCCAGCGGAATATTTTCTCTCCCTCGGTGTTGTGGATTCAGGGGGAGGCTTCACCCACGCTTGCTCGGTTGCTCCTATTAGTCATCCACCCCCAAGTGAACACAAAACATGCAGCTGCACAGTCAGATCACAACCTCTGCAAATATATAGGAGCGGCGCAGCGGGGCCTTAAGCCTTGGTCGGATTCCAACGTTGAAAATGTGATCATCTGGTCTGGTTTTAGTCAAATGTAAGTCAATAATGTGTGAAAAGTAAAAAGTCTCAAGTTTTAATCATCTAAAAAGTGTCAAGTAATTCCAAGGTTACAACAGGAAAAAATCAAGCAAGCCAAGTCAATTCCCATCTAAATTTGCAAGCAAGTCGAATCAAGTCATGACTTGCTTCAAGCAAGTCACATGACAAGTCATACAATCTTGCTGAGGCACAACAATTTCAGTGGTGCCTTGACCTTACTTCTGTGTTTTTTATAGATTCGCCGACGACCCTTGTGAAGATGAAGCGGATCAGAAAATGGATGGATGGATGTATTTAAAGGGCAAATCAAGTCAAACATAGGGTACTTTTTAAGAATATGTTCTCCCCGTTAGTCTCATCATGGCATTCCAAGGATTGCATTTGTGCAATATGAATTCAGCGGCAAAGTCAACCCATTTTTTTCCTTCTAAGTGTGGCGGCCATTTTGCCACTTGGTGTTCACTGAAATTGACATCACAGTTCTTCAAGGCCTGAGGGCTCATGTAATGACCAACCACGGCTCACCTGTTTTCTGGGCATGGTCATGTGACTTTTGCAAGCTGAGTCCACTGTTGTGAAAATGCACATAGTAATGTCAACAAGCCAGAGTTTTGCAATTCACGTTAGTCGTGTTCCATGACAACTCAGTCCTCTTGAGCCTTTCATATGTTTTAGCCAAGCAAGTCCCAAGTCCTGAAACTGGCGACTTACTGGCATCTTACTAATACGACGCACAGTGCGACACCTGAATAATGACAGCCATTAGGGCAGAAGAGGAAAACAGTGATGAATGTGCCAAGGCAAAGTTGATAAAGAGGAAAAAGCACTCACTGGAAAGAGGTAATGAGATTAGAGCTGAGTGCTACATTTATAACGAGCACGCTGCTGTTGACTGTTCACTCGTCCGAAAGGCATTCCCTTGATTCCTGTCACTATTCAAATGAAATACCTGTCAGCCAGCCCGAGGACAACATGCGCATCAACAATACGCTTGGCTTGTTGCAAACTGCTGCACAGCTCAATTCATCGCATTGGTGGTTTTAAATTAAAACTCAGCGTGAACGCTCAAAGCCGCCAAATATCCTGATGACTTTCTTATCAAGAGAAGCGCATGACTTTTCGCAGTTGTTGGGGATATTATTAACTGTAGACCATCCATCCATTTTCCGATCTGCTTTATCCTCACATGGGTCGCTCACACTCGAACCTAGGAACAATTTTGAACATTGTAGTTACGGTTTGACTTGGACGGTTGTTATGAATTTTGAGAAACCATATAAAATTTTAATCACCTCCGCATATTACATACACAGCGCATAACAAATGGATGAATAACAAGTTTCTAAAATCAGAAGTCAAGAAAAAAGTCCGCTATTGTGGATTACATATGATAATTTGAAATGTTGGTTCAGACTTTAGCAAGCATCATGGAACTTGAGATGCTTGTTTTGCTTTCACAGGCAACATAAAATGATGTGGCGGGCCAGATCTGGCCCCCGGGCCTTGACTTTGATATCAGTGATTTAGAGTGTTCGATCAGCCTGCCAAGCATGTTTTTAGAATGTGGGAGGATACCGGAGTACCCGGAGAAAACCCACGCAGACACGGAGGAGAACATGCACATCGAGAAGCCGGAGATGGAATTGAACCTCTGCACTGTGTGTCCGACGCGCGAACCACTGGACCAACAGGTCACCATTTATTGGAATTCAACAGTTGGTGAGCACAATGGTGGGCACATTTTGGCACCACAGGGTCATAATTTAATCTTCAAACAGATGGAGTGGGTCAGTGGTTTTCAACCTACTTAAGCACCGCCATCATGACCAACTATAGTAGCGTACTAGCCCGAAGTGTATATTCAAAATAAATAAATAAATAAAAAACCTGCACCTGTGAAGGAATAATTATGTATTTTAGTAATCATACATTTGTATATTAAGAGTGAAGAATTGCTTATGCTTGCAACGAAGAATACTTACGCTCTTTGGAAAGATATGATCATACTTAACCTAATAAAGAATGCCTTGTGCATTGTGTGACAATTAGGGGACACAACCACCTTTCCGAGAATATGGTTGGAAAGAGAGTCACAACAAGAGCAAAGTCGGACGTTGATGGAGCTGTCAACGCCGGCTGCAACTTACCTGGTGTTTTTTCTTTTTTTAATGATTTAACACATGTATGTAATTTTCGCTGACGTACACACACATAGTCAAACAAATTGAATGTGTTTTCAACAGCCCTCACTCTTGAGGTTGGACACAACCATGTATTAGACTCCCAATGAGAAATAATGAGAGGGCGATCGGGAAGATCCGTGGGTGACGTGCAAAGAACTAAACCTACCACTTCTCTCCGATCCCCCTCATGTGATTGGTATCAGAATCGAGTGGCTTTATTATGAATGTCTAAGGGATAACTCTGACATACAGTTTGAACATTATCTCTGTGCTTAAATACAATCGTTGAATAATGACTCCACTAAAATGTATTGCACAAAGCATGTTTTTATAATGTGGGAAGAAAGAAACAAGCCGATTTTCAAAACCACTTTGGGGCACCGGTGCTAATCACTGGGCCACTATGTTTCCCCGTGTGGAGGAAGTCTTCCGGAAATAATCATGTATCAACAAAAAATATATCAAACCGCCTAGCTCCATACTGTGTACAATCTTTTAATTAGAATCGCTCATTCATTGCCTCACGTCCTCACATGCTGTTTGAAGCTCATCCTGTGATCATTCTCACATGCATGCAGATACATTTAATGTATATTTGATTATTCCAGAGAGACTTTCTAGGTCGGCGCCAGTGAATTCAGTAACAATGAATTGAGGACAGGAAAAAAAAACACTTACTCAGCATTCAGCTCACTAGAGTCAAATGCAGATCTAGTTAGATTCACTGGAATGGATGACTGGGAGTATGTTTGAAATTTGATTCAATATAAGCATTTGTGGAATGTGCCGCTGTCTGAGATGCACTCTTTGTAGCTATTTTTAGCCCCCTCAGAATATAGTACTTCAAAAAGTCAAATGTTTGGTCATTCGTTTGGTAATACCAAGTCAAAAATTTTGGAAAAAAATATGCATCATAAGTCAAAGAATAATTATTATAAACTTTGAGAAAAAACACTTATGTTTCTTTCTGCAGGAGTTCATTGCATATTCTTCGGCTTTTTGTTTTGGTTTTATGGAAAGATGGTATACAGGGAAAATATGACGATGGCTAACAATTTCAAACCAAGTTCAAACAATGAGCATTTTGCTTTTTCTCATATTTTTGTGCTGTGGTTTTCTTTTTGGGTACCAGCTAAGGCAGAAAAAAACTAAAACAGAAAATTTAATTTATTGTGACAGTACATGTGCAATACAAATAGTCCAATATAAATGTTCTACTTTATTTTAACAAGACCATCAGTTAGCATCTGTTTGAAATCGCTCTGCAAACACCGCCCTGTTCCCTTTTGGTTCTTTCACACTGCGGCAATGCAAACCAAACTTTAACGTCGTCGTATAAGGCTTTATCAGCCTGTATCAGGGAGTTCTGTACCACATACTCCCAAAGCACAACCCTTCTCAATTGGTACCATAGTCCCAGCTTTGTCTAGTCAAAGCTTTATGACCTTGGACACCAGCTCAAGCTTTGTTCCTTGCGACAGAGGTGACATTCTTCATCCCTCAAATCAACTTCGGTAGCCGGGGAATCGAACTGCCAAGATCCCCTGCCTCCGGCCGCAGCCCAGCTCACATTGCACCCGAGCCCTATGGTCCTTCCCTCAGGTGGTGAGCCCTCTAGGCGCCCCACCTCCAGGCCTGGCTCCAAAGGCCAGCCCCGATGACCCATGTCCGGGCAAGGGAAAACATTTCAATCGTAGGGTCTTTTGAGTTGTACTTTGTCTGGTCCGTCACCTTAGTCCAAACAACTGAGCACCTAAGATCATTGGGACACACAAACCCCTCCACTAAGGACACAGCTCGGGGAAAGGTACAGAGGACATCACCCATACATTTAGTAAAGGTTGTTTGTTTGGGCCTGGAACATATAACTGGAACTTTCCTTTGACGTCCCACAGTGACGTAATCTCTTCTGGTCCAGTGGCTCAGTTATTTCAGCTTCATCACGATGAACTCGAAGGACTTTGTACTGACACTCGCCTTGTTTGACAGACTGATTCCACATCCCTTAACAGGGGTCGGCAACCCAAAATGATGAAAGAGCCATATATGACAAAAAAAAAACAAAAACAAATATGTCTGGAGCCGCAAAAAAATAAAAGCCTTCTATAAAACATGAAACACATGCTGTATGTATGTAGGAGACTGGACTGTCTCAGATTTGTTTGTTATTCATTCCTTTGTTGTGTGTTTACAAACGCCCCCATAGAATTTATTTTGTGATTTCCTCGCTTGATTTTTTTGTTTTGGTGCATCATTTTCGCCTTTCTTAGTGTCAGTGAAGGGATCATGAATTTCCGTTTTTCGGAGGCTGTCATTGAATGCCTCTCGAGTCGAACAAGAAGAGAGAAGGCACAGAGTCGGATGCAGACGTTTCTGTGTTTGGTGAGACTGTTAAAACAAAAATAAAGTGTATGTTTTAAAAAAACAACAACACAGCTCTCCTTTTTCGGAGCTGCAATATGTATCTATATCTATTTGAGCTATATTAGCCTACTATCAAAATCTTTTTTCCATTTTCAAACATTTTTGAATAAAGCTCCAGGGAGCCACTAGATGTCGTTAAAAAGCCGCATGCGGCTCTGCAGCCGCGCCTGCCTTAACCCAACTCGGCCCTCTGGAGTCTGCTTATGTGTGTTTGTGCGTTGTAAATCTTCCCGAGACCCACTCTCAGGTCCAAGTGGGGCAGTTGAAAAGCCAACCAGGGACACAACAGAGCTAACATCATGAATCAACATGAGGCAATGCAAATGCTCCGGCCTCCCTCTGTGGAATTTGCATGTTCTCCTTCGGCCTGCGTGGGTTTTCTCCGGTTTCCTCCCACATTCCAAAAACGTGCATGGCAGGTTAATGAAAAACTAAATATTGTCCCAAGATATGATCGTGAGTGCGGATGGTTGTTTGTCTGTGTGCGCCCTGTGATTGGCTGACAACTGGTTCAGGGTTTCCCCCGCCTGCTACCCGAAGACGGCTGGGATGAGCATGAGCACACAGGTGACCCTCGTAAGGATAAGCGGATATAACAATTGGATGAATGGATGGATAATTCAGGCTTTTCACACCAAAATGAAAAAATGTTCACAATAATGTTCTCAAATTTAAGAAATTTTTAAAATAATTCTCTCTGCTTTATTAAACAACTCCAACTATTGTTTCAACTCCTAACTATCAAAATGGTCATCTCATGAAGGATCTTAGGAACTATTCCCATTTCAATGATTCCTGCGTTTTTCAAAATAAATTATGAATTATTTATTTATTTTTCACATGTTCTTCCAACTTCTACATTTCTTGACTAATGTAAACCATTTCCTCTTCAAAATAGTCAGTTCATGCAGGTCATCTTGGCAGCTTTTTTACATTTCCAAGAGGCAAATTAATGATGTCTTCTTCCTTCCACATTTTTGATAAGTTCTTCAAAATTAGACAATTGCGAGACTTTCCATTTTGTTGAGGTCAAAGTTTAGATTAGTTGGACAAGGCAAACTCATCTCGCAGAAAATCAAATTTCCATGCTTCAGGCTGCTTGTTGTTTACAGTATTAGGGCCACAGAGAAGGCGTCTAAATTATTTTCTTGTAATAGTGGCACGACATTGTCCTCAAGTGGTTTATTATTGTACTGCACCAAAAGGAAACCTACTATTTTTTTATTCTACCTCTCATGAAAATAAACCCACCAAAAAAAGCATAAAATCAACACATTCATTCATACCAAAGGAACTTCCAGTACATGCGTGCATACAAGTACAAAAAATGAAATACATAAATGCACGATTTAAAATAATGACTCATTTTTGAATGTGTACAAGTCATTATTGAGGGTGTATTTTACTATCATGTAGTGTTGAAATAGAGACATATTTGAGGAAAATTTGCAGTATGCAAACAATATATTCAAAAAAAATGTTTTCGGCTAAAAACGCCTTACTATAAGTGGTCATTTTTTTGGTTAAAAACGACTGACTATATACATGGTTATTTTTTGGGGGTGAAAAACGCCAGACAATACATGGTGTTTTTTTTTTGTTTGTTTGTTTGTTTGTTTTTTAGCACAAAATGCCTTACTATACATGGTTGAGGGCGGCCCGGTAGTCGAGTGGCTAGCACGTCGGCTTCACAGTGCAGAGGTACCGGGTTCGATTCCAGCTCCGGCCTCCCTGTGTGGAGTTTGCATGTTCTCCCCGGGCCTGCGTGGGTTTTCTCCGGATGCTCCGGTTTCCTCCCACATTCCAAAAACATGCATGGCAGGCTTATTGGACGCTCTAAATTGTCCCTCGGTGTGAGTGTGAGTGCGAATGGTTGTTCGTTTCTGTGTGCCCTGCGATTGGCTGGCAACCGATTCAGGGTGTCCCCCGCCTACTCCCCGAAGACAGCTGGGATAGGCTCCAGCACCCCCCGCGACCCTATTGAGGATCAAGCGGCTCGGAAGATATACATGGTTGATTTTTACGCTAAAAATTCCTTACGATACCTGGTCTTTTTTTTGGCAGCTAAAAATGCCTTACTATAAATGGTCGGCGTTTTTTTTGGTTAAAAAACACTTTACTATACATGGTTGTTTTTTCAGTTAAAAATGCCTTACCATACATAGTCAGTATTTTTTTGCCTAAAAATGCCTTCGTTTTCATGGTTGTTTTTTTTCATCTTAAAACGCCTGATATTTTGCCAAATGAGTGACATTTGGCAAAATATGGTTGCCATTGTTTTGTGATGTTTTTTTTTGGTACTATGCTGGCTTTCAAGCGAACTGTGGACGGCATTCCTCGGGGCAATTTTTGCGCTGCTTTCAAAATGTACACGTATTTTGAGATGCTCAAAGATTAGAAATCATATATTAATAAACAAAATATATATATTTTTTTTGAACAAACAGGTACAACAAAGTTGTAATATTAGAGGTAAAAGTACCTCATGGTTTTTTTTCCGCATCCGAATTTCCAGATTCAGGAAGAACGGTGTCCTACTGAGAGAAAGAGCAGAAAGTAAAAACAAACAAACAAATGAATGAATAAATAAATAAAGACATGGTCCTTTTTTTCGGCTAAAAACGCCTTATTATAGATGGTCATTCTTTTCAGCTAAAAACGCCTTACTATACATGGTTGTTTACTTCGGCCAAAAACGCTTTATTCTACATGGTCTTTTTTTTCGGCGAAAAACGGCAAACTATACATGGTCATTGTTGTCGGCGAAAAACGCCTTACTATACATGGTGGGTTTTTTCGGCTAAAAACGGCTGACTATAAATGTTCGTTTTTTTCGGCTAAAAACGCCTTACTATACATGGTCGCTTTTTTCGGCTAAAAGAACGCCTGACTATACTTGGTAATTATTTTCAGCTAAAAACGCCTTACTATACATTGTCGTTTTTTTCAGCTAAAAACGCCTGACTATACATGGTCGTTTTTTTCGTCTTAAAGCGCCTTACTATACATGGTCGTTTTTTTTTGGCTAAAAACGCCTTATTATAGATGGTCATTCTTTTCGGCTAAAAACGCCTGACTATACATGGTCGTTTTGTTTACTAAAAACCCCTTACTATACATGGTCGTTTTTTTTCAGCTGAAATCTTCGGCCAAAAACGCCTTACTATACATGGTCGTTTTTTTTCGGCTAAAAACGCCTTACTATACATGGTCATTTTTTTCAGCTAAAAAAACGCCTGACTATACAAGGTAATTTCTTTCAGCTAAAAACGCCTTAAACATGGTCGTTTTTTTTCGGCTAAAAAAACGCCTGACTATACTTTGTGTTTTTTTCCGGCTAAAAACGCCTTATTATTCATGGTCATTCTTTTCAGCTAAAAACGCCTTACTATACATGGTCGTTTTTTTCGGCTAAAAATGGCTTAATATAGATGGTGGTGTTTTTCGGCTAAGAACGGCTTACGTTACATGGTCGTTTTTTTTTCGGCTAAAAAAACGCCTTAATATACATGGTCGTTTTTTTCGGCTAAAAACGCGTTACTATACATGGCCTTTTTTTTCGGTTAAAAACGCGTTACTATACATGGTGGGTTTTTTTCGGCTAAAAAAACGTCTGACTATACATGATCATTTTTTTCGGCTAAAAATGCCTTACTATACATGGTTTTTTTTTTCAGCTAAAATTTTCGGCCAAAAACGGCTGACTATACATGGTCCTTTTTTTCGGCTAAAAATGCCTTACTATACATGGTCATTTTTTTCAGCTAAAAAAACGCCTGACTATACAAGGTAATTTCTTTCAGCTAAAAACGCCTTAAACATGGTCGTTTTTTTCGGCTAAAAAAACGCCTGACTATACTTTGTGGTTTTTTCCGGCTAAAAACGCCTTATTATACATGGTCATTCTTTTCAGCTAAAAACGCCTTACTATACATGGTCGTTTTTTTCGGCTAAAAATGGCTTAATATACATGGTGGTGTTTTTCGGCTAAGAACGCCTTAATAAACATGGTCGTTTTTTCGGCTAAAAACGGCTGACTATACATGGTCATTTTTTTTTTCGGCTAAAAACGCCTTACTGAACATGGCTGTTTTGGGGGACTAAAAACGCCCTACTGTACATGGTCGTTTTTTGTTTTTTGTTTTTTTTTAGCTAAAAATGCCTTACTGTACATGGTCGGGGGGGGGGGGGTTCGTCTAAAAATGCCTTACTATACGTGGCCGTTTTTTAACCTAAAAATGCCTTACTGTAGATGGTCGTTTTTTCGGTTAAAAACGGCTGACTATCCATGGTCATTTTTGTTTGTTTTTTTAGCCCAAAATGTGCGGTCGATTTTTGGCGGTTAAATAGGCCATGGTCGTTCTTTTCAGATAAAAACGCCTTCCTATAAATGGTCGTGGTTTTTTTCAGTTAAAAATGCCTTACCATACATAGTCATGGAACTTTCCAGTGCACAGTATACAATGGAGATTTTGATTCCAAAGTTTGCTTAATTCTTAAATACTTAATATATACCAATGAGTCAGTCATAAGGTGCTTTTGAGGCACCACCATTATGATGAAATTAGAATGGACATGATCAAAATGATTCGTTTTGACCATATAACACCTTGTAGACAAAAAATGACTTTTTTTTCTTTTAATTTTATTATCACACACTGTGGTTCAACACAGCAGTCCGTGGGTCACGACAAAATCATGAGAATCCCAAGAGAAAAAATTATGTATTCAAAATGAACGAATCACAGCATACTAAATGGTGACATTGAACAAAGTCAAAATATGATTCGAGACAAACATCTGGACGTATTGCAGATATCAATATCAGCAGTAGAGGGCAATATAACACCACTTAACAGCACCCTCAGGCAGCCCTTCCAACAGGAGTACTCTTTATTTTGATCCGACTCGACCTGAGGAAGCTTCCCAAAATGAGCTGCGTGCACTTATTAACCTCCGCAATGTCAATCATATTGCTCCAAAGGAAATTGAATGTTAATATTGCATTAGTGGAAAACCTTCCCGTAAACCCTCCCTTGATCTCCCCCTGCATGGATTGAGATGATTTTGTGGTGTGATTTTTGCTAAACACACGGTGACGTATGGCGGACTGTGAATTACCTCGTGGTTTGCAGTGTAAACATCTGGATCTTCCACAAATCTGATCTATCATAGCCTCTTTCTCTTTCTCTCTCTCGGAGGATTAAATAGATTTGCACTTAGAGGACTAATCCTCGCTCAGTTGCATGTCTTGGCCTCAATAAATGAATTTGGATGTAACTTTACAGATGATGGCAACGCTCAGCTAGTACTGAAAGCATGCTGTTGCAAGTTTAGTGAATCCCGTTGGTTGAAATGTGATCCGAATCGTACAGATTTGTCGGCGTGAATGTTTTTAAAATGCACGAAAACCATTCGGTTTTCGCCACACTGCAAGATATTTGCAGAGTGGGTTAAAAATAATCAAATTCAGATCAAGTGAAAGTAAAGCAATGTTTTTGCATCATTTAAAAAATGCAACGATTACGATAAATTGGTGTGGATTTGTTCCACGTAATTTTGAATTATTTGCATAAACTGTGAAAGTAATGAAGCGATTCACAAGCTGTATTTTGCCTGCGACTGACTGGCGACCAGTTCAGGGTGTAGTCTGCCCTCCACCCGAAGTCAGCAGTGAGAGGCTGCAGCAAAAGAGCCCTCCCCCACGTCCTTGATCAGGATAAGCGGTGTTGAAAATGGACGGATAGCGAGCGAGAGAGAGAGAGATAGTTTTTTATTGTAAAAAACAATCATTTTAAAATGATGCCATCGTCTTCTTCAATAGTTTCCCTTTAATTTGTATTTATTTTTTGTTGTTGTTTGTTTTCAAATACCCGTTATTTGCTGCATTTACTCGTACTGCATTAAAAAGATAGATGTGAATTGTAAAGGAAACATGTTTTCATGTCCGTTTTCCTTTTTAAACTTACATTTTTTACAGATAACGTTAGAATGTTTTTACGATATTTTATGTATTTTAATTTATCAGCATGTGGGTATCCAAAGGACTGCGTTGTGTTTGGTGTTGGTGTTTATGTGTCTGCAGGTTCATTCTATCAACATTTTAGTCATCCTCTGATACGCTTAATGCAATCCCTGAGCCAAAGCTAACCTTCGGTTTCCACTCAGAGAAATGAATCCTGTTTACATATCTGCATAATTTAACAAAGCAGAAGACTTTCTAGAAAAGATTCGTGAGCTGAGCGAAGTGGCCTTCGGGTAGCTTGATACAAAGATATTTGAACACGAAGGAAGGGTGTGAAATCAAGCTGTCATTCTTTGGCTGTAGATAAGAGCACGGATGAGCAGTGTAAGTGTTTGTTGGCTGTTAAAGTGATTTCAAATCAGACGCTCTCTGCTTGTGGCTGTTTTCGCTCTCCGTGCTCAGCCCCTCCCCCTCCCCTCCAATTTCATCTGAAATTGAAGGCTCTCAACCTCGACGGATTATAGGAGTTAACCCAGGCATGCAACTGGGGTGGGGGTGGGGGGTGAGGGGAGGGGGGCGTTGTGCTAATGAGGCGAGCCGACAGAGCATCAACAAGTAGCTTCTGGGACGAGGGGGCGATTTGTGCGTCAGACCAGTTGGGGCGCAAGAAGAGTTCGACGACAGACACCAGAAAGTCACATTTAATAATAAAAGATTATTTCTTTTTGGATGCTTTATGTGTGATACATTTTTGGAAGTGAAACTACTCAAATGTTGTCATGTAATACATCAGTTATATACAGCAGTGGTTCTCAAACCGAGGTCCGGGGACCCCATGGGGTCCATTAGCCTTAACTTGGGGTCTGGAAAATAATTGGGGGAAAATGTTGTAGCATCTTTTATGTGTTTACCTGCATATGAGGACCAGTGTGCCAATAAAACACACATAATATGTCAATTACTCCTCCCTACCTCAGCTCTCATTTGATTTTGACACATCTGACAATCATGCATTTCTAGTTCTCACACTTCTTTCTCATGGAGAGATGTGCAGGAGACTCAATTTATTCATAATGCCTTGGAAGCACAAAAGTTTCGAACATGTAGATAAACCACTGCCTTTGCAGCTTATGAATGGGCACCATGTCTTTGGCAATGTTCAGCACAATGATTACCTTCAACTCTCATTTTGTCATGCAGAAAATAATGTTGAAAATTATTCCGCTCATATTGTCATTTTCTTAATGGGAATTAAACTTGCTAGACGTTTTTTTTTTCCAAGAGCGATCAAAAATGTTGCTTAATATAGCATCCAAATCGTGAAGATGGCAACACTTACTAGTGGGAGAGTGGTCCACGTAAGCTAGCTACAATAGATTAATATGGACTTTAACTCAGCTGAATTTGGGAAATTTCTTTCATTGAAACAGGTCAGAATTATTTAGGTTAAAACTCTTGAAAGATGAAAAGCATTTCCCATGCCATTTAGCTCTCTGTAGTTCTCTGTATGAATGGTGAATTGGTGTCAAGATTATGAGGGGATTCTTCTATTTTGTTTTTACACTATCAGGGGTTCCTGGACCCAAAAACGTTTGACAACCCCTGAGATGCAGCATGACACAGAACAACAATGATGTTCCTCCTCCTTTAAGAGGACCGTCGGCAGGATGGTTTGCAATGAAATTGTCACCATTCAGGATGTAAAAAGCAAAATATTTGGAAGTAGACCAAAAAAAAGTGCAACTGCATCTTCTGTGTAGCAATGATTCATCCTCATGAGAGTCCAGATACAGGGCGCTTTAGAAGAGCCAATGAGAGGTGAGTGCCCTGCCTTTGAGTGTTCAGTCTTTAAGGGCTGTGCACCTCCTCGGCGGGACTCCGAGGTGCACCGGTCTTCTCCTGCTCGTCCTTGTCCAGTCTGTCGTGACAAACCGTCCCGAGCACTTTGGCACTGTGCTCCTGTGCTTTGGCCCTAAGGGCAGCGATGCTGTTCTCTCTCAGTTCCTCTTTAGAAATGGCTGACTCGCACTTCGGCCTCCTCTCCTCCACCTCAGAGTCTTCGGCCCTCTGAGAGCTGGGCCGCGGCGGCGGCGGCGTCTCGTCACAATTGGCGGCCGCCTGTTGAGGGGGCGCCGGGGTCTCCATGGATTTTTTGTGCATCCCTGCAAAGAGTTGCGGGCATTCAGATTTAGAATAGCGTCTGTTGATTGGTAAGCCATCTTGAACTGGAAACAGCAAGCAAAGAAGGTTGTGGTTTAGAATAGATTGTTGCAAAGGACAACAGCTGTGAAGGAACAAGCTTGGAGGGTGAATGGAGTGAGGGAGTCAATGGAATGGAGAACATGCAACATTAGGTTTTGCTGAAAACATAAAGGATGATTTGCTACGCGTACCATTCAAGTAATACTGAATTAAATGTTCAAACCGTGCATAATGAACTCTTTTTAATCCAGTCCAGAACATTTGTAAGGGACAATGCAGTTATTTTCAGGTTTTAACTTTTGTGTACCGGTACTTTATTTTCTAACATTTATTTGGGTAAAATCCATTGCTCTTAAATGCAATAAATTTAAACATTGCAGTTTTGAATTTCTTTATTTTTAAAAATAACACGTTCAAACTGGGCGCCACCATGGTCGACTGGTTAGTACAGAGCTCGAATATGGGCTGTGTGAAGTTTGCATGTTCTCCCCATGCCTGTGTGGCTTTTCTCCGGGTACTTCGGTTCCCCTCCCACGTTCCAAAACATGCACCACGGGTTAATTGAACATTCTAAATCGTCCCTCGGTGTGATTGTGAGTGCGGCTCATTGTTCGTCAATGTGTGCGATGCATACCTGTCAACATTTCGGAGCGCCAACCTGTATAAACTACCAAAAAATCCTTATAAAGAGCAAAAAATCCTTATAAAATACCAAAGCATTTTATATGTCAAAATAACAGCAGAAAAAACCCACAAAATTTTCAATGATATTTATTGTAGATCTCCATAATACAATGTCTGGTTAATGTCTAATCATCATTCTACTTAGTGGCATTACTGTGTTCAGAGTTGAACCAACTCTGAACAACTCCAAATCATTTGGAGTTGGTGAAAAAAAAAAACGCAACATTTTTAGAATCCGTATGATTTTTGCGATACGACCACATACGTAAGATTCACCACAAAATCCGTATGAACTATGGGTAAACCGTATGAGTTGACAGGTATGGCTATGTGATTGAGTGGCTTGCAAAACAGTTCAGGGTTGCATGAACCCCTGGCTCCATGTGGATGAGCGGTTCAGATAATGGATGTTTAATGTTTAAGTGGATGGTTCTAGAGACAAGTACCGGTATATAAAAAGAAAGAAAGAAAATAACGTTTAAGTACCACTGCCATAAGGCTAAAATTCTTATGTCGGTAGGAAGGAAGGTAGGCACTGCACTAGCAGTGCAAGCAGCAAGCAGCTATTTCATATATTTTTGTGCATTCGTGCAAAGTGCTGCGGCCATTCAGATTTAAAATAGCGTCTGCTGATTGGTAGTTTAGTAGGACAGAAGGAAAGAAGGAAAGAAGGGAGGGTGGAGGCAAATGATGAATATTCTGTGTCAGTGATGGAAGCAGGGATCGGTGGTTGACCACACGAGAATGAGGAAGAGAAACCTGAGGAAAGTGACCCACCTAGTAACCAGGGGGCACAGGACTCCATGATGCCATCCTTGGCCGACTTGAGGATGGACTCCGGCAGAGGGATGGAATGCCTGACCATGGCTCCGTAGAGGCCGTACTCAGCCATGACGGTGCTGCGACCCCAACACTTCTCTCTCTTCCTCCACTTGGCTCTGCGGTTCTGAAACCACACCTGGAAGGACACAAAATGTTTCTTTCTGTACTAATAATTTGCAATTGTTTACCATTGCACTGCTTTATAATGACAATTGTTCGAATAGAATCTTAAGTTAAGTCGAATTCCCACTAACTTTCAAGCAAGTCAAGTCACTACTTGCGATAAGCAAGTTCCGAGTCAGGTCATACAATCTCCATCCGTCACAACCTATACACCATTCGCACATTAGCCACGTTGCATGAAGTATCTGTAATTGTGTTTAATAGGTCCCCAACCAATCTCACGGTGTTCTGTTTCTTGACAGGGAACTCACTCATTCAGTTTAGCATTTCACCTATTCATATGTGATTCAAGTCGATACTTATATTAAGTCTAGTCTCATGATACCAAGTCAAAGTCAAGTCTTTCAAGCCAAGCAAGGCAAAAGATCGG
The DNA here is from genome assembly GCF_025434085.1 of Hippocampus zosterae. Lineage (NCBI taxonomy): Eukaryota > Metazoa > Chordata > Actinopteri > Syngnathiformes > Syngnathidae > Hippocampus > Hippocampus zosterae. The sequence goes on along the minus strand of NC_067464.1, from coordinate 12,063,633 downwards.
CGATTTCAGTCTGACTCGAGTCAAGTCGTGTAACTTGGGGACTCAAAATATGGTTGATGATAAACTGTGTTCAGCATGGCAATGATGACTACATTCTCAATCATTATGGAAACAGCGATGTGGAACTCGTTTACAATGATGGACCGGTAAAGGATTGTACACAGTGGAGCTGGACATAATGACCAATTAGTGGATTCACTGATCAGTCCAATCGTGCAGAATCAATCGTTGATTAATCACGTCTTGAAGCAATTGAGGCAAAATGGAGTGCAATACTTGGATGGAAAGAGCTACGGTGCTCCTGATTCAGTCTAGTTTGAGGCCCGGAGAAGGAGAAATTGGCAGCTGAGGCTTACACCCATGCAGCATTTTTCTGCTCAACACTTTTTATAACACTGAAATTGGAAACAAGAGTTCTAAACATTCAGTGTGTGAATTCTCCTATCTCTCAATGGTAACCGTCCCCTCAGATGTAAAATTCATGGAAACGAGTTAAACCCAGACCAAACAAAGTGACGTAGAGCCAAAATAAAGTTAGAATGTTTCTCACAATTCTCAAGAAGAACAATTACAGTGAGAAATGTTAAAGGTGACTTTTTAATAACTGCACACAAATAGACGACTCACTGGAGGACTTGCTTCAACCTAGGTGGGGTTGGCTCGGGGGGAGCAAGATAACCTGACTTCCCTATCCCCGGCTACGTTGTTCAGCTATTCCGAGGGATCCCAAACATGCCCACGGCAACCTAGAGATGTCGTCTTTCCAACCTGACTTGATACTTTCTTGATGTCTCTTCCCATTGGGATGTGCCTGGAACACCTCATCGAGGGGGTGTCCACGAGGCATCCTAAACCGATGCCCGAGCCACCTCACGAGGCTCCTCTCGATGCGAAGTAAATTCATTTAGGCCACTTGAAAGCGTGATCTTGTTCTTTCAGTCTGAACCCACAGATCATGTTCATAGGTGAGGGTGGGAACGAAGTTCAACCAGTAATCGAGACCTTCCTCATTCAGCTTAGCTCAGATCCACCTGTATATCTCCCTTTCCATCCTCCCCTCATTTGTGAAGACCCCGACTTGATTGAGCTCCTCCACTTGGGGGCAGGTTCTCATCCCCGACCTAGAAAGGTCACCTCACTCTTTCCCGACTGAGGACCCTCATCTCAGATTTGAAGGTGCTGATTCTCGTCTCAACCGCTGTCAACCGCTCCAGCAAGAGTTAAAGTCGGCAGCCTGATGGAGCCATCAAAACCACATCACCGGCAAAAAGCTGAGATGTAATTCTGGGGCCATCAAACTGCTGGATCTTCCAGGGTGCACGGAACTTTCCTCTGGTGAATGCACGCGCTGCTTTGACGTGATATGTTGTTTCCAAGAAATATCTCAAAATGTAAAGTGTGACATCAAGCCCCAGTCTTCCCCTATTGTTTATTATCCGTGCACACAGAAATGAGAGTGTGTTCCAGGTTGATTTTTAAGAACTTTGTAAAGAGAATTATCAAATTATTAAACTTCAATACTTCAATGTGTTTTCGCAACAGCTTATCTGGCATTCAGAAAATGGTCATTAATCCTTCGTCAATGCTTCAGAGAAAAGGGAAAGTTGAATTTTGGCAGCGGTAAATCTCATATCTGTCAAGGTTGTTTTTGACCTCTGACTTCTGTTCCTTGAGTGGAGCAAAATGGGATCATTCTCATTTCCCCCATGACCTTTTGAAGACCAACAGGTGCATTTTTTTTCTGGAAAAAAATGCAAATATGGTGGGGAATAGACCGTTTAAAGGACTGATTCAAGGCCCCCTGTTCCCCATTGTCCAATAAAAATACATAAAGTACATCCCCTGGAGTGTTTTACTGTTTAATGTTTAACTGTTTACATTTGTGTCAAAGCGTGATAATTTGGGTGTTTCTATCGCGGTCAAATGGCCAAACACTAATCATGTTGGTGACATTTTTGTTGAGAGGTGTGGCAAGAATTTCTTTCAATATTCAAATCTGTGCCTTGGCTCCACAGAATTTGTGGAAACAATACGACCTTAAGATGACGTGTAAGGTAAAAGCTTGACGTCAAAGGGAGCCGAAAGCTGCTGCCAGGAGGAGAAGGTACCCTGGGGCACACCGCCGTCTGATTGAAAAATAAGTTAATTTCAGGCTCGATCGATGGCGGCCAGGCGGGCAAATATCACGGGAAATTAAACTAGCGGCACCCGGGGGAGCAACGCTATTGACCCGTGCTAATAAATTCAATGTAGTTATTTCATTTGAGCTCCGCACCTTGCGTGGCAGCCCCCACCCAAGCCGGTTTCATTTAACTAATTACGCTCAATGAGCAAAAATTGGGTGTTAATTTTTATTTCGCAGAGGAGCCGCCTGATTCTATTTATGTATTTATGTATATATTTGCATCTGGTATTATTTATTGGGAGATGTCGCGGGGCCTTAATGAGAAACGAGATTAAAAGGCGGGCTTGTGCAGGCAGATGGATGGTGCAGGGGTCACGCCGCAATCTTCTCCCGCCTTGATCGCTTGATTAGGTCGTTAGTGTCTGCTCGCACACAACAAATTGTTTCACTTTCCAAGTGAGCCTGATGAGAAACGATGTGTCCAGGGCTGGGGGAAGGCATCACTCAGCTCTCTGAGAGATGAGAAACGTCAGCGTGCAAAATGCACGGGCGGGAAACGTGTGCAAACATCGCCTCTCAAAAACCTGGCATTTCGCTTACAGGCCAGAACATTTGGTACACTAAGATCAATTTTACTCAAAGAAATTTGCGGATTTTGCAATTGTTGCGCTTGTCGTTGGTACCTCTCGCATACTTAGAAAAAAACCCCACATATTGGAAACAGCTGATGCTGAGGACGGACAACAACCACAACCAAACATTCATTGTTCCTCTGGCAGTGTTAATCAAAACTGAGTGTTATGCTTTAAAAGGTAAATTTTAGGCATCACTCTTATAATGTTTTGCAAATGCTCCAAATAAAGTGTTGGGTGAAAGAGCAATCTTTAGGTTATCGTCTGTAATGGATAAAGAATGTTCTTTCACACTGTATTTGCACGCGCACACACACACACACACGCGCACACACACACACACATTATGTTTTTAAATGATTTATAAAGTAGATTCTCTCACTATTGAAGGGGAAACACTGATGATCAAACATGCATCCAACATCTCTCATGGTCATGTGAAACGAACTGATCTAAATAACATTGCATGTTCCTAATATTTTGCTTCATATATTATATATATATATTTTATATATATATATATATATATATATATATATATATATATATATATATATATATATATATATATATATATATATGGCTGCAAGTAACAATTATTGAATTACCCTTATATTATATTTATATATTTATAATATTTTATGGTCCAACCATATGTGAAATCGGGACATTATTTCCAAATTACGATTCAGTTACTACAGTCTCTTCCTTGTCAGAAAAGAGGCAAACGACGTGGATCACAGTTTTTTAAAGTCAAAGCAGATATTTGCACATGTGTGATGTCAACGCAGGGATCATCAGTCATCTTTCATGGAGGAATGCAAAAAAAAGAGATTTGTTTTTTCCCCTGTTTGAGAGGCTGAAAATTAAGGATTTGGACAATTTAAAATCAAACAAGGTCTCCAAGCGATTGATTGACAATCAGAATACCTATACATTAATTTGATAGTTGACTAGTTGTTAATCGATGCATCCCTAATGTATACAATAAAATTTATACTTAAAAAAACATATACACGCAACAGTGATAAAGAGATGATTTATATATAGGCAAAAAGATGTGACTTCAAATTCAAAACAAATCAACAGGTGACTGGAATTTATAATCGAGCTTTAAAACAACAGCCTCAAAGTGAGGTCTATATATACAGTATATATGTACATATATATACAGTATATAAAGATCTAGATTTTTTTAGACTTAAAAAGCTGCTACATGCTGCAGAGGAAAAATGATATTGGTGCAGAATTAGGAACATATTTGATTTGAAATAGCGTGTGGGAATGTTTTCATATAGGCCTGCGTGTATTTTCGTTGTGTGTGAGTGAGTCTGACCTGTATTCTGTCTTCGGGTAATTCTGTTTTCATGGCCAACATCTCTCGTGCGTATACATCTGGATAATGGGCCTCGTTAAAGGCCTTCTCCAGCTCCTCCAGCTGGTACGAGGTGAATATGGTCCTGTTTGGACAAAAATACCACGCTTAATTCATGCACAAACCGATCCACCCCAGTCCCTATTTTTTTTCGAATTGCATATCTAAATTGAAACATAAAAATATACTTGGGGGGAGGAGCGGACCGTGATCTCAAGCACCGCATCGAATTAGAACAAATATTTTCTGAGAGGGAAAAAAGAAAAAAAACCCCGATCATGCTCGTATGACGCATCTAAAAAATGTTTACTATATCTCATGTATTAAAAAAAGACGAATTTGGTCGTTTTTTTCTTTAGAATTCGTTATGGCACAGGAAAGGCGAAATTGATTGAACAGCACACAATTTAAAAGGGTTATACCGAAATAAATTGTCATTGAATATAAAGTATTTTTTCGTTGTTTGTTTGGATTGTTTTGTTTTCAAAGCAGATTTTAAATACTGAAATGATCACTGACCTGTGGCGTCTTTTCTTGCGTTTCTTGCTCTGAGCTATTGAAGACTTTGACAGTTTCCTTTCACTGGAAGACAAATCCTCCGAGTCTGCACAAGGAAAATGACAGTACTGCATTTGATCAGACATGCAATCGCGTATTTGCTTCATATTTTATGTGGGGCGAGAAATGATCGTCTGTTTGAAATATTAATTTAGTACAATTCATTTCATTTCATTCAAAACACGGCTCTACCTCTGACTCGAATGCGCGTTGTGTTTTCATCCTGTGGTGTCAGTGTTTCCGATATTGTCTTGCCAGATATAAACGCATGATTATTTTTTAAAAATATATATCTGATCTCCACCATGAACTAGTGAAAAGAGAGGCTGACCGGAGCTTGCAGACTGCCCGGCGTCCATCCGCCCTGCAGAAGAGGTGTTATGCGGCCGCAAGTGAACATCCTGCTGGTCCAGCACGCCCTCCAAAAAGGCGGGCTGGCGGTAAAACGCCGGAATCCCACCGGGGCCGATTAATCCCATCCCGACACCCACACCGGCGTGGCCCAGCACGGACCTGGCCGCGATGAGATGCGCCCCTGCCGGCAAGGCGCTCAGCGGGCTCCTCGGGGCCGAGGAGGGCTCCTTGTTGAGTCCCAGGATCTCCTGGATGCCGAAGCCCGTGCACCTGCTGGGCGGGTGGATCACGGTGGTCTTGGCCGGCTGTTGCTGGTGGTTGAGGCTGATGCCTCCGTTTGCACCCAGAGGAGGTCTTCGTGTCTCCACGGGGTTCAAAGTTGCCGACAACACTGCGCCTTGTTTGCCCGTCATGGTGGCTTGGCTTCGGCTGGGATTTTTTTTTAATGGATGTAACAGGCTGCTCCCCAGTGCATGGCCCTCTGTGCACAACAAGTGCATGCGGGGGCTTCTTCACAAAATGGTCCCTTTATCCAACAGGTCCAGAGGCACAGCCCAGCAGCCAATCAGCAGCGAGGATTCAGGATTCCTGTGGATCATCATGGATGCATTTTTTAGCCAGACGCCCTTTTTCTCACACTAATAAAATCTCATGACTAGAAACGCGCGAGCAATTTACGATAGGAAAGAACATATCGTTTAAAATTAGGTGCATTTAATTATCACACTCTTTGGGTTGTTAGACACATTTTCAACAAAACACTTTCTTGCAATGGTTTTTATCGACGCCTAATTGATCTCCAGATGTTGTGTGTGAGTGTATGTGTGTGGTAGATATTCATCACATGCAAATAATCAAAGGCCTTCCACAAAACACGGTGGACCGACGACGTGACGCCAGTGTGCTATGTACGTGGGTCCTGCAACGCTTGGTAGTAATCCCACAGCACCAGTTAAAAGACCAGGCAGAAGAGAGGAAGATGATACATATGTAGGCTCAGTGGGCAAAAAAGGATGGAAAATGGCCAAGTCACATGACATTATAAAATAAAAATAATATTAATAATAACACAACTGTGAACCATACGATTCTCAAAGCAAATATAAGCATATCTGTATAATGTATACATTTGGAAGCAAGGTGGCACAATTTAACTCCTCTATCTCATAGTCCTGTGTGTCCTGTGTCAAAAATATTTCTTCTTATAACAAATACGGAATAAAATGTGGATTAAAAAAAACTCGGTCCATTATCGAATCTTTTCACCAAAGAGAAGAAAAAAAAACGAAAAACAAAACCAAATAAAATAAAATGAAAAGAGGTGTGGCAGAAACATTTCTCAGAAAGGAATCCAATTTGGGAAGGAAAAAAAAATCTCCGCCCATTCCTCCTTTTTATTCACTGAAGAGAGAAAAAAACTGTAAAATATTATGAGCGGACGGGTAAGCAACCTGTGGCCAGTGGGCCACATTGTGTCCGTCTAAAAAGAACAAAAACCTTGAAAGAACTATAATAAACTACTCCAAAAAAATAAAGGGAACACTTGAAGTTACATTGTGCTGTTTAAGTGTTCCCTTTATTATTTGAGCAGTCTCTCTCTCTCTCTCTCTCTCTCTCTCTATATATATATATATATATATGTGTGTGTGTGTGTGTGTGTATAAAGAGAGAGAGAGAGAGATTATCATTGTATATCATCGATTATTATTAATTTAGAGAGGTAGGCAGTATATTGGAGTGCTGTTATTCCACAATTTTCCATCAAATTTGAAATAATCCTCATACAAAATACTAAAACATTCCGTTTCTGAGTAAATGTATTTGTCCTGAGACAAAATCTAAATTGATTGAATGTCTTACTCTACCTCATGCACATGATCATCCATCTATCAATTATCCAAGGTGCTTTTTCTCACGAGAGTCACAGATGTGCTGGAGCCCATCCCAGCTCATTTCGGGCAGTCGGCCGGGTACACCCTGAATTGGTTGCCAGCCAACCGCAGAGCACACATAGATGAACAATCAATCATTCGCACCCACAGTCACACCTGGGGACAATTTAGAGTGTTCCATTAACCTATCATGCATGTTTTGGGAATGTGGGAGGAAACCGGAGCACCCGTAGAAAACCCACGCAGGCAAATGCCACACAGGAAGGCTGAAACACCGTTTCGAACCCTGGACATCTGTACTGTGAGGTGGACGTGTTAACCATTTGACCATGGTGGCATCCCAGTTTGAACATGTTATTTTTTAAAATAGGAAGAAAAAATTGCAATGATTCAATTCAAATGAATGCATGGGGAGAATATGTAAACTCCACACAAGAAGGCCAGAGCCCATGAATCAAACCCTGGATTTTCTGTACTGTGAGGGAGATATGCTAACCGGTCAATCGGGGGCATAAAAATATTATTGGTCAAAAAATGTAAACATAAAAACAAAGTGGAAAAAAAATACATTCTAGACACAAAAAACAGCAAGACATTACATGCAGGGTGGACAACCCACAGCCAGTGGTCCATCAAAATGTTTATTTGTTGGATGGATTTTTTTCTCATAAATCTCCCATTTGGATTTGATAAGAATGGACTCTGCCCCTGATGGTGAATATTTTTTACACCCAGTACTACTACTGTGACTGCAGATAATAACACTAATAAATAATAGACAATAGTTACATGTATTATTTTTCAAATGCACTGTATTGACATTTAAAGCACTTTGGCCCCAATGACTGCAGTAAAGCATGCCTCCTAATGTGTTTTGTCTTGGCAGTGACAGACTCATCAATCCTTTGTTGAGAAAGCAGCCTTTAGTGTTGAGAATTAACAGCGCATTTAAATGCATGGCAGAGTATTTATTTACTATCATACTGACCTCAGGTGCTTCAGCCTGTTGGCATTCTTTGCATACATTAGCATGTCATCTTGAGCAAACAACTGATAAAGTGCAACATTGACTTAGAGAGTCATTGCTGCATGTACTGTACATCCACTGATCCACTAACAAAGTCGTCATTCACATCAAACATTTGGAAATGAGCCGCTGATTTGGAAACAGGAACATATTGGTGCGCCAATTAGTGCCGGTCCTGTTGAAACTAATTAGGGCCTATTTAGTGGAAATTCCATTAATGAAGAGATCAATGTTATTAGGATATGCTAATGACACATGCCGCCTGTTGGGATAGAGCTATCTATTAACACGGAAAGAGATGGGGTTGGCCAGGCACTGGCAGTTACGTGGTGGTCACTCTCCGGCTACCCGACAGAGAAGATAAAATTTAAATTTCCGTGATTGTCCTTCCATTTTCACACGGATGTACCTTAGCTCCCTTGATATTCTGACACAATTAATTTATATTTACTACATATTTAAAAAAATACCATGAAAATAAAATTACAACTGATATCAATACGAAAAGAAGGTGTGGCTCTTACAGTCATTATCAATCAAAATCATTACTTTCAGACAAAGATGGCAAAAGTAGGCAAAGATGCTAAGATGTCATTGTGTACCACATCTTCCACCAGGTTTCACGTCTATTTCGAACCGTGTTTGTTAAATCCAAATCATTTAAATTAAATTTTATGACTTGTATAAAATTATATTACAGGACTAGAAACAAACGCAATATAACCATATCACACCACGTTTGTATAAAAATTCACGTTAAAATGACATCAGAAGTTACTTGTACCGGCCGGCAGCAAAGCATGACGGGAAAGCCTGCTCCGATTACTGTACTGTTACTGTCATAAAGTTATCGTCTGTCCACTAAACTTGTTGTGCACAGGTTTCAAAATAAAAGTTAAAAACAGGAAGTGCGGCGTGAGCCGCCTATTTGTGTTGTTGCCCTGCGATTGGCGCGCAATCAGGTCAGTGCGTAACCCCGTTTACTGTCCGAAGACAGCTGGCATAGGCTCCAACACACCCCTGTGACGATAAACAGATTAGAAAATGGATGGATGGATAGTATTGCTGTTTGAACAGCGTATGACAAAAGAGCCTTATGAAGTGTAAACTGTCTTAGCTGATGTGATGCACACTAGGTTCTTTGTTCCTTTTTGCACAGTTGAACTATTTATTCTCTCAGACTGGTTTAAATTAACAGCGGTCGTGATCTTGTAAGGGCATTTAATTATACATTCGATTTTCATTAACTTCTATATGATTGTCATTGAAGAGAATGCATATATATTGTTGATTGATAAATTAGTGATATGGGATTTCATCATAAAATGCTCTGAAGTAAACTCCAGGGTCGAAAAGGAGTCCAACTCCGGCCATGCCATGAAATCAAATTCCCATATGTAGCAATCTTACACATGAGCTCAAAATACGAACAGGAACAAAGCTTAGCAGCATTTAATGGTGTCGGCTGTTGTTGAAAATTGCTCTCTCTGATTGGCTTTTAGGTAGCAAATACAAATTAGTGCACAAGAAAAAATTAATTGTGAGGAAAGTACACAAAAGCAAAGTAACAAGAAACAAAATGGCGTTTGTAATAAATTAGGCAAAACCATGCTTTTTACTTACTCGTGATCCTGCTTGTATTATGAGTGTGTTGAGCAAGGTAGTACCAGAATCAGAATCATCTTTATTGGCCAAGTATGTAGAACACACAAGGAATTTGTCTCCGGTATAACACGCTGCACTAGTATCATCGTAAACAACAAAATCATTGAACCATTTTAGAGTAACCAGTAGTTTTGTAGTACCATTTTGTAGTACAAGAAGAGTGACTACGTCAGTGACTGTTTAAGGAGTTAATGGCTAGAGGGAAGCTGTTTAAGTGTCTACAGGTTTTGGTGCGCATGGATCTGTAGCGTCTGCCTGAGGGGAGTGGCTGGAAAAGGTGGTGGGCAGGATCCGGGGGACCCAGGAGGATTTTCCGTGCCCTTGTCTTGATTCTTGCAGTGTGCAAGTCCTCAAGAGTGGGTAGGGGGGTGCCAAATTATATGTGTGCATTTAATTTCAAGATACCCCGACTGTGTGGATGGTATGATAAACAATCACTTCTCAGTTACAGCGGAGGTCACAAACATACTTACGCGCACCTTAGGCCAGCAAGATATGTCACTCAGGCCATCCTGCTGAAAGATTCTTGGAAATATGCCCTTGGGAATAAGCAGTGTCTGAACGGCCAATCAATTACAGGCAATTTAATGCCATCCCTGCCCCACATTCTTATCAGTTCATCTGTGCAAGCGTCTTGCTCGTTGATGGAGGCTTGCGCCATTCTCCTGCATGAGCATGGCAGCATGCCGATTTGTATGCAGAGGAGATGTCGCCGAAAGTCTCCAGATTAAGGCAAGCTTTACAGTACGTGGTGTGACTGGTGGTGCCCTTCAAAGAGCATGCAAATGAAGAAGTAAACAGATGCTCTGACTTCTTCTTTTTTTAACATACACAAAATCAAGCAAACCAAAAGTCTGAAGAGGAACAAGAGCACCACCATGTATGATGATGATGATGATGGCATTCTGCAGTGAAAGAAAGTCCCGGAGACGGCTCCAACCTGATGACAGCACCCGTGTGAAGCAGAGTCAGGAAGCAGGACTAAGTGGTCCGCTGCTTTCCCAAAGATATCACCCTCCCCCATACAAAAAACAAAACAAAACCAAAAAAAACGTTTTGCAAGGTCAGCAGCTTTCTCATGGCCCTACCGCAATTAATGGCATGTTTGGTAGCTGCCCGCAGACATTGCTTAATTAGGCGAGGACTTGATTAATTTGCACTAATTGACGGCTAATTTAAGGACTGGGGGGTGAGGGCACATTGGACTGACATTTGTTGGGGCTCAGAGGGTATGTGGGGTTAACGCTTGAACCAACCCCACCAGGCTGTCTGCATGCAGATGAGTGGGCCTGTGGACACTGACCCAGCCAAACGTGGTGACAGGCAATATTGATAGCGTCAGTGTAGTTAGCATGTTAGCACGGCATGCCATCGTCATCATCAACAAGTGTCTGTCATGGTTAACTTGAAACTGGGTGCTACAACAAATTTACTGTACAAATAATCCTTACTTTTATTGACTACACCGGTGAACAGCAAATGTACCTAAATAGATTTTTGATGCTGATTTAAAGAGTGAATTTACTTTTTTTTTGGAGCTAATCAAGCTACTGTGATTTTATTTTCTGTTTGACCTATGAACATTAACGCAACACGAACTTTATCATGTGTTGTAATTTAAAGCTATGTTTCAGAAAAAAAACTTCATAAAATCAATTGCGTCAAATTTGCAAGTAGCAATGATGCTAACGCCGTATATAGGATCGTAAACTTCACAAATGATTGTTTACATTATAAGGCGTACTTATTATTCTTGATTAGTCAATTTCTCAGTCATTCACTGTTTTTTTTATTTTACATTTTGATACACCGTTTGAAATGAATGAACGGTAATAAAATGTTGAATGACTGTATAATTATTTGTTGTCAGTGTCGTTGCTTTAAATATTTTTTTCCATCGCAATTTAAAGCGATGAAAAAAATGTTTACCGGTCTGCGAACAGCATATACTTGTCTCAACCGGTCCGTGGCAGAAAAAAGGTTGGGGACCACTGATCTAAGCTATAAGAGACGAGTACTATTTTAACCCCATTGGGCTGCTACACTAAGACACAGCATCTCTCAGCGGCCTGCTAAATTGTACAAATGATCCGTGTTGTTCAGATGGGTGACCTGGGTGGGCGTGGGAGGTGAAGTCACCGAAGCAGAGGCGGCCTCTGTCCGTGTGAATCAGAAAGACGATTGGGGGCTTATTAGAGGCCCGGGAGGAGTGTAACTTGCTGGCAGCGAGCAGCCAGAGACCGAGCGACATCTCCAGCCGGGAACAGTCAGAGGCATTGTCTTACCTAATTATGGCCGACCAACTTCTTTTTGTTTCCCATTCGGCATGCCTGTCTGATTCTCTTTTTGCCTGACCGCTTGCTCCGACAATGCTGAAGTGTGCTAATTAGAAGAGAAATGGTCCTAGTAATTATGTCAACTTTGATTAAAGGTGACGACAATGAGCAATATTATTTTTGCGCAATGTTTTGTGTATAAGGGACCCTGCTTCCAAAGCTCATTAAAAGAAAAGCGCTGCACTGGTGGCGCAGCGAGACACTTCTTCCTTCGCTAGTTATTGCCCTAATTAAACATTCACTTTCAAACTCAGCTTTTGTCCAAGTTGAATCATGTGAACGCCCCCTTCTCATTCCAAACAGAAAAATGTTTCCCCAAAACATGCAGAACCATTTAATGCGTCGATAAAATGGAAATACGTATAAATAAAGAAGGATCGAACCTAAGCAGACAGTACTTAAGTAAATAAAAATAGAATATGAGAGGACAACAAGATCTCGGACCGCAGCCAGAGAAAGCTTTTCTGCAATTCATCTTTTGATATGACTGGTTTTCTACATTAAAACACTTTTCTTAGTACAGTCAAGCCTCGGTTTTCGAACGTCTTTGTTCTCGATCAAATCGTTTTTCGCCCAAAAATTTCAATTTTTTTATGCCTCGGATGACAACCGAATTTCGGTTCTCGAACAAACTGAGCGCACTTGAATGCGTCACTTGACTACTCTCACCTTCCTTACCCGGGGAATGTTTCCTCGGGTAGACGAGGAAGTGACGCTTCCTTGGTTGGCGTTCCATGGTGAACAGACGTGTTCAATCAAGATTTTTTTTTAAAGAGCGTGGTTTCGGTTTTCGAACAGCCTTCTGGAACGGATTATGGACGAAAACCGAGGTATGACTCTACTTAAAAAAATATATTTTGTGGCAATAGTTAATCAGTTAGTTGGATTCAGCTATTAAAAAATATTTGATGTCATTTCTTCGGCCTCTCCAAGATGTTCAGGAACTTGCCTCTTGTCATTTCCCTAGCTGAAAAAAAGAAGGGGGGTTGGAGGGGAAGAGAAAACAAAATTAAAAGTGTGAGGAAAAAAAAACAGCCACATCAAGACAAGTAAGCACCAAGCTATTTCAGGCAATCTGTGATCAGCATTGGCCTGCAGCTCCATCCATTCTTGAGCCGCACCATTAGTGATGCAAAGCATGAATTTAATACGCGCGGTGTCACCCTGGGAAGGTAATTTACACAAACATCTGTTCACTCACAACACGGTAAACAACATAAAAAAAACCAAAATAAAAAAACAGGAGCCTTGTGATTCGCTTGATTGCGCACGCGTTCTGATGTGTTTGTGCATGAACATTATATATGCAAAGCATCAACAAAAGAAGAGCGGAATACTGAGAGGCAAAATGTCTCCATTTGTTTTTATCACGTCATTAAGGAGCATGATCATGTGTGAGATAAGTGACAGAAAAGAAGTCGATAGTCTCTCACCAATGCTTTTTGACTGCAGCGGGATGCGGACCACTGCATTGGACAACACTTTGTATGTGCTCATACCTGGCCGGAGTTTGTTCCCACCAGAATTGTGTACTATTTTAGATCAAGTAATACTGTAGACTCTTATTAGGGGGAAAAAGGAAAATGGATGTTATAACGGTTATCTTAACCCCTTCAGGGACAACGGTTACCTCAGTGGACAGGTTATTAAGTTATCAGGTTGCATAGGTGTCAAACTCAGGTCCTGGAGGGCCGCTGTCCTGCATGTTTTCCAAGTCTCCCTGTTGCAACACACCTGATTCAAATGAACTGGTTCAATGTCAGGCTTCCGCAGAGCTTGCTGATGATCTGATCATTTGAATTAGCTGTGTTGCAACAGGGAGACTTGGAAAACATGCAGGACAGCGGCCCTCGGGGACCTGAGTTTGACACCTATGGGTTACAGGATGCAAATGAAAACAGCGGTACCCAAATTTATGAATTTTTGTTGTTACACATCCACACCCACATCTACACAAAATGCTGGGTTGTTTTCCTGACCTAACCCACTCTCTGTGAAGCTGATTGGCTTACTTTTAACCAAGGTTGGGTTAATTATTCTGGGCCCAACAGATTGAGTTGACGATTTGATTTGGGCGAGTCAAGATCTGAAGCTTGTCGTAATTTTGGATGCAATTTGTATCACGGAGCAGTTGGATGGGTCCTGTGGGTAACACGGCTGACTTTCTGATAAGGAGAATCGGGGTTTGGATCCAGTAACGTCCAGTTGGCAAGGCCCTTTATGTCAGATGCCGATTCCCCTGCCACAGTGGGTCTCAAGTTTGGATAACAATGGGTGGGTTGTGACAGGAAGGAAATCCAGAGAGAAAAAAGCTGTTCTGGATATACATGCTGTGGCAACGTTTTTCTTTCTTTCTTTCTTTCTTTTTTTTTCAAACACGAAACGAAAACAAATTGTGTTTGGGGGGATTGGAATCTACGATTATGAATGGCATTGAAATAAATTTCGAAAGGGAAAATGGTTTGGTATGACAGTAAATTCAATTACAAGCGTGGTCATCGAAAGACGTCAACTCCGAGAAAGAAAATGCCCTAACCCTCACACCAACTCCTGGCAGTGTGTAAAAGTTTAGCACTTGCGAGACAAACTGTTGGGCGGAATATCCATCCACCATGGTAGCTTGTGGAGTGTATTGCGACAAGTAAAGGCTGGAAAGTTGTCACGTTTTCACCTTTCATTCCGTTTCCTACGACAACGTGGCGAGACAACTTGACGCTCCTGACTGCTATCGTGTTAAACAGAAACAACGGAGCAATTGTTCGCTCAATAATTCCTAATAACAAATCAAATCCAAATACACCAAATGTTGCAGTGTAAAATGTATGCTTACTAACTATATAAAATAAATGCAGAGAAATGGTGAGAGCACGATAAATGAATGGCACTGAATATTTGGCAAACTCACAAGAATAGGAACAAAATTCCACTTTAAAAATGTCAAAAAACTTGTTCAGCTCCATTTGCCTCGACACATTTTAGTTTGGGGAGAAATAAATGACGACCCGCTACAAAGTGTACATCGTGGACTTGTTTTTTCCCCAATGGAATTTTGTCAGCTGGAGAGCAGTGGCGAGCTCAGTGAGTACCGTGCAGAGGAAAAAGGGAATTTGGCCCAGGCCCAATAACAGAAGACACTGAATATATTGGGGTCATATTTGAAAGAAATGCATGTTTTTAAAAGGGTATCAGGTGACTAACACTCGGGATCGATACCAAAATTGTCCGCATTTTTAAGTTGTCTTGAAGGCAGCCGATCATTACCAAGTTCCTTGTGGACCGATATGGAAACGTCTGTGATTTTCCTCCAGTATCATCACAGAGCTCGGAGAGGCAGCATCCAGTTACAGTAATCAATCTTTTTTTGAAGATGAGAACAAGCTCTTGGCTCCGCGGGCTCCTTTATGAGCTGCAGAGCTGGAATTACCTCCGTGAATTCATTTTGAACATCACACAATATAAATGTACGGGGCATAAGTGAGTACTGATTACAAAACGGCATTAAGCAGAACGTCATCCACCTTCATAATGCCTGCAAGAGACAACGGTCTGCTGCTAAAAGACTCCCCGCCCCCGCCCCCTTGCACATGGCGGCTAATGAAAAAGCTGGGCCCAGTTGGCAATTCTGATGAGGTGCCCAGTCGGGAATTATAATGGCACTCGTTCTCGTGGGCTCTGCGTCACCTTGAGGTGTTTGCCATTAGGTTTAAGACGATGCTAATTCAAATGCCACAAATTAATTTTTGCACTTTGCCACCCCTACCCATCGCCCGAAACATCTGGGGCACAGCTGGACGTGCAAAGGATGCGTCTGATTGAAACAGTCATCAAAACTGCTGAACGCAATTACACTTGGGTGACCCCAAACCTGCACTTTTCTTATTAGAAGGCAGTTATGCTTGAGGACTGTCTGCAGCAGTTAATTTTTATATTTCATTTATGATCTCTCTCCCTCCGCACGTCTTTTCTTCACCTTCTGATGAGCCCAAGCTGAAGGTGCCACGCCTCAAGGCCCGAGAGTCTCATTAATTATAACTCCTTGCATAAATCAGCACTTAGTTTTCACGTGCAGCCTGTCGAGAAACTCCAACTAACTATCGAATCATCTTTGTCATAGGAAACTAGTTTTATGTTGCCTGTCAACCGCGATGCAACGACAGCAATACCTGCCAATGAGTCGTCATGGTTTGTGTAATTTCGAAGAAGCAGCATCAATCTGACTTTTGGTGCACAAAAACTACTTGCAAAAAAAAAAGTAAACATCAGGATTTATTTCATTTTAGGAACTCGGAATGAGTTCAATGCTGCCTCATAGATTAGATTTTTATTGCACAAATGTCGGCAAATAGTGTTGAATGAAGACAGCTATCATTTTTTTTCTATCTCGCTTTTTTTAAAGCAGAAAATGGCTCAAAAACAAATGATGCAAAAAGATAAAGGACGATGCTGACAGGCCACTCGACGCACAAAGTCCAATCACAATCTCTCACCTCTAAAACATAAGCACTCAAAACATACACACAGACACAGACACACACACACTTTGTCATACAACAGGCGAGATCAATACTGATTAGGGGAACTTAGAGATTTGTTTAGTTGATTAGAAAGGTCAATTACTAATTTTGCAGTTAAGTTAATCAGCATCTTGTTACGGCTAAATGACACCTTATGGATTGCCAGGGCTTGTTCCTTGCCCTGCTGATTTGGCACCATCTCATTATCACTTAACTGGTATGCGCATCCATCGGGGAACAGTAGACTGTATGCAATTACTGACACTCCACCTTGTATTGCCGAGAAGCAATTTGTTGTTGTTATTTCCGGCTACAAATAAAGGGGAACTAAAAAAAAAAAAGTTGAACCTAATCCATTCCAAGACACTAAAAGGAAGTGAGATCATGTAAAATCTCTTTCGGACAACCTGTCACTTCACAAAGCCGTTATTAACTGTACAGGCAATGATCAATGCAACGTTAATATTTTTAACTTTAACGTTAATCAAGGTGAGTCAACTTTGTATTATGTACTCAATATTAACTATGAAGATTTTCTTTTTAATTATGAAATCTTGTATGTTGTCATGCACGATGATGGTTTCATGATTTTTGTGGTACTTTGACTTTGGGGCATTTGATTTTGGAGGTTGTGCTCAGTTGCAAAGAGAACGTGGAAGGGTCATCATCAAAATGGGGGCTGACTACTTGTACACTGCCTTCAGACTGTTATAATCCTCGACAAAAGTCAAGCTTACTCTTAAATACAACGTCCTTAAGAAGATTAAACTATATGTGCAAACAGATGAATGCGTTCTGCTGCTATTTAAAATGGCGCCTTTTTACGAAATTAAAAAGACCCGCACAGAGTTATACACCGAAAAGAAATTCGGTGTCACAAATGAAATGTATTTTACGTGCTCTGCACCATTAAATCATTTTCATTTTGAGGAAATCACAAGTGGTTGGAATGTAAATGAAAAGGAAACGCTGCAGTGGAACATCTTACTTCCGCGCCTTTATGGTGATTGATCTGGGTGTCATTGTCACAATACTACCCCACCCTACCCTGACCGCAATTCCCCTGCGTATGAAATGAGAGTAATCATCAGTCCACCGTGAACCTCTCTGGATGGCACACTTCCAGTGAGATGCGGGACCCCTGTTAGCCCCAAAGACAGATGACCACCTGGGTTAAGAGGAGTCCTGGACCCCGGCCCCATGTGCCCCTGATTCACTTTCATTAAGAGCGAAGAGGACTTTTCTGACCCTCACTGCACGTCTCCCAAGTGCTGCTCAGCTATTACGGCCTGTAAGCTTTATTTAATGGGTTTAACATCCACTTTCGTGGCCCTCTTCCCTTGGGGGGGGGGGGGGGCAGGGGAGACACAGAGGAGATGAAAACACACAAGCATGGAAACATTCACACGCCACATTCAAGCCCCCCCCCGCCTAGCGACGCGTACACCTCACGCTCATGTTTGTGTTCAAAATTCAATTACCCACTTATTGATACTTCACAAGGATATTTAAGATGCAGACACGAGCTGTGATTTCCCAAGGGAGCCACTGGTTCCTCTTTATGTCCCAGTCGGGGCGGGGAGGGCGGCAGGGGGGAGGCTACTCCTCCTCGGTGCATTTGAGCCTCATTGACACACACATGCACACACAAAAACAAACACACCTGCACCTCCCAGCCCCAGCCCCTTACTATGCCTGTTCAAGAGCTGTCCTTATTAATAGGCAATCAGTCAAGAATCATTCATTAAAAAGCCTAAAAGGTTTTACACCCTGACTATGATTAGCTGGGAAGGAAAATTCAATGAATTCCTAATGCCTTTATGGAAATGAGGTGTCATTTCCGATCTGCTCAGGGAGGAGGCAGGCAAGGATGAGGAGGTGTGTGTGTGTGTGTGTGTGTGCGCGTGTTCATAAAGCCGTGCCTCTTTTCCTTTCACACAGTGCCAACACTGATGCTGTCTGGGATATGATCAGGCTGCTACAGTCGCAACCTGCTGCACACATTTGGGTCATTTGCTTGGAAAACGTTTGCCAAGTTATTTTTCCCAAAAAACGGGTCACTAGAGTTGAACTCAAACAGCAGTGTAGGTTAAAAAAAAAAAGTGTAACGCGATATAAAAAATAAAGAAAAAAGTAGTCAGGAGAAGATGGAGAAGCCAGATTCTGGGGTAAACCACACAAGCATTTATAGTATGGAGCCGGTGAAGAAATTGGCTGGAGGTGAAAAGATGAGCCCAGCGTATTAGGAGTGGTAAAGAGGAGGAGGAAGAGGGCAAAGAAGGGTATCCTCATTCAGCGGCTGTCAGCCTAGGCACTTCATAACCGCCCGTCCTTTGGTCAGCCCGCCCTGATGGATTGATGGCGGCACATTAGTGCCAGTTTAGCCGAGTGAATGCAATCATATTCAACGACGGCACGCTTCTAATAGACCGGCGATTGATCCTGGGGGTGCGGAGGAGGAGGTGCCCAAAGCGAGGCCATTAGGAACTGTCAGGGTAGGGTGACCTTCAGGCTCACCTTCACATAAGCGGAAGCAACAGGGGTCGGCGCGGGGACTACACGGGGTGGCATCAAGATGAGGAAAATCAGAGGGCGAGCGTTCTTGTTGGCTGCTCTGATTCTATTTTGGTCTTTTAACAATAGAGAGGTGGGGTCTGGTATTTATTTTCTAAACATGAATTAAAGCTGTTTTTTAAGGTCTGTTGGGGTTTTTTATTTTAATTTTTTGCTCCTGTTGACTCCCGTGTGTGAATGTGAAAACTCGAGTGCAAACATCGGCTTTACTGATCCCTTGTCCACTTTGCAGGCAGTGTGTTTTGCGGTCACAACTTCCACCACGATATATTGCGGTCGTGAGGTCAAATACACAAAGTACTGTAGGTGGGTACTGCCTGTTATTTTCCTCCTGAGGGGTCTTTTATTTATTTATTTTGTGTGGTCTTTATTTATTCGAGTGGAGTGCAAAACTAATTGAGTTTTGGCATTCGTGGGAAACAGTAATACACATTTTGTTATACCGTCAATTTTTTTTTTTTGTTAAACACAAACTGATACAATCATTACAACATGAACCCAGAGTAACTATTTAAGAAAAAATATATAATCTTTGGATAACTATCAGAGCCCACATTTTCTACTCTTGAAGTTTGGACAACTCCAAAAAGGGCCCCGCACTATTTTTTGTTGTGACAAACCAGAGATGTCGCAAAAGATCCGAAAGTACTTTTGCACCCTGGCACGCTTCTTGTTGCACTCATACACATCTGCTCTGCCAATTCATTCTTCAGACTCACTCAAACTGTGCTTGCAAGATTATTTTCTGGTTGGTTGAAAGCAGTCAACAGGTGAGTCTATTAGTATTCTTTAGGGCTGATACTGAAAGCCCTTGAGACGCAGCCAGCCTATAATAGAAAGTGTGCAAATAGACACAAATGAAAAGTAATGTCAGTTAATGAGAAGAGCCAAGCCGAGATACTTTTAATTAAAAGCATGTTTACCAGTGCAAGTGTTCAGCGGTACCCTCGAGCACACGAGCAGGATAGACGACCACCGTCACCGCCTCGGCAAAATCATAAGCAGGGGCCCTTCACAGCCTCCCAAAGGAACACTCGGCTTTCAATTACCTCCAATAACAGCACTTACCACAGCACTGGGCTTTCCCGGGAGACGCCGGGCCCGCTGCCCACACTCAGCGGCCCGCGACAGAGGCATTCATCACACGGAGGCGTAACAGCTGGGCCCAAGGAAGAGGCACGCGTCAAGCCCCAATGGGAATAGACTAGGCCGGCGTCACGCGGCCGTTGTTGGAGGCACTGGTGGAAAGTGGGCGGTGGGGGGTGACTAAGGATGTGCTACATCCTCCCAGTGCATGAGAGCTGATGAATTAACATGAGCGCGTGATGGGTGTACAGCAAAGAAAATCAACATGGGCTCAATTGCTATTCCGTAAGCTCAAGGGAATGGTTTTTATGCGTTTTATTAAAGGACTGGCTTGGGTTGCCTTTTCCTACTGCAGGCTGGGTGAGTTTTCACTAGTTGATTGTGTCCTGCCCATTAAGCAGCCTCCTTTTTTAATGGTCCACATGCCCATGGGGGAGGGGCAGTAAATCCTGTTCCCTCGCCCTCGACCGAGTCTCGTTTATGGGTCCTGAGCAAGACCGCAAACGTGATGAAAAAGTAGCTGAGATTTACAAGCTCTCCCCTGACAGCCAGGAAAAGGAGAAAATTAAACCAGAGAGCCTTAAACAGGCCCCCCATTACGGGGCAGCTCCGACACTAATAATAACCATCATCGTGTCCTGTCAAGCAAGGCAACATAACAGGATTGCAAATCTTGCAGTCCACCACCTGTGACAACCCACATCTTTATATTACTTGCTCCTTCAGGTTAGTAGTAGGACTAGTAGCAGGAAACAAAAGGTGTGCAAACCATATTCAGCTTTTTCGAGTAAATATGGCTTCAATGACACAATCGTCATGTGTCATTGAAGGGTTGGCGTTAGGGTAAGAGTTAGGATCAAGACCCATTTTATCGGCCGTCGGACGCTAAAATGAAATAACAACGGGCAACTCAACACTTTCATTCGCTGACTCCCTCGTCACACACCAGTCCAGGCCCCACTTTTAAAGCCACATACATTCAAAGTCACAGAGATTATTATATGGAGCATAAGGAGGCAGACTCCAAGACGACAATAAAACCTATGCCTCATACGCACATTTTGTGGTGAAATAATTAACAATTATTTTATATGATTAAGCGATTCATTGACGGGATTATCAGTAGAACAACAAACCTTTAATTGTTAAAGATATTCGTGCCCACAAACTAACCTACTGGTCTTTGTATTTGTTTTGTTTTTTTGCAGTGAAGCCTTTTCTCAAAAAGAGCACAAAAATCACCAGTAGGTGTGCTTGTACTGAAAGTAGTAGTGGTTTCAAAGAATCATGTTGAAGTGATGCTAACTGAGAGACTAACATCTTTATATGCTGCCCATTTTGCTCCCCTTGAGGCTTCTGGCAAACAGCCCAACCCCACAGAAGATTACGATGCATTCAGAGAAGGTAAACCTGAATATGCTCAAAGGAAGGAAAAAAAATGTCACAGTAACCCGCAACGATGGCTTGAGAGAGAATACTGTACAGTACATAAAGGACAACAAAGTAGGAACAAAGTAGATCGTAGACGCTAACTTTTGCAGTCGTGCAGGTATGATGCAAAATAAGCACAGAGCAAGGACTTGGCTGTAAGGATTCCCAACTTCAAGAAGAGCAGCGTCTCACGGCAGGGCAATATCATCCAGGCGTGCAAAGAAACGGTGCCCGCCATTCTCTATGGAAGGTGTAAATTATATATTTTAAGCGGGACATGTTTGATGAGTATAAAATGTTATTAAGCGTTTTGAGATTATAGTTTGGGATCTACACAATTAATAGAGGCAATTCGAAACAATTTGGGGAAGGGGAATCCGCTATATGCAAATGTTTACTTCAGGTCAGTAGAGGTGGTTCACTGTCACATTTGCATAACATTTGAGGATGATATAATGTGACCTAAAGTAGCTATTAAATGAAAAATGGCTTCGAAATTTGACATATCATTAAGAAGAATGCTGTTAAATAGTCATTATAGTCACGATCACAAAAAAACGCAAACAAAGAAAACAACATTTAACTAGGGATGTGTAGACGTTTTACATCCACTTTGTCCAAGAACTTGTTTGACTTAAACTGATGTTCTGAGAGTGGAAAAATATCACCCGATGAACGAGTCGGTCTCTGTCACCGGCCTCAACTTGTGTGTTATTTCATGACAAAAATAAACAGCCATTTTCTCTTCGGAAAATTTGAGCACTTAGCTATAGCTCTCTAATCCACACTCCAGCGGGATTATGACAATGGAGGCAGTGAACGGGGAAAAGATTAAAAACTCGATTTATCATGCATCACATGCATCCAGCACTTGTTTTATTATCAGCACTCATAGTCATGCCCGTGTTACTATAACCTTTCGCACTGTAACAAGATTGACCTAAATCTGTGATTTTGACGCATTGCAAATACATATTTGTACCAAGGATCATGCTGTGCTGATTGTCTGCAATGGCAACGGGCACCATCTAGTGGACGAAAAATGTTTTCATACTTGCCTGATAGCCACTGTTATGAAAATTATTTTTGCAAAGAGCTTGAGTTGCTAGTGGTACTCACATTCTTCTAAGCCCAGCTGGTAACCGAGGTTCTGAAGGCCTTTGACTTTCTCCATGAGATTGGCAGTTGTCAAACTACCCAACTCTAAAAGGGGGATGGGTGGGGGTGGGTCAGAGGGAAGAAATACATTAAATCCTTACACAGTTCATTTTCCATGCACAAACAACATTTTTCAGATCAATTTTGACTCAGGCCATGAATCTCCTCATGACAATTATGTAACCTGTATCTACAGCATATCAAATGATGAACTGCAGAGCTTTTCAAACTGTATTCATATATTGTCGGTCATTAATAAATGGATGATTAATCCTTAAACAATGTTTCCACAAAAATGGAAAGTGTTTTTTACCATCTGTTTTTTTTTTTAATTTCAAAAGTTTTGTATTTTGTATGGGTGAATGTTCCTCCTTGTTTCGATATGGAAGTCAGTGCAAATGTGGAGTCACAACAGACAGTTCTTTGAACTGGTTCAATCTCCCTTTTTAACAGGTTACCATTGGTTCCTAAAAAAATACACCCTTTGATGGCATGTACTGCAGTTTTACAGTTTCGAGATTCCCAACATTACCACAATTTCCTTTTGCAATGCTCGGTGTGTTACCTTTTAACATCTCAATGTCTTCGATCTCGAGCTCAGCCATCCACTTGGGCGGTGAACTTGTGATGGGCTGCAGAGTCACAATCATTCATTTGATTAGAAGAACCATTCAAAAGATCGAAAGAGCTAAAGGAAGATTAAACTCACATTTTTACAAGACGCAGCAAATTCAACAACTCCGGGCACTGCGAAAAAAAAGAGGACCTGGATTGAAAACTAAACCAACGAAAGACGACATAAAAGAAGAGAAAAGAAAATGAGGCCTTACGCTGTTCAGGCCAAAGGTCGGGCGATGCTCTGTCCAGCTTCTCATAACTGAGCAAAGAGGTTTCAAAATCTTCAGCTATCAAGACAAGAAAAGCAGTAAGAAGACCATGCAAAAATTTCACCATGTGTTGACAATTTGCCTTCCCATGGACTGGTGAACATCAAGGCTTCACCATTTCTAGCTTCGTGCACGTTAACTGCTGAATTTTTTTGTGCATGGTATGGTTTAAAATCAGGCAATGCTTCTTGTGAATATTAATTTAAAAAATCTAAACTGGTGTGTGGGTTTTTATAAGGTGATACAACGTTCACCAACATTTCCAATAGATCCAAATTGAGTGGACTCCAGATTGGTTGTCTCCAGACTCTGTTTAGCTCTGAGAGAAGTTATTATTATCTTGGGGGTTCACATTTTTTCAATCCTCCATGGGTATTAACATTAAAAAGTCAGAAACATTTGTTTGTGTTTTAGTAGTTTAAGAAGACTGCTTGTCAATTGCTGTGAGTAAAAACTCAGATCGCACCTTTTGTCCACTTTAAGCAAGCAAACAAACCCATTTGGTTTGTATAGTGCTACTTTTGTATTCATGCTGCACTGGCATTCAAATTTGCATGCCATGTATAATGAATTAATGAGTTTACAAATCTGCCCAAAAAACATCACTAGCCATGTGGTCTGATAACCAGAAGCTTAGCTGCACTGTGATTGCTTACAGCAGGTGTCACCAACATTTTTGAGGGTGAGAGCAACTTCATGTGTACCGATTGTGTGAAGGGCTACCAAATTGATACACGTCTGAAATAACATATTTGTCCAAAATACCTTCAATAATATGAGGATGTGTTATTTTTAATACTTGATGATTTAAATTGTCAGACTTTGATCGTGTTTCGAAATGTCTCACAGTACTGCCAATGTTTGCATTTTTAAATCATAATTTCTACTAGCAAATCACAATGTCCAGGCACTGGCGGGCTACTCAAGTGGTCTTCACGGGCTACCTGGTGCCCGCGGGCACCATGTTGGTGACCACTGGCTTACAGAGTGGGCATGTGGCTAGAGTGCACGGCGTTTACACTCCTTGTGCCTTTGCAAACATGTGAGAAATTGGTAACCTATGTATGTATAATCCCAACAAAGAATGAGTAACACATCGTCAGCCTTTAAAAATAATGACCCACATCATATTTTGACCTGCAGGGGGAAAAAAATAAAGTTTTGCTTAAAAAATTTCCTCAGGATGCTGGCCACTACTGCTACAATCAGCTACATTTTAGTGAGAGATTATTCATTACTACCTCTGAAATTAAATGATTAATGACTTTAATTTCATTAGCTTTCGTTTCAGTTTTTGATGTTTTCTTAAAAAAATGACTTTGAACATGATTTTAGGAGGGTGGCAATATGAGTTAATGTTTTCAGCATTCCCACAAGAATATAACACTACACAACCACACAAATAGTTAAGATCCAATATCATTGATAACCAGAACATATATGTCGAAAATGGACACAAGTGTACGTATGCCCCGAGACGATCATGTAAGTGACTTAACCTCAAACAATAATGTAAGTGACTTAACCTCAAACAATAATGTAAGTGACTTAACCGCAGCATGTCACCAGCTGAAACGTACATTTTTAGCAGTTAGGCAACAAGGACATTTAGCCGTTTGCGTGTGCCAAATGTCCACTGTTGCTGCTGAACGTACATTCGCCAAAAACAAACACCGAACTCCACTTGAATCGTTTGCGTAAAATAGAAATTCGATCAGCAGACATACACAACGAACATGTTGACTTTGACCCATTATGACGTTCGAGTGAGGTCCTGGATGAGTTCTAGGACAAAACAATACCGAAATACAAACACAGACACTGAATGTCTGAGTAAAGAATTAGAATTTACCTCCATTTGGAGACGCCATCTTCGAAAAGAACACGTGACTGAAGTCAACCAATAGCAGCAGGTGTTTTCTAAGTAACGTTCATGGTGCAATTTCACTTATCTGCCTCTAGGGTTCGACCAAACAATAGGAGGGATTGTGAGCACTCTAAAACATCCAGTTATAAATGGGAGCGTGAACGGTTGTTTGTCTACATATGACCTAAATTGGTTGGCTATAAATCCAGAGTGTCTGGCTCATCGTCATCTGGAATAGGCTGTAGTTTAACTGCGACCCTAATCAGAAATTGGCTGGGAATCATGATAATTGAATTTCTGGAACACACAGGCTAAAAAAAATATGATTTATTATTAACATTATTTATTAACATTGACTATAATATATATAGACGCCATAAAAAATGTTCATCACAATAAAATCCAGATCTAAATAACAATAAAACCAACTGTCTCCAACTAACTATCATAGAAATTATTGACACATTTCCAATTTTTTTTGAGGCACTTAAAGATCCTCCTTGTAACATCCAGTACAATTATGGCAACACGTGACAGGTTGCAGCTAATTACGTATGGCCTCAAGTCCTCCATCTTTTTAAAAAAGTAAACTCAAATAAATCCTTACCGGGTACAGTAACTGTGACAAGACATTTTCATTAACACTGTAAGACTGTGAAATAAAAAAAGGGTTCGTTTTATAAATTAAGTGTCATGTTTACTGAAAACTTGTTAGAACTCCCAGGACTCCATCCACTTCAGTCCGGCCATTGAGCTGCCCGGCTCGTGTGCCAGAGGCCCCGTCATGCCATAGGTGAGTGGGTGGAACAGATAGAAACTGATAAAGAGAAACATTACACAAGATACATGAAAAATAGCGAAACATATATTAATGTTTCAAAGCAGGAGAGGGAAAAGCATGGCCTGCGAACCACACCAATCTTTAATACCGACCACTAATTATTATTATTATTATTATTATTATTATTATTATTATTATTATTATCAATGGCTGTAATACCTGTTGCATTCATTTAAAAGTTTTTCCTCGGAATGGTTCATTGTAATGTATTTATTCAATGTAATTCATTTTGTATTCATTTATTCAATTTTAAATTCTTGATTAAGAAATAAAACACACGTTTAACAATGTTTTCTTTATTCATAAATAACTGGTTAATTAGTAATTCATAATAATATTTAACGTGACAATTATTTCATGGGCCAAATAAACCCTTTTACATGTTTCATATCACTTTCTAAGGTCATAATCAATAAAACTAAAACAATAACAAGAAAAATCTCAACCATCTGATGTATTGCAAATGAAATGGAAAAAAAATACACAACTTAAAAAAAATTTTAATTCAACAATTGGCAAATTAAATTGAATACTTCTTTTAATAAAATTATTTATACAATTATATATGAAATCTAATTTAAAAAAGAATTCTTATTTTATAATTAGAATAAGCTATATTTACAGGCGCATTTTAACATTAGTTATTTCCATCTTCAAAGAATGACCCGGCCGAGCAGTCCATTTTAAAAATTAAATGTGGCCGTTTTGCACAAATGGTGCAGCACGAAAATATATTTGGTCTCACCTGTAAAGAACAAATAGCAGAAGTAATGCCTTAGCAAGTCTCTGCAGCCAGTCGCAATACGGTGGCTGGAGCAGAAGGTCGGCCATGTTCAACAGGAAATCCAATGTAATTCCTGTGATCAGCAAACATTTCTCCATATTTGTATCCTCTTGAGCACAATTGGAATGGGCCGTGGTACCTGTCAGCATGCTGTTAAAGAGCATTGCAGGGAAGTAGTGATGGTAGTAGAGGACCCGGCCCATGGTGAAGAAAGGTACGTAGTGAAGTAGCCAGCCAAGGAAAAGGAGGCCCCCTCCCCTTGTGAGCACAAAACAATGACCTGAAAGCCAGAAAATTGACATTTTTATAAGACATCATTATTCGCACAGATCGAGGACTTCTGTGACAGGACAGTGGGATTTCTGTCACTCAAGGTATAATCATCTTAACGTGTATCTATTTTTCTACATATATGTACAGTATGTGTGCATGTATTTGGGTGAGCAGTGGGACTTCTGTCACTCAAGGTATAATCATCTTAACGTGTATCTATTTTTCTACATATATGTACAGTATGTGTGCATGTATTTGGGTGAGCTACACTATGCTCACCATGAGGCTGAGTTTTCAAACATTCCAGGTCTAAAAGTGGACTGGCTTATTCGCAAGGTGCATTAATGAATTTGCGCAAAAGCAGTTCCCCTGAGTACCACTGCCAAATTAATCCTACCTTGTCTCCTTTGGCTCAATGAGATGCCTCTTTGGAAGGCAACTGAAGCGACTGCTACCAGTATCAGATATAATGCCAAACTCGCCAGATTTAGCCACCAGACCACCTAAAAATAAATTGGACCACAAGCATATTAATGTGTGCAGGTGACGCGTACCCCACAATGGATGAGAGAAGTCAAGCCGAATACTCACAGGGTTGCCAAGTAAGTACACGCGATACTCTGTTTCATTCACTCCTGAGAATCTCAGTCCCTTCACAAGAGACAAGCACCATTTACTTGAAATTGGTATTGCAAGTCACTCGCTTTTATCACAGCTCACCTGGTAGTTGATGGGCCAGTGCCAGGGTTTGGAGTTCACCTCATTGTCTTTGGGCTTCAAACCACTGTTACCCTAATTAAAAATAAGCATAATATAATAATAGGAACATTAATAATCTTTCCATTTGCAGAGAACTACAGGACAGATAAGTTTCCTTTTATACTTACTCTTATCATTACAATGTGAGACTCTATTAGGATCTCGAGAAAATGAGGCTTCAGCACTGACAGACTGATGTTGGGCACTGTCAAGAGAACAAGAACAGAAGAAGAAAACAACAATGGTCAATGACTGACTTGAAAAAGAAAGAAGAAACGGAGAAACGGCTCATACATTTGGCATTGACGTGATCTTCAATGTTCCACTGAGAGCTGGGAGTCACCTTCAAGTAAGGACTACAGGTGACCTCCACTTGTTCCCAGCCCCTGAACACAAACAGGATGCCAGCTTGAACAAAGTGGAATTATTCGATGGTCCTCAGCGAATGAGCTCATCCTTACCACTTGGGGAGGGTTTTCCCAGAAGAAAAAAGCACACAACCGTTTGCTTTGTGCAGAAAGCGGACTTTGCTGCGTAGCACCTTCACGGGGTCACCTTTGCGACCTCCGCACACCTCCACTTGCCAGAGGTCATTGCTGTCACCAGTATGATTCTATGGACAGACGCAAACCCCAGTTGCATTTGCAATTATCTCCGACATACAAGGACAGAATTATTTCTGTGTAGGTACATAGTAACATCAGAGAATAGGAACTTGGGTCTTGATGCTCAGAAGAACATGAGCAATAAAATGAGAGACACCATAAAGATTGAAAATAAGGTGTGGGATGGAGACACAGAGCCCTGTCGTGAATAACATACAAAATAAACACCAATAATTGACCTCCCTCTCTCCCCCCAAAAGGCTTATAAATGCTTATAGGTGCCACAAGATTTGTCTTACTGTTTATTGTGCATGTTAAATTGCTCCATGTACAGCACTTTGTATGCAGCGATGGCTGTTTGAAAGTGCTCTATAAATACTGTTGACTTGACTTGACAACATGGCAGCAGAACATAACTTTTGTCCTTGGCGGGTTTTTCGGCCTATAGAAGCACCTCCTATCACTTCAACATCCGTTGTACCAAAATGCCGCATGATAGACAGGCATCTTGACCAGGTAGACGATCAATGATTTTAAAAATCTAAAGGCAGACCATATCCATTTTAAAATAGATTAACTGCAGGGAACTACAGTGTTTCTTGATTAAAATTTTCACACATACAACTTTATAAGTGATGCAGCTGACACTGGCAGCTCCCTGCACTTTTAGTTAGCGTTCGAATGACAAAACGAAAATAAGGGAGCGTTCAGTTCAGTTCTTGAAATTTTGGAAAACTTTATTGACCGTTAAAAACTTTGGGGAACTATTTACTTGTTTGGGTTTTTATTTAACTTCCAACATGCTGATGATCCTGGGACTTTACTGCACTCACTGCACTTTCTTCTTCCAAAGCCAAACTGTCTATTCTCAACATATGTAAAATTAACAGAAAACCCTTCGTTGTGCTGCAAATTTGAAGTTATTTGAACAACAATGCTTAATGACATTTCTACAAAATTAAGAGTTGGATTATTTTGATTTTTTAATTTTGACATCAACATTTTCATTTCAACTGCTAGTTAATCTTGGCTCTAAATACCGGTTATCGGCCTCCTTGCCTACTACTGATCTATAATGAGTCTCTTCACCGGAAAAACACAAACAAACGACAAGACCAACAAAAAATATATATTATTGCTGTCATTAAAACCGATGTTGACAAAGTACAACTTTCATATTAGGCCTTAACACCCTCGTTGAACCATCTTAGCGAGTTTTGCAAAGACCACAAAAGCGACAAAATGGTGATCTTTTTGGCAAAAAGGAGAATTCACAAGTAGTTAACCACTGTGACAATAAAACATTATCCTGACAGCAGGAAAACAGTCACTGAATATGGTGACAGTTGTTTTGAAATTAGAACATGAAACTCAATCACCACAACGGAATAAACTGTATTCCGATTTGGAGATTCCCTATGTAATGCATTTATGTGAATATTTTCGGTACGTTATCTACTCACAATGCCATACCCCGTAACTTGGAAGTGCTTGCCGGTCAGTGGGGCCTCGTGGAGATGACTGTGAAGGTTTCGAGTTGTTCTGAGAAAACCAGGGAAAACAGGTATAAGATTTATTGACTTATTTGAAACAATTGATACAAAGCAATTTCCATCTTAAGCACTGACTCTTTGTGCTCCAATCTGATGATGTCACCATGGCGAACCAATTCGGGGGCCTCGGACTGAGCTACAACACGATTAAAAATGTAATAAGTGCTTTGATTGAAAAATACATATACAGTTTGAATGGTTTCCTTACAGTTTGTATCGATGTGCCGGTGAACCAACCACAAGTTGTTGTAGTCCTTGTGCAGGTAGGCTGTAACCTAGAGGGAAAAAAAAGTAGAACGTTTGGACAGTATATGCCATGCAGCAGGGATGGCCAACTGGCGGCCACTGTCTCCAGGTTCCCTGAAAAAAAAACCTCAGCATTTCTCTGTTTCACTGTATACATTTCACTTCGCCTTTTATTGAATTTGAGAATAGGAGTCGAAGCAGACGCTTCATTTTGCGCTGCTGCACTTGTTCCTACGAGTGCTGTGGTCATGCTGCTATGAATGCATTAAGATGAGCGGCGATCGGAATAGCTGAAGCTAGTGAGGCTCACTGCTATTTTTCGGTTCAATCCCGTGGATGTAGACAGACACTTTTGTGAGCTACTAACTTATTCGGCCGGCATTACCGCACACATGATGACAATGTTTCACCGTGCGCTCCTGACCTGCTGCTGCTTTGCTCCAACTCCCTCTGGGTACAAGTGCCAGTGAGAGTGCAAGTAGCCTCCAGCAATGCGAAGGTTCTTCAACGTAACGGTGGAGCCATATGCCAGGTCTACACATGATGAACAACACATTTCCTCACATAAACAAGGATTTTTTTCCCTTTCCAAAACATTTAATAGAATCACAGCTTTTTTTCTTCATTTACAGATGAGTTGGCAAAACAGCCAAATATGTCACAGAGCATAACATTACAATTC
The DNA here is from genome assembly GCF_025434085.1 of Hippocampus zosterae. Lineage (NCBI taxonomy): Eukaryota > Metazoa > Chordata > Actinopteri > Syngnathiformes > Syngnathidae > Hippocampus > Hippocampus zosterae. The sequence continues at coordinate 12,032,409 of NC_067464.1, read as the reverse complement.
TACAGTTGGCTTTTAAACTCAGTCACCCATGTTATTATTTTTTAACCTAACATAACTATCCGCTCATGTGGTCAAAATAATAAATGTTGCATCACACTTACACTCAGGCATTGATGCGTTGTGCAGGTTGTTCCCGATGAGGCGAGACTGGAAGGCAGAACTGAAGAAACCATCTCCCGGCCCACTTATAAAGAGTGCCACTGTGATTAATCCAACAATGTAATGGATGAGATCAAACTGCATCCAATACTCACCTTTTGTTCAGCACCACAAAATGGACTGCAAATATTGTAACATAGAGGAAGACGGGAAGCAAGATGAGCGCCACAACCCGAGCCAAGAGGTGCTTTGCAACGTCCACCTAATGGCAGGAAAAACCATCACATTTGACTGGTCGACACTTTCATTACTTTTGTTTACTGTACGTGGCCGTTTACCAGTGACAGGTCCAGATCCCCTAAAAGCCTCCAGAGGTCTGAAACCGTGTTCAATCCCACCAGCAGGATGACAAAAAGGCCCACAAACTTTACCCCTAGAGCTCCGGCAAGATTGACACCAGTAAATACAATCCAAAACCACCAGGGAGCAGAAAAAGGCCTGGAAAACATACGAGCCAAAATGATTCTGTTTGTTACATGGACAAACATATACTTCTATTTCTTTTCATTGTTTTGACAAGTATTGAGAGGGAGTTTAAGGGCCACACTGAAAAGAAAAATGCTATTTGAATAAAATAATAAAACTCTGAAAATAAAACTGCAATTACTAATCTATCTATCTATCTGTGGATTACCAGGTTAAAATTAGAATTAGAATAAAGGCAAACAGCTTTTACAAAAACAATTTTCAGAGAATAAAATTGTGAAGTTGTTCCAACAATAGAATATATTCACAATATTTCAACAAAAAAACGTGATCAAAGACAGGTGATATTACAGTAAAATACAGAAATTAATGAGAGTTAAAAATTAGAATTTTAAAAAGTTGTCACTTTAAGGCAATACAGTTGTAATAGAGTTGCTAAAGGTGTAGCGGTACACTCGCGTAACTTGTGTGCGGGCAGCATGGGATCGGTTCCCACTCAGTCGTCTTTATATGTGCCCTGCTACTGACTGGCAACTAGTGTAGTCCGCCTTTTGGCTGAACTCAGCTGGTACAGAACCCAGCACCCGCCGAGACCCTCTTCAAGATAAGCGGTGTTGAAAATGGATGGATGGATGAAAGTTGTGATATTTTACGAAAAGTCGGGACTTACAAAAAGAAAACTGATAAAAGCCTGTTGAGCATCTTGCCAAGTAAGTTGGACCATCAAGGAAATACCCAGTAAACGTTTTTTACTGCCAAATGACATGTATGCAAGATGTAAAATAAAATGTTATAACTTCCAGATTTTTTTTTCCATTATAATTTTTCTTTTAGTGTGGCCCTTATACTCTTTTGTGTACTCGCATACATTTGTATTACAAGCAACCGTGTGAGACAAATGATTGGGAACCTGTCTTTTTGCTGCTTGAACTTGACCATACTGAGTACTGCTGCCATGATGAAGAACAAGAGGATGGGGTCCAGCAGGATGTACTGAGAAATCGTGATGCAGCCCGTGTCTGTCAGGGAGAAGCGGAAACAGGAAGTGAATGATAATTGACATAGCATCAATTGACTTTGAGTTGAGAGACCTACCAAATATGAGCAGCCAAGCAGCAATGAGAGCGGCTGTGTTCGAGTGAGAAAGCTCCAGCACGATGAGGTAGGCAAAAATGGGGAGAAAGGAGCCTAAACCAGCACATAACTGGAGGAAAACCATATGCATTATGTTTGGAAAGGCGATTTTCTTGAGTGGAGTTTTTGTCAGTCCATACACTCACCAGTGAGTATGTGGTGCATGGACAAGTTAAACATCCCCCCTTCACCCCCACACTCTGTCTCTCGGAAGGTATGAATCCCAAATGATGTAAGTTACATACCCCTCTCATCCCCCAGTAGTTGTGGTGTTCATATTTATCTCCTGGCTTTGTGAATGGAAACGTGCCATCATAACCACTCATGTATCCAGCCAGTCCAATCAGCATCTGAAAAATAGCCCCAAAACCCTATAATTGTTATATTTTCTTCTCAGGAGTCAAATTTAGACAAAATGTTGAGATCTCACCTTCCCCAGAGGTGGGTGGACATCAAAAAAGAAAGTCCTGTTGATGTAGTAACTTCCCATTTTCCCAAAATGTGTCTCGTCCCAGCTTAAAGACCCAAGAAAAGAGCACCAAAAATAACAATGAGACACTTTTCATAACGCAGGTTGGTGAGCCTAGTGTTTCCCCCTAATTCAGGTGGAGATAGGCACCAGCTCACCCACGACTCTAATACAGTACAAACAATATGTACGGAACTCGAGAGAGATGTTTTGCACACTCACCACACATGAGGAGGCTCTTTTATTTTATAGAGGCGTGTGGAGAAGGACAGTCCAACCAACAAGAGAAGCAGTGTTCTGTTGGTGGGCTGATCACTGGTGGAGCTTCTTCTTCTGGAATAACTCCCATTGGTTTGCTGTCTGTCATCCTCTGTCAAGTGTCCGTCCTTATTGGGGTTTTTGTCAGTAGACTTAGGAGTGGGGGCCCGAAAGGTCTTTCTGTGTCTTACTGATAAGTCTCCTGTATTTCGGAACTGGGTTGAGCATTGTTCCTTTTCCATTAGAACGCTAGAAGAAAACGTCCATTCCATATGTCGAACTAGCAAGTTGAAAAATGTTTTTTATAATACAAACTTTGATCATATAGCCCGCAGGGACACTGATATATAAGCAGCATCATATTTCGCTCTTTTGACGGCCACGTGTGTCAGTACTGTCCCTGAATATGTAGCACGGTTTATAAAACACACTTGTCGCATACTTATCCTAGCTTGGTCGTGTTTAAATCCAGTCAAACAAGTTAAACAAAAGTGGTCCTCCCGAACAATTACAAATACCTTTACACTTAATATAAATTATTATTTACGTTCTTTAGGCCTTATCAAATACAACCATTATTTTGTACTATTGTATTGACCACAACTAATACAGTATATGGTTTGGTCACGTTAGCGCGAACCAACAGCAATGGTGATACCATATTAGGTATGGTTTGTGGGAGTTGTAGTACGCTGTCATATTCGACTTATTATTAGAATGTCAAAAAGCATACATATCCCAAGTGTCCACACGGTAAACAAAGTCGCTCCGTGTTAACCAATAGCAGGACCTGGTAGACAACGCTGTGTAGCTGAGTTGTGACCACAAGATGGCCGTACAACATAATTGCTCTTTTTTTTCTCCGTTGAATCGACTTTTTCTTTTGATGCCGTTAATTCATGCGGGAGTTTCTATTTTATTTGGGATTAAAAATGTTTCATCATGTCTATTTATTTTCAAATCTACTGGGTTCCTGATGTGTATTCAGCATTACTGACTACATAAAATAACTAACAAGTACACTTATAATCAATTAAATAAATACACGAACATGAAATAAACTAATATAAACATGAACTACAAAACTCGAAAAAAGTAGCTTCAATCACTTTAAAAAACATCTAAAAATCCAAATCCAAGAATGTTAAATTTACTCCACAAAATCAGTCAAAACATGACTCCTTACTAACTTAATAAGTAAAAAAATGGCTTTTACAACCATCTATAATAAATACATAAATATTGTGCATATATTAATATTCATTGACTGAATAATTGAAGAACAAAATTAGTGAATTTTAAAACGTCAAGTGAATGATTTAACTCATGAAATTAATTTTAAAAAATCTAAATAACCAAAATAAATCATGCTAATATTAGCAAAATCGACTAAATAAACTACTCATAAAAATTAGTAATTAACAAATGACTGGTGTATTTGGACTAAACAAATATATACCTGTACAAGAAAATAACCAATTTACTCAAAAAAGGTGCAGTGCAGGAACAAAATGCATTCCGTGTAAGAAAACACCACACGGATGTTTATTTTTTGTTTTTATTTGGATGACTGACAGCGATTACAGTCAAAAGGTAAACAAAATGAATGAGAGTGATATTTCCGATGACATAACAGGTAGACATTATCATTAGGTTGTTTGAGAGGACCTCGATTGTTCCAACTTCGACTCAAATGTTTGACTTCATGTCTGGTTGAGGTGATAATTAGAGCAGCACAATCAAAGTACAGTGCATGTCGCATGGAAACATTTTCGCAATTGTAGCTTTTATAGTTCAATTAATGCAGGTTAAGGGGATATTGTAATTTGACTTTAATATCTATGTGCTGCCACAATTGTGTTTTTCCAGGTGCCAGTTAAAGAAATGATTAAATCAAACCTGAACCACAATGATGATAACAATAATAACAATTTAAAATAAAGAAAATCAAGTAGGCCAAGGCTGTCTGTGATACATTCATGACTCAGAAAAGCCAACATATTGAAAGAAGTAATGTTCACAATTAACAATATTTAACCATATAGTTGCAACATACAGAAGTTGGTGCTTACAATTCAAAAAATGTTGTCTTGGTAATGAAATGGAAAATGTCTGCCATCAGATTAAGAACAATGCTGCCACTTCCCAAAGAATATATACTGTATAGTTCATATTCTGCTCCACAGGGCAGGTTATACACACAGTTCCTCTGGTACAGTGTCAGCTGTTCCCCTCACACATAAAAAGATTTAAAGATTTGCTTTTAAAAAATATTTTTTGTTGTTTTTGCTTTTTTTACACATGTATAAATCTACAAAGCTACAATATCAGACCCCCCCCTCCCAAATCCATTCCGCCCGATTTTGAGTTTTATGTCAAACAAAAATGTTGGTCGTGCTATGTAGGAGGCATTAAAAGGATATTAAACAAAATATATAGTACTAGAGCTGTATGAAACCTCTCCAGCGGAGCCTTTGTCTTAGTGGGAATGTAACATTTGCTACAATTGTGTACACGAAAGCAATATTTTTACTAAAAAGCAGTGATATTTGTTGATCAGGTGTTATTTTAGACACAAGACTAAAATATAGTATCACGCTTCGAGACGCTTGCTCCTTTGTCAAGAGAATAAAATAAGTTAATACTGTTAGTTTGATTTTCTTTTTGGAAGTTGTAATAAAAATGGTGAAAACTGATGAAGGCAACTATTGCACCTGTACAGAACATCATATAACCAGATCCTCATATACATCTTGAGTCTTTAAAGGTGGCGGCTAAGTCTTTCTTTTTGAAACGTTTGGTTGTATTGTCTTGGTCTGCACATTTTACACTTTGCTGTTCAGCTCCATTTTAATGTGAAGAAAAGAAGTGTAATAAAGGATAAGAAAATCATTTTTAATATCTGTTAAGTGCCATCCATCCATTTTCGATGGTGCTTGCCCTCATTAGGGTCACGAGTGAGGTGGAGCCTATCCCAGCTGAATAGAGGCGGGATGACGGGGACGCCCTGGACAAGCGACCATTGACACCTATGGACAATTTAGAGCAGTGATCCCCAACCACTGTGCCACAAGAAACGATTTCATGCAATTTGTCCAAACGTTTATTCATCTATTTATGCTAGCGACAAAGAGTGACAGATGATTCTTCTCTCTTTCATGAGCATACAGACGCCACAAACTACCATCAGAGCACTACATGAACCTCCTCAACCCACTTCAGCGTAGTTCCTTGGCACCAAGATACCACAAGATGGTGGAAAAGCACTACATGTAGCTCCTCAACTCACTTTGACACAGTTCATTGGTAGTAAGATTCCACGAGATGGCGCGGAAGTGATACTTTTAGTTTTTTTGTGGGCAGGCATAGCGAATAGGTGAGTTTATCAGCAAATAACAGGATAACATGTGAGTAGTGAATCACTCATGTCAGGGAACACTGTAATAGCTTCAACTAAACAGATTTTCACACCAAGTTAGTACAGATATGAGGAAATTGAAACAAGATCGTCATAGTTTCTGTGTATATACAGTGGATAGAAAAAGTCTACACACCTCCGTTCAAATGCCAGGTTTTTGTGATGTCAAAAAAATAGGAAGATAAATGTCAAAACCTTTTCAGCCTCTTACCTGACCATCTTAGTTAACAACCCCCCCTCCCCAATGTTTTCAAGAGGGGCATTAAAAATGAACAGAGGAGACATGGTTGCACAAGTGTGACTTTTATGACTAAAAATTTGGGCTGTGTTCAGAATTAACCAAACACATTCAAAGTTGAACAGGGGTTGCCACACACTTGCCATTATCAAAGTGCATCTGATTAACCCCAAATGGTTTTCAGCAGTTTCTTGTGCAGACTTTTTATATCCACATTACTTTTTGTGACGTTTTTGTTTGGTGGTGTGTGCTGTGATATTTTCTCATGGAAAATATGTGCCTTGGATCAATAAAAATCAGAAAACAAAATTTGAGTCTCCAATAAACTTAATGTGCAAGCTGGACTACTCAGAGAGCACGCATGTATGGGTGACATGCAAAATGGCAATAATGCTCTCTTTCTGAGCCCTCTCAGGTCAGTTGCTAGCAAGTCAGAAGTGGCTTGAAATCAATAACACAATTATTCAAAAAAAGAAGTGAAGGAGAAAATAAATTATGGAAAATATAGCCAATCATTTTCTTGGTGGGTGTTATGGAATGAAAAAGCTCAGAATTCCTTGCCATGTCTTCATTCCTCTTGTTCATCTTAGATCTAAGATTCAGTGATACCTGTGTTGTGACCCAAATGGATGTGTGCTGCAAGGAGTTGAAGTCTGAACTTGGCAGCATTACTACGCCAGGCACTGAGGAAGAGATGGCCAGAGGAGGGGTGAAAGGAAGCAGGAGAAGTCAGCACTCGTCCGTCCCGTCCCTCATCTCAGTTCCCCGTTTCTCGAAACTCTGCCACCGGGATGGCCGGGATGCATTTGTGTGGCTTAGCCGAGGCCACGAAGCCGGGCAAACAGTTACACTTGTAGGATCCTTCTGTGTTCCTGCAGTGGCCGTTCTGACACAACGGCACCTTGTCGCTGATGTCCTCACACTCGTTTATGTCTGTGAGAAAAGGAGGCATGAAGTGTTAGTCGGAGGAAGCGTAGGAGCATTTGCATATTTGTAAATAACACTTTCTTTCCATTGATCAAGAGTTTCAAGCGTTGGATAGAGGACCTGAAAGAATGACTGGAAACACTGCACAGTAAACACACACTACAATACATTTTTGATGACGCCCAAATGCCCTGTTTGCTCCTTCTATGGTGCCATGTTAGCAGAGGAGTAGCGAGTGTTGGTCGACAGCTGATGGCCGGTATTGATGGAAGATTCCAGTGGAGGTCAGACAGCCAGACCAGGCTTCTTGTGGGGTTGATGCAAAAAAAAAATAGCTTGGTAAAGCTCTGGAGATGATGCAAAAAAAGTGCTGGGTCGCTGTCGGCAGTGGCGCAAGTTAACAGCTGATCAGCTCTCGTTTGTGATATACTGTACTGAATATATTTTAAGAATGAGCATCTTGCATCACGTCAGAAATAATAAAATAACTAGTGTGAATTTGAATTTTTTGCATTCCATGACGAACAACAAAAATGACAAAAATATTTTTGTTTTTTAATGATAACAATCCTTAACAATCGGAATGCGGACCGGTAGTCATTTTCTTGGGGGAAAAAAAAACAGAACAAAATCATTTGCTTATTTTTTTAAGTTGAACATAAGCGACGAGGAAGCAGTTGCCATACTATGCGCTGTTGCGTCACTTCCGTCATAATTTAATAACTTCATGCATCACTCCGTTACACATAAACTGTACTTTGGATGAACCGATCGAGAATCTACACCAGCATCCTGAGCCAAAACGATGTGTCCCAGCGCATCTCTAGGGCGTTGTCTTGCCACCCTAAATACCTTTCATCCATTCTAGTTCCCGCAAAACTCCACATAAGAATAAAGGAAAAATAGCACTGCTGTGTGAAATAGAAACATCAAAACAGTTTCATAAACTGTTTTCATAAAGTGTCATTTAGCCAAAAGTCACACATCGACACACTGTCGTAATCGAGGCTCTAAGGGCCGTGGGCAAGTGAGTGCCATTAAGGGTGTCACTCTCGCTCGTCGGCCGTTTACATCAGTTTCCGCGTCCCTTCTCCATGATCGTTCAGAGTATTTTCATGTTGTACTTGTGTCAGAAAGGCAGTTTGTAAACAGATGAAAGTGCATCAGTGATTGTCGTGCTTTTTAAATTTTTTTAACTTTTCATTAATGCCTTCTTTAAGCCTTCAGGCTCATGATGTTGCATGAGCCTCATATTCTCATCTTGACACCGATATGCAGGTAAAAGGAGGAATAGCATGTGTTGCGCCACATGTTTCCACTAGCTCTGCATCGACCTTGAAGCTGCTAAGCCCCAATGCAGACGGAATATTGTAATCATCACATTCCATAACAAGACAGTCTCACTTTTTTCCACAAAAATAAAGCACACTTAAAAGACACAAAAGCCCAATGTAATAGAGTGAGTGGCCGGAGATTCAAGGCCTTAATCTTGGCAGCGAGTGGCCAGACCGTGGGCTAACAGACAATGCTTGAGGGGAGTAGACCGCTTTCATTAGATCGCCATAAAACACAAGCTAATGTACGGTTGTTAAATGCAAAGCTTCTTCTTGAGCCGCATGAAGAGTTGCCTCACAGCGATAAATCTCAAGCATGGCTCCACAAGGTTTTAAACACGAATGGAGAGCTCACCCAAGTCTGATCTCAACATTTTTAGGGACAATTAAACAGACTGATGGATTGCACGCCGTCTTGCAGAATGACTCCCAACACCAGTCAAGTCTTGTAGCTGAATGTGTTCCCTTTTGAGATGGAAAACCATCATTTATTGTTCGTGAATAAGACATGTCAGGGTGACAATAGGATAGTGTGAATAGAGATTCCAGACCACAGCCCTGAAATTAGTTTAGAGTAGGTTTACGAATGCCCAATAATCAATATTATTGACCGAAGCAGGGGATGCTGAAATCAATGTTTGCTCAGAGCCACATGGCCCGCCCACACCTGCAAGTGCTTGCAGATGTCAGATGTCAGAATGAGAGCGCACCTATGCAGGCCATCTTGTTTAGGTCCAGCTCGTAACCATCAAAGCAGTCGCAGGTGTAGCCTTCCCTTACGCGAACGCAGCGTCCGTTTTCACAGCCGTTCAGAACGCCGCATTCCTCTGCCCGGAGACCCTCGAAGCCATCGTAGCGCTCTGAAAACACAAAAGGGGAGGTGTGAATGAATGACTAGATGCTTTTAAAAAATGTCCATCTTGCATTAGTTACGCACACACTACAAAGACAATAGTTTTTGGATGAACTCTAAATGATCAATCAACAAAGGTTCTCCCTGAAGCATAATTGTCCGTCTTATTAAGACAGGACAAGGCCCCTTTTTTAAAATTCCAAATTGAGGTCTTACATCATAGATAGGCAAAGTATAGCCAGATAAAAAGCCCACCGATCATTTACATCATCAAATTTCCTGTATTGTTTGGTGCAGTAATTCACCACTTTCTCCTATAAGTGGTAAATTAAAATGTGTTTGTTCTATGTTAATTTCTATCAATATATTTGGATTTATCAATTTAAAAAATCAAGGCTATTTTATCTTCTCTTATCTTAGACGTTATTAATAAAATCAAATGGTTTGTAAAATAAAAAAATAAATTACATATGTACATAAGACTTGGTTTCTTGGAAATATTTAAATTAAATAAAAAAAACCCTAATCATCCATTACTGATTTGGCCGATCTGTCCGTTTAAAAAAAATCCAATATTTTCCAGCTTTTGACTGAATGAGACTGGTGTGGAAGAACTTGTGTTTTGGGATGACACACACACACACACACGCACGCACACGCACACACACACACGCGCACGCACGCACGCACGCACGCACACACACACACACAGACACACACACAAACACACACACACACACACACACACACACACACACACACACACATACCCCCGCAAGACACAAATATATTTTTGCGTAATGTATTAAAAGGATTTATAAAATAGATGACCCCACAACTGAAGTTGATGGTCAACATGCACTAGAATGGTGGTGTGAAAACGAGTAACTGCACATACAATGGTAGGGTGAAACGAACTGATCCAAACAGTTTCTAATATTGTGCTTTTCTCAAATTGAAGACATTGAAAAACTCTCTCAGTATGATGCAATCCAATTGTCCTACAAACTAATATGATGTAATACAAACTTATGAACCACCCGGAAATCATGAATCACATCTGGTTCAATGACATCATGTCATTGTCCAAGTGGGCCGTGTTCCCACCTACCAGAGAAGGAATCCACCAGCCGAGGCTGGTGTTCACGAGGTCGGTGGATGGGGACTCGGACAGGCGGCTGCTGGGCGGTGTAATCGTTGTCGTTGAACAGCGGGACGCGCTCGGGAACATCGTACGGTCCCGCTGGGCCGCCATAGTTGTCCCAGTAGGGAGGAGCAAAAGGTTCCGCAGGATCTTCGGGCCCGTCCACGCCATACTCATAGCCCGGCCGCTCTCGTAGGCTGTCCGAACCTTCTCTCAGAGGGAGGTTGCACATGATTGCGTAGTCCTCTGAAAGCAACAGAGCGGAGTCACCATTGGAAACTATGATTCCAACATGAAAAAACATCTCTCACCCCTCGATCCGACTATTTGCACTATTTGTCTATCTGCACTAATGACTTTCCCATGACGCAAGGTGTACAGTTTAGAAAAATCTCAAGACCAACCACGAAACAAAAAGCTCACAAGAAGTATATTTCCTGAATTGTTCTCACCTGAGTCTTTTCTGGGACAGAAAGCACACTGTCCACTCCAGGCCACTCCATAGAGGCAGCAACACTCAGTGTAGGTAGTTCTGCGGCCCTGCAGGGGTTCTGAACACATGTTGTCTCCCTCCAAACGCTGCCAGCAGATGTCCATGTGGACGTCGAGGTTAGACTCCACAGATTCTTTGGAAAGAAAAAAAAAAGAATTCACTTTCCATTGATCAAATCTAAATGGATTATCTATTAAGATTATAGGCAGAGATGGAATCAGGTCACACATGCAAGTCTCAAGTCTTATGCAAGCCATTTATCGTGGACAAGTCAAGTCACCTTATTATTTCAGTCTTCATTGTCTTGTCTGTCTTGAAAGAGAGTCTTTGAAAATTATATTATAGGCCAATTTAAATAATCTGTATGTCGAGTATGGAGTGTAGAAAGCTGTTCATCATGTTTCAAGTCAAGTACCGATTCTTTCAACTCACAAGTCAAAGTAAAGGCTCCAACACTTTTAGTTTTTTGTCAAGTCAAATCAAAAGTACTAAAAGCAGCGACTCGAGTTGACTCAAGTGTCGTCATCTCTGATCGCGGGTGAACCGAATCCTATCACAGCTGACTCTGGGGTGATCGTCACTCCGAGGCCACCATCTGTTTTATTACAATCTCTTCTCTTTGTGTTTTTGCACATCATACCTTCTGTTGTGTTGGCGCTTACGCAGCGCCGCCACGTGCTGTCCAGGACTAATGGCGGACTGCAGAAACAGTTGAAAGAGCCCGCTGTGTTCACGCACGCTCCATCCATACAGGCGTTTCCAAATTCACATTCATCATAATCTGAAAAACACAGTGGAAATTATTCTACGGCCATTATTGTGATATCGACTGAATTGACAGAAACCCCGACTGCCAGCAGACATGCTAAAAACTAGTTTGTCGGTTATTTATTTATTTATTTATTGATTGAGTTAAACAAAAATGCCCCCCCCCCCCTTTAAAAATAAAAATAACTGCTGGCTTTATTTACGGGCGCAGAAGAATGAAGCACCAAAACAAAAAGTTCAAAAATGCACTTTGCGACTGAAAGCAATAAGCCTAATGGAACATGTGGTGTCAATAAGAGCAGTCAGAACAATGGCTTGGGACACGAGAGAACTCTCATCTCTTTGTACGATGATGATTCCATACTTGAAAAATAAGCATCGCTTTCTTACCAAGACACTCGAGCCTGACGTTGTCGTAGTAGAAACCGGAGCGACAGTAGCATGTGTAGGTGGAGAAGAGATTGACACATTGCCCATTCTTACAGATGTCTGATCCGAACATTTCACACTCATTTGCATCTGAAAAAAACACAGAACACATATTGGAATGACAAAAAAAACCCAAAACAAAACATGAAAAAGCTGTTTCAGGAAAGCAATGAAGACACTGTGATGAGAGGATTAAAACAGGTATGCATCCTACTGAGACTTGGCAGAGGCAGCCTTGTAAAAGAAGGCAAGTGATTATGCTTGTTTTTTGGCTTTAAACGTGGCAGAAGGTGAAAATAAAACATTGATGCCAATGTTGAGGAAGCTATTAAAGCTTTGGAATGTTCATGAAATCAGTACCTATGTAGAGTCGCTGTTCTGCGAGACTTTGGGAAGACGAAGCTGGCAAGGGGATGGATCCGCTGCCGTGAGGGCACAACTGGTGATAATCATCTGGAAAAGAAATCGTGCTATTATCAGTGCCGGATATTACATCACGGATTGATTTAGAGATGGGCAGAACAACCGATTAGCCGATTAACTGATCATTGCTGATGTTTATTTGGAACTGATTTTTGATTCGTTATATCTTTGATTCGCTCCTCTTTCGTCTATAACTGCTTCAGACAACAAAGCGTATGCAGGAAAGTGGTTAGGATTGCACGATTGTCTGTGTCTAATGTGGTGTCGTGTATTATTTTGTCATTTTATGTTAACTTTTCTTTTGATGGCGGCACGGGCACCCGTTGTTGTGAGAGGGAAGAAATTTCATCTGTATGTACAGCACATTTGACAATAAAGTTGTACTTGACTTGACTTGATCTTGAAGTCATTGGAGATGCACTACTTGCATGTCGATTCAATCTCAACTCGTCAAGGAGTGTTCGCTAAGGCCTACTTTCACGGAGACCGCCACTAAAGCAGCAGTAATCCACTTGGTACAACAGCGGCATGGAAACAGGAGTGCAAAACATTTCAAAAGATATTCTCCCATCCCTCAAAAGTAAATAAAGTGTTTTTTTTTTTGCCTTTTTCATCAAAGCGTTTCATGGGTAAACAATTATTCTTGAATTTAGAGTCTTCTGTTTTTGGAACTAAAAATAAAAAAAAACAATGAACTGATAAACTGTTTGCTAATACTCCACACAGTCACTGAGGGAACGATAGTCCAGTGCCCGTCCTTAATTGAAATGCACCAAGGAATCATGAAATATTTCATTGCACCTCCTCCTGGAGCGGGACAGGCGTGGATCTCGCAGTTGTCGCCCCAGCCAGCGCCCACTGTGCAGCAGCATTCCTGCTTGGTGGTGTTACGGGACAAGACGTTGTCGCAGAATTTGACATCATTTAAGTTGTAGTAGCATTCCTTCCTCTCCTCGGCAGAGTGGGCCGCTGGCGCGGGAGTTTTTGGCTCTGTGTCAGCTACAGGTGGACAAACATATAGTTTACATGAGGTAAATCGGCAGTGACGGAGGATGATATGGAAGAATGGAATGCCCCGAAAATGGTATTACATTGAGTTTTTAGCCAACATACAAAAAAGAGACTTCAGCTCTTAAATTCTATTCATTGCGGGGCTCCTTCTTGTGTGGCTGCATTGCCAACACAGAGGCAGTTTAATTTAGTCATGCTCACATAAATGAAGATGAATACCGGTAGTACTTCCACTACCACTCTAAATAACACAGTAAGATCCTGCAATATTTGTCTTTTTTTTTCTACAGCATAATGAACGCACGGCGGATTAAGTCAGGGCAACTAGAGGACTTGCACAATGATGCTAACGGTTGTTTTCAACTTTTGACGCTTGAATGTATAATTGCCCGGTATCACGCAGCAACATTGTCAAGTGGCTTTATGAGTCAATGAGTCCGCATGCCTCCTGGTAGGTGGTGCATCACCCCCACCCGCCACTGCTCAGCTCAGTCATTTGTCCAATAGGCATGGGCTCAGGCATTTTGCCCATAAGCTGCCGGCTTAGCCAAATGGAAACACTGGCATGTGAGTCAACACACCATTCACGTTCACATGATTGATTAACACACGTCAAAAGCAAACAGTGGAATGTGGCAAAAATGTACACAGAGGCATAGCTGGGGTTTAGTGCCCGGGCAGGATGAAAAACAACTCTGTCGAGGGCGCGCCGCTTAATAATGTAAATACGCCCAATTCTTGTAAGCGGACCAAACTGGGGGATGTGATGATGTTTCCATGAGTCAAAGTACTTTTCTGTGCAATCACAATGCGCCGCATAACAGTTAAGCGCTACCGAGACATTATTTTAGAAGAGATGCCTAAAGCATCGATTACCAGTAGGTACAGTCCATCATTGTTTGTCTTGGTGGGAAAGCGCGTCTACAGTAACGGGCCCTCGGGGTGTTTGCTCGGCTTTACTGAAGGAGTTACAGCACCAATTGTCTGGGGGATTAGACTCATACAAATTTTGCAGGCCATCCAACCAACCGCAGTACTTAGCCTGCAAAACAAATGAAAGCAGCCAGGTCAAAAAGATACTCTAAAAGACACGGAGTTGCTCGTGTCCACCTCATCACCCTTATTGTTTAGATAATGAAGACATGGCTCATTAAATGAAGGAAAACTCCGTCTCCCGTCGAAGCGATACAGATTTAAGTCCGGTGAGGCTCTGTGGGCGCTCGCGGCGTTCTCTTACCCAGGGAGCGGCAGCGGCTGGCGATGGGATCAAATTCCTCATTGTCGTTGGGGCAGATGCACAGGAAGCTGCCGTCGAAGTTCTCACACAGGGCCTCCCCGCACAGCGCCAAGCTCATCTCGCACTCATTCATGTCTGAGGGAGAGGTCGCGAGGTCAATAAAAGGATCAGGCATATACACAAAGGCCTGTGGTCCAGAAGGGCACAGTAGCACATACAGGGTATCAGAATCGGTGGAAGTCATTTATTCATGCTTAGTTGATTAATTAAATACACACCCTCTCGTGAAATGATATCAATATATTGTTGCTGTACAATGGACCCCCGCATATGAACTAGGCACGGTGTGATTACCAGTTTGATGATTGGCTTTTTTTTTTTTACTTAATGGTGAGAGAGTAGCAGCGATTTCGCCCTCCTTCTCAGCTGAGCAGAGAGGGGAGGGGTGAGCAGAGCACAAGGACGGATGAAGGGAGATGACAGAGAGCAATTGCGCTAACTTCAGCATACTGATTCATGTGCATTGTCCTAAAAACAAAAACAAACAAAAAAAAAAACCCTAAAACATGGCGCCCAAGGGTGCTAGTTAGCCTCAAGGTCAAGTTGGGTAGCCTCCTGTTCTGATCTCTTCTTCATATAGCTCACTAGTGATGGGACACTGTTACTTATTAAGAATAAGAAAATCAGGAGTAGAATGTTAAGATTGATTTATTTACTGATCTGATGTGTTTATTTGGCCCTGCAATTGGCTAGCCACCAGTTCAGGGTATACCTTGCCTACTGCCCGAAGACAGCTCGTGGGGAGAAGCGTTTTGGCTAATGGATGGATGGATTTATTTATTTCTTTCGGTACCAAATATTCTAGACTTTGTTTAAAAATAAAATAGGTTGTGTTCGATGGGGAAACAAAATGTTTGTTTTATCTACCCAACTATTTCAAAAGCAGACACGTTTGAGCTGCAATTTGAATACCGTGATATGGCAACATTTTTGCCGTTAACATACCATCAGAATTTAATAGCGAGCCATGCCTATTTGGAACCTATACTGCAGTATTCAAAGAACATAACTTGTCTTAAAGTGGCAAAAAGTATGGAAATATTTTTTTCATGACAAAATTCTGTTTACATTATGAGTGGTACTTCTTATATTGTGGTGTCTCTGAAATTGAGACAACAAATGAAAACATCAAACCGCATTACCTGCTCAACCAAATTTCACGGCGGGAGGGAGAAGGCTGTTTTGGAGAGTGAACAGTGGAGCGGGGGTCCAGTGTATACTGTACGTTCATTTGTGACAGCGGATCTATGAACCATTCCGCTCTTTGACTACTGTATGATCATAACACCTTTTAAACATCGATAATGGAGTGAAACCTCCAAAGAAGAGTGAATTCACGTTGACTGTTAGACTTATAAATCAGTGCAGGTACACACCAACACATTTGCTGGTGTCTCCGGGTGGGTTTGTGTAGCCCAAATCGCACTCGCAGCGGTAGGATCCGTCGGTGTTCTCGCAAAAGCCGTGGCTGCCGCAAATGGTCTGATTGAGGCACTCGTCAATATCTGTGAAGGTGAGGGAGAGCAGCCAAAGCGAAGAACAATGAGTTTAATGTTTGCAATGTAATCACAGGAGAATACGCAGTCAGCACAAGTCTGTTTGATGAAACGTAACTCACTTCCACTCCAATGTCAGTTTGACTTCCAATAACGAGCAAAACCACAGTCTTTAAAACATGTCAGAGATTTTGGACATATGTATTTATACAGTTCAGTGACGGGGTTTTCAAACACTAGTGTTTGTCAGTTAATTCAAAGAAATGGAGTAAAATATATATTTTTAAGTAAATCCAGAAGAACAGTGGCTGTTCAACTTGGACAGGCGCCACTTGAAAGGAACTTTGTGACTTCTAGTACTGTATTCTGTATGAGGCGTGGCCAGAGAAGTGATTAAGATATACTTTATTTGTCCCGCAATGGGGAAATTACAATCAGAATTCAGAAAGGAAAAACGCTGGTGATGCTACATGCATGACTTAAAAGTAAGAAAAAAGCTATGCCTGAACGTTATTCTTGGGTGGGAAGGGCGCCAGCAGAGCTGGGGGTTACCACGAAATGGTCAACCAATTCCTGAACACATAAACAACGATGTGAGAGGCATACAGTCTCACAGACCGTGTTATGAACAGATACCCTGTTGATGAAAACAAAGATTATTTGCCATGATTATCCACCCCTCAATCCATCCATTTTCTGATCCGATTTATGTTCACAGGGATTCTGGGAGGTGCTGGAGCCTATCCCAGCTGTCTTCGGGCACTGGGCGGGGTACACCCGCAACCGGTTGCCAGCCAATCGCAGGGCACACAGAGACGAACAACCATCCGTGCTCACACTCACACCTAGGGACAATTTAGAGTGTTCAATCAGCCTGCCATGCATGTTTTCCAAATGTGGGAGGAAACCGGAGTACCCGGAGAAAACCCACGCAGGCCCGGGGAGAACATGCGCGGAGGAGAACATGCAAACTCCACACTCCACACAGGAAGGTCGGAACCGGGATCGAACCTCTGCACTGTGGGGTCGACGCGCAAACCCCATAACTACTGGGCTGCCATTGTCATGATTATTTATTGTTTTATTTATTATTTTTCATTCTTTCAGGATTGATAGATGAGGGATGAAGGACCGATGGAGGGGCGATGTTGACTTTCCGGCTTGCGAGATGCTGTGTTGCCAGAGTTTCATTATACAAATGAACAGTGACGTTGATTATATTGAATTTACACAGAACCCTGAGTTCAATCCTGTCAAACACCATTGGGATGAGCTACAACTGAAATTTGCGAGCAAACACACCACACTCCACAGACAGACTTTAAAGTCTTCCCAGAAGAGTGGAAGCTGTCAGCTCAGGAGTCTAGAACTTCTACATCCAATAAGCAATAATACTTTGTGGAGCACATTTATGGCTCATTATTTATCAAGAGTCGACAATTCATGGACATAAT
The DNA here is from genome assembly GCF_025434085.1 of Hippocampus zosterae. Lineage (NCBI taxonomy): Eukaryota > Metazoa > Chordata > Actinopteri > Syngnathiformes > Syngnathidae > Hippocampus > Hippocampus zosterae. Next base: position 12,014,678 of record NC_067464.1, on the reverse strand, counting down.
AAGTAAGATGGGATCAGGAAAGCTTCTGCCTGACATAAACCTGGCAGGAATCACAGACAAGACAAAAACAAAATAATGCAGCACTGTCTTGGCCCAAAACATTTCTCAATGAGTTCTTGTGGCCAGTAAACATACTAAAAGAGACATGACAGAAACATTGAGGTTTAAGTGTTTTGAAAATGAATATTCAATTATGCAACTCCAGAGGGTAATTGAGTCTGACAATTTTGTGTCTTTTTAAATTTGGCGAAGTATTTTTGGTGGCATTTGTAATTAAAAGCCTTTCGTCACATTTGGCAAAATATGTTGTGACAATGTGCCTGCTGGCGGTCGGTCCAAAAGTGGTTCTGTGAACAGGATGCGGCCAAGCCACTTGTGCCTGTCGGCCACATCCTCTTTCAAGAGGAAAGGATTAATGCAACAGTGATGTCAGTAACTAGCCATGAAAAGACATACTTAGTTACAGTGTATTCTACAAATTACTCCAAGGTATTGTTTCTCTTCTCTCTTCTTTAACATTTAATGATAAAAGAGACTTTGTTTGTATAACTACTAAAATTATGTTTTTTGGATTGTCAAATTGATTGTTGTTTAGTGTTTTTTTTTTATAAGGCGGAACACCCAACTGAATACTCGGGGATGGGTTGTTTACTTGGGCATTGACTGCAAAGTTTACCATTTAGTCGTTGTTTCGACACACATGACAATTTTTAGTGGCTGTGGTGATGTGTTGAGTTAAAATTAGAGAAAGCATAGCACTGTTGTGCAATCAGCTTGGTTTCTGTTGACCTTAGCTTCATAACCACCCCCTATGAGCACCGCCGTCTAAAAGTTTCCATGACTAATGTGAACTAGGCTTCGAAAACAGGAAGGCCTTTGACAAACACAAAAATGCAGCCTATAAAACCACAACAGTGCCCAAACTTGAGCAACATTTGGATCAATCGCAATGAAGACGTTACTGTTCCTGTATGACTCACGGGAAAGACATGTGATCACGATATCACAAGTTTTATTTTGACACTGAGGACTCATAAGGTCGTCTCAACTGAAGAGAGGAGGAAAATGGGCCAAAAACCCATCTGATTTGAGCAAAGTATTTGTCCGGCCTCCTGTTTCCTCTTTCAGCACAGCCACAAAGACAACCACTTTCACAGGCTTACTGGTAGGCTCATCCTCACTTGGATGCTTCCATAACATGAGACAGGGAGTGGATCTCCCACACGCTAATAAAACAGAGACAAGACTGTCTTGTCCTTTCCAGAGAAACATTGAGAAGGACCCAAATTTCAGGATTGTGAGCTGAAATGGCACTCTTGTAAGTGGGGTGCGGCTGTGTTCAGAATTAAACTCGTCTTAAAAGAGAGTCAACACACACGACCAATTTATGTTCCCCTGATTAACCACAAAGTACCACTTTTCTCATACAGTTTTTGTGAATTCTTTTTTTGCTTTGCTAGCAGAATAGCAGAAGCTTGAAGGTTTTGTGCTGATACTGACCTGTATTTTGACTATTCAAAATTGTTGTTATAGTAACATTGCCCAATTTGTAACATCCTTTGAACATGTAAACGGCACTGAACAGAGATATGTACAGGTTGTTTTCCTTCCTTTTCATTTTGGTTTTATACCTTTTTATGTGCTTGTATGTTCAATAGATCATATCATATCACAAGATCACAATAACAAAGGCATTTCGCCAAGAGTGTGTAGACTTTTTTTATCCACTGTATGTGACTTCTACAATCACAGGACATGAATGCAAGACAGTGAGATGTCTTAATTTATGCTAAGAACAGTATATTCATCATTTGAAATTGCAGTTTGCATACTGCCTGGCACATGTTCATTGTATTTTGGTAGTGGAAGCAAAACCTTGAAAATCTCCTCAAACCCACAATTATACTTTCAATAGAGGAAGCAAAGTTTGAGGAAATGAATGTAGACAACCAAAGGAGTGTGAAAACGTCGGGACCCGAGGTCTTGATGAGATTCACCCAGAAAACCCCAGAGTTCTGAATCCTGTGGTCCTGACTCAGTTCCGACTATTAAAAAAAGACTCCTGCTCCCAGCCAACTACGGTCACAAGCTTCTGTTGGAAAACAGTAAAGCCACTGCTACTTCACATCAGAAAGAGTCAGCTGAGGTTTCTCATACATCTATGCCAGATGCCTCCTGTTTTTAAGGCCTCACAGTCCAGCGTCCTCATGGTCATCAGTGACAGAGAAAACCTGGGCTTCACTGCTCAGGCTCCTATGCTTGAGACCTGAACTCAAAATAAGCAGGGAGAATTGATGGATAGTGGAGATTAAAAAAGCTCCAAAAAAAATAATAATACGTACAGTTGTCCACCACTGCAAACTGCGAACACATTAATAATCATGGTTCACAATTCCGTGACAGTTTTAATCAAAAGTAAATCAAATATAATGACAGAATGCTTTAATATGTGTTGAATCTCACTGGATTGTGCGTGTGTAGCAGGTTCTGTGGCTGGTGAGTGTACACGACTCACACTACTTGAATATTCCCTCAGGAAGAAAGGTAAAGTGGATCCAGGAATGTTTCCCTCAAGCTCCTCATTCATGTGGAACAAAATGTGTTGCACACCACATGTAATCAAAGTAGCATCTCTGAGAAGGATGAACGCATCAAGACCCCAATCATTTTTATGATAAATGTGTTTTTCCTTCGCATTTCTCAACCTGCCGTTATCACCGTGTCTAAATCCACGCTGGTCATCGCAGTAATATTTTTGGCGGTATGACAGCACACACCGGCGGGGTGTGAGATTTCGTTTCTTGCGCTTTCCAGTAGTCATCAGGACTGGTGCAGAAATGTAAATTGCCTTGAGGGAAAGTTCGAGGGGCAAAGCAGGACGAAAGGGCGCTCACCTCCGGGATCTGAAAGCTCTGTGCCATGTACTAATCCGCAGCACATGGTGTAAGGCCAGTAACAATGTCAGCCTGCAACCCACATTTCCACTACATTCCATGGGTAACCCTGAGCCTGATTGAACCCATATGCAGACGGCATTTTAACAGGGGGGCAACAACGAGGAACGATGACATGTCATGGGACCCTTGTTTGTGTGCTTTCACGGTCATTATGTCAATCACTTATTTTCTCTTGGAATGACGACAGCAGATCACAATAATCTGTATTTTATTACAGCATGTGGGCATGAAGACATGGTAACCGAAGACACGCATGGCAAATTGTCTATATTCTCACTGAGCTGGAAGACTGACATGGGTTTGACCGCGTACAATTTCCACCCCGGGGTAGGACTTATTAAAGACGATTAAATGACACATCCATGGATGTATAGTTCCGCTGTAATATGCCCAAAAGGGCCACGGGTGTCGCATCATCTTGACAGTGTTCCTGAATGAACCCTTAAAGCGAACATGCCACTGTAAGAAGAAAAAACAATAGATTACCCCACCCCACCCCCCTTTATTATGATTTATAAATCTAAAAGAGGAGAGCTCACAGAGCCAAAGAAAAGTACCGCCGTTTCAAAAATAAAGCAACGCCCAGTTCAGAAACCGCATGTTATGGCCTTCTCTTGAATTATCGACAATGATTTTTAGAAGCAGACAAACATGTTCTAGAGGAAGTAAGTATTTTAGCAAGACGGCAATAGCAACGAAGCCTACGCTTTTCCTGAAAAAGGGTGCTAATGGCTCCCAAGAGACAACAACTAAAAGACCAGACCCAAGTGAGGGAGTATAATTTGTTATGAAGCAGTGCGGCCTATTCCACCCTAAAATCAATCCATCAGGAAAAGCCCAATAAAAAGATCATCATATTTCAATTGCAGTTCCAAACCTGCAATCGTTTCCGCTTCTTTTTCGATCATTTCTTTCTCACACCACTAGAAGGAGTCGACCTAGCATTAATGGTACATGTGCCACACTGACTATGCTCTAGATGTAACTCTTGTGCAATTTTCCAAGGTTTCATACTTTTGAGGCTTTTGTTTTCCAGAAAAAGCAATTGGTTTCCAAATTGTATAATCTTTACGGCGTTCGACTCTTCAGGTTCCACCGTATTTGCAATGCTGCATTTAACCCCTCCGATTGCATATACTAGCCGCTATTAACACTGACAGCTTCCATCTGTGTTCAGACAGCATCATTCCATTGGGATGCTCTCAGCCTTCTTTCCTCTCTTCGCCTGTCGTTCTCCAGTGACTGTTTGAATCCCATTTAAGGATGAGATAAATGTTTGGCCTTTTATCTCTCAAAAACCTCATAAGTCACTTTGTTTTCTTTACGCCGAGAGTAACAAAGATGAATCCTGCGCTGGAGAATGAAGAGCGAGCAAGGAAATCCAAAGGTTGTGCAAGAAACCCAAATATCAAAAATCCAAGGTGTCTGTGCCAGTAAACACACAAGACTCGGTGTACTCTGGATGCCATGGAGATGTCTCTATTGTAGTTGGACAGCTGAGTGTCCCAGCTGTAGCAAGTGCACAAACACAGCCAGCTAAACTAGGTGAACTGGAACCTGGTTCCATCGGGAGGACAGTGAAGGTATGTGGACATCTAAGCGAACAGCCCTGTCCCCCAATCAAAATAAAAACAATGACTTGGTTTCAACACTTCAACTTTTTCAGACACACTCCTGACTTACGTGAACTACCGGCTTCACTCACTGCCTCCTATAAAAAAGGTTTTTCTTTTGAAAATGCCCCGGTTTTAAGGGCCACTTCCGTGCAGTGCAGGGGTGGATCTAATTCAGTTGGATATACGGTTGAGGGGCACTGCAAAATCCCAAACGATCCCAATGTCTTTGCCTTATCCCCTTCATCAGAGAGCTGTGGTGTTGCAGTTTTTCAAAATGGCCATAATATATCCGACTGACTTAAGTCTGTTAAATAAACTTACATTGGCGCATATTAAAGCGGCCCTTGCATTCTTTGATTTTTGTACATTCGGTTCTTAAGTTGATAGACAACCGTGGCTGAACCCCTGTATACACCAAATGGTTTGTACTTGGCTTGGTCATTTGACAAAATATTTGAACAATCAATGAATTCATAGTGTTTACCCATTGTTTGAGGTCAGGGATTTTCTTCTCCTAGAATAGTCCACTTAATCACGACTATCAAGCCTCATCAACCTGGGTTTGGGACTTTTCCTTGTCCTATAAAATGACCAGCTAAGGCTTATGAGCTCTTTCTGCCCCAGTCAAGCTAACCCCTTGTGAGTCACAAACTGTGCTCAACAAGTTCAGAAGAGTTTTTTTTTTTTTTACTAAATAACAAGATCCAGTAGAACCTTAAAAACAAGAGATGAAAATAGGAAGAGAGAGAACACCCACTTAGGAAGTTAACAGCAAACATACATAGCACATCTGGTACTGAAGGGTATCCATGAGGAAAGAAAGGCAGACGAAGACCAAAGACAACAAGAGGTCAACCCAAAAAGAAGTTCAGCTACTGGATCTTTCTTGGACCCAGATGGCCCTGGACAAAGTAATGTGTAGGAATGTCATTGATGACAAACGCATGCTTCGCCTGTGTATAGGGGTCCACAAGGAGCAAGCTGCCTCCAAATGTTCTGAACACCTGTTTCGATAACCTAATGGGACACGGAGAAGTTCTAATAGTGTGGATGTGGCTTGACCTTCCACAGCTGATGACATTTGGACTTTTTTAGATGGCAAATGTGTTGAGGGTGAATCAACAATGCTTCTGCTGGTTAAGGCCCAGTAGTTCACTAATGCTCTAAAACAATTCCACATAATTGACACAATTCTAAAACACCAATTGATTCACTCATTAATTATTTTTCCCTTCGCCAATTTGTAGTCTGAAGCACAGATTGTGGACCATGGCATCAGTTACGTAAATGGCGTATCATAACCGTGCAACACAGTGGAACAAAAAATGACGACAATGGACGACCTTCAGCACAACCCTTGAATGTTTTGCGACATCTGTCCAACTCGGGCTTCGAACCTGCATCTCTGTTGTGGGAGCACAGACTGTTTAGTTAAAACTCTGGGCTGTAAACCCTGCTCATAACCCGATTAGAAGGAGGTTTTTCAACCAAGCTCAAGCTGGCATCCTTACACATGACCCGAAATACTTTTCATCGACGAGTTTGGAGCTGACGGACACTTCTGGCCTTTCTATCCCTGAAAGATGGCCTTTCTACATGGGAATGAATCTATTATTGATTGGTGACATACCTGATTACATTTATGTTGACAGGGTGGGGTGAATGTCTGGCCTCGTTGACCACCTATGGCTATACGTATTGGCGAAAGGTGGAACACTCAAAATATACTGTATGTCTGGTCCCATGCTTCAGTAAGAAGGGTTCCGAATCGGCCTGTCTTTTCTCAAATGCGGTAAATTGTGTCCTCTATTCCTTAAACTACATGTGGTTTGACCACTAACCGCAGTCTGTGGCGTCTTCTCCCTCAAGGCCAGGCTGGCAGCCCATGAAGCAGCGGTACGACCCAATGGTGTTCTCACAGCGCCAGGTACCACACACCGAACTTCCAAACTCCTTACACTCATTCTGGTCTGCAGAGAGAGAGAAATCGGAAGGTTAGAAAAGGGTCCGATCAGGGGCACAAATGCAATCACATGTGACCCCCACGGCGCACACACATCTATCCCTCCCTCAGCTTCTATTGTGGTGGCTGTGCAGCTGGAGTCGTCCAGGAAGCCTGCGGTGTAGCTGTTCTCAGTGAACGCAGCGGGCAAGGGGAATGGCCAAGAACAATATTATCACAGCAACCCAAGAACTTGCGAAGGAGCTAAAGGGAGATGTTCCAGAGGGAGAAACGACTCCCGCTCACAATGGGGTCATTCATGCTTCTCATGGGGGAAAGACACTTGCAGGCCTCCAGCCATGTCATTCAGGAACCCTTCGCTTCTTTAAGCCACAGAAAGACTTGACACTTCACAATGCCGATCAAAAATTAGTCCGTCAACTGCGTTGCACTATTAATGATTGACTCTAAACGTTGCGCAACAGTCAGGTATCAGACATAAGCATATGCTATTAAGTTTTGGAAATGTATTCAAAATTGAAAAAAGTTGACGTCTGCTTTGCATCTCGATAAGATTCTGCCTTTTTAGAATGATTTTCTACAAGAGTGAATTTGTTTAAGCTTTTGATGATTTAGCCAATGGAGAATTTGTCTCGTTCTACTTGTTGCCCTACTACAAGACTTGATTAGTAACATTTTGTCTTCCACTTCAAAATAATACTGCCGTATACTGTGAAACCTAGGTAGCAATGAATGCATCATTTGGAACGAAATAGGATAACAATAATGGAAGCAGAACAGGAGTCTCCTGTATTTACTTCTCGCTATCAGAATCAGAATCAGAATCAGAATCATCTTTATTGGCCAAGTATGTAGAACACACAAGGAATTTGTCTCCGGTATAACACGCTGCACTAGTATCATCGTAAACAACAAAATCATTGAACCATTTTAGAGTATACCAGTAGTTTTGTAATACCATTTTGTGGTGCAAGAAGAGTGACTATGTCAGTGACTGTTTAAGGAGTTAATGGCTAGAGGGAAGAAGCTGTTTAAGTGTCTACTGGATTTGGTACGCATAGATCTGTAGCGTCTGCCTGAGGGGAGTGGCTGAAAAAGGTGGTGGGCAGGGTGCGGGGGATCCAGGAGGATTTTCCGTGCCCTTGTCTTGATTCTTGCAGTGTGCAAGTCCTCAAGAGTGGGTAGGGCGTTGGTTGTATTTAGAAGACAAATTTAGCCATGAAGCGACGGAAGGAAACTGGAAAATTGAACCCCCCAGCAAAATCGTGACTGTTGCGCATGTATAAAACTTCAGGCAAATGGGTAACCTAATGTTAACATGCATGTTGACTTTTGATATATACTGTAACTAGGTCTGTCACGTCCATTGAATTTACAATGATGCAGACAAGTAGGGATTTGTCTCACCCCTGTGGCATCAGCTCTGCACTCTGCTTTTGGGAATGGAATAAGCACCTGTGCAGTGGGGCACAGTCACACTGGAATAGAATCGTCCCTAAATTGTTCCCACGCAAAAAAAAAAACCACAGTCTAAAATTGATCAAATAGGTGTTTCCCAAGACGTGTCAAACTCAAGGCCCCGGGGCCAGATCTGGCCCACCACATCATTTTATATGGCCTGCGAAAGCAGATCAAAGATGCCAACTTCCATGATCCTTTCTGAAATGTCTACCAAAATGTTTAATTCTCAAATTTAATAAACAAGAGATATATTCTAAGCATTTTCTTGTTACCAAACCCCTCATGATGCTCACTTAAACAATAGTTGAATCAACAGTCATTCTTGACTTCTTTATATGGTTTCAGTCAAAGCGGCCCTTCAAGTGAAATGGTAACTAAAATGTGGCCCGCGCCAAAAATGAGTTTGACACCTCTGACACAGAGCATTGGTTTACACATGGCTTTTTTTTGTGTCAGGGTGACTCTGTCGGGCTGTTGTTGAAGGGGGCACGTAACCATATCCAACATTGTTCTTTTTATGATTTTTTTCCCTTTGCCCTTGTGATGCCGAGGAACGGGCTATGCCAAATTGTAGGCCCAACTATCATATTGATACTCCAACTCTGTTGGGGTATTACAGTGGACGTTTAGTTTCATATTTTGGCGCAAAAGCTATTCTGTGATACTAAATCAATGCAGCCCTATGTTGAACCGATTTTGGGAGGACGTGGTGGGGAAAGGTGGTGGGTGGCTTGAATCTTTGGCAAAATCTGTTCTCTGATCTGACCTCTATTATCCATGATAGCGGCCTTACCTTCACAGTCAGCTGTGTCCTCGCTGTACTTGAAACCAGCTTCACATAAGCACATGAAACTGCCTTCGGTGTTGAGGCATTGCCCCCGAGTGCACACGTTGTCTTTGCTACACTCGTCCACATCTATTGTACAGAGAGAATGGAGATTTATAGAATGACATACATTACTACTTATAACATATTTATCACATCACAAGACATAACTCAATGAGTCTACAGAGAGCACTCCTTCTACTTACACGTTACAAAATAAACTCGTGCAGTCAATCTTTCTGAACATTGGATCATGTAATGGTATACTGGCAAACAGGAAGGAAAGATAAGTAAAATATCCACCTCAGGGCTCCTTCTGAGCCATAAATGTTGATCATGAATGCTACATGATTGATTAGAGGCACAATGGAGGAAAATTGCAGCATTACAGCACAACTCTTGCAGTGTATTGAACGGGGATTTCAGACGGGAGGCAAGGGAGAACGTTTTCCTTTTCCGAACTATTGAGCAAAACATCAGGGTGAGCGTGACAATTTAGTAGGATTTAAGTAAAGCAATACAATTCATACCAAGCAGAGAAGTTCCTCTAAAAATATTATTACAAATTGCTCATTCTAAGATAAACCCCAACCCAGTGATTGTGCGCCATGAACCGACCTGTGGGAAATGATGCGGTTTCATTTCATTGCTCAGAACGTGATTTATTTACTACAAATAACGTATCAGTTGTGTGTTCATCTAAACTTGCTTTGATTTCATAGTGAGTCACAATTACATAATTATTTTTAAGTGTGTATATACCTTGGTGAGATTTGTCAAATGTAAAATACGTGCTTTGGCTCAATAAAGGCTGCAAAACATTAAGCCCTAACTGCTTTGAACTGATGGCAACATATCAATTCAACTCGTCTGTTCTAAAGCTGCAAACGGACCCACGTGAGAGGGATCTGGCTTTGTCTGTGCCAAGCACTGTTGCAAAAATGGATAAATAAAAGAAAATATGAGACAACTTCTCATTAATATGATAATCAGCGTCTATGATTTGTTGCGGCAGGCAGCCAAAGTAGCTGACGAAGGCTGGTAGGCTTGCATACCAATTTTCCAAAGCCTCAGTGGGAGTATTTCCCAAGGCAAGAAATGAGCCTTAGCGAGTTCATCTCTCAACTCACTCCAGGGCTGTACTAGCAAACACAAGAGCCTGGACCATGGGACCAGCCCATCCCCACAGGCGTCATTTATCTAACTTCAACCTTTACTGTATTGGCAAGACACACTCGAAATAACACAGCTTCAATTGTAACATTCCAGTCAAATCCTTTTAAATTATTTTGACAGCAAATTTGCTGAAAAGAGAAGCTTGTCCTCCATAACGGATGACAAAGCAACACTATTTCCCCCCAGAGCTATGAGCACTGGGTCACTGGGTGCGGCTGGAATAATATAAAACTGAAGCTGGTGGTGAGATTGATGGTGAGGTTATGGGCAATTAAAACAGAATGGTGAGACTGAGTACAATTGTCTCAAGTCTCAGAACGAAGTAAAAATACATGGTTGTAGAAGACCACAATGTATTCCCTGAGGAATCCTAATTGTGAACAATATGGTGTATGTGTGCATCAATCTTTTATAGTTCGTGTCCTCATTTGGGTCACCGGTGAACTGGAACCCATCCCGTCTGACTTTGCCGTTTTGTCATCTCACAAAAAAAAATTCTGGCTACGCCACTGACCCTGGACTGTGAAATGTCAAACGAAGATGGAGTTACAGGAGAAAAACCATGCAAACACAGCTCTCAGCGTGCTAACCACGAGACCTGTGGTTCCCAACCACCGGGTTTGGGGGTGATATTTGGAGACCCACAGAAAGAAAGAAGTTTAATTTGGGTAATTAGGTTGTCCACCAGTGCCTCTGTACACGTCAAATCGCTCATCATGATCACATGATATCTTAAAAAAGTAAGCTCACAAGCTAGTGAAACCCTCATAAAGTGAAGTATTTTATGTATTTTATGGTAGAGTCATAAACGCTGACCTAAAATGAGGCCAGCAAGGTCTGGAGTTCTTTGGTGAGGCATCGTCATACTCTTAATTTTAGCTGGTTGCCCCCTCTTGGGAATGTTTGCCACTGTTACTAGTTTTATCCATTTGTGTATAATGGCTCTGACAGTGGTTTGCGGAAGCCTCCGAGTTTTGGAAATGGCTTTGTAACCTTTTCCAGACCGATTGATTTAAATAAGTGTTTTCAATTTTTTTTGTGGAATTTCTTTGGAACGTGGTATGCTGCGTTTGTTTCTTGAGATCTTGTAGCCTATTTCATTCTGGCTGACAGATTCTGTTTATGTGATTTCTTGATTCAACAAATGTGGTGCTAGGGTGTTGCCTGAATTCAGTCTTCCCAAAACTGTCATTACTCACAGTTACTTTGTGACTTAACAAGGGGGGTGCGGGGGACAATTACCTTTTCGCATGGGAAATGCTAGTTTTGGAAAAAAAAATTGTGCCTTAATAAATTTAATTGCCATTTAAAAACTGAATTTTGTCTTACCTTGGGTAATCTCTGTGTGACATTAAAAATGATTTGATGAACTGAAACCTTTTGTGTTTGATAAATATGCAAAGAACACAGAAATCAGGAAAGGGGCAAATACTTGTGTACATTTGGTGAGTTGCATTCCTTAAAATCTGTTTCTATGCCGGCCGGTCGAAATAGTGCCTAAATATTGCTTGACGTGAAACCAGTTGATTGAGGCTAGCTGCCCTATACCACTGCGCAGGTCGCATTTGTAACGTGTATGTACCATCAGTTTCCGATTAGGTTAGCTCAAATCATGTCCGTTGTCTTTTGAAATGCACTGAATCAATGACAAATGATCTCGAAAGATTTCCAATAAGGAGGTCAGACAACAATTGATAATGCATTGCTTCGTGTTTTTGCTGCTGCGTGTTACTGTGCCTTGGCAGCCCGTCCGCTCATGAAGGGTGTCATATCCCTCAGGACAGACACACATGTAGGAGCCTTGCGTATTCAGACACTGTCCTTCCCCACAGATTCCTGCATTGGTCAAACACTCGTTGACATCTGCAGGATGAGACGCAAGGACAAATTTACGCATGGCATCAGAGTAAATCAAAGCTGAGTTTTCTGCTTTACAATGCATATACCTCGGCAGGAGGTCCCTTCGATCAGCTCTAGGCCAGCAGGGCACGCAAAACTGTGGGATCCAACGTTGTTCGTGCACTGACCTCCCACACACTGGCCCGCGTCCTCACATTCATTCGCATCTGTGTTGAAAGACACACACGTCATGACGATGACATTGTCTCACAAGGAAGAGATCAGTGTGTTCTTTTCCAAATGTTTTGTCACGTTCAGGAAGATCTTCAGCTACAAATCAACCCTTGAAAGTGTACCCATTGAAATTGCTGCACCTGGAAATTACTGAACCTCAAGTTTCATTTTGACATCATTATTACTCATTATCGAATCATGTGGTTTCACTTCAAGCGTTAAGCTATTTTCTTGTATGGTTGATCACGTGAGGGGGATAACCCTTGGAGAGATAAGTAAATATTTTTTACCTGGGGTAAAAAGCTTGAGAAGAACTGATCCATGGGATTTGGCGATTGAAATTGATTGATTGCTTTGAACATAAAGTTAAGTTGGCTACTTTCAAAATAGGTGTTTCTTTATATTTCTCGATGTGCCTCCACTGAGGACATCCCATACTCTTCGTCGTGGTGCAAATCACATTGCTGTCGTAGATCATGCAACCAGGCTGATGTACAGTCCCATACCTTGACATGAGCGAGCACTGGGTGCAACAGTAAAGCCGGGCCCAAAAACAATGCATGAGTAGGAGCCCTCTGTGTTGGTGCAAATGCCCGCGGGACACAGACCTGGGGTCTCGCACTCGTTGATATCTGAGAGACAATGGAAGAAAAGTTGAAGATATTATTTTGGCCAAGAATCCACACTATAGAAATGTGATATCTTCTGTGTATGATAATATTATTAATGATATACCGTAGTGAGCTTCAGACTGAGTGCATTAGGCAGTTTAGCATTTGGTGCAGTATGTAAATCTCGCTTAATTTGATCGCACTGACTGTTTTATTAAAAAGAACGGAGAGATAAGTATGCAAGATGATCATCGTTTGCCAAACAGCAAGCTATTACAGGTGGTGTGTCATTTCTAGATAAACAAACAGTGACTGAGATGGCTGTTATGCGATCACTAAAAATTCCGCAGCCCAGCACAGATTATATTCTTTAAGGGGAAAAGAGTGTGGGCCACCATTAAGTGATGGCTCAGTTTTGCCTTTGGGTGAACATAGGGAGTTCCACATAGCGAGCTTACCAAGGAAGGATGCAAAGCGGTTGACTTAATTTCAAATTAAGGCCTTAATATTTTCCATCATATCATTTAAATCCTATCAGAGGCGGACTTGGACCTCGGGTTGTTTTGTGAAACTTTTTCCCAGCGCAGAAACACACATCAGTGGGGGATCATCCTCTCGGGCTAAATCCCCACTTCCATTAAAAAACACAGAACAGTATATGTGAATAACCGAGGCCACGTTTGAATTAAACAATCATCCGGTTTTCTCATTCTCATGAAGTCATAGCAAAGCTAACCTCATTGGATGGGTCAAAGCCGACGCTGTGTTCCATTGATCTCAAAAACCGTGCCATGATATATTAAGGCATACTGTGCGGCTCCGCTGTAATCATGTTGAGGGTCTAAGCAATCTTATTTTATCGTGGCCGAGAGCCGGTCCGATAATTACTACGATGACAGCATGAACGAGCCAAGATGAAAAGGGAAGCATGAAGGTCGGTTTACCCTCACAACCATAACCGTCCCTCGACAGCTGCAGGCCGGATCCACAGCTCCTGCAGGTATAGGAGCCGAGGGTGTTGGAGCACAGCTGGCCTGGGCACACTTTGGCTTCCAAGCATTCGTCCACATCTGGACACAAAATAACATGGATGGACACATCATAACCCAGATTGCCATCTCTGGCTTGAAACAAATACATCCTGCCTGTTTAAATCAGCTAGATTAAAAAGCAGTGAGGCTCGGAAACGTCAACATGTGTGTGTTTCTGGTTGACTTATCTGAAGACTCTTTGACATCATGCACTCTTCTGCGACAGATGTGTTTTTGTTTTGAGCAAGAGTTAAACAATCAGCGCTCAAGGCAATGGGGTTGATCAGCCAGCTATGATGTGATGTCTGAGAGATGGGACATGTTGCATTGGCAAACCTGAACCAGATCGAACCCCAGGAAACGGCGTATTGACACATACATTTCCGCCAGAGAGAAACACCTGCGTGCAAGTAAACAAACATGAAATGAGCCAGCAACAAGGCAGCCAAAAGTCTCACCATCACACTGCTGTCTATCCTCAGAGACTCTGTAACCAGGCTGACAGCTGACACATGTGAAGGAACCCTCTGTGTTTGTACATATTCCCCGCGGGCATGTGGTGGGCAGCGCACACTCGTCAATGTCTGGCACGAAACAGCAGAGGATATTAGCAATTCACTGGAGAAAAAAAAAGACAAATCTCTTCCGCCAACAAAAACACCTAATTCACCATGACAGATCTTCTCCGGTGTTGATACTCCACATGAAGCTATGCATGAATCCGTTAAAGATGAGTTTTGAGTTACCAACCTTCGCAGAGCTCGCCGTCATATGACACCGCGTAGCCTGTGGGGCAGTTCTCACAGGTGTAAGAGCCTTCTGAGTTGAGACATATGCCATTGGCACAGGTTGACAGCGACTGGCATTCGTCAATATCTGGGTGGATCACAGCAAAAACATCGGAGACATGTTTGGACCTCACTTGAATAAAACGTGAAAGGAATGCTTAAGTTGAATGCAACGGATTTCAAAGCTTGTTTTGTCAAGGTGCCAAGTATGTGTCAAAAGGCGTCCTGGAAAAAACAAATGGTTTTCTCTGAGCAGTGAACCCGGGGGATTGAGCCTACCTTCGCATCGCCGTCGATCTGGAGACACTCTGTAGCCTGCCTTACACCTGGTGCAGGTGTACGACCCAGCTGTGTTGGCACACACGCCCCCAAGACACCAGTCACCCTGAGAACACTCATCCACATCTGCAGAAACACACATATCCGGGTTTACCAGCAAATATCTTTTGATATTGCCATTTTTGGTGAAGATTTTTACTTAAGGCCTTTACCAAGGAATTTTGTAGGTCAGCAACAACGGAATGTACTACACATCAAGATTAGTACAAAAGCAATTCCAATGAAGTTGGGTCGTTGGGTTAAAAAAAACAACAACAAAAAACAGAATATAATGATTTGCAAAAAAAAATCATGTTCAACCGATAATTAATTGAATACTCAACAAAGACAAGCTATTTAATGTTCAAACTGATGAACTTTACATTTTTCTGCAAATAATCGTGTGTTTTTTGTATGTTTTTGATGGTATTTTATGGTTGCAACATGTTCCAAAAAGGTGGGACGGGTGGCGAACAAGACTGAGAAAGTTGAGCAATGCTCATCAAACACCTGTTTGGAACATCCCACAACGGGCTAACTGGGAAGAGGTGAGTGCCATGATTGGCTATAAAACCACAAGCAAAGATGGGGCAAGGTGTGACAGAAAATAGCGGAACAGTTTAACCCTTTCATGCACCCTGTTACCTGATAACATGATAAGCTGTCCACTGAAGTAACCGCTGTCCCCGAAAGGATTCAGGACACATTTTTCACATTTATGTTTAACAAAACGTCCCAACTTCATTGGAATTGAGTTTGTACAACAAATCATCCAGATTTGATTACATCTGATGATTGATGGGAATGGAAATCTATCCGGATGCAATTTCTATAGCATCCGGACACGTTAGGTTCATGGATGAGCTGGAGCCTATTTCTACTGACTCGAGAATAGGGGCACACTCTGCGCTGGACATTGGATAATTTTCAACACGATATTCCATACATGGAGTGCTAGGATGAATGTCGCCATTTTGAGCAATGTATAACTAAATAAATAGATGGATGGATGGATGATGGATAGCTAGCTAGCTAGCTAGCTAGCTAGATAGATAGATAGATAGATAGATAGATAGATAGATAGATAGATAGATAGATAGATAGATAGATAGATAGATAGATAGATAGATAGATAGATAGATAGATAGATAGATAGATAGATAGATAGATAGATAGATAGATAGATAGATAGATAGATAGATAGATAGATAGATAGATAGATAGATAGATAGATAGATAGATAGATAGATAGATAGATAGATAGATAGATAGATAGATAGATAGATAGATAGATCGATCGATAGATAGATAGATAGATAGATAGATAGATAGATAGATAGGGGAGAACATGTATTTGATACAATGCTGATTTCCTCATAGTTCAAGAGTACCTTTGATACAAAGTACAGAACTCTACCTGCTTCTTAAGTGGGAAAACTTTAAAAAATCAGCCGTGTATCACAAACTTGTCTCCAATGCCGATAGATACTTTATTAATCCTGAGGCAAATTATATATTGGTCACAAAAACAATAAAATTATAAATACAATAAAATGCAAAAGACAAATGAAGTAAAATCACAGCACTAGCAATCCTTTCAGGGATAGTGGTTACTATGGTGGATAGCCTATCAGGTTACAGGTTATCATAATTGGTGCATGAAAGGGTTAAGCAATGTTTGGACAACATGCTCTCATGCTCCTTCCGGAAGTTGCTATACAGCGTGATGGCCCGAGCGACAAACGAGACCCTAAGTCTATCTGTAGAGCCCCCCAGTGAGCAGAACCTGGAGCTCACGGAAGCTCCTCTGAAGGGAGAAGATCAAGAAGCACAATGGGTGGCTCTCACTGGACAGGATGGCCCCCATTTTAGGGAGTGTCCTCTCCTCCAGCAGTCTCTCCACTCAATCCAAACCCAGACCCATTATAGAGCTTGCCTTCCCATTGAGCTTGTTCAACCTCAGAATGTTCACTTTTCAAATGACTGACAGCTAAGGCAGTAGAATTTTGTTAAAAAGAAAGAAAAAAAGAAAAAAAAGAATAATCTATTAAGATGTATCAGAAAAACAAAATAATGCAAAACAGTCACATGCTAAAGGAAGGTCAAAACTGAAGGAAGAAATTCTACCTTCACATCTCAGCCCATCAGCTGATGGTTCAAAACCAGGATTACAACTCTGGCATGTGAAGGAACCTGGCGTGTTGATGCAAATTCCTTCAGGACACGTTTTACCAGATGCACACTCATTGATATCTAAAGAGCGGGGGAAAAAACATGCATGTTTAATTTGGCTGCCGTAAATTGCATAGAACAGCGACGTCACATGGCAGACCTTCACAGGCTTTGCTATCTGATGTGACTTGGTAACCATGGTTACAGGTGCATCTGTGGGTACCCTCTAGATTGACACAGCTTCCGTGAAGGCAGATACCCGGAAGCAGACACTCATTCACATCTGGAAAGATGACAGAGTGGAAAATGGAAGCGGGCCTCAGGAAAGACACACTCGCACTCTTTGTAACCTTTTTTAATAAAAGCTTCAAATTTGCCACGGAGCTTCTGCAGTAGCACGCGTGGAAACTATTTATACAGCTGCTACTTTGTCATGGATCTCTCTGGTCACTGACGACTGACCTTGGCATACGTTGTCCAGTGCGAGTTTGTATCCCTGGAAACAGTTGCACCTATAGGAGCCCTCGCTGTTGACACACCTTCCGCGGCCGCAAATGTTTTGGTTCAAGCACTCGTTCACATCTGCGGACATGAAAGGACAAAGAATGCGCTAGATTGTTAGCATTTTTCAACAGGTTTCAAATATGCGCCTTGGAAAAAATAAAAGTGGTTTGCCAAAATGTCAATATAATTTGCTGCTGTGGTTGTTACACTACGCTAAAAGGGAAAACATTTGTGAAAGCATCATGAATGTGTTTAAAAAAAGAAGCTATTTTTAAAAGGACCTAATAGTCCTAGTCATTAAGGAGCTTTTTACGATTTGGAGCAGGAGCTGTCTTTTTCACTTTCTGAGTCCAAGCTACTTGTGGAAAAACCTTGTGGTGTAGGGAGTTTGTTGATGTTCTAGTGGAATGTTTTGTCAAGGGTTAATAACGATTACAATGTGTGACAGGATTATGTGAACAATGCAAAATCAGAGGAATGGACATTACATAACACGAAAAGGAAAGGTGCTCATTTGTCTGCAAAGGAGGTGGAGAAAGAACAATACAAAGAGGTGATACGTGGAAAACAAAAGGGCAAAGTCACGGACTTGAGTTGTGTTTGGCGCGATGCAGTCATGCGGCTTCCCTTCAGCCTGTGTGATAATCTTTGACCAGGCAATAGAGCTGTTCACTATCACAACGGCAATTAAATTTATCCGCGACTCGGCCAATTGAGAGCAAATTGCCGTACTCCCGACAGATGGCCAGAGCAAAAACTGGAAACAGTCTGTTGAAACCGGACGAGCGCCAATCGGCCTAGATGTGGATTATATTGACAAAATGTTTTCCTTTAACCTTTCATCTGCTATTTATTCCTCATAGATAGCTGCGGATTATCAGAGTAGTTCACAAGGGGTTCTGTGTGGAAATCTGGCAATTACATGATGCTCATCGGCCAGTGAATTTCTTCAAGGAAGAAATCAAACTAATTGAAAAAAAAATGGCAAGGTGCTCCAAAGAAACACTGCAGAAGTCAATTTAATTTTGTTTTCCAATCTTTCACATGTCTGGAATACTCAACACAGGGGCTCCGGTTTCCAAACACATTAGAGAGGTGTAAGGTCATGGAGAGGGGATGTGGTAAGTCACAGGAGTCAGCTTGTTATGTAACTAGGCCACATTGGGGCTCAGCGTTCGTTTTAAAGCAACACACACCATGTGCAACGGGAATTCAAATCTAATAGACCACAGAGAGAGGATCCGGTGGTTGGGTGAGAAGATTTGTTTGCAAGTCGGGACCTCTTCACAGTTGGGACTTGACCGTTTGACCCTCCTCATACATCTCCAGTGACTGCCTGGTCCCCTCACCCAGCCCAGTAGTGCTAATCAAATCCTGCCGGCCTCCAGCGGGCCCAACAGTACAGTGGTCAGAGCTCTCCAACAATAACATGCTGTTTGTTCAAGGCTGTGACCAAGGTAAAATATTTGGACTCTACCAAATTGAAGTATTATAAACAATCTTTTCTTTCTCGGGGGGCCACTGATATCAGAAGATCAACAATAACAGTGAAGATGTTTAAACAATATTGTAGATATTACCGGGGCTGATATTTCATACATGAAGGAATGGACTCAGAGAGAGGCGGGCCGGGTGCAATACGGCTGTCATCACTGTGGTTTTTTTACTTGTCATGTTGGTCTTAAACCGCTGTATGGCAGACATGAAACATCCACGCCAAGTTTGTTTGAAGTCTAATAACAAATGTATTGTATATGCATTTGAACACATGAAGCATGTCTTCGGAAAAAAAAAAAGCAATGAAACGCAAACCAACGCAGATTAAATTTGGTGCCGGATCACAGACTGTCGGCAGGTCATTACCGCCAGAGCTTGTTGCCATGTCAACTCAGTTGGGTCTGGCAATTCCATTTGGAAAATGCAGCTTTGAAATGGAACTTAATACAAGACGGTTCGACAACACCTGAGTGATTTCCACTGCTGCGTGTCTGAGGGAACGCTTACACGCCAGTGATCCATCAAAACCTTTCTTTGTGTTTTTGGTAGTTTTCACCTACATATGACAGCATTGTCAAAACAAGTGTTGTTTTATCAGCAAAAATCACAACAAATGTTCAAATATGCAGGCCTGGCCAATACCGCAGTTGTCATTCTTCAGGATTCCTTGTTGTCAGTTTTTTTTCCTTCTACTTTGGTTGTTTTTTTTTTTTTTTTTTTGCTCTCTACTATGTTGTGCACAATCTTACTTAGTTGTCGGTCCTTAAGGTGCAACAGATGTTTATGGTGAGTAATGCTGGACAGTGGACACAACAGAGGTAGAAATAGAGGAGCATTTTGAGCACAAACTCTACTACATGGCCATGTTCCATCATCATCGTTTTGGTACTAAGACACCCCGAGACTGCAAACTTAACATGACTGCCCAGCTCATGTTTTCACACATTTTCACCATTTTCATGGAGGCATCGATCCATCCGTTTTTTTTTTTTTTTGTACCGCTTATTCTCATTAAGGTTGCAATGAGCCGACTATTATTGACAGTCACATTCACATTCACACCTAGGAATGATTTCGAGTCTTCGATGAATCTAACATGCTTGCTTTTGGAATAAATGAGGAAGCCAGAGTACCTAAAACCCCAAACAAGCACATGTTGCCGATGATCGGCTGTGTTACCTTACCTACACATCTATCACTGACGGGCCTGAAGCCCGGGCTGCAGACCTGGCACTGAAAGGAGCCCACGGTATTGACACAACCACCACCGGGACAAGCGTTGGGATCTTGACACTCATCTACATCTGTTAAAGTAGACGATGACATATGAAGCTGTTGTCAAGCAAAATCCATGTGAACAGGATGCAAAATGACTTTTTGGACATGTCACCTTCGCATTGGCCTCTCCGAGACTTGGCAAAGCCGCCATCACATTCACAGGTGTAAGATCCTTCCGTGTTGACGCAGTGGCCGTTCTGGCACTTGTTGGGCATGCTGCACTCATTAATGTCTGCAAGAAGGACGAGCGTAACAATCACAGGCACATCCAAAAAGACCTAAAATTGCAGTTCATGTTTGGCATTCATCCATCGCAAACGTGACACTGAATGTTAAGTGCGCTCACCTTGACAGAACTTCCTGTTTTGGGTGATCACTTGGCTGTAGCCACTGAAGCACTGACAACTGTAGGAGCCGTAGCTGTTTCTACAACGGCCTTTTCCGTCACATGGATCACCCTCACATTCATTCACATCTACAGAGTCAGCGATGGGGAAAGACAAGAGACATCTCACTGGCATTATCGATATAGGTCTCAGTGGCGGGCCTTAACGGGGAGGCTTAACTCGGTTTAATCCACCTCTCAATACCGCCACGATAACTTTGCTATGATATGAACCATCGGCCTTATACAAAACTGCAGTACAACAGCGTGGAACCGAGCTAACATACATCAACTGGAGCTATTCAGCAACTTATTGTGGGACAGCGAGTTGGGGGTGAATTGGAAATCTGATTGGTAAAATAAAAAACCCCACTGTTAATAAGTATATAAACACTTACTATAAGTTGCTTACTTATTATTACTTGCAGGTCTTGACGACCTACCACTGCCAGGTCTTCATCCACAAGCAACTCATTCCTCTGTATTCTCGTTGCTTACCTATGCAAGTTGTCTGCAGAACATTGAGTTTAAATCCCGGTTCACATTGGCAAGTGTAGCCAGTCTGCACAGGAACACATTTCCCATGGCCACAAATGGAGGGGGTGGTTGCGCACTTGTCAACACTTGCTAAAAGATAAAGTCATACATGATATGAAATGCAACTTGGACAATAAAACGACATAGTTGACTTATAGTTACACATTATGATCACTGCTATAAAGTGTAAAAAAATTATAAAAAATATGAAATACAGACCCTAACACATGCTTCTCTATAGAAGCCACCTTGATGTTTTTTATTGGGTAGTATGAGAAGACATATTTAACAACACTGCATAGTGCTTTAATGTGGGTCGCTGAGCACTTACAAAGATCATGAAGAAAATGCAAGTCAAGCCCTTACATTGGTGTGATGTATGCTGCGCATGAAAAAAAATCCAAAGCTGTATTCGCATTTGCGTCATTTCCAGCTAAACAATTTTTAATTCAAGTTTAAGCATACATAAGAACCCTATTTTTATAGACAGGCGCACACGCGTTCGGTTTAAAAACTGATGCATCTTAATTTTCGTACTGGGTCAAGTCAAGTTTACCATGGTTGGGAATTTGGCAGACCGCACTATGGCTCTCTGGGTGCTCTGATAGACTGAGGGCATTTTGTATTACATGCCTCCAGTGCACCTGACAATTTGGTGACAAGTATGTACAATTATTATTGGGCAGCATCGTGATCTATTGATGAGCACATCCGCTTTGCAGTGCTGATTTTATCGTTAATATATTTTTAAAAAGCATTCCCATACAGCAGTATTAGTGGTATGGGGCTGGGGTCGACTTGTGTAATGTAAGTCTTACCTGAGTCAGTGGAGGCCGTTTCCTTTGGATCAGGCTTGGCTGGTGAATCTGGAGCAACTTCTGGAAGGAAGAATAATGTTAGCTGTGATGTATTTGGACCTAGTATAAAAAGATACAACCACGACTGCGCTCCCTAAATTATGCATTGCTTATTTTACAATATTCCACTGCCTTAGCTGTCACTCAACAGGCAACTTAAAAAGAAAAATGATCTCTACTTTTCTCCATGTTAAAAATCAGACAATAGCAGAATTAGAACAGTCGCAATTGGACTGTTGGTGTTTTTGCTGGCACAGGAGCAGAGCATGCAAAGACTGTAACTGAAAATACGAAGTGAAATGAAAACGGAACAAAATACATTACAAGACTGAAATGGCAGTAGATGATGGTAGGTTTTTGATATTTAGAAATAAACCAAATTAGAATGTTAAAGATAGCAATTGAACTACGTAGACGTATGGATGAAAAAAGAAATGGCGTGGCAAATCATACCTGGATATTTCAATGGTGAGTCCGTCACAACAGCTGGCTAGAAAATAAGCACACATCCAGACACATTTTGGTTACCGGTGTATTAACACCACCATATATTAATGCTTCCTCTTTTCCATTGCTTCAGATTTATCAACCACTAGATATGTACAATTTCTAAAAAAAAATATGACCGGAGTGCATAATGTGATCAAAATGAATGTATAGTAGGTAAACAATTGAAAAGAATACTGTGTGCAAAAGGTGTTTTGTAAGTGAAGTACTTACCGGTCTTTCAATGTCCACATCTGGTAGATGACAAGAAGAGGAAGTTAATTAGTAGCGTAGATGCCACTATGTTTGTATTTACTTTACTTTGACTAGAGATGCATCCTAAGACTTTTGTCCGCAGTCCATATACACTAAACAAAAATATAAATGCAGCACTGTAGATTTGGCTTCCCTATTTCATGGGCTCTAGTCAAAGGTCTTTGACTTTTTTAACTCTTCATGAGTTCAGCTCATGAAAAATGGGAGCAAAAATAAAAACATATACAGTCAACGAATAGCCATTTACACTCACACCCCAGCGCAATCTCGTCTTTAATGGATTTAAACTGATTTTCGATGCTTTTGCAATGTGGAAGGATGCAGAAGAATCAAGAGAAAACCTCCAAAAGCGCGAGGATAACATCAAACAAAAAACTGCAAATGCAGCCATATAAAGTTCTGCTCTAAGCCAAAAAGATGAAGCCGTATTTAAAAAGATGCCAAAAGAACATCCAGCGACACGGAAAATAAATGATATGACTGTCCATAAATATTTACAGATCAAATGTGTTAATCCCAATTTTGTACTTACACTAGCAAGTAATTCGTGAGTATTAAAGATATAAATCCGGATGAAGGCGAACATCAAACATCAATGAGAAAAGCTGAAAGGCACGGATTCAATTATGTTCCATGTTGCGTTTATTTGGTAGGATCAAAACGTCCTGTTGAGGTTTGGATTCTTGGAAACATAAGACTTTGATTGAATCATTCTGTTGCCTTGTCGTGTTGAGACTCTAAAGAGTTGTGGTAAAGTGGTTTTATGAAGTAACTTGTACATAACTCTAGAGATCTCTGTGCATGCTTCGTAACTCTTTTTTAACAAAACACACAGAACGGTTGCAACCATGTTCTCACCTTCTGTCTGTGGAGGTGTTTCACTGTCTGGGATAAAGGAATGGGGGGGACTGACTGGGTGCCGGGGTGATTGTGGTGAGTCTGGGTACTCGGGCCACTGGCGTATTTGAGGAGTTTGTGGGTAGCTGGGATATTGAGGCTGGGAGGATGGCTGCTGAGGATATGTTGGGTTCTGCTCGTCCCAAGATAATCCGGTACTTTGAAGATCGTCCTCGCCGAGCTGCCACAGGGAAATCTGCACATCAGAACGGGAGTAGGTGTATCCGTGACCAGCCGGGCAGATCTCCTTGAAATGATCTGGAAAAGCAAAAACCATCAAGACATTGTCAATTCTTATGTAAGACATTGAAACCAAACTGGGAGTGCTCTTTGATGATTGCAATTGACAGAAATTGGCACCTCAACTACAATGCATATGATTTGTTTGTCTCAACTCAACTCAGCTGTATATATGGAGCACCACCGCTGTATATAAAGTGCTGTACATGGAGCAAAGGGTGTAATTTGCCTTGTGCCCAAAGTCAGCTCCAAAGTAGGCTCCAATGACTCTCTGCGATCCTGTTCAGGATAAGGGGTGTTGAAAATGGATGGATGGATGGACATTCAGGATCTCTCTGGATAAAACATGACAGATGCCCATATTGACGCATCTTGCTAATGGCATGTTTACCAGCTGATATTCATTCATCTTCCGAACCGCTTGATGCTCACTAGGGTCGCGGGGGGTGCTGGAGCCTACACCAGCTGTCTCCGGGCAGTAGGCGGGGGACACCCTGAATCGGTTGCCAGCCAATCACAGGGCACACAGAGACGAACAACCATCCACGCTCACACTCACACCTAGGGACAATTTAGAGTGTTCAATCAGCCTGCCACGCATGTTTTTGGAATGTGGGAGGAAACCGGAGCACCCAGAGAAAACCCACGCAGGCCTGGGGAGAACATGCAAACTCCACGTAGGGAGGCCGAAGCTGGAATCGAACCCGGTACCTCTGCACTGTGAAGCCGACGTGCTAACCACTGGACTACCGGGCCGCCCTACCAGCTGATAGTTTTGACAAAAATTCATGATACAATGGGACCACTTCATGCATTTTAAGGGCACGGAAATATCCTCTTTATACAGGATTTTTCACTTACTGGAATGCAACCAAATACAAAATTAACATTTGCCATTGTGGTCTTGAAACAGATTTTTATTGTTGTTGTTCTTGGACAATTGCACATTCATATTTATCCAGATACAATAATGCTTGTTCTTGGCTCCGTCTCTCATTGCCTCACTTTTTGGTACCGACTTGGACTGAACTCTTCAAAATCATGTGTGACGTCTTGACAGGCCTTGATTTTGACTCAGTGCCACCTTGCCCAATTATTATTCCCCAATCCCTGAGGGCTTAGTCTCTCCTTGGTCACAACTTCTCAAAGTACAATATTTATTTTTGCCCTGCCTTGGTCTTTTCTTTAACCCTTCCATGCACCGTGTAACCAGATAACATGACAAGCTATCCACTGTAGTAACCGCTGTACCCAAAAGGGTTAATTCAGTCTCACAAAACGTGCTTCTTGACTTTGTCTGAACTGCTCTAGTAGTCTTCTTCTCAGGCTCCAAACACTACCACAATAGACATTCAGAATACAATTGTGACTCATATTTCATCCTCAAATGCCATCTGTGTAATTGTGCTTATATGAGCTTTTCCATGGGCTGTGTTACAGTATAATGGTAGACGCAGGAGTCATTAACCAACAAAGGCTTTTGGAAATAAATTTGCATATTTGCATAGCCAAATAGCCTAGAGAATCATGTACGAGCCGAACAAACCTCAGAGATGGGGAATCCATTACAAGCGAAAAGTACAGTGTCCCCTATTTGACCTAAGAAAAGCAACCTCATGCCAAAAGAATTTGGAAAAACAATGTACGTAATGACAGCTAAATATGGTGGAGGTAAAATCGGGAAACATGGATGTTAGAGGCAATCGACTGATGGAGGTGTGGATGAATATTGGGCTTGATATGATCCGCAGCACATCGCAGGAGCTCAGTTTCAAAGTTGGAATAAAAATCGGCAGGATACTGTTACCTGTTCACAAGGAATCGGACTGAGTGCTTTGCTGCGAACATGATTCAAACATGGTTTGACAAAGACCATACAAAAGCCAGGATCTGAGGGATCAGAGGCTATAGATCAGTCCTGGTCAAAGCAGCACCATGGAAGTCGACGATATTTGATCTATGACGTTCTTTATTAATCACTGGCAAGTCCATAAACTCATCCCATTCTCCCCTCTGTGGAACTTTAAATATCGGATTTGTACTCTTGACAGTTTCCCATGTTTCTTTTGGACAAGCTATTCATTTCTGTTCCTGAGTTTTGCCTGTCTGCTAGTGGGATTTCTCTCAGTGGACACGAGCGATAACCCAAAAACTGACTCCCACTCTTGTGCACCTCCAAAATATGACAACTGTTATGCTTTTGGTCTGTTTCCACTTAAAAAATTTTTGGGGTATTACGAACTCAATCGCAAAACTGGCAGACAGGATGGTTCTGACGGACTGACTGAGTCTTCGAGACGTCTTTCAAAAACACGGACAAACTTGACATGCGTTTACATGTAGCATTTTCCACCTACAAACAACAGCAACTGAACAAATACGTGTTCTGCAAGTCAAACTCAAGATAGAATAATGTGTTTGCAGATGGAGGACATGACCTTGTACGATACTTGAGTATTTATATTGACACACATACCAGATCCGGGCAAAGGGCAGCGATCACACCCATCTCCCCAGGCTTTGCCCACGCGGCTGCAGCAGCAGATCTGCTTGGTGATGTGAGAAAGTGGCAGCGAGCATGTGCCTGCTGATACTGATCTGTAGCAAAAGGCCTTTTGGTCTGAAACTGCCTTGTCAGCTGGGGAGATCACATAAACCGGTGTCAGAATACACCATTAGAATGCAAGTCACTCCAAAAAAGCATGTGGAGATATCCTGTCATTGAAAAAAAGAAAGGTTGAATAAACAACCTTAGGACTATAACCTTTATTAATAATTATTTTCCAAGGAGGTCAACATCTGTGCATTTCTGTGACTCTTCCAGTCTCTGTATATCTCTTCAGAAATCTGCTGATGACACTGCCTTATGCCCTCCCTTGGTCTTTTCTTTAACCCTTTCGTGTACCATGAACCCTGATAACATGGTAAGCTGTCCACTGTAGTAACCGCTGTCCCTGAAAGTCTTCAGCTCAGTGGGTGCTTCCCTCCGGGAACATCTTTCTTTGAAGACTCAAATGTGGGCGAGGTACTCCTTTATCAATTGTTAGGTGTTAGCTTGGTCCCATGATGTCAAAATATGAACAGCATGATGAAGAGGAATACTGTTAATAATACCATTTCTATTTGACTATGTAGAGGTTGATCTGTGGATCTACACCCGTAAAATGTGATCAGGCGCACTTGAACATTTTTAGTGATCCTGAAATTTCGCCCCAAAGTCAAATATCTTTTGTAAGTTATGTTCTTGACTCGCCTCAAACTGCAAAAACAAAATGTGTTTTTTCTCTATTAGCACATAGTAACGTTTGCTAAGTACATAGATTCTGGATTTTGTTTTCTTTTTTTGTGCAGGTCCTACTGACATTCTCACACGTATAAGTCTCTCTCCAACAAGTTTCAGATTTTCTGGGCTTTGAACTTGCTGTCGATCAATCCCCATGTGTACAAGCCTGACAGGCTGAGCTACTGCTGCCACCAATTTTAAAGAGCACAAGTGAATACTTACAGACGCAGTGACTTCTGGCAGGGTCCAACATGAAACCAGGTTTACATGTGCACCTGTAGCTTCCTTTGGTGTTGAGACACTCTGCATTCTTGCAGATTCCTGGCAGCAGACACTCATTGATATCTGTGAAATATGCAACGTGTCAGCTTCGAAGCATTGTTTTCCCCTGACAGGGAGTGTTTGAACTGCAAATGATCTCCTCGA
The DNA here is from genome assembly GCF_025434085.1 of Hippocampus zosterae. Taxonomy (NCBI): domain Eukaryota; kingdom Metazoa; phylum Chordata; class Actinopteri; order Syngnathiformes; family Syngnathidae; genus Hippocampus; species Hippocampus zosterae. The sequence goes on along the minus strand of NC_067464.1, from coordinate 11,987,020 downwards.
AAAGAAATATCAACATCACATTTCTTTTACATTGAGTATGCAAAGCTGTCATGCTGTAAGACCAACAATGATCTAAGTTTTGGGAATCGTTTACACATTGAAAGGTGACAAAATATTGCCAGCCGCTTGGAGGTGATGATGAATGAATGCTTTTAGTTACCCAACGGTATGAAATACAGGAGAAGCGATGACATGAAGAAAACACATGCGGAGGAATTGACCATGATATGACTGCAGCAGTCATTCATTTTGAAAGCAGGCAGAATTGGATTAATTAATTTACATCATCACCTTCTATCCTTGACACATCCCAGCATCTTCAGCTGGTTCAGGGAGGGCAGGGAGGCTTTTTTTTCAGGAATGGGGGAACTCAGCAAGCAGTGGAGTTCCAGTGCAGCTCCAGAGGCAATAAAACAAGCTGGCCAATTAAAGTGCCAGCCAGGAGCCAGGAGTCAGACACTTAAATTATTTTTTTTTTCCGTATCAGCCATCGCAGTCCCACCGGACTGGGCAAGTTTTAAATAATGAGAACATTAATTGGTCTTTTCTCAACTCCACCTCACATTTTCTAAATTCCAAATGAACTGCTCTTGTTTTGTTGTTTGTGTAATGCTTGGAAAAAGTGAGGAGGGAATGAATGCCTTTGTGTGAAATGAGCATCAGAGTGATATGCCCTGCTCAGTCCTTTCATACCTGTAATGATAATATTGGGAGATGCAATGTTCCCTTTTTTAATCTATTTTATCAAATATTCTTTCCACAAGGGACATCTGTGGGTTTTGTTTAAGCAGCAGGTTTTCTGGTCAGAGTTCAGGTCAGCATTGGGCTCAGCTTTCGTCACATGGGGTCTCTAATCCATGGTTTGGTTGAATCCAAGATTAGCGCTATTGTAACAGTCTGCTGCTGGGTTGACTGGGATTGACGCTGACTTTCAATGACATGCTGCCATGATTTGCACTAATCTCAACATCATTTTTGATTTACAATGCGTGGTTGATCACCCCAACATTTTATAGTAAGAAGACAGATGTAACACCTATGTGATGGGATCTTCCGACCTTACTGGTGTACTCCTAACTATTGTTAAAAACAATAAGCACTTGCAGTATTACATAGCGCCTCTATAAAGGAAATTGGCAATCCTTTAGCCAGAGGCAGGATTATAAAATTACTAGGTGGTCTAAAACTAAACATACTTTATGGGGGCAAAAGTGCATCATTCGACACAGAGCAAAAAGGAAAGTGCATTTTGACCACACCTTTAATGCAGTGTTTGATGTTAAAAATAAACAATACAATAAATGCAATTGTATTGTTTGATGTTTGAATTACAAAAATGTACAAATACTAGTACCTGTCAGATTACAAATTATTAAGACTCCGTTATTAAAAAACAACAACAACAACAACAACAACAACAATAACACACAAAAAAACAACAACAATTAAAGTGTCAAAAGTTTAGCGAAGCACATAGCTACATCATGTGTTATGTGATACACTATGTATGAACCCAAGAAAGTGCAACAGTAGTGGAGCTTTAAGGTCTAGGTTGGCAAGCTCGCCACCATTGAAAAAAGCAAACACAAAATTTGGTGAAAATCTGTGTTTTTCCTCTTTGACATTTGCAGCAAAGCCTCTGGGAATGAAGCACCAGCTGAAAGGGACATCAGATTTTCCATAAAATACAATTGGGGGAATAGCAGCATGGCTGTTTTTGTAATGAAAGAAATGAGCAGCTGCAACGGAGGAACATCTTGAAACAATGGCAAAAGAAAAACATGAAAGTATTAACGATACATTATTTTAGCTGGGTGACATTCTACTGAAAGACAAGGGTGCCTTGTCTACCCCTCCCCCTAAAAAAAGTTTTATTTCATTCTATTTTTTTAAATGCCCCTCAATCAAACCCTGAAAGTCGTGGCCAATTAGGCAGGTCAGTAATTCAACTGGACAACTTGCACCTGCTTGAAGAGAAGCCAACAACTATTTTTCTTCCAAACAGCTCCGATCAATTTAGAACAACACACTTCTTCTGTTTTAATTGCCAACTCAAATGTCTCCAACAGTTCAATATTTTGAAACATGTTTCCTGCATCATACGGGTTTGCTGTCGTGTCCAACGTCAAGATTTTACGGGAGTCACTTCAACGGTCAGAATGCTGTGATGTCCACACATTCGACACTGTGTGTGGCTCTTTCGACATGACCTGCCAGACAGTTGGCAGCCAGCCCCCTCTGGGATGTTGTGATGAAGCGAAATACGCTGTTTTCTTTTCCAGGAGTGACTTGATTTTTTGTTTTATTTTGTTTTGTTTTTTAACAGATGGATGGACTAGCTAGCAAGTCACATCGCATTTCCTCTTCCACCAGTGTGGGCCACACCAGCACACAATTCTACATACTTAAAGATACCCATTGAACCCAATCAAAGCCTGCTGGAGAAAGGCTAATTGTGGTCTTGACCTGTACGCCACAGGGAGCGTACACACAGCAAGAAAAACTTGAGTGAAGTCCTCAGGGGTCCGCGTATGTAGAAAACATATGGACTTTTATCCCACACAGAACACTCTGTAGCACTTCAACATAAAAACTTGATTCTTACCTTGGCAGTGAGTCATATTCATTCTTTTATATCCAGCAGGACATTCCACTTGTCCATTTGCAATCACTGCATAGGCTGCGGAGAGAATAGAGACGGCAATGTTTGAGGGATACGAAAACACTCTGCAACACAAAGCGTTACATTCATCACAGTGCTAGACAGGGAGCTCGTGGTAGGAGAGGAACATATAACTTACAGATGTGAGCATCTTGGCAACAGTAATATGAGGGGACCTACAGCTGGGCCGCATGGAACCTCAGGAGTGAAGGGATGGTAATGGATCCCCATTAAACCTTTTCGAAATTATAAGACAGCACTGCCATCCGCCAGCGTGTTGGAATAACACCCGACGTCATCTACAGTATAATCATATTACCTATAATTCTCGGCATTGGTGTGGGATATGAGGAGAACATGCTCATTTATAAACGGATTGAACTTGTGAGAACAATCACCTTGAACACGAACCACGATGCAAATGCCGTTCAAAGAAAGACACACCAACAACGGAGACAAATGAATGGCAAGCAGTATGGTGATTTGGATTTTGTTGCGAAAACATTCAATATGTTTTTTTTTTTTAAAATCTTGTGTGTGTATTTGGAAGTCAAGAGAGACCTGCAGTAAATAAATCTGCGCCACGCTTCATACCCCAGTGCGGCCATATTGTTGGTGACAGACGCCTGAAAAACCCCAGGTCATTAGTCACTCGGCACCAGGTTAAGACTCAGGATGCACCATTAAATGTTCAGGTCAATGTGGCCATTCATGTGGCAAAAGCAAAAAGTCACACCGTGTGTGTGCGTGTACGTGTGCGTGTGTGTGTGTCTGGTAATGTGAGCTAGATCGGCGACACATTAAAGCAATTACGAAAGAACGTCTTTTATCTTGCTTTTGAGTCATGCAACATGAGTCACGATGCTGCATGCTTCTTCCAAAGTAACCATTATGTAATTCTGTCCTTCTTGTCATCGGTGTCGGATCCAAGCTCTGGCAGTCATATTCGTGAATCCAAAAAATTGAGTGGGCACATCAATTTTGAAAAACAAAAGAAGCTATTTTACTTGAATAATTGAATAAATACATCCGTGAGATCATATACGTATATTATATATTGAAGGAGTAATTATGGCGGATGGTTGTTTGTCTGTGCGTGCCCTGCGATTGGCTGACAACCAGTTCAGGGTTTCCTCAGCTTATTGCCCGAAGACAGCTGGGATAGGCTTCAGAAAGCCCCACGGCCCTTGTGAGCATAAGCAGATCGGAAAATGGATGGATGGATGGATATACAGAGAGAGAGAGAGAGAGAGAGAGAGAGAGAGAGAGAGAGAGAGAGAGGGTGACCCAACTTCTCGCCCAAAAGACAGCTGGGATATGACTCCAGCACATCTGTGTTCAAAGCCCAATTCAAAGAATGTAAGAATGTCCATGTAATCACGCAGTAGTATATAGCTCTGACCTGAGCTCTCTGCAGCCATGAACCTTTTTCCACGTGAGCTTAAGTATTCAAATACAAGCAAAGGGCAGAGTGAGCGATGATAAAAGCAAGAAGGCCAGACTTGTCAGGGTGAGTCAAAACCAGTGACAAATGACGGATCTTCGAGCGCGAATCAAACGCCAGAGCGTTCATTTGAGTCCAACGTTGTCAAGATTGAACAAAGCAAGACCCTCAAAGTCCCGAGTCCAAGACATTTTGATGGTATTTTTCAATGTGAGGGGACTCAGCCGCTGCAAGTTCTTGCATCAGGGCCAGAAGATTAATCAGCACATCGACAAAGACATCATGCAGCGTTTGCTTCGTTCAGTACACGGGAAGGGGTTCGAGGTGTGGTGGGACAACTTGTGGCTGCTTGACCGTGACAACGTGGCTGCTCACAAGACCCAGAACAGTCAAGACAAAACTACAATGTTTTGGCCATCGGCTCCAACTTGTAACTGGCGAGTAAATAATAAAATAGTCATCTTTTATTTTTATTCAACAATGGTATGTATAACTAAGATTAAGATTAAGAAAAGATTAATATTAAGATTAAGATTAAGATTAAGATTAAGATTGAGAAAACCTTTATTAGTCTCGCAATGGAGAAATTCCAGATTCACAGAAGCAAAGTTATGAAAGGAAGAAGTAGAACAACAAAAAAATAGGAGCTGCTGGAAAGGCAGCCACTCTCGCGGCTAAGACCGCATCTCATGATTTTCCTCATGCATGTAAAAAAAAAATGTGAGCGTTTTGTGATTTTTTTTAAATGTAAATCAACATGAATATTTCATGATTTTATTCATGCAGAAAATGTTGGATCTGCGTGAAACATTACAGCATTGTCATTTTATGCACCAGAGCTGAAATGAACATTTATGTAGTGAATAATCGGAGGAATCAGAATATCAAGACGTATATTGTGCATTGCAAAATATGGCCTAAGAATATTGAGATATTGGTTTTAGGCCATATTTTACACCCCTAGTTTGTAGTTCGTGTATAAAATATATAATTTGTGGCACCGGTCCTTTTTCTGACATATTGCATGCAGGAAGAGGTGATCACATTTTTTTTCACATTAAGTCTTCATTCATTTATACCATTTATATATAATGACATTATTTTTCTACATCATTCAAGCATAATTAGGTCGCATTTGAAAAGGGTTTTTGGTTTTCCGAGTTGAGAATGGCATTTGTTTTCATTAAAACCACATTTTATATCAAGTGTCAATAGCTTAATCAGATATACATATGTTCAGCACACAATGAATGGCCTCTCCCATCAAATTTGCCTCAATGTTAAGAATGTGGGCCCAAGCATCCGGAAACCAGATGTTTGATGTTCGCCATGCTCAGCAGCTCTGGGCATTATGTGACTTCTATCTGGATTGTGACTGTCGACAAACAAGGCCAGACGCGATCCTCTGATCTTGCACGGTGCAGGCTCAGGCAACTACAATCTGCCTCTTTCTGCCATCACAGATTAGAAGAGACAGCCTGCACGCCATTGGGATGTGTTTGCTAATTTGCTTCAACAGGTGACAAATTAGTTGCCGTTATCAATCAGACCCTGAGGAATCAATGTTCCACACTTTGCAACAGAACACACCAATGCCATTCAGCCTAAATCCACAATGACTCAATCATGCATTGGCCATGAATTCTATGTTCTCTTTAATCACATTCTTGGATTTTACAAAGATATTTTGGTGCGTCCGCTTTTGAGGAAACAGTTTGAGGAAGGTTCTTCTCTGAATCACCCAAAACCCTAACGAGCATAAACCCCATCAACAACCTTTTAAAAGATCTATGAAGAGATTGTAAAACACACTTTCTCGTAGGCGACCTCAGAAATCCAGATTATATTGGACAGTATACAACACCTCTTCGTTGCTCGGTTTAATTCATTGATGGTGTTATTTCCATCTGCGTTTATTCTGTAACAACAATTTTGTGTGCAGAAATGTATTTCCCATTGTGCCAAGTACCGTAATCAAAACCGGTCATGTATAATTAATAGTAACTTTTTGTTCTTACTTTTGCAATGAAGTTAAAGAGTTCAATCAGTATTCACTATTCCTGTTTACACAGACGCCACACCGAAATTACACCTCTGATACTATTTAGAGAACCAGGGAATTAGTTAGTGGAGTTCAAGCCGACATGTGTCAGTATCTTTCACACTAAACAGTGACAGGAAAAAGTCGGCTTTGGCAGACGTTGTGAAAGAACTTGCAGCAAGTCTTTCCAGAAGAGTGAAAGTTGTTGAAGAGGGAGCGGTCTTTTTTTTTTAGTTCCCCAGTGATTTATTCCATGTAGTCCAATCAGGACAACACCCAAATCAGTCATGAATCTGTGCCACTTTCCCAGGAGTGTCTGGAATGTGCCACATGGAAGCTTTCAGGGAATGAGAAATGTTTTGATCCTGCTGTGACCCAGTGGACCAAGCAGGTTCAGCGTACCTGAAGGTTCGATAGAGCAGAAGTGGGTCAGTACGAAAGGGGGCATGTAAAAAAGTGGGGGATGTGAAGTGATGCCCGTACTCCTGTCTGCCCACCTCATCATGTTCCTCCACACCAGCCTAATCCGCCTGCAAAATTTCTGCGTAATGAGCTGTTGTGGCAGGGTGCTGGGCATGCCCTCCTGCAGAGACAGGATCAGGGAAAGTCTGGCTTGAGTGACAGCAGGGCGCACATGCCAAGGGAAACCCAGTGGGAGAGGTCTGTCTCAATAAAGCTTATTAACACAAAGGAGAATATCTCATCCAGGAACAACTTTGACACGTATCTGAAATGGTCATGAACATGAACCTGTGGGCGTTGCATCAAGAAAGCGTTTGGTTTAGTTCAGTGGGTTCATTTCGACATTATGATTGCTTCAAAGGTGCAAGTGCTCTCGAAAGCCCCGAAAAGCCAGCTTGTGAACATCTGCATGCAGTACCTAACAAAGCTTCCCGTAATGCTTTGGACATATTGGAGTGTAGTAGCTCATTGTTTAGAGCTGTGTAAAGTTGCGTCTAATGCTGCTAAAATAAGGCCAAGTTGTTTCTGGTGCCGTACACAAATCTAAGGGCTACCTTGTTTTTGGATCATTTAATGATGCGTGCTGTCTCATGCTGGCTCCTACGATCATTTGAGTAGAAAATGTCTGTGTAGAGTTTCACAGGCAGCGACTTGCAAGAGTGAGCTCAAGCTGTGCATCATTAGTGTCGCCCTTGGTTACAATGAGTTTCGCCGCAGACTGGTCTGTATCCACTGAACGTACAGAGAAACAGGTCCAATTGTTGTCCATCCATTTAGCCCTGATTAACAAAAGACTTTGTCACCCCTCACTAATTTTGTCTGTCTCCATTCAATTGTGTTGTGAATACCACTGGCAACTGTTGAATAATATTTGGTTGAATTCCCTGACTTGTGTGGTGTAATTCAAATCCCTTGGAAGTTCCTGATTGGTGGTTCGGTCCTAAATCTGTTCAAAGTCTGCTGTTCGGAGAAAGGAAGACCCAACCGAGGGTATGCAAAGGAAAAGAAGGCTTATGTAAAATACAAGTAAACACTGAAGGCAAAGGGGGTGAAAAAGGAGATTGATTTTATGCTCAGATGGGTACTTTCGCTGTCCCCAAATCATCCTTTAATTCAGTCTTTTTGCAAGGCCACCCTGCCTAGAATGTGTTCTTGTGGGTCAATGATTGTCTCTGGGTACGTCTCTGCGTATCTGTCTGGAGAGCATACTTATCCTCTAGTTACAAATACCTGTGACCATATTGGACGGAGGAAGAAGAAAGTAAAGGAAGGTCAAATGGAGGAGGTCTACCCATCTATTCCATCGAAGGCCACTTTATAAGAAAACAACCAACATCTCGGCCAAGACCTCCCCAGGACTCTTTTCCACTAATTTGCTTTCTGACATGCTGCCATGGAACAAACCAATGGTACACAAAGAAAACTAGGGGCCCACACCAAACTAATCCATGAATGGGTTAAATCTTTTTACTCTGAGAGATGCCAAAGCCATCTCCGCCTGACCTTGGAGTCAACATTTGATTGGAGGGAACAGCTCGAAGGGAAGCTGTTTGCTTTTAAAGGCAAATGTCTCCTTGGCACGCGTCAAGTTTGCCATTCAATTCTGCATAACAGAGCTCTTGAATATAATAGGACCCTGCTTCCCTTGCAGGCTAATCTTAAAACTATAATACTGATCAGTCTGGAATTTTATGACATTTAATACCCAAATTCTCCAGTTGATACAGACATAACCGGGACGTGATGCCATGTGCAATGATTATTTGCTTTGCTGGTTTCCATCATGTTTCCTTACATACAGTATGTGCCATATTTTACCATCAAAAATAATCCATGAGACATATTTCCCCAAAATAACAACTGCCATAGGGGTCTTCATACTTCAGGCCTAATTATGATGGGTGTGCAGTCCGCATCAAACACACATTCAAAACAGACCTACATTCCTCCCTAATCTCCTATTCACTGTGGCGCATTAACCACCTGGGATGGCTCCAAAGGAAGACATGCCAGGGTAAATACCTAATAAAAATCTGCTCAACATCGCATGTATCCAATTACGAAATGCAACACCAGTTTGAAAATGTATCAACGTCTAACTAAGGCTTTATTTCTCATTGCGGTAAGACTCACAGAGCTCTGAGCTCTAAAATAACCACATTGCTCCATACAACTGATAGATTCCATCAGTATTAGCATGATGCACTAACAAGTCAATGATAACGAAACAAACACTGTAAACGTGATTTGAGGTATCATTAAATCTTAATTGGAAGCTTCTGTGGAGGAGCTCTGGGGCATCTGTTTCCTTATTGTCTTCGTCCCAGACAAAGATGTAGCACCTCTGGTTTTCGTTGGCCATTTACAAGTGTTCATGTTTGATCAAAGCAAATAAAAAGCAGTCCCATGCACAAACTTTGGCCCTTTTCATGGATGTGAGAAAACGTGTCTGAGGATCTAATGGGAGAAGACGGTGGTCAACGCAAATGAAAAGCAGTTCCAAACACAAACTTTGGCCCCTTCCATGAACGTTATAATACATGTCTGCGGAGCTGATGGGAGAAGAGGGTGGGATGAATTCACATAGAAGGATGTAGATCTTGGCTCCCTCCGTCCTCAAATTTATACTCAATCTTACGTCATGTGAGTGGTACATCAGTGGGCACTTTCTAACATTGTGTGAGGCTGAGCGAGGAGGAAGTGAAGCAGCCAGGCAACACCCAAGGCTGGACAGTGGTGAGTTTAACGGAAGGGCAGGGCAAAGTCCGGCGATGACACCGCAAAGATCTGGTTGGCCCAGGGGGGTACAGCGAACCAGGGCTCATGTGGGCGTGGTTTCATGGGACTTAACATCATCTCATACGTGGGAGAGTCTCAAACAGGGAAGCTGCCCAGCATTGACAGATGAAGAGAAAAATGGATTGTGGAATTCCAATAGCTGTTGAATACAAAATGAAAGAAAAGCCAGCCAAGAGTCATGCTCACGCTCGACACACAAAGGCAGAGCAAAAGTTTGCTCTGGGAACCTGATACGAATTTATTAAAAAAATAAACAAATAAAATAAAAAAGGACATTCCTATATAACCCTTAGCATTGAAACACAATCCTGTCTCTGAGCTTTAAAAAGTTTCAATTTCTCTTATGGGTTTAGGCAACCTATGCACTCAAATATCGTCGCTTCATATTCACCCTTTGCTTGACCATTCTCATGTTAACTTTTTATGTCTCCTGACATTAAAATTGCTAAGTAACAATTTCGTCGGCCCAGGGAAAGCTTTTCTCCAATCCACCTCCTCAACCAGTCCAGGGGGAAGGCCCTGATTGTCTGGTTGATATGGATGTTATCATAAGCCTGCAATCCTTAATGTGAGTTTATTAAAAGCTCCTGCAGTGCATTGGTATCCATGCACACTACCATTCAGCCCGTACAGTATTGGGAGTAACGCCGTACAAATGTGAGGTAAAGCATATTAAAGATTTATTATTATTATTATTATTATTATTATTATTATTATTATTATTATTATTATTATTATTATTATTATTATTATTATTATTATTGTTGTTGTATATGTTTTATGTTTTACTCATTACGACCTAAAAACAATGCAATTGAAGCATGCAGCGACAGGATGTCTTTTCTCCAGGCATGTCCACTTTTTGGGAACATTTGATGCGCTGCTTACAGAATTCCATTAACCCAGTACTTGAGTATTGTCGCACTTCACAATGGTTTCTCTCAGTCCTGCCGATCATACTGTAACTGAACTGTCATTGGGAGGCTCTTTCACCTTGCACAATCATTGGGGCCATCCACATGTACATCATTATAGCAGGACCACTGATTGGTCGTGATGTCACTCATCCTAAACTACTAACAGGCACTTAGTTAGGTAGGTCGGTCATAGGTGCAAAAATATATTCATTGTCTGTTGTTTTGACATTGTTGTTTTGTTGAAGTCTACCCATGCATCCATAGTCTTCCACATATTTAGGAGGGGGCGCTAACTTTAGCGTTCCAGCTTCCCTTTCCCCAGCCATATTGTCCAGCTCTTCCGCAGAAATCCTGAGATGTCCCCAGGCCAGCCAGGAGACAGAGTGACTCCAGTCTGCATCAGTTACAGACACTGAGAGAAAGAGATCTCCTTCTTAGTTCTTCCCTCACTCATGAACAAGACCCCAAGATACTTCAACTTCTCCACTCCCATCCCTGATCCACCCCTGACTCTCCCCTTTTCTGACTGAGGACCAAGTGCTCAGACATGGAAATACTAATTCTCATCTCAAACACTTCACACTTGGCTACGGACTGCTCCAGAGTTGAAGATCATGGCTTGATGGAGCGATCAGAACCACATTATCTGCAAAAGGCTGAGACGCAATACTGGGGGGCACCTAACCGGATCCCTCCAACATCTCAGCTCTGCCAACAAATTCTGTCCATAAATGTTATGAGCAAAATTGATGACAAAGCATAGACTTGGATGATTCAAATCCTGCAAACAAATCTTTACTGCTGACCAAACTCTGACACCAGTCATACAGGGACCGATCTGGTGGTGGTTCTGGTTCCCCTACTCCCGAGCCACCCTCCACAGAACTCCTAGATTAGACTATGTCAGATTTTCAAATGGAAACTGAATTACCACACAGTAAACAGGACACACAGGAGACTCCTAAAATGCAAGATGATTCTTTCCAAATCGCAAACTGACAACTGACCCTCTCACAGTGAAAGAGAACAAAAGAGTAACAGTTTTCAGGGGCCATTTTCCCCTGGTTCCATATCATTCCTGTCAAACACAGGCCATGGTGGGAGGAACGCAGCTTAAAGATCTAGCCAAATGTCAAAAGTGAGCACAATAACAGTCTGGAATTCAAAGCACTTCTCTTATTAAAGCTCCTTCCACGACTCAAGGGACAGCGAATATGACTTCACACACCTCCCCTCTTTCTTTTTTCCTTCTACTTTCTTCACAGCACGCGTGTGACCTGCGTCCCAGGCTTACAGTATACCACAAACATGACGAAGAGGAGCATGCGTTTATGCTTCTTGTCGGAACTTCAAAGGACCAGAGGAGAACATCTGGGAGCTCAGGGAAGAGTGTTGCCCCGAGAGGAGCAGGATACGAGTAAAGAATAGATCTATGATGGATGGAGGGGATGCAGAGGGATGATGTCTGCTTCTGATTAAGGCCTGGTTATATATTAAACACAGCTTGAGGACTTTGACAGCCAACTGACATTTGTGGCTTTGGCTGCAATACAATTGAGAAGAAAGACAAGAACATACATATAACAAACGTGCCACTATTGCTGCTTTCCACCAAGCTTCGCTTGCTTAGGTCCCCCTGGGCCAATGCGGGTACACAATCAAGCTCCCCCCCTGCCCAAATAACACACAGGACTGTCAGGTCGAGTAAGAGTCTCAGTGTACAGTGAGAGGTGTCACCACCCACCCAGCTTGTCAGCATGCAACCAGCTTGCTGCTTTTTCTCAAACCTACCGCAGCGTGGGTTGGAAAGTAGCTGAATTACGCCTGTTCATTTCTTCAACGACTGCTTCCTTATGCCCCCTGGGTGGGTGGTGCTTGCTCCAGACTCTCATCTTCATGCTTTCATATGGTTCCCAAGTTTCGTTTTTTATGGAAGCAAAAATAAAACACTTAATTTTGTACTCCTCTGGGGATAGTCACGTTATGCGGTCATTTCGTAAAGCTAATGACGACGGACTTATCCTCCCTCCCCAGTCCAGAGTGGTGTTTAGTTCGGTGATAAATGCTCTAAATATCCACCAGTTCGAAACAACTGCAGTTGAAAATTAGAACGGTTGCCACTGACCAAAAAGGCAACACGAAACAAAAAACCTGGATGTGCTCCACTTGAATAAGAAGAAGGGCATAAATGCGGTTCGTGGTTTTGGGTGATTGATTGTGCAAGACAAAATCTGAACATGACGAACTTAATAAAGCTCCAAACAAATGCAAATGGGCGGTCGGAAATGTTCCACCTGGCATCGATCCAACTGTTTATCATTCATACAGTATACGTCAACAGATGTTTATCAGTTTCCGTTTAATGTCTGCAACAGTTTTCAATGATTTGATTGGATGGAACGGAATCCAACGAAATACTGCTTATGGGTTATGTATCCATCCATTTTTGTTTGTCCCCGTAAGGGTCGTGACTGAGATGAGGGCTACTGCAAGCTGACTATGGGTGAAAAACGGGACACACCCTGGACTGGTCACCAGTCCAGTCCAGTGGTTGTGGTTTGTCAAAGGAACATATGCAAAAACTTGATGGAAACATGTGAAATGAACACTACATGGAACAAAGACAGCAATACACGCGACTCACCCTTCTATCTGTGTGGTCTTGTTTTCTTTGAGACATTACAGCTGGTAAAAATATCTCCATATAAACACAAATGTCGCGAATGTGTGTAAGCCAGCAGATGAAAGTTAAGTGAGCATCACAGCGATGGCATTCATCTGTTTGTGTAATGTGACCATTCAATCCAGTTGCTGACATCTCACTGAAAAGACAACTATCCACGTAGTGTATTTACTCGTTATCAGTCATGCAAACGATTCTGAAGTCAGCAAAGGACGGAGTAAATGATCAAAATTTGAAAATTGATCTATGGTAAAGCTCAATTACTGCTAGTCAGTGGTGGCTCACCTGGTTTGGTTGGACACTTATGGCACTTGTCGAGACCCCAGGAGGCTCCCACGCTTCCACAGCAATCTTCCTGTTTGGTTAGGCCTGGCAGAGGCTTACCGCACTGCAAAAACACACATCTGTGGTAAATAAGTATCCCTGCAAAATTGTAGGTGCTTGTCCATGAATCTGCAGAGGCAGAGAAAATTAGAAGACATTAGCTTTTTGGAGGACTGGTTGCAGTAACATCAACTATCAACCTCCTGGCATTTGGATCATGGACATTTTGGCTAATAAGGAGAAATTCCTTGCAGAACCGAGTGGATTGCGGCCAGTAGAGATTTATAAAACTCAAGTGAAAACACAGAAAACATTGTTTTGCAGAACACCAAATGGCTAAACTGGGAAGAGATGTGAAGACAACCGTGCAAAATGGGGAGCTGTAATCTAATACACACAAACATTCGTTTAAGGCTGGAGCCGCACCTCCAATGTGACTAACTATGGACTAAAGTATTACTATACTATGACTATTGAGTAGGAAATCATACCATCATCATTAAAGTTAAACACAATTCATAGCGTAACGCTGGTTTACTTCATAATAGTTTTTTTTCTCATAAATATCTTAGAGATATGAATACCCTTTTAAGTCACAATTGGCTCAGTCAATGCAGTGAACATGTTAAAAAGTGAACTAATCAAAGTTGCATTTAACATACAAGTTGCATCTCAGTTTTTGTTTTTTGGAGGGTTTAAAAAATATATATATATTTTATTAACCATCCCACGAGTAGACAAATAAAAGCTTAACCTTAAAGTTTAACCACTGTTCAATGTAGCTAGCTATCATGGCACCAATTTACGGTACTCTCAATCTAGCCCAGCCTCTCTACGTGATGCTGGTTTGGTCAGCAACAAAGTTCAAATGGACTCAGCAAGGAACTACTGTATTTAATGTATGTGTATGAAATACTGTATAGCGCATATGATTGATCTTTTTTTGATTGGTTTTTTTTTCTTTTTCAGGTTTGTGATGTAATTTAGATATGCCATCGACTACTCAACTCAACTGTATTTATACAGCACTTTCAAACGACTACTGTAGGAACCTCTATTTGAAGAAATGTGGTCGTCAGTTTTCTCCTCAATAAAGTGTATTGCATTTTGTATGAAATCCAAGTAAGCTGCACTGTTTTGCTCCACCTGTAATCGTAAACACTAACAGCTAAAACTACCGCACCGCTTCAATTACGGTGCATTGAGAGGCTTATCCATCGCTTCCTGCAATTGCCACAAAAGACATTATTGTATTCTATTGCTTGCGACTCATACCATCTGAGCCTCACTTGGAAAGAGAGCATTCTGAGCCAAGAGTTAGTCCTCCAAATGCATCCTAAGTGAAAACATGTCCAGAGCGAAGTGACGCAACACTACATTGACCATTGTGGGCAGGCTTTATCAGTCCTGAAGATGACATGTAGCATAAACACAGGCCAACATTGACAGAGAAAGCAATGGGAAGATAATGTGGCACAACACAATTATGGTTCTAAGACCAACAAGAGACACAGTACACCAGATGGTGTTAATAATACCTGTCCATCAACTGTATCCTGGAAGCATCTTCCCACATGTCCGTTCTGACGGTGGTGTGTTCTGGCGTGGCCATCCATCCTGGTGTATGCGTGTCTGCCGTCGTGCTCGACAGCGGGCTCATGGCTGTTGCCAGGCTGAGAGCGCTGCTGGACAGAGTGAGCCCCTTCTGTGGTGGGCAATCTCTGACCGGGTTGGACCCGAGCCACTTGGTGGATCCGGACCCCGGCCTCCGGTGGGTGCTGGATGTGGACCTTGACCAAGGATGGGTGAAGTGAGACTGGAAGAGAAAGATGCTAACTTATATGCTACTCACAAAAAGATAGGGCTATTCGTTTTTTGGGTGATATTTTCGGATGAAGCTAAAATGCATTGGTTCCTCTATAGGTAAACAGAATTTGACCTTCTAAACCCCGATGAACCCGATACCCTAAAAAGTTAGGCAATGCTGATTTTTTTTTCTATTTCCAATGTTTGATGATCAACTCAAGGATTCGCCATGAAAATGGGGTGCGAGAGCCCCTTGACTTAGCGCTCGCAACTTTATCATTGAATTATCATGCAAGTATCACCAAAAGCCAAATGATGTAACATATATAAATACTCTTCATTAAAGAATATAATCAAATGACACAACCTTACAAATCTTTTTTTCAGTTCTGTTTTTATCCACCTAATCTCCAAGTAATGGGCAATTCCAGGCAACAAAAACTTGACACTATAAAAAATAAACACCGTGTTTTAGATTACAAGGTTTAAATCCAACTTTAAAAGGCCAGAGACAAATTTGAAAGATGGGAGAGTATGTTGCAATGTGGAGAAAGAGTGATTTTTATCCTTTGAACTTGAGGGCAACGATCTTTGGGGAGTTCCAGGGCATTTTCCCAGAATCCATGATCATGAATCAAAGTGTGACATTAGAAGTAGACCTTACTAAGAGCATTGAACAACAAACTTGCCTCTGTGTATTTCTCGCAAGAATGATCCATTTGTGCGTGTTTTCACACAATTTCATAGCCACTGGAATCATACATTTCAATTTTTTATTGACATTCCCTGAAATTCAAAACGGATGCCGGCACAGATGACGAGCTTTGACATTCCCTGATTCGGATCTTCTGCTTTGAAGAAATAAAACAGCAAAACCAAGACAATTGGAAATGTTTTGTCCTGTGATGGGAAACAATGGCCTCAAAGCCAAACATTTCCGTAAGATTTCAAGTGGGGAATTCAAGGACAACAGATGCACAGATCCATGTGGCTGCAATGCAGAAGCTGCCCTTCCCTTGCTCCAGAAGTGTGGTGCAGTTACCTTGCTGATTGGACAGCGGTAGAGTGTACGTGGAATGGGAAGGAGATTTGTGTCCAGAGTTTCTGGAGTCCTTGTGAGTGCTGGGCTTCGCGTGAGGCTGAGCTGGCAAGTGGCAAAACTTCCCAGTTGAGTTGGTTGGACACCAACATTGGTCCCTGCCAATGCAACGGCCTCCATTGAGACAGGGGATCTGACAAAAGACTGCAGGGAAGAAAATGAGGGGGAAGGTAGAGGTCGTTTCAATTATACGCATAGTTTCTACAAGGTACAATACAAGAAGAAACTGTTTATCAAAGAAAAAAAAAGAAAGCGGTCATAAATTTCATCTGTCATCCTTTGGGGCAGTTTCCATCTTCAAAAAGCAGTAGGAGGAAGTACAAAACTTAACTTGTCTTCCATTCCAACATTGCAATAAATTGTTTCAGTGATATTATTTCTAAACATAGTTCACATTTGAATTCATCAATGGGAAATGTAATGCATATTACTTCGCATTTGAATGAATTCACATTTCATTATACTCATTTAATATTAGCGTGACAATGACTAAATAAACAGGCCCAATGCAATCATTTCTGTTGATGTTTCACATTTCACTAATTTGATGGAACATGCGCTAAATTAAATTACTCTTGATTTGCTTATTTTAAGACTGTATTTAATTTGGCAGGCAAATAAAACCTCCATTCACTGAATGGATACTTTGTAACCCTGTAGTGAACAAAGCAAAAAAGATGAATCAAGGGTTGGAGGGGGGGTGAAAGACTAAAGGAAAAAGCAACTTTGGCTGGATGATGTTTGATTGCATTGCTTCAAGCACCGTATTTTCCGCACTATAAGGTGCACCTTCAATGAATGGCCTATTTTCACTGTTTTCATATATAGGGCGCACCGCATTATAAGGTGAATAGAATACCAGCTACAATAGTGGCTGGGGGTTGCGTTATATATCCACTTGATGGAACTATGCCAAAAGAAATACAATACAATCCATCTTTATTTAGATAGCGCTTTCACAACCGCTGCAGCTGTAACAAAGCACTTTACAGAACAATTTAAAATACTGCGTTAAAGAAATCTAAATGTACTGTAGATCCATGTATAAGGTGCATCAGACTTTAAGGCACACTGTTGGCTTTTGAGAAAATGGAATGCTTTTAGTCGCGCCTTATAGTGCAGAAAATATGGTACTTATCTATTTGTATGAAGGATGCATGCCAGCACAACTCTTAACATAACTCAGCCCACTCTCATCTGCAAATGTGAATATTATGAACTGACTTCACCTACTTTCAAATATCCAAGAAGGAAACAAAAATCTATTCATATACTGCAGGTATACGTATTCATTGCATACCATATACCTGCTTCAAAACAGTTTGAGTAGGATTAGTTATGAGAGGAATGAGGAAGGGTGTGCTGTGCAATGTCTTCATGGAGGGCATTGTAGGCACTAACACTCATGCCCGCGCAGAGAGATTCTGCTTGCTGGGTCTGACTGGCATGATGGGAATGAGCTCCTGTGTCACAAGGCATTCATTAACAGAGCCAGCCAGGAGGGATGGAATATGCGCACAAGACAAAACATAAAGTAAAGGGAATTGAAAAGATAGGACAATTGTGTGTCCTGCTCATTTTTGCCCAGTGCCATTTACTTCATCTCTGAAAAGGCCAAAGACACTAAACTACACTGTATGTGCACATTCCAGGATAAGAACGCATCTCTCCACACCAACGACATTTTAAAGGCATCCTCAGACTGTTATGTGCATACTAAAGCAACTAGTCGTGGTAAATCCTTTGAACCACCAATCAGGAACTTGAAAAAAGTCATTTCCGGAAAAACACCCAAAACAGACACAAAAAAAGCTACCGGTACATGATGAGAGGAATAATCTGGACTGATGTTTTGTTTTTTTTCGCCCCGAAAACATGATAAATCCATTTGGATAAAAATGACATTTATCTCGCCGTCATTAAAAAATACACCAAATGTATTTCATCCTGTTAAAAAATGTTATGGCTCAGTCTGATCGTGCTGAATAAAAGCTCAAGAGATTCCATGCACAACAAATGACATGGCAAGATTACCGGTAATCGTTTTACAGATTTTAAATTTGGGGCGGAAAAACCTGTTCAAAAGCTTCACAATAGCCGGTTTTGAACATATGTGTCAAACTTTCCTACCAATGTTATTGTTCAGGAGTAGGGAAAGGCCTCCTCTGATTAGACATGCTGGCTATAGTATCAGCTCAAGGGGGCTATTAAATTCTTTCGGTATGGGTTGCAGGTCCCTACTTGTCGACATCAGGCCAGTCCCACCCGGGGTAGAAACTATTCATAGCCCTACTGTAGACTGCACGCTGTGTCTGTCAATCTGTGCGTCCAGTCAAAAAACAAAAACAAAAACAAAAAAAAACACTTAAACAACCAAAGAGAAAAGCACATGCTCTCGTTACTCACTCCATAAACAGACGTCGACCTCATGTGATGTCATGCTTTAAAGTACAGCAAGTACTGTCCGCAAGGGAGCCTGTTATAATTACACAACCTTTTTTTTTAACTACACCAGCTTAGGGAGCATAACAAGCGAATGAGATAACTGTTTGCGGTCCTCTTGACATTCCTCGATGAAAACGCACGCCCAAGTGATAACAGGATGCACACCACCTCCTTTTAATATACACGATAAAGGTGGGCTTTCAGGCAAATAAAAAGAATTCGGATTCGCAAAGAGGAGGTGGCAGGAATATGATGCCAAGATACCAACGTTATTGAATCTATGACTGTATATTATTTTACTAAACCCAACGATCACCAAACACCCCATTCGGTGGGTCTGCACACTCCAGTGTGATCCTAAAATTCCACCTTTGCAAAGATAATGCTGCGTTTTGAAAAACACGCTCCAACTCAGTTTTGCAGCAATTCAAGCGCAATCATAAGCTTAAGTTCTTTCCCAGTCTGAGGGCTCACCTGTGAGCAAAAGCTGCCCCGTTTCGCACACTCTCCTTCAAAACGGCCCAAAATGTATCCGTTTTGTCACGCTAATGAGGAGCAACATAGCATCATAGCTTTAGGGTAAGTTTAGGGTTGGAATATAAGTGCAACTAGGGAATCTTTTAATAAGCGTTGACGTAAGGTGAGAGATGACCAGCACAAATTCCCTGTCCTCCGAAAGGTGCAGCTCCTGGGACACAGATATTCTTGACACTTTGATAGATGTACAAATGTGAATCTTAGCCAAGAAGTGGTAATTGCAGACCACATTTTAAACCTTGGGGGAGTGGGGGGGTGCCTATACTCTATGAATGCTTTTCTGAAAAGCCTTCATGTTAACTACCTTACAGTGCTACCTCTCCTTACAAAATTAATCTGTTTTGGAAGAAATTTCTGAACCAGAAAATATTGTAAGTAGAGATGCGCTTTCCATGTAAATGTCCTAATCCGTTCCAAGCTCCCCCAAAATTCAGACATAAATGTTTTATAAAGCATAATGCATCCAAATATATAACAAATACATGTTACAATTAGATTATTGCACAACAAATGAGAGTTGCGCAGAATGTGAAAAACAAAGATAAAGAATAAAAATGATGGTCATTTAACTTTTAACTACGTCCGCATCGTTTTTTGCCCACTTTAGTTCATGTTCTCTCTCTGGAGTGGTTTTTGCCGGGCGTCATGTAACGAACTGATCCAAGGACGTCTGCTTTTGTCGGCTTTTAACAATCCTTCGAAAATTTCCAAGACAAACACCAGCATAGTCAGCGATCAGCGATCGCCCGATTGGTGAACATTTTTTCTGGGTGATTCACATGTAAAACTATTGAAATGCATTATGGCCCGAGGGGCAGAGGACGAGGACGCTGCATAGGCACATATCTATCTATTTGCACACGTACGGAAGAGGTCCCTCTTGGATGCCAGGAAGATCCTAGGCAATAACCAGTGGCAGAGCAGCTACAAGAATGTTGCATTCAGGAAACTTGGAGCTGCGAGAAGCAGCCCATACTGTATTTTTACCTCTCATATCTTGAATTTTTTTTCGTAACAAGAGGCAATATTTTCCAGTTGAGGCATTTCGTAACTTGAAAATTTCATATGAAGAGACGTTCGTAAATAGAGGTACCACTGTACAGTGGGACTAGATCCAATTGCATTGCGATAATGATTTTGATGCAGTGAGGGAATTGATGATTTAATCTTCTGCTGGAATGGTAAACTTGCTTGCTCACTGAGAGAGAAAGTCTCCAATATTTATGGTGAAAGACAGCATATTGGTCAAAAATGCAATTTCACGCATGCTTTGGACATGCATCAATGTGAATCAAAAGATGTGCGCTTTGCCGGGGATCCATTGTGGCCAAACGCGCCTTTGTAGTTTGAGTTCTATTAAATAGAGCTAAGCAGGACCCAATGTTGCCTAATAATTGCGTCTTTAATGGAACATTACATAGAATAGCGAACTCAGGTAAAGGCTGTTTCTCTGTTTTTATGGAACTAGTGAGACTTTGCATGAGTGTGGTACGCACACCTGTCACCACTAATCCACGAGCAGTCATTCGTCTGGGCCCTAGCTGGACCTTTGCGAGTGAAGTAATAAAAACATGCAGGGTCAAGGCCCCTGGCCTTGGCATTGACCACCGCCTCCCTTCCCATGGACACTACTGTGTGAATTGGATGCAAAGCGCCCCGGATAAATCGCAAGTTTAATGTAATCCCTGTAAAATCCTGTTCATGCTGCTCGTTGTGTGTAAGCGGCGCGCCCATTCTCGTCTTTCATTCTAACGCGCTCTCCCAGAGAGCACGTTAAATGGGTAGCGGCCGGGCCAACGGCGAGGTGTAAACCGCAGCGAGATGGGGATAAGTGGTGGGAGCGTGGGACCACCATCTCTTAAGTGTGCGTGTGTTTAGGGGGATTAGGCCTCCTTTAAAGACCCTTCTTTTAATCTGCTCCATTCCTTTTTTCCCTCATTCCCCCAACCTTTCTTTCTTTTGACAGTTAAGATCTCCTACTCTCTGAGCTTTGGTATTCAGGGCAGACAGCATGACACTGAGAACCCATTTTGTCAGTCTCACCCTGTAAAAAAAAAAGACCAAGAATGGAGATGTAGGGACTATGTGTGAGAATGAGAAAACAAACAAGGGAAAGTGAAGAGGCGAGAAAGAGAGACAAAAACACCAGATAAGAAATGTGTGAACATGTGAGGGCCTGAAGTCGACACTCACAGAGTCGGAAGCCCGTCGTCGTTGGCTGTTGCTGCTGCAGCTGCTGCTGGTGCGAAGTCTCACTATAGACAGTGGTCATGTCTCCTTTCTCGCAGCTATTGTAGCAGCGGCCGTTGCTGCACACCCGGCGGCACGTGGTAGGTGTAAACACGATCTTTATGCGATCCAGGCTGGAGGTGAGGTTGGCCCCTGTTGAGCACACGCACAGTCGGTTGAACAGGAGCAACAGCAGAGTTAGACTGGAGGCAGGCTCCATGCCTTCTTCCTCGGCCTCACTGTGACACTCTACTCATCTCTTGGCGGAGTAACGGGCAATTTATAAGAGCACAAGGGTGTGTGCCGATAATCGGCATTGGCACGCAGTAACTGGATGAGCAACTGCAATGCAAGCCAGCAAACAGGGAGCAGATAGGTGGCTAGTGTCCAGGGCCTTTATCTTTGCGAGAGGGTGTTTCAGATGGCTGTATGAGTGAAGGGGGCAGAGAGAGGTGAGGGCAAGTCAATGTTGTCGACAGAAGGGCCTGTGGTTATTCTGGTACAAAATGAATTCAATCGAAATGTTCATTAGAGATTCTTAAGTGAATGTAAATGGTTATACGTGTGCTGCGATTAGCGAGCAAGCAGTCTTTGGTATAGCCAACTTACGACCCGAAGACAGCTGGGATGGCTCCAACACGCCAGCTACTGTCATTAAGATAAGCCATTTTGATAATCAATGGTTGGATGGATAATACAAATACAAACAATATTATAATTTCAAATAATTTCCCTTCACAAGTGTATGCGTGCTGTAGCACAACAGCGACATAAGGCAGTTTCCTTTGGGACTATGTAAAGTGGAGTGTTTATGCAAGTGGACAACGCATTCGGTGAAGAACCGAGGCAGTGGGTACTTTATGAGGAAATATAGTAGTCACGAATGAAAGGTTGATTAGACATTAGAAAAGTGGCCTCCAACTCACAGCCCGGGGGCTTTTTGCAGCTCGCAGGATATTTTGCGGCCCACTACTTGCCCAAAAAGTTTTAAAAGTTTCATGTTTGTGTGGCCCCCATGTTTTGTTTTGTGACGTTGCCCTGGGCAATTTTTCTTATCATCACTTATAGGCTACCATAGCTCAGGCTCATGACAATGCAAAGTACCATGGAGATAAATGAGAGGAACAAGTCACCAATCTTGCTCTGAAGAAACTTTAATGTTCTCATCTGTTATTAATAAAGACTGAGAAAAATGTATTTTTTGTACTTTTTTTTTTTAATACTTAACCCCTTTTTTGTGGAATACTTATATATATATATATATATGGCCACGGTGAATGTCACATGGAATCACATGTGATAATCAAGGGAATTGTTGCCACCTAATTGGTTTAGAGTCTTTTTGAGTTGCGGTGTTTAATTCAAGCAAGTGGGTGACAAATCAGAGCACGGCAACCGTTACAATTTAGTCCAATATTTAAGGAGCCAATAACTACAGAGGGCCGATTTAGTCACAAGCATGATCTAAAGAAACCAACAAGCATACCATTGCTACTCTGACTAATTTTGACTTCAACTGCACTTCAAACTAGCTTCAAACACTTCAAACCTAATAAAATGACATTTAAGGATATTCTTTATGCAGGACTGACTGGGCAGGGTGCCAATAATGTCCAAGTGTTTACCTCTGCTCACACTCGTCAGCAGAAGCAAGCATGCAGATGAGCGGCACAGCTGAGCACAGGCGTGAAGTACAGTCTGGGATGCTGCCAATACACAGTATATATATATATGTATATATATACTGTATATTATTTTATGTGGCCCATGTTCCAGTTAGTCGTGACAAAGCAGGATGCGTCAGTATGCATTCTGACCTGAGCAATGGGTTGTTTGTTTTGAAGTGGCAAGGCTGGGCGCAAATGTCAAGTGTGCATGTACAGAAAGCGATTTATGACATTTTGTTTCATTGCATACATGGTATGTTTTTTCTTTTGTTTCTTACCTGCTGGCGATAAAGCACTGTTGAATTGCCCATGTAGCTGGTTGTTACTCGTTGGCCTGTGAGTGTTGAAGTAGTGCACATTGTTCCTGTGCTCATTTCCGTGGGTGTTTCCGTTGGGCAGAGCGTTGGACGTGATCGGTCCAGAGGATGACGGATAGCGCTTCACGGTGCGGGAGGTCCCAGTCAGCTGAGGGGAGGATTCAGGGGGTCCCCGTCTCACTTGGGCCCTGTCAGTCACATCATCACAAGACCACAAACATATGACCTCAGAGTAAAGGGAACATCCCTCACATATATACGCAATCAGCATTGCGTGTGCATCACCGTGAAATTGGTTTAAGCGTGGTGAGCCTGCGCAACAGAAAATAATATTCCTGAGAGACGAGCATTGTGTCTTAGGTCATAACTCAGCTTAATTAATAAATTTGTACAAATTAAATTTAAAATAAAAGCTTCATTGTCTCAACTAACATCTGCTACGGGTCTCACAATGCCGTGACCCTTACTCATCCACAAAGATTCTTTTTGATGACACAAAAGACATTTGGTAAGAAAAGATAATTCATCACCTAAAAGTCAAAACAAGCAGGGAAAAATGATGCCGGTCCCAGACTCCCAGAGAAAATGATGTTGCCATGAGGCCTACATTAGCTTGCCCGACACCCATTTAGTCTGATTGACTAGATGATGAACTTGTCTGGACTGCAACAACATCCTGCGCGATAAACAGGGCCACAGGAAGTATTAAAACTAGGGTCGACGAACAAAGCTTGACCCGGGCACACTTTTTGTATTCTCCAGCGTTTGATTTGGGTCAATAACTCGATCCCGTGTTGTGTGACTCGGAAGCTGAGCTCATGTGAGCGAATTGGGGGAGTCGCGCGCCTCAGACAGACAGGCAGACAGTCGTACCTGGGATGCAGGGGCTTAAAAAGTATTCTTGGCCCGTTCTGACATTCATTTTTGCAAAAACACAACTGGATCCTACTTATCTGGCCTGTCAGATCATAAGCAGGGCAAGATACTGACAAACCAATTAGATCAGTCGAGGGGTTCTGCAAAGCACACCGATGACCTTCCAAGGTGATTTAGGCATAAATCTTACACTCGGATGACAATGTTTGCATGTTCGTTACCAGTAAGTAATTCTCTGGTCACGTCCTGTAAGGAAAATGGCAAAGTCTCATCGAAATTTTAGCACACCATCCAGCGCATGGCATCAACGGTGATTTAACCCTTTCATGCGCCCTGTAACCTCATAACATGGGAAGATCTCTACTTTGTGGTAATTTCTTAATAGATGACTTCATTTTAGTGAGGATACAAAAAATAACTATGGTAAAGTCCTCTATGGAGTCTTCTAAGTACACAGTAAAGGCAACAGCAAGTTTGTGTTAGATGCTTATGTCATAACCTACATTGACACATGACAGAGGGCATTCATATAAATTGTGTATATGTACAGTGCTCATTAAACACCCAATATCGATTTGTTTCAACATGACAAAATGTTTTAATGAGTTAACCACTTAATTTACAGCGACTGTGAATCTTCTAATGAGTGGTGGTCTCATATATTTGTTTGGCCCTGTACTTTCACTTTTATACATGTGACAATGCGGAGAGAAACATTTGTTTAATGAAACTGTTCTTGAGCAGGAATCTTTTGTGTTGCCATGCAGATCAGAATCTTTCAACCTTGGCAGAGGTCCACGCTCGACTTTGTAGTTACACAAGATTCAGAGCCACGCACCATGTATTTATACAGTGAATCAGCTCCCAACACAACACAACAAGAACCAGATAAATAAACACATTCCAAAAAACGCATGAATACACACACACACACACACACAACATTCCAAGCTGTGACAAATGCACCGCAAGTCAATACATGACTCTTTATGCCCGGAGCAGACCAGAAAGCGCCTCCCCGCTGCCGCCAGGAAGAAGAAGTCAAAGGAAAAGGGGAAAGAGAGACAAACATTTGATAGTGTTCTCTCGCGTCATCTTTTGAAAAGGCAGCAGACTGTGGTTGACAGCTGCTGACCTAGATCCCGAACCTCCATGGGCGGCTCCCGTGGATTAGGATATGACACTGGGAAACATAAGGTGCTCGAGTCAAGGTGGGGACGTCAGAAAAGGCGGAAGGCAAATGCTGCTCCGGCATTAGCTCCAAATCATGATGAGCTTTTTCCATCGTTTACAATGATACCTGGCTCGCACGCATCCTGCCTCTCTTCCTGGCCTTAGCCAGATGTTGCTCTCACTGTCACTGACTTCCAATCGTGAAGTGACGTCCTTCCAACATGAGCTCACAACTGCCCCCTCAGCCTGTAAATCAGGGGCCACCGAGAACAAGCACAACGCGGCCTGCTTGATGTCATCATTAGGCCCCAGCGAAGCAGCCAAAGAGGAACTAACTCTTCCCCCTCCTTGTTCTGGGTGACTTGACAGCAATTTTAAGACCTCAGCCAAGATTACACTGAACATGATTTTAAAAGACACATGGAAAAATGTTTAGGCTATCAAATGATGGCCATGCATGTTCAATTAAATCCCTGATGATCCCAATGAATAAACCGCTAAAAGTGAGCACAGTTCGCAGACGGGGAACAGGATTATTCAGCTTTGTGTGTGCTGGAAGTAAAACAAGCTCATGTTTCCGGGCAGCTACGGTCAATTACACCAAACAGAAGATGTTAAAGCTTGACCACTAACCCGGCTTATCTATGATGTTCAATGTCATTACAACAAGTGATGCTAATAGCCAATCTAAACATACAGTACATACGTCATTAACCCTTTCGGGGACAGCGGTTACTACAGTGGACATCTTATCATGTTGTCAGGTTACAGGGTGCATTAAAGGGTTAAGCACATCCATACAATCAACTGGGATCCAACGCAAGAGCCGTATCAGTAATTGGTTGAAGTACTAACATAGTACATACAAGCTGCAAACTATTTCGTGGACATAGTATGAAGTGGTCTAGAATTAGACTACAGTATGTATCTTGCGAGAAGTGTCTAGACAGTTTGAGTAAAACTATCAGAATTTTATCAGAATAAAATGAAGAAATATATACATTATAAACTGCACTGGGCGAAAGTAAACCGCAATCCAAACAATTCATCTTATTCTTCCTTCGTTTAATATCTGATTGCAATGAAGGCCTGCGAGACATAGCGCTGTTGCTCGGGTCGTCTTTCACTCGTCATATGGAAAGCTATTAAACCTCATCACATTTACGGAAATTACAAATCACGACTAGAGCCAAGAATTTACACTGAGCAAGACTGTAAATCTTCCAACGCATTGCACAACCATGACTTGGCGTTCAGTCATAATAAATATCTTTGAACTTGTTTTGGTATTACAGCATGCGGATACTCGCCACTCATGAAAGCATGACAAGCAGCATCGAATGGTAGTTCCAGACTCGCGTCCTAAACCCAGATGGGGCTGGAAAGGAGGTGGTCTTGGAGCTGCAGTAGAGCAAAGTCAAGTGCTGTGAAAGAAGGCCAGGTCTGAAAACTGGAAGGAGAGTTCAAAAAAAAAAAAAAAAAAAAAGCTAGAAAAACACTCTGATCTTTGAGCTTCTGCTGATACTAAACACAAACTATGTGTGGAATCGTGGCAAAAGAAGTACCCTGTCAGGCCAAATCGTTAGATGTGCTTTGAAGTTAAGATTTGTCAAACTATTTGGTTAGGTGGTTTGGTTTACTGTGTTCCAGTAAAGACTATTTCAGTTGCCTTGGACAGCACAAATCGTCATGATATAAGCAGTGATGCGTCGGCCGGGAAACAGGAGTCTCGGGAAATGGATGAATAGGAAAACTCTGGACTCATCTGATTATCCTGTTCAGTCCAAAAATTCACACACAGACAGACAGTGACCAGACATCTCAAATAATCTCCATAGGTTGATTCATTTGCTCAGAGCCCAGTCCGGTGGCATTTGTTACTGTCTCTCCCAAGAATTTTCCACTTGAAATAAAGGTACAGCTAATGCATTTCAGAAGTACAACCTGCTTTTTCCAACAGTAAAATGCCATGACAAAGAGGTACTTTATGTTATTTCGATATTACTTTTCCCCTCTTTGCGTTTGAAGATCAGCGCGGCCTTTCTTGGCAATGCACATTTTCACTTTCCATTTGTTTCAAAGTTGCCTCGTCCAAAACCATGTTTAATGGCTTCCATTGCAGGTTTATGGAAGCCATTGCAGAAAATAGACTGATATTAGGGGCTTGCCTGGATGTTGGATAGAGTCATTTGGCTCGGAACATACTGTCTAAACAAAACAGTCTGACAGAGGGGGGAAAAAAGTGTCTGGAATGGGCATCCCAGTCTGGATCACAACACACAACTCAATAACGTTTGTATCTGGCCATCACATTTGTCTTGGTGCTTTGCAGGCATGATCTACAGTGGAATGAGTGACAGACCTCTGCAGCCAGAACCATTACCACCACACAAGTTGCATGAGCCACCTTGGGAAATTTGAGATATTTGTTTAAAACTTAAGGATAACTTTACCCTTTTTCCAACTAAAAGTGTCGACCAAAACGTGTTTTATGGAGGTGATGTATGAAATGAGAGCAATTTAAAGGCTACTTGGAAAATGGGAAAGTAAATGATCGCCATTACAAGTGTAATTCAAAGTTTAGGCATTTTCATCTCATTTAAGTAGCGCATTAAAGTTCAATTCATAAGGTGATCCTCAGTCTCACTGAAGGGAGCAGCAGAAATAAAGAAAATTGCGCAAAGAGCAGAAGAAACAATGAAAATCTTGTACTACTTTGATCACCTGTGCAAAACAATTTTTCAGCAAAAGGGACTGATTTATGAATGGATCGCGTGGCTAGCATGCAACATTATCCATTCATCCATTTTCCGATCCGCTTATCCTCACAAGGATCGCGGGAGGTGGGTGTGGGGGGTGGAGCCTATACCAGCCGTCTTCGGGCAGTAGGCATGGGACACCCTGAACCGCTTGCCAACCAATCGCAGGGCACACAGAGACGAACAATTATCCGCGCTCACACTCACACCTAGAGATAATTTAGAGTGTTCAATCAGCCTGCCATGCATGTTTTTTGAATGTGGGAGGAAACCGGAGTGCCCAGAGATAACCCACGAAGGCACAGGGAGAACATGCAAACTCCACACAGGGAGGCCGCAGATGGAATTGAACCCGGCACCTCTGCACTGTGAGGTCGATGTGCTCACCACTAGACCACCGGGCCGCCTCATGCAACATTATCTCATCATATATTTATGATTGTTTACTTCTGTGTTTGGGCACTGGGGAACAAACAAGTGTGTTTCTCAGAGTAATTTGGAATGGTGTATGGAGTGGTTGAGTTAGCTACTGTATGTGAACTACCAGATGACTCATAGGCCTCTGTTATGGTGGGCATTTGACTGAATTTCCTTCATCAAGAAAATCTGAAAATCTTCTCCATTAAATAAATGGATTTGTCGTGATCTTCCAAATATTGTTTTAAATGGGACGGAATAATCTCTGAATGTTCTGAACTCCTGTTCCAAGCAGATTAGTGCTCCCTTGAGGTGCTGCCATGGTGGAGCTATTGGTTGATGTGCCACAACTTTCCATACTTCTTTTTGAGACTGCAAGCTAGTTTTGAGTGAATCAACAGTACCTCTGCTGATTGCAGCTAAATAGTGCACTCCTTTTTGCCTTAATTGCTTCTAGACGCAATAATCAATTAGAAAGGATTGACATGCCAAGCTTTGTTTTTTGTTTTTATTCAAAATAGACAAACACGTACTTCCAAGTATTGTAGGTCTGCTGCAATACTTACATACCATCTCAAACACTTGAAAAATGTAACATTCATGCTTAACTCAACCCTTTATGGCTGTATCTTACTGAGCGGTGAAGGGCTGCAAGTGTGCGCATACGTAGCACATGTTTTTTCTTCAGGGTTCATTCAAGGTTGCAAATGGTCGCAAAGATGTTCGCCAACAGTTTTAATAGTCACAAACTGTTTTTCTTGTCGCAAAGAAATTTTGAACATGCACAAATCTTATGGCGAACATTAACCCTTTCATGCACCCTGTAAACTGATAACATAATAAGCTGTCCACTGTAGTAACCGCTGTCCCTGAATGGGTTAATTAAAACTGTTTGGAAATGTCTGGCAAATGTCTTCATAACTGTTTGCAACACTGAACGAAACCTAACAAAATAACATTCGCTATATCCGCATACACTTGCAAACCTTCACCGCTCAGTTTTTTCCCCTCCAAAATGTAGTTTTTATATCACAATATGAAAAGGTTATAGCTTGAAAATAGTTAGTGATGAAGGTATACTGTAAATGTTGCTCGGTGCAATTTTGGTATTTCTTTAAAAGGATTAAGTGGCTCGAAGATCGCTTATGTCATCAGACATGTTAGTCTTGTAAAGAAACACCAGCAGTGTCTGATGAAATCAGCGAGTTGGAAAGAACCGTGTCTCTTCACGATTTGTATAAAACCAAGAAGTCATTGGATGAGGAGTGATATGTCATTGATGATCTCCCAAAATTATGTTGCACTCCATTCTACCTTTCTCAGATCCCGTATCAATGACCTGAATGACTGAAAGCCTTCACTGATAGTCCCGGGAGGTGTAATTCAAGTCCTCAAAGAGTTACATACATCCTTGTCTTCAGAGTTTGGCTCTCCAAAGCCCAACACTGTTCTATATCCCTGTCTAAAACCTCGACAACAATGTATTGTGGAACGTGCAAACATTCCAGATTAGCTGTGAAGATGCTATCGCACGTTTAAATCTCCCTTGCCAAGTATGATATGTTGCGTGCAGAATTTCATTTAGTATCAAGTTTTTACAGCGTTTATATCTGATAAGTGAGGAGAGAGTAATGGTAATCTCGGTATTTAAGATCTATTTGCTTTAACTTTGAAAAGATATGTTTGCTCTCCAATCGTTGATATACCACACAGAGGCCACAGAAAAGAGTTCAGTCTGGAATTTGGATTGTCTCGGTATATTTTAGGAGGTGCAAGAAGTCTCTGCGGGTTGAGAAAAACAAATTAATCCTTTTTTAAACACACACACACAAGTCAGTGCATCACACCATGTGCACCACCGTCAGTCAAAACCAATTGTGGTCACATTTTTCATTTCTCAGCCTTCAAGCGGCACGCATCCAATCATCGTTTGCCACCAAGGCCCCGTGTCATTCTTTCAATAAAATTCTGAGGTTTGATTCCCAGCATAAGATCCGACCCTGGGGAACTTTTCATTACGCTGTTGTTGTGTGTTTCTCTTAGCAACAAGCTCGCGTAAAGCGCCAGTGGCAGACTTTATGCTGATTGGGAATACAAAAATAACTCCGCTACTGCTGCTCTCACAGTTAAGTCTGATTTAAAATTACAGCTCTTTTCTGGAAGTTTAATCTCTGGTAGTAAACCTTCACTTTAAATTGCAAGCTTTACAAAGCCAAACACTGCAGGCATTTGTGTTTCAACGATATATTAAGATGTTAGAACCATTTCAAAAATGGTCCCATTAGTCAGGCCCAGCTCACCCATTTGGCGAGATAAGTGGATGCAAAGGTTGGTGATGAATGTATATTTCAATAAAAACAAATGATTACTCTAGATTTTATTCATGATTCAAAGTCAAAACGTTTCCAACATTTGGGACCAGAAGGAAGAGAAAACCTAAATAAATATAATCAATTCGCAAATACATTTAAATTTAAAATTGTACTTAAATGTTTAACAAGAGAATTGTGAACCATAAAAAAAGATGTACCAGGTTACAGCTGACAGCCAACCTGATGTAAACAAACGCCGCTATGAGTACTGAATGGGACAAAGATGCTTCGTAAAGGCACTGCTGCGATTTGTAACATAAGAGATTGTGCAAGACTGAATCATCCACACTAGCCTGAAGAGGTAGTCATTAAAAATCAAGGTCAAATATCAACACTGCTACGCTTCATAACTTTGCAGGTGCGCTACCAATCATATTACTTTGGTTTCTTGCCATGACAACATAAATCTACACTCTTTGTTTGAGTCTAATATTTTGTGGGTATGTATTTGCACATAAACATAGACAGGAAGGGTGGCCCGGCCGCTGGCGAATGACAAATGGCGGACAAGAAAAATCTACTGACGCGCCAACCTGTGTAAATTCCAAAATGTATTGGTAATTGCACTTGTTTGTATAATTGTACAATGTAAATGAAAATGCAATGATTTTTTGAGTGAGTGATTATATGAAACAAATCTTTTTTTCTTTTTTTTATTAGTTACAGCCACGTTTGTTGTGGAGAAATGTGAAGCGAGTAAATGCAGCTTAATGTTAAAGAAATTAACATGAAATTTGTGTATTATGTTTGTTACTACTTAGACAAAAAAAACCAAACATATTTTATTGTGTAAATTTTCATACTACAAGGTAAATCCAACATGGAAGATGGGCCTCTTTAGTAACTTTCAGGCTAAAGGACACCAGAAAATTCACAGTTACACTTTTAAGAGGCATCAACAGTAAATTATTCTCCTTCACATGGTGAAAAGAAGATATGCTAACCAAAGACGTGTTCAATAATTAACCATCCTCATCTGTTCATTACTTGTAGCAACATCATGATGAGTGACAGGTTTGTTTCTTTGTTTAACAGTTGATCAAACGTCACAACACTTTCTTGTCACAACTAAAGCACGGCAAATTCGTTTGATATCGATTTGTTCCACACCAGAGTTCAGTTACCTTGCGTGCACCTGACCAAACAAACCAAGTAGGAAAAACAAACTACCGTTGAGGTCAATTTAAATGGACTAAAGGCCGCACCCCTTAGAAGTACCCCTTACACTAGTCTTACTGTAAGTAATGGATGTTTGTAGTTGTGCCGTACTCATTTTTGGCTGAACTAAACCTATTTTCCCTTTTCCAGCCAAACCATCAGCTGTGTTATTCATCCAAAGAAGTGGTTTATTTGAAATGCATGCTCTTTGGAAATTACATTATTGAAGGTCATGCCAGTAGTTTAAAATGAGTAAGTTCCATCACAGAAAATGACTACACACAGGCACTTTCTTCTGAAATACTGTATGTGGAGGGATAAGGCCAAACATCAGTGAGCAATTAAGGACTAGTATTTATTTATTTTATTTTTTTGTATGTAGGTACCGGTATTTATTTTTTTGATAACATCTCCAGTCATTCTGACTTAGATAATTGTAGGTCCTGGAAGAATATTTCCCTTTGTGAAAATCTGGGTGTGTCCAATGGCTTATCGCACCCGCCACGGAGACTGGATTAAATCATGTTCTCAGTGTCTGGACAGCCTTCCAAGAATGTCTCTAGTAGCAGCCAGATCCTGGGTGAAATGAATTACTGTGGGTTTGGATTGGATAAGGCAGGTTTTTTTTCTGTCTCCCACTGGGGATAGGGCTCATATAAATGGGTCTAGTGAAGAAGGGAAAACAGTTAAGGTTATTGAGAAAGAACTATAGAAAAGTGTATTAGTTGGACCCGATACACTGACAAATTAGGAGATGGAATGCGATTTAATTACAATGGTATGATTGGAGTGCAAGCACGAAATAGTCTATGATAAATTCATGAATGTTGAATGGAAGAAAACTTGGCGTCTTGGTTTTATTGAAAGCGTCTTCATCTTTGGAAATGAACACCAAACTGCTACCAAAAGTTCACCTTGCCTTCGATTCAGTTTTTGAGGATTACCATGACCTGGATGACTGACTACACAGTATATAATAGAGTTAGACATGAACATAACACACAATTGTAGTGGGGTAAACAGTTCCCTTTTTGTCTCCTAGGGCGCCAAAGACATAATAAATCCAGAGAGGTCTGATCCTGGATGTAAGCACAGTGGAGCGGTTGCTGTGGTTCAGGGGTTACAATCATAATGTCTGGAGACATTGTGAGCTGAGAGGTAATTCAATCCTCGCTGGTCTGTTATAGTTACTCTGATCATTCACTGAGTAAAATGCCACAGGACAGGTCAGCAGGAAGAGCCACTGCTGACTCAGCTATTGCTGTGAGTGTCACATGTCAGACTGCTCTGACAGTAAGCCAGAGTGGGTTTCCCATACAAATGGCAACTGAAGGAACAAACTTTTAAACATGGTTGCATCAGTTTAGAGAACAGTAAAAAAAAGCCGTGAGGAAGCCACAATGTTTGACAGGATTATTTCAAACTGTATTTGGGTATCTACTAGGAGTGCACAGATCGATCGGCTGGGGTTGAGATCGGTGCTGATTTCCTTAATTTTGGGTGATCAGTGATTGGCTGATCTCTTAAAAAAAAAGATCTTGTCCACCGATCTCATCTTCTTCCGGAGAGGTCTTAAAAAGTCAGACAGTCCTCTTGTCCTGTGAGATGACTAATAGTCTTTTTATTGTTATTTAGAGATCTACTTCATGTGCAGTTAAAACAACTCGTTTGTATCGTTCCACAGTTATTGTTCAATGTTTTGCAATCAAAGAAGATTACAACATTGAATGTGTTTGCTTTTGGATATTAAAAAAAAAGTGCATGAATCAAGGCACTAAAAACGATTCGTCCCCTGGTCCAATTTGCTTGAGTTGCCCAAAAAAATTGGGCCAACTGACCTGCTGCCTGGAGAGTGTGTTGCAGACAAGGCTTTTAGAGGAATGGGACTTGGGAGTGAAAGACGTACCTGTCCCACGCTGAGTGCTAAATTCTCTATGGTCCTTTGTTCCCCCTAGCCTAGCGGGAAGCCAAACACTCATGGGACTCATTTGGCTCTGTATTTTTAGACAAAAACACAGCTAGCTACTTTTCCTGGCCCAACTGAGTCAATATTGCTGTGTTCAGCTTACTGAAATTCAGTCTACAGTACATTTCGACCGTCTTCAACATATATGTTACACTTGTCAAGCAATATTGTAGTGCAAATGTTTAATTACTATGAATGGGCTTGTTGTCAAATGTGATCTGGATCCTTATCTGGATAGAACTTGGTTGGAAATTACGGCTCCTCATGCTGCAGAATAGGGCTGTGCGATATTTAGAAAAACATGCGATATGTGATATGGATGTTCACGACAGCAATATCGATATTACTGCAATATTTAACATACACCAAAAGATATGACTTTTTTTTTTTCCACGCAGCAAAATTGTCAAGGTTCGGTTTTGTTTCGTCTCCGGCAGGTGGCAATGGAGGGCCTTTCCTCCAGTTATGCACCTTTTCCTCATCATGTCATTATCTCTCACCCGTTTTAAGAGACTGTCAAGTCGTCACCAGTTGTCGGATAATTCGCCTAGCTCACGTCTCATGTCCAAGATGTCCAAGCACTTACTTTCTTGACCTTTGTCGTTCTCGATCACAGTCATAGTCTGGGTTTATATTTCCTGTTTGTTCGGCTTTTGTCTTGTTCTTGCTTATAGCGTTATGCTCGGGCGGTTTTGATTTTAACTCTTTGTGACAAGTGATTTTGCGTTATACATTTCCGTTCTTACCCTGTTTATTTTGTTACAATAATGCATGTTGCATAGGCCATTATCGTGTTAATGAAATTGTTTTCGTAATGTTGGGCATCCCTACTTGAAGCAAACATCTTTAATCTGTTCACATTGACTTCTGAGTTTCTCCTGCACTTGTTCACTATCTTCACTGTCTACCACTTCTAATGCACGATTGACAAATTACAATAAACGAACACAGAGACATTTTTAATGATCAAACCTCAACCAAAAGAAATTAAACCTTCCTGTTATGATAACACAGCCTATCATTTTATGCCATATTGGTGTGAGAGTTACCGCATATCATGCCATGTACAATTAACCCTGGACAAGTGGAAATGTGTCATGTTTTGCAGGATTTCTTTAGATCAGCAATTCAGACCGTCAGGTGTCACTACAACTTTGGAAATGTTAATTCACTAATTATCCTTTTTTCCACACAAAAAGACGCACTAGATTATGAGGTGCACCTTCAATGAATGGCCTATTTTGTAATTGTTTTCATATATTGTACACAGGGCGGCTCGGTAGTCCAGTGGTTAGCACGACGGCTTCACAGTGCAGAGGTACCGGTTTCGATTCCAGCTCCGGCCTCCCTGTGTGGAGTTTGCATGTTCTCCGGGCCTGCGTGGGTTTTCTACGGGTGCTCCGGTTTCCTCCAACATTCCAAAAACATGCGTGGCAGGCTGATTGAACACTCTAAATTGTCCCTAGTTGTGAGTGTGAGTGCGAATGGTTGTTCGTTTCTGTGTGCCCTGTGACTGGCTGGCAACCGATTCAGGGTGTCCCCCCGCCTACTGCCCGAAGACAGCTGGGATAGGCTCCAGCACCCCCCGCAACCCTAGTGAGGATCAAGCGGCTCGGAAGATGAATGAATGAATGAATGAATGAATGAATGAATGAATGAATGAATGAATGAATATTGTACACACAGCATTATAAAATGCAATCAAAAATGCATCCACTAGCTGGAGCTACACTCAAAGCAATGCCAACAGAACGATAAGATGTCAGTAAAACTTATTTAATAAAGCAGCGACACAATTCACTTATCCAACAACAAGTTATAACATTGAACGTTGAACTCTCTTGCCGCTGCTCTATATCCATGTTCAACTGCGTAACCCGATCGCCTTAAGTTTGAACTCTGCGTCGTAAGCATGTCTCGAGCAAGGAGACATTTTGGGGTCGACACATTACCGTAATAACCATACACAAGGCGCATCGGATTTTAAGGTGCGCTGTGAGCTTTTAAGAAAATGGAAGGCTTTTAGGTGCGCCTTTAAGTGTGGAAAATGCGGTACATTTGGAGAGATACTCAAGGATTTGTACTGTTTTTTTTTTTAAATCTTCAAACCCACTCTCACTTTGTTGTTGCACTTTGTCCTATTTAATAATGAGTAGTGACAAGACCACTGTTTATGAATTATATTCCCATACAGGTGTCGAGGTCACCTACGGAATTTTGACAGCAGATCCAGTCTGTGCTACTGCTGCTGGTGTGGTTTGTCTGTAATGGGAGTGAAAGCGACCAGTGATGCATGATTAACAAGGAGAACTCCCACTACGACCACAGTTTCCTCTGAGAAACAGCCGTGTGGTTATGTGCAAATCCTTGAGTCAACAACCGACACACAAGCGCTTGGTCTTAGTCATTAGGCATACTGTACGTAGGTAAGAACAGTGAATGCAGAGATCGGACAATTAAGGGTCATTCATCTCAATTATTTGTTCTGTGTCGTTAATTCCTAATTATCATGAAAGTAACAATGAATCTGTACAGTAAAAATAACCCTGAGTAAGGACACAGATCACAGAGGAGAATGATTGAAAGTGGATCTCTGCAAGGGCTGAACAAACCTGATTTGGTACAGCACCATATACCTGAAATATGCATTTGAGATTCATAAATGATTTATTGATAAGATAAATAAGATAAGGTATCCTTTAATTGTCCCACACTGGGGAAATTCACAGTCTACAGCAGCAAGATTGGGGGAAGAAAGAAGGAAAAAAAAGTGTTTGTATTCACAAAATGTTACAGTTTCATTGTACACCGTTCAATTAAGTCCAATATAAATATAGATATAGATAGATGGCTGTACTATTTACAATTGTTTGGGAAAATTGTGAAGAATTGCGAGAATAAAATAATGTATAGCGAAACAACTGAGGTTTCAAAACTTTGTCTTGGATTTAAAATGAACCAAGCTACACAAACTTCTTAGGTTCATCAAACTCGATATGTCGGCTTTTCGCATTACATCATGTATGATGGTGGTCCATTTTCATAATGAGTGTTGCAGATATGATGTGAAAAGCCAAGAAGATGAAAAGCAAAACGTGCTCTGAGCGACCTCAGGAACAGGCGGACATACCCGAAATGTTTTGTGAGAAAGCCAAATTTAATCTCAAACAAATAAACGAAATGTCTGTCCTGATTTATTCAGCAAACTCGAGTCATGCATCCTTGTCATGAATACTGTTTACCTCGGACTTACCCCATACTTTCTCCACCACAGTGTTTTACTGTGTAAACTTTTTATGAGTCAATCTATTGGATGACTGGATTGCATCAAATTGCGTCCGTGGAGCAAAAATAAGGCCTTTAAAAGAGCAGCGTATGCTTCAAGAAAAAAAAAGTTACAAGCTACAGTCTTGAACACTGAATCCTGTTGGTCACTACTTTTTCATGGATCAACTAAGGGAATTAGAATAACCAATTTGGACGGATCTAGGCTGTTGCAGATGACCTAGTTCATACAGGTTACCAATATTTTTTAACTCCGTTACATGTTTATTTGATAAGCTCAGAAAGGGTGTAAAAAAAACAATTTTCATTTGAACCACCCAGTCATTACCTTTATCCCTGCAGCTACAACTACTGTCCAGGTGCTTTCTTCAGCCTGATTATGTCAGCGAAAATGAGAGCAAGATGACTTTTGCAGGGATGATGTACATGCTGCACACACATCCTGTTCTGCCCCTCTCTGTTTCCTGCTAACGACTGATGTCATAGGCTAATGGGGGGTGCGGAGGTGATATGAAGGCCTCAATGGAGAAGGTGATTTATGTGTTATCATTCCAGCTCAGCCAGATGAGTTCATCACTGGCCGTGACCTTCCTACCGCGACCATCTGTCATCGATGGGGTTTCATGCTGACAGTGACAAGTTTTTCATGACTGTTGTGCGTCGCACTTACAAGAAAGGCCAATATCACAATGAAATGTATTAACACGTCACACCTCAGGTGAGGAAACAGCTACGCATTTTTGACCTCCATCAAAATCTACAATTTATAGTCCCCAAGCACATGCCATTGAGGCATTTGATACGGACAGTTGAAAAGGGTCACTAAAACTATGTCAAAAAAGGTGAAGGGTTGTTCCTGTGTCCCAGAGTCCAACATGTGTTAATACTTTTAACACCGGGCTGGAATTAGGAGACAGGAAGTAAAAGATGGGCCCTAATTTTTTTTTTATACAGGTACACTCTAGACCAGGGGTCACCAACCTTCATGTGTCCTGATTGTGTGAAGGGCTACCAAATTGATACACGTCTGAAATAACATGTGTACAAATTACATGTAATAATATTATAATGTGTTCTTTTTAATACTTAATGATTTTAATTTTCAGGCTCCGATCATCTTAAAGATGTCTCACAATACTGCCAGTGTTTGCATTTTTAAATCGTAATTTCTACGAGCAAATCACAAGCCTAGCACCGGCGGGCTATTGGTGTGGTCTTCACGGGCTATCTGGTGCCCGCAGGACCCACGTTGGTGACCCCTGCTTTGCTTGATGCTAAAGATACACACGGAGCAACAGCATCAACATTTTCAACAAAACACCTTCTCAAACATTTGAGAAATTGTTTTGGTAGTCCCAACAGAAGGGCCTACAGAAAGGGGTAACGAAGAGAAAAACAGAAAAGAAAGTACATCTGAAGCTCTGTGAAATAAGCCAAGTCACATTCAAAAGAGCAGTAAACACAAAACCTTAATGTGTCCCAATGGAGCATCACGCCATGCCAACAGGAAATGATCATCCACAGACATGGGGATGAGTAAGCAGAAGGAGTCGCAAGTGAAGATTTCAAGGCTGAAGAGACAGAAGTCAATGCACTGGGTTCAACAGCTAACATACGCACTCGTGCAAGTCGTGACGCATCTTTTATGACACAGTTATACTGTCATTACAGTTAAAGGAGTGTTTAGAGTGCTTTATTATTTTAACATGATAGTCATGTTACTGGAGAAAATTTAATGGAACAGACTATTAGTACATTTCACTGTAACCGTACTCTGTCCCCACTGTGCATCGAGCCAAATGTTGGCAGCGGGCCAAATGGGATATTGGTCTGTGCAATTTCTACATTTAATATAGTGTTTCACTCAGAGAAAAAAATGCGAGCAACTGATGACATTATGCTAGGCCTCAAAGATGCCTGGCTCCTACACTGAAGACAATGACTTCCAATCTAGTGTCTACAAACAGATCCGAAAAAAAGTCACACCAATAGTTGAATCATTAACTTCAACAAAGTCACTGGGAACGTAAGGATTGACAATGAAGTTGTTCTCACGTTTGACGCAGTCAAAATAAAAGAAACCCCAGTGGAAAAAGGTTTCTATTTATGACTGTCATGGTGGCCATTACGCAGACTGTTAAGCAATCGCTACAATTGGTGCCCATTGATAAGCATTAATGGCCAAGAACTTTGACTTGATAAATGAAAATAACAACAGACAGTGACTAAGAAGTGACCCCGGACCCGGATTATTCAGTTTTCTGTGTAGAGATTATTTGTTTAACCCTTTATGGCACAGCGGTTACTACAGTGGACAGCTTATCATGTTCTAAGTTACAGGGTGCATGAAAGGGTTAAACTCTTTATCTGGTTCTTTTCTCTCCCTCCGTCTATGTTTAATTCCTTTTCCAAACTGCTACTATGGCGCCATTTGACAGGTGAGGTCAATAAAAAAGTGCTGCGGATGTAAAACGTCCAATGTGAACCACGACGGACTTATTTAGTACCTGACACACTTGCCAGTCGCCAGTAGGACGAAACTAGAAAGAAAGTAGTTGCACATATGGGAAGAAATTTATTCCCTGGGCATTTTGGGAAGAAAAAATACAACAATGATTTTCCTGAAGTAAACGTTAGCCCAATCTACTCCTTAATCGCCAGACTGGGCAATAATGTTCTTTCACTATCTCACTCTATGACTTCATGTTGCTCGTGCGTTCCTGGCTTTGGAGTAGTGAAACATCAATCAAATATATGAAATAAAGTCTTGTGTCCTCCACTTCTTCTCCGGGGGGAACACTTTCAACCCTTTCAAGTCCAGTCTGGGCCAAAAGAACACAGAACATTTTCTGTCAGTGCATGAGAACTGAGATTTGCACTCTAATTTGTCTCAAAGCTTGCTGGAAGGATGGGGAAAAGCAATAAATTGCTGATGATTTACGATGTTGGCAGAATTTCCACCTGTCATGTTGAGGGCTTTACGCAACAACCGCATCGAATAATTAGCCTCAGCTGCATGCTGGGAAATCTTGAATTCCGGAAGGGGGAAATGTCTCATCCTGGAACCTAACCGCACTTCTTACAAGTACAAGTAGTTAGTCCGTTTTCGCAGAATTATCAGCGTGAGCGGTCACAATGAGGGCACGCGTGACTCAGCAACACTCGCTTCCTTTTACTATCACTCTCTTTGACCCAGAGCTGTGAGTCAGGAAGCAGAAATATTGTGAGAAGCAAGAACAAAGAGGAACACGCATGGCAACTATACGACCTTCACGGAATAGCAATTAGATTGGCTATGACTCAAAGATAACCGTTTTGGAAAGTGGGATACTTCTGCCAAAACTTAAAATTGATCGCAAATACCACAAACATGACTGTGGGGAAGCTAGGATATGACTGCAACATTGGCAAATACACAAGGGGCCCTATTTTTGTGCTCAGCGCAGGTCTACCGCAAAGTACAGCCTAATTGTGAGCATGAGTTGAGTTTTCTTTCATTTGGCATTTTTGTAGACAAGCACGGTTAGTAATGGCCATTTGCGCCATTATGGCACTGAACAAAGCCCAATTGGCTCCTCTCATCCTCTTCGAATTCAGGGCAGGTGAAGGGCGGAAGCATTATGAATTCGCTGGAGTCCGTGCAAGAGATTGTACAAAAGTATGTTGATAAGGAACTGCAAGAACATCTCCACTTGTGGTTGATATAAAGTTCGCTGCAACATAATGCCCCCCTCACCCCCCGCACATACACAGTCTGTCTCCCTGCATCCTTATCAAATGCAACAAAATCGCATTACACCCCCTGCGCCACAATTTAGACCTGGTGAAACCAGGTCTAAAGTCTAATTTACTTTCTGTCACCAAATTGTCAGGTACGCCGGGGGACTGTAATGGAAAAATTCCTCGGTCTGAATGCCTAAATGCACAGCATGGCGTAGTGGTTTGCCAAAATCGCAAATATGGTCAACAAGATTTGCCCCGCTACGAAAATTAAGATACACTCATGTGGCTGTCTACGAAAGTAGAGTCCAAAATATCAAAAGAACAACACAATTAGGATGACAAGCCAAGGAAGACTCTCATAGATGACTTCTATCAGTCTGGCACGTAAATCATTTGTGGTTGGGTGACTGAGAATGCGGCAGCGGAACATCCACCTACATGTGCAACAGATTTCCGCCTTCTGACACAGAGGAACACGGCTTCTTTTCTGTTTGCAACAGTCTTTCTCAAACCTCTACATAACATTGCATCCTTATTAGCATTAGAGAAAATCAAAAGGGAAAATAAATCTGCTGAATAACATTATGTTTATTCTCCTTGCGCACACTCTGACAATGTGAGGTGGACAGCCTATCATATTATCTGGTTGCAGGTTATCATTATTGGTGCATGAATGGGTTCAATCAGTACAGCAAAAAAGCACATGCAACCCCCCATTTCCCAGGAGGGGCTCGCCCCATTATTTGAGAGAGGCTGGTTTACATGTGTTATGCACATTGCTCGTGATGGTTACGTTTCACCAGAAGAAGAATTAAATGGCACAATTCAATTTTGAGTGGAACACCAAAGTAGCAAGTCTCCCTGGACTAATCAAGATGAGTAAACGAACTCACTTGGCGATTATTGGAGCAGTGAGTGCATCTCTGAGTTCGCAATGCCCAAGAAGCATACTGGTATATCTGCAACAACCTCGCCCCTCTGAGAAACTTCAGCAAATAGAAGTCGGGATTGAGCCAAGGTTCAAAATTTTAAACTATATGACAAATGCTTGCTCTCAGCAATAATAAACCATTAAGATTTTCCCAGAATGCATTTGTTTGGGAAACAGTTCAACATCCCAAATAAATAATATGTTTGTATCCATGATCAAGTGATTAATCAGACCACAAGGTTATTTCTAAGCAGACTGGACCTAAAACAGTCACACGCATACGGGCCAAGAAACTATTAGCTTGTCTGATTAGCAGTCTTTGGAGAATTAACTCATAAGACATGACGGGTTGTAGTTATTCTAAAATCGGGAAGAAAAACTGCAAATGTCAAACACCAAGAAAATATAATTGCCCCGGTCTATTTTCATAGAAAATAGCCCGTTTGATACTTCTGGCTGGTAAAGGGTGTTATGTTTCCACATCTTAGGGATTTACCTTAATACTTCGAGTATGGAAGCAAATTCTTATCAGCCTTGACATTTGTTTTACATCGTGTATATCAAAGATTAAGGGTTGAATTGACTCATCTGGACGGATTTATTGCACATGTAAACACGGGCACTTGAAGAGGAGTGTAATTAAACGGACTGTTTCTCCCAAAAAGTTAAAAAATGTTGTAATCGGGTGGTTTATATCTTTTTTTTTGCCGGCCTCCCTCTATGACCGTAAAGGTACTTTAAACAAACTGCTCTGGGGATTTTTCTCTTTCAGATAAATACATCCGTAACACTCTCAAAATGGCTGTGAATTTTTCATAGAGTTTGTTTTTGTAGAAACCAAATTTTATCTCATGACTACAAAGACAAGAAGCTAAGAAGCAAAAAAAAAAAAGACGTTAAAATGTTAAGGGCTACTTTTGGCCCCATAGATTTCCTTTCCCAGTTATGCCGATTGACTCGGTTTGAAGGCATAATTTGTTTGTTTTTTAACATAAAACTCGTCAAGAATGATGCTCTCTCATGCTTGCTCGAAGAGTTTTCACTTGTAACTCGTTACAAATGTGCCTCCACTAGAGTTTATAATGAACAACTGTACATTTTTGTAAGCTTCTTATGCCAGAAAGCGGGTAGCAAGTAGCTTGAAGCCGAACATTAAGCATACAATAGGTCACGTACGTAGGACGTAGTTTATTACCGGAGACTAATGTAATTGGGCCTTCCTCCTTGTTTGGTCTGTCAATATCAGTTTTCTTGCAACAAACAGAACAGGTGGGGAGTCACAGCTGCATCACTTACACAGTGTGGACTGGTTGCCTGGTGGTCGCAGGTCGCGGGGTCTGGACCTTGGTGCTATCAATGGCCTGCTTTTCTGCGGGCCGTCTCCGCGGTTGGTCTCTCTGGAAAGGGTTGCTGCCCGGCTGCACACGCCTCAGAGACCCTCGGTCATGGATGTACACCTGCTCGGGGGCCACCTCCTCACAGCGGTGCCCCTGGAAACCCGAGCGGCACACGCAGGTATGTGGCCGGCTGCAGGAGCCGCGGTTCTGGCAGGGGGGCTGGCAGTCGGCTGAAGAGAGAACACAGATGGATTTCAGGTTTTCAGCAGGTCATTTTAGAACGTTTTGCCCTCAGTTGTATCAAGAATCAGTAGTAGAACTGTCTCCTCTTATTCTGGGCACTGAGGCCCATTTTAAATCTATTCAATCAATAGGCCGTTAGCTTAACTTCTGGGCCTTTTCTCTACCTTTTAAGTAGTAGAAAGCCTGAGGGAGGCTGTCATGTTCAATTTCTTAAGCATACATGTGATCACC
This sequence comes from Hippocampus zosterae, assembly GCF_025434085.1. Taxonomy (NCBI): domain Eukaryota; kingdom Metazoa; phylum Chordata; class Actinopteri; order Syngnathiformes; family Syngnathidae; genus Hippocampus; species Hippocampus zosterae. Next base: position 11,943,117 of record NC_067464.1, on the reverse strand, counting down.
TACTTATCCAACTTCTGGCTAAGGTAAAAGACTGTAATCAAGGTTCATGGTTCTGTTTAGGGCAATAGGGAGCAATTTCATCACAGATCTAGAATTTGGTGGGTGTGTCGTCATTGCAAATTAGACAGGATTAAAGTAGATGGGTAAATGACAGGATTCAAATTTTTTTGCTCCGAAGTGGCATAATTTTGTATATGGGGTCATGGCAATGTAAAGACAAATCAGCTTTCCTTAGATTGGAATCAGGCTCCATCAAAATATGAATACAAGTTGGACATACAGTGCAGTGAAAAAGTATTTGCCCTCTTCCTGATTTCTGTGTTCTTTGCATATGTATCACATGCAAAGATTTCAGATCATAAAACCAATCTTAATATCACAAAGAGACAACCCAAGGAAATACAAAATGCAGTTTCTATGTGAAAAAGTAATTGCCTCCTGAACCAAACTGTTTGCAGTAATTGGTGATGAGTTTATAACATCGCTGCTGAATTTTGGTACACTCTTCTTCAAAGAATTGCTTCAATTACATCATACTGGAGGGCTTCCTAGCATAAATTGCCTGTTTATGGTCAAATCACGGCATCTCAATTTGATTCAAATCCAGAATTTGACTTGGCCACTCCTATGCCTTAATTTTGTTTTATTGAGCCATTCAGATGTGGGCTTGGTGATGTGTTTCGGATCATTGTCCTGCTGCATATGATCCAAGAGCGCTTGAGTTTGAGGGCGCAAATTGATGGTCGGATGTTCTGCTTCAGCATTTTCTGATCAACAGCAGAATTCATTGTCCCATCAATCACCGCAAGTTGTCCTTGTCCTGAGGCAGGCAAGCGGCCCCATACCATCACACTTCTGTGTTTCTGTTGCCGGATATCGAAACGGTTCTAGTTGATGAGCACATACAGTTTGTTTCATTTGCAACATAAACACTGCAAGGACTTATGATAAAGCTGTCAAAAGGCAAACCCTAAAAATTTGGATATAGACACTCAATTGTACACCCACAGGTCATATAAACTGAATGCATGGGGTGGGGGGGGGTGGACCTAGAAACATGCGACACCTTCCCGAAATATGTTGGAGTATAGCTTTTATTTAAAAAATAAGCTTAATCTGAAACGAATTACTGTACGCTGAAGATAAATGGCCGCATAATATTTATCAAATGTAATGCAAATACATTGTACTGAGGTCATGGCGCGGTCATGGAAAAATAATCTGTGTCAGTGCACTAACCCACTTCCACATCCTCCCATAACACTCCAGATACTTCAAGCCCTGAAAGCCCAGCGGCATGCCATTTAAGTAAACAGCCTCTCCATCTTGTGACACATTGGTTTTTAATAGAGGATGCTTGAGAGGATTTATGACATTGTCCTTCTAACGGTAAATCGGGCCACAAAGCAAAGAGGAGCACTCTGTCAACACAGCTATGGAATGCTATTGACATAGACGCTGTGGACACTGAAAGATCGCAGGCCAAAACACTAGCACAGCTCCTGGAATTAAGAGAGGCTCCGCTGTCTCTTACTTACCATTTACTGCCTGATATAGCCATAGTTCTCCGATCCCGTGGCCCTTCTATGTCATGCATAGTACACCTCACATACATTGGGGATTTTATTTCCCCATGAGTTTTTTTTTAATCTCAATACACCTGGAAAGACAAACTTAAGTCTGTGTTTAGGTTTTCTCACCAAAATGGCATGGTAATTGAAAGACCAGCCCATTATCTGCAGTATGGTGTGATGTGATGACAAAAGCAAACATTCTGGGGATTGAATATCACACTCTCTTGAGCTTGTGGTGAAGCCAAATTGATTCTTTCAAATCTTGAATGACTATAAGGAAAAGTCAGACTGTTTTGCTGATAGATTGTACGACTACGTAAAATATAGGGTGGTGCCGCTCAGTTGTCGTGATGGGAATTTTCCATCATGGGATAAAATGGGAATGTCTTGACTCCTGGGCTCTGTCTGGCAAGGGGGTCAATACATCATCAAGCTTGTATGGCCTGGCTATGTGCCACCTTCTTGTCTTGTTCTGTTGAAGCTCAAGTTTTGGGGAGGAACACAGAGACCACAGATTCTGTGACATTTTGGAGCTCCCCAACAATGTCCACATACTTGGAGAGGACAAAAAGTTAGAAAAAGTTTAGATTTGTCCTCTTGTCATCATGCAAATTGCATTTTATCACTGAAAATATGATATTTTAGAGCCATTGTGAAATCTGAGCCAATTTATGAGGAAGAACTCGGTGTCCAAATGTGATATCGGGCAAGAGCAGATATCAGCCAACGTGAGATTCCCATATTTGCTTTGACATTTATCGCACTTTGTATTTCCAACCAAACGAGGCACTGTTGGGAATGTCACAACTCATTTGCTGTCTGAAAAAGGGCAACACATTGTCAGCTCTGGGATGTTGGGCAACATCCATACACACCTCCACTATCCACCATGGCTACTGATTATTTTGCCCAATATGTCACGGAAATTTCAGCACAGTGCAAATTGGTTCGCTGACAGACATACTATATTTTCGGAAATAAGCAGGTAGCAAAATATATAAATAAAATAATAATGGGGTTGTTGAATTCACATTAAATGTGTGGACATGCACTCCAGACATCCAACTATTGGTAAACAAACAATAAATAGCTAATTTTTCCTCTTTTATTGTCTTCTTCTTTTTATATGGTGGTTCATTTATACTACATGAAATGTGGCTGATCAAAAGATTGGAATCCTCAAGTGTTTGTGTGTGTCTTCAGTGATGTGTGAAAGGCCATTCTTCCAGTAACAACATTGTGACAGAACCTCCAACAAAGACACTGACATGGACAGGTCAGTTACATGCGCCCCACGTGAAGCCTCTTGGCGGGCCTTGGCCTTCAGCGCTGCAGCCTGTCTACGTCTTCAGCGGGTCCTGCCTTTGGCCTGGTGAGCACATTGTCGCAGTAATTGCTGTCGTGCAGATTTGTCTTGCACATCATTAAAACTAATTGCCTCACATTCCATCCATTTCACAAATATGTGCAGTGATCATGAATCCGAGAGAGTAATAAAACCAGAATCCGTTGGAAATAAAAGAGAGAAATGGCAATCATTCCTGACGTTGCCGCTTTGGCCTTAATTATTACGGAGAAAAAGTGGCAGAATTTTGGGAGGTTGTGTCCAAATCCAGTCATGTGAAAAGACGATTAAGATTGTTGTTGGCAGATAGGGACAACCCAAACAAACATGCTGATGCAGCCGAATTAGCAAGAAAACACAGACTAATATGGACCTAGCATTTTCTCTGGGTTTTGCTGCAACATTTCCACTTCATATTGAGGTGAAGACTCCAATTCCCTTTAAGTCCTCTGCAATGCACATGTACGTATACAAAACCTAAGCTAGGTTTAAGGTTTTTCGTGCCACAGTACCATGCCTAAAGCATCAATGAATGCCCTCATCCCAATAAAATAACTTGTAAACAAAGTATTTGCAATGCTAAGGTGGTTGGATTTGATGCGATTACATTAATATGAAGGTTTCGGTCAAAGAACTTGGGGGTGTTTTTAAAGGTAAGTAGAGTTCACTAATAATAATGTCGTATTGGCTTTACTGGCAGTAAAAGTGGTATAAAAGGAGACGATTATTGTGCTTCAAGATACAATCCATACTCAGTGTGTACCGCATAGGCCTAAATCCATCCATTAGTTATTTATAAGGCCCTGTCCTCATTGGAGTCACGAGTAACTGGAGTCTATCCCATCTGACTTTGGGCAAGAGGCAGGATCCACCCTGACCTGGTATCACAAGCCACAAGCATCAACACTCCTACCAGTGATCAACTTGGAGCCTTCAATGATGCTAGCATGCTGGACTGAAGAAGCCAGAGCACCAAGAGGGACTCTTGCCATCATGGTGAAACTATCACTGGCATCGGGCAAGATCATCATAGCTCGAAAAAAATCAAAAATTTAAATGCCCTGAGGCAGTGTTTCCCGACCTTAGCTGAGAATATATATTTTAAATAGCAAAAAAAAAAAAAATCAACACCACAAACTAACAAAACAAAAAATAAAATTGCAAAAGAATATACAGTTTTTTTGAATAATTAGATCTTCTTAATTTACTCACTAATGTACTTTGGATTAAATCTGGCCCTGTTTATTTGAACACAAAGCTCTTCTTGTTTTGTATGAATGGCAACAAGAGGATACTCTAGTTATTTTCAGTCTGCCATCTACTATAATTATTCTACCTTTTATTATATGCCACTGAAATAGAAAGATAGACAAAGCTACATTATTTGTCGTAAATAATAATTCTGGGCCCAATTAACTGAAACTAGATCATTTCCTGTATCTCAGTGGCTGGGAATCTCTGTCATAAAAGGACGCACTGTTAGGAATTTGACCACAAATAACAGCTACACGAAACTATAGCAGGTGAGCACCAATTCTGGGTGTCGTTTGCCTTTCACGATAAATCAGCTTGGCTCAACACCATCTCCTGCTGTGACCGTGAACCCAGTAGAAAAATAATGGATGGATGAACCTCCAGTAATGATAACCAGCGGGGACCTTGCTTGAGGAATCACCACAAAACTTGATACGTCCTGTGAAGCAAGTCAAGTGTTACAGGTAATGGGAGGCAATTTAAAAAAAAGGAAAAAAAAGCTCTATTGAGCATTTAATAGACGGACTTGGCTAATCATTTCAAGTGAGAGTTAATCTCTTTCCAGCATGTGACTTCCACATGGTTGCCAGTTCAGTGCTATCAGCGCAGGACTGACAATTCCTGACGTCGCTGTCCTGCAAGCAAAACTGCATTGACTATAAAGCTTCTCTATTTTTCTAATGTGAAACAGACGTCAGTATGACAAATGATCATGTATTTTCTCCTTGGAGTAAATCTTACACAGGTTGTATTTGAGCATACTGTGCATGTTTCTGAATCGAGTGTTTTTGTCTCAAACAGGAGCTGGAGCTTTTAATTCTCCACACCACCCTTGGCTTACTGGGGGATTTTCTTAACCTACAGCTGACCCATAACTCTGTGTACATTACTTTCAGCTATGCTACATTGTGCACCTTATATTCTTGCATTCAACATCGAACGTGTCACATGCCGGGCCAACCTGAGGAAGATATCTGGATCTGGGGGCATGTTCCAGCGACTTGTAAAGCTGACTCAAACAAAATTCACAAACTTTTAATTCCCCAGAGGGAGCGTATAAACACCCGCTTCCATATGGTCTTCAACCACAATGGTGCTGTGATGAAGGATTCCCCTCTGACAATGGTACTGCATCAGTGAGCCTGTGGCTGCTTTTTTAAAAAAAAATTAATGTGGCTGTTGAAGCATCAATCAATGGTAAGTTACATGTTTCATTGAGATTTATGATGTTATGAATGTCCTACAACAGCCACTAAACTGACAGATCTTAAATTACAGGGACATTTGACTAGATGCATGGCAGTTAAATTGATGCCAGCGATGTTTTTAGTACCGTACATTTTTCTGGGAGAGTTTCCATTTCCATACTGAATCAACGGTGCCTCTGATGGTTAATGTCAAGTCGTGATTTCCATTTTGCCTCATTTGCTTCAGGACCCGAAGTGTTCAACAGTTAGTTAAACATAGAGGGAAAGTAAACTAAAGACAGGAGAAGTTCAGTCAGCATTTTGGAATAATTTTAAACAATGTTAGTGGTATTAAACAATTTGTGTCAAGAGAAAGTAGAGTTTCACCCTTGTGCCCTCATCAAATTAGCTACCCTCGGAATGTCTTTGTGGTCAAAAATGTACTTGCATACACATTGTTATAAAAGTATCACAAAGCATAGTTTAACAGCAATGTATTGAGCATTTTTGACGATGAAGGTGCCCTGAAGATGCAAAATTAGTGAAGAGAGTAAAAAAGACATGCAAGCGTAAAAGACTGAAGATTTTAAAATTTTTAGAACCTGATGAATTTTACACCATAACCTTTAGAACCCAGCCAAAACAATTGCTTAAATGAATTCATAAAAGATTTCACAAAGATACCCAGGACAGGTACAACGCTTTAAGCAAAAAACAAAAACAAAAACAAAAAAACAGAAAACACAGCAAAATTGCAAAACGAATGAACAAATAAGTACTTCTCAGAAAATAAACATGATTCAGATCAAACAGGAAACTGTGCAGTCATCAAATTTCCACTGAGCATTATATCATCTTTAATACGGCATAGGAAGCTTCTTTTTTTTTTTGCATCATGTTCTGAATCTGTCATGATTATGTTCTCTTAGTCTCCACTAGGTGGCAGAGGTGGACTGATTCGTTCCAGCTGCGCACCTGTCTTTCATCATGGTCACTGCAGACTTAAGGACTCTCACACCGGCCATTCAGCGTCGGATAATTCGCCTTGCTCAAGCCCATGTTCAAATTTTCTAGATATCCCGTATTTTACTCCGCATTTGCAAGCGCTTTTTGTTCTTCCTGCGTTTTGTTAATAATAATAATAATAATAATCTCCGCAATGCAGCTACCTCGCTGGCCACCCGGGTTGGGGAGTTGTTCACCCGCGTCGAGCAGGTGGGCACCCGAGGCCCACGCCCCTCAAATCCCTGCGCTATTATTGTTGGGGTGTCATATTGGGGAATTTAGCTTGTGTGGTCTATTTTTCCAGCATTGTAGTCTCATCTTCGACCAGCAACCAGCTTTTTTCTTGCTAGTACGAAGATAGCATTCATTTTGACTCATTTGACTGGTCAGGATCGTTCTTGGGATATACTGCAGCATGAGCAACGCGCAACCTGAACTCCGGTCCTCCTTCCCATATTTCCATGCTGAATTATGTCGGGTGTTCAACCACCTGGTTCGTGAAAAGAAGGCCGGGGGACAATTACTAGACTGTACTCAGGGTAGTCAGTCAGTCGCTGAGTACTCTATTACGTGCCGGATATTAGCGGCGAAAAGTGGGTTTGACGATTGGGTGCTATGGAGCATTTTCCGTCGCAGACTAAGTTCCTCCCTAAAGGATGAGTTTGTGGTTCACAACGATGCCACTAACTTGGAGGAACTTATTAGCTTGGCCATCTCACTGGACAACCAAATGAAGTGGACACACCAAGAACCTGGTCAGGAGTGCACCCGAGCGACATCGGAGACCCTCAAAGACTGCAGGTGGCGATCGATATGCGAGAATCATGTCACTTCCAGCCAAGACAGCCTACGAACCACGCTGTTAGCCGAGCAGAAAGACGAACCTATGCAGCTTCGCGGGATGATTCCAAATTGCGGAATGCCTCTACTGTTGTGTCATATTGTGGCCAGTTGCCCTGTGAGGCTGTCACGCCAAGTTCAGCAGTTTGTCCAGCTTGGAGCCCTTCAGATGGACACAACTACAAGCCAGAAAAGACTCCAAGGGTCACGGATTCAAGGACTTGACGCTCTCTGTTCCCGCGGTGCATGTCTTGCTGCCACCACCCATCACTTTGGATGATGGGTGGTGGCCGTTACTCATCACTGTTCTGGCGGTGCGTGTCCTGCGGCCATCAATCGTCACTGTTCTGGCGGCGTGTGTCCTGTGGCCATCACTCGTCACTGTTCCGGTGGCACGCATCCTGCAGCCATAAATTTTCACTGTTCCAGCAGTACATGTGCTGCGGCCGCCACTCATCAGTGTTCCGGTACCGCACGACCTGCGGCCGACAACTTTCTCTCTTGCAGTGGCACATGTCCTGCTTCCGCCACCTTGTTACAGGACCTGTCACGACCTCTTACCTTCTACTCATCCATTTTGTCCAAGCCAGGTAGTCCACCAGGAGGCGTCAGTTGAGGGGGTGGTTTGAGGGGGTCGGGGGTGGGGGGTGATTACTGTCATAATTTCATTCCATTAGTCTCCAGCAGGTGGCAGAGGTGGCCTGTTTCATTCCAGCTGCACACCTGTCTCTCATCATGATCACGGACTACTTAAGGACTCTCACTCTGGCTATTCAGCATCGGAAAATTCACCTTGGTCAAGCCCTTGTTGAAGTTGCAGTTTTCTAAATGTTGCACATTTTGCTTCATATTTCTCTCGCTTCATTTTGTATTGATTAATGTAAGTACTGTGCTCAGTTTGTAAATTTATTCTCGGTTTATATCTCACAGGTTTTGATCCTCTTGTCGTTTTGAGACAAGCCATTTCTGTTTGTATTGTCCTTGCCTTTTGCAAACGCTTTTTGTTCTTATTTTATCCTGGTTTGTTTGACCAGCATAATTATTTGTACTTTGTCAGTCTTGCGTTTTGTTAAACCTTTATGTACCATAATCTTACCCTTGTCTACGTTTGTGGGATCCACCCTAATCCAGATAATTCCAGAACATTACCGAATCTCAGCATATGAATTCACCAAAGAGTCTGTTATCAAACTTGGTGCTGCTGCTTTGGTGAAGAAAAAGTTACCAACTATGGGTTCAGAAGAATAGTCAACTCAGTGAAAAATAATATCTGTGAGCTGTGCTATTGATTATTTTAAGAGGATGCGTCTAATTAAAAGAGGCATTAATTTGATCCCTGGTGGGTGTCTTATTGTAATGGGCGTCTATTACATGGACAGCCACACTGTTGCACTGTTCCCCTCTGCAGTCTGCACTTGCTATCTTCAAAAATAAAAAAATTTTAAAAAAAGGGATGATCAGCTGAAAAGCACAGATGGGTCAATAAAAAATAACCAAAAGCAGGATTTCCATCCTTTGTAGGTCCAGACGTTGAGTAATACTTCTATTCACTACACTTTCAATGATGGTAGCAATTAGAGAAACATGTGGCGCAAGTGAAGGCTACAAACAGACACACCAGCTGGAGTGGCGAAAGCAGTACTCCTGGTTTTGGAGAGGACAAAATGAGAACCGGTTGTCCAGCTTCAATGTTAATGATAGCTTTTGGGAACGGTGGCATGTGTATGGATAACAGGATCTGCCTAATGGCTCATAACTCTCCACAAGGCTGCCACAGGGGAGTGTGAACTGTGAACTGTGTCAACCCCAACCTCAAACGAAAAAGGGGTTTGTGACTGTCTGCACAGCCCTAATTTTACCCTCTGCTCAGTGAAATCACAAGCTAAAAGGCATTTTAAAAACCTCCTCCTGGTCTTGTTAAACACATGGCTGCCAATCATCTATAATGATCTTTTTAACCAGTTTCGAAAAAACCTTCATTCATGTTTCCCTTGTTTTTGTGAATGCAACAGTGTTGCAGCCAAATGGATTCCACCAAGCAGTGTAGTTTGTTTCAGTTCACATTTTGGGTCAATTCTGACAGAACTCATCTTTGTAAATAGTATGACTTCATAACAGTGAACTAAGCTTGTAATCTGTAATGAAGGTATACCTAAAAGTGGAATGTTTGGGTGGCCGTTTTGGGATTCTTATTTTATCACCTGAAACAACTTTGGTGAAAACAAGCCTGAAGCACATAGGCAGACATCCACCTTCGCCCCGACGATTGTATTTTGGATGCGAGTCATTTGACACACCTTCAAGGATACAGCGCCAACCTCTCGCATAATTCAGAATTTTGTTAAGATTCAAGCATTTTCAAGAAACAAAGCAAAATATTTTTTTTAAATGACCATAGACTGACGGATTTGCACCAAAATTAATAAAAGAAACCAGATCGTAATCCCCAGCATATAGAAGATCGCATTTAGGAATTTGAGACCTCTTTGAAGTTCACAATGCATCCTTAAAAATAATAATTTTCAACACAAACATGTAAGTCCTGTGGCCTTCAACCTGGCCATGGAGGTTCTCATCCAGGCCTCTCCATGAGTGTTTGATGAATAGCGATTAAGGCCTGGATTGAGGCAAACTCCAGTCCGAGCCTACATTGATGACCTCGCGATGCTCACTACGACCAAGCCCTGCACTGCACGGCTGCAAAGAAAGCTCCAGGAAAACATAGAGCGGGCTCGCACATACAAAAGCATCTCAATTACCAAAGAGGAGCTGCCAGACCGCCGCTTCCGCATTGATGAAGACCCCATCCCAATGATCTCTGAGAAGATTGAGAGGAGCATTATTCACCGGTATGATGCCTCCCTCAAAGATAAGGAGCAAGTGGAGCAGCTCAAGAAAGCTGATGAAATGGGGAACCAGTAGCTGTAGAGGAAGAGAAATGACCACAACACTTTGGCCTTCAACTGTGTCGAGGGGACGCTGGGATTTACTGCTGAACCCTAGGGAGGTGTCGTGGCCTCAAGAAGGAGGATGCCCACTCAACAAAAAGATGCCAATGCCATCACTCTATTGAACATCCCACAATGTCTCATAGTATGCTGAGTAGAGGGATATCAAAATCCAGTCCTAGACAACAGATCAGTCCTGTGAAACATTGCACACCACTACGACAGCTACCAAAAAAAAAAAACAAGCAAAAGAAAATAAAAATGAAATCCCACACATCATGGTTTGTTAAAATTACCAATGAAGAATGATGACAGAAAAACTAACTCAAATCAAGGAGCGAGTATGGGGATGGATGGGACACATATTTAGAACACAGCAACAATCAGCCCATCAGACACTAGTGAAATCTACAAGGAAAGTAAGGACAATAAGACCAAAATAACTTGTGGAGGTCAAACCACACCACCCAGACAGATACGATGGCCCAAGACAAGTGGTGTGGAGAAGTCACATTGGCAACCTACGCCCAACTTAGGGTTTCATTAATTAAAATACTCATCATTGGCCGAAGCGATTATCTTCTACAAACCTTTTGTGGAAATCAATTGGTAGTTTTTGTACAATCCTGCTAACTAACAAACCAACATGAAAACGATCTGATATGTACATTTCACATTCTTGGCGAGAATTTCCTGCTTATTTGTTATTGCTGTGCTTCTCATGACCTCCAGCTGCATGCCATATACTGTGGTTGCCTGTGAATGTACATGACCAACATTTAACACTGCACTTCAAACGTGTTACTGTATAAAATTCCTGCTAAGCAAACAAACAGAATTTTAAAAATCCTACAACAGACGCATGATTGTAAGTGAGGAGATTGGCCCAATGTAGTCACTTCCTGCCTTTTACACTACTTATACTGTTAGTAGCAATAATATTTTGGGATAGTGGGGCCGAGGAGGTCGAGATGATGGTTTGTTTCTATTGGTGAGCCGAACATTTTTAAATGCACTTTTTAAGACCTTTTGGCAACTTTAACAGATGTATTGTATGTCCTTGATACTTCACCAGCTGTTTCACACATGTTGAAGAAAACAATGAGCGTGTCCTGTAGCTTTGAAAATTCCAAAGCAAATTTGAGAAGTCGAAATTGTGTGTTTCAATGCTTGTTCAACTATCTGATCCATCAACAACAAACAGCTCAGGGAAAAGCATTCCAACATGGAGTGGGATTGGGGACAAAAATGTTGATGATTAACAACTGCATTTTTTAATTACGTGTCTAAAGCAGGGAGCACATGCTCGTAATACGTCGAGGTGAGATGGCATTGTATGGATATGCCATAAGCAATCATCTTGTAGGGGTGTTTTGCCATCCATTTACTTTGAATGGAAGTTTATAAACCCAGCCAGTTGATATTCGCTGAGCACGACTTGTGTGAAACAGACAGTTTATCAATTTCTCCCATAAATGCCACTGACGAGAAATATGCAATAATTTATGTCACATTTTATTTTCAAAGTGAAATGATTCCAAGCTGGAGTGAGCTTTTGAAGAAAGGCTTTTAAGAATGGGGCCCATCAGGTCAAACTGAAAAGTCGACTCAAGATACTGACATCAACATGTTTTCATCTGCATGAATGATGCAACTTTTTATCTGCATTCTCTCAGACAGCAGTGGTTATTAATGTGTTTTTTTAGGCAGAAGAGGTCGGTCACGATCCCGGAATTGCTTGCCTTCCAGCTTGGTACCAGATGAAGTAAACTAAATTGTGGTGTGTAGGCTCGTAAAATATACCTGATGAAGAACCAGATAACATTGGTCAATTGTAAGGGGGCTGTTGCATGAACTGTGGCCCAATCTCACTTCATAAATACTGTACATGCCAGAATGGTTGCACGAAGGCTGGGCATTTGAGTAAATGTCCTTGTGAATGAAAATAATTCATTCATTCATTCATCTTCCTAACCGCTTGATCCTCACTAGGGTCGCGGGGGGTGCTGGAGCCTATCCCAGCTGTCTCCGGGCAGTAGGCGGGGGACACCCTGAATCGGTTGCCACCCAATCGCAGGGCACACAGAGACGAACAACCATTCGCGCTCACACTCACACCTAGGGACAATTTAGAGTGTTCAATCAGCCTGCCATGCATATTTTTGGAATGTGGGAGGAAACCGGAGCACCCGGAGAAAACCCACGCAGGCCCGGGGAGAACATGCAAACTCCACACAGGGAGGCCGGAGCTGGAATCGAACCCGGTACCTCTGCACTGTGAAGCCGACGTGCTAACCACTGGACTACCGGGCCGCCCATGAAAATAATTGGATGGGGAAAATATCTCTTTGAATCCTCTCTCTTTGCTAGTCTTGCATTGGGAATATTCATCTTATGAGCCGCTTGATCCTCACTAGGGTTGCGGGGGGTGCTGGAGCCTATCCCAGCTGTCCTCGGGCAGTAGGCGGGGGACACCCTGAATCGGTTGCCAGCCAATCGCAGGGCACACAGAAACGAACAACCATTCGCACTCACACTCACACCTAGGGACAATTTAGAGTGTTCAATCAGCCTGCTACGCATGTTTTTGGAATGTGGGAGGAAACCGGAGCACCCGGAGAAAATCCACACAGGCCCGGGGAGAACATGCAAACTCCACACAGGGAGGCCGGAGCTGGAATCGAACCCGGTACCTCTGCACTGTGAAGCCGACGTGCTAACCACTGGACTACTGGGCCGCCCTGCATTGGGAATAATGTCCTGAAAAGTTGTACCACTGTGGAGGGAGCTCAACTGGCCATATTTTTGTTCTTTTGACAGCAAACTGAGATGAATCAACAGGGGCTGTGCTTGCTGCAGCCAAGTAGTGCGCTCCGTTTTGACTCAGTCGCTTGAAGACATGATTAATCAACCATCAATCACATGACTAATGGTAAATGGGCTGTCACTTATGTGGCGCTTTTCTACATTTGGTACTCTTTACACCGTTTCCTCATTTACCTACTGATAACGCAGCATCAGGGGCAACTGGAGGTTCGGTATCTTGCTCAAGGACACTCCGACAAGGTCGCAATGGATTGAATCAACAACCTCTGGGTTGGGAGATGACTACTCTACCACTGAGCCATGCCACCCGCGTGAGTCAGGATGCCCATTCCTATCTGTAATATTAAATACAGTGGTATAACCCCTTTATTTCCTCTAAACATTATTAGAACCATTTATTAGTTGAGAAACCAGGTGGGGCAACTGCACAGCAAAATAGTTTTTGACTTACTACCCACACCACCCTCAATTAAATTTAAATCACAATAAATAACGTGCTGGAAAATAACAAGTGTGAGTTGCCACTTCTGTTTTCTTGTAAAAAAAATGATATTGCAAACCAAAACTAATTCCAAATTGACCTACAAGATCTCATTGAGGATTAGTCCCCACAAACCCAAAACATGTCAGCAATTCAACTCTCATCTTAATTCCACTGCTAAGTAGCTTACGGTTTTGTAAACAGATTTCTGTGGCCATTCCGCCCAATGCAAACCACAGCTGAAGCGGCATGCTTTCTCGCTTTAGCATTTCATATGATGAACGTTGACAACATCTCCACTGCAGATCAGAGCAGTTCTGTGAAACAGTGCTCCTAACGTCCTTGAAACACTTAGACTGAAGCTAATTTTAGCTGAGATGTATTGTATCCGTGGAGTCGTCCAGCTGCAGATAACTGAGGCAGAACAACTGCTGGGCTATGACTGGGTGAGGCTAAAATATGACTCCCTCAACTCACTAACAAAGCTGCAGATGTGCATTAAGTGGCAGTGGGGAATACAAGACAGTAAGTCCTCCTGCCACCAAGACAAGATGTTACATTCATCTCTGGCTTTCCGGTTGAAAGATACAGTGCAGCTGAGCCTGCACATTTCCTCATTAAACCAACCAATGGCATGCATCTGGTTATTGGCCACCAATAATAAAAGCAACTTACTTCTCACAGTGAATATTCTCACTTACACCAGACTGAAGAAAAAAAACAAACTAATGGATCAAAGTACACTGCTACCATCACTTGCAGTATACAGATCTTCCTTCTGTGCAGAATCTGCTTACCCACCAGGAAGAACTATAAATGAGGAGGCCTGCATTTGACAGTGACATGATCAACATATCACGATCCCCAACGTGCCAAATGTAGGTTTGCTACTTCAAAGTAGTACCACCGGAAACTGCCAAAACCACATCGGTCGAGAGGAGATGGAGGGCAGCATACTACTTAAACGCTTTCCAAAAGTGGAGACGGTGAAGTATAGCACTGCAACACAGCAACAGGATGTCATCATGACTTTCCTACTGCTTTAGCATTCATGCTCAGAAGGGAGGGGATTGGAGTGTAGGGGGTCCATTTTTCTTCTCCAAAGTATACATTTTTGTGAGACCCCAGGGTAAGATTCCAAAGACCGAATGCTCAATTGAGTGATCGCTCTGGCAAATTAAGTTTGCACCCATTCAGCATCTGCAAACCTTTACTGAATCAAGCCCAATGTGGGTTCCGTCTTACATTCAGATTCAGGTTAGGTACAGATCTGTTTCGTAAACCGAGGACCCAGTGTACCGGTCGAAATTCCAACAGAGGTGTTTAATTCCACCCATGAGCAAGGATTTAGTTGCTGGACAACATACTGCAATAAATAATGACGCGAAAGTGGATTTCCCGGACAATTAGTGGTCCAATTACTGTTATGTATATGCTCTGAGCTCAACCAAATTGAACAATGAAGTACTGTTAAGAAGCAATAACTCACGACACCCAATCTGGTCTCTTAAGTAAAGCCTGAAGCTGACACTTTGAATATTAGACATTACTTCTATCCCTTCAGCGGGAATTTCTTCGACACAGCTCAGCCCCGATATGTTTTCATCTTTCACTCCCAGCCAACAAGTTTCCCCCCAGAGTCAGAAGGTTTCTCCTGCTGCCAATGCCCAACAAAGCAGGCAACATAAGTGAGAACAGTTGGAAGATAACCCTTTTTTTTTCCTCGACGGAGGTCTTCTTAGAGGCCCCCTTACCAGCCTGGGGGACAAAGTGTTGGCACCTCGCCGTTCGAGCGGGCTTCACTGATGTTGATCGCATTGCCTCTAGCAACGGCTTGACATGAAATGGTCCAGACCTGTTACTTTCTGGTAGATTTCAAGTACATACACTTACAGCTCCAGCCTGACGTTAAACGTAATTAACACCTCACTAAGTGTGCCTTTAGCGGGAACTTGAGGGGGTGTGTAGGAAGGAAGGAAGTGGAACGAAGTAGGAGGCTGCTGGGGCCAATCAGTTTGTTGTGTAACCCACTTGCTGGGTAATGTGAGTGTCGGAGAGAAAGAAGTAAACAAATGAACTGACAGATGATGTATATCGAGCCTTGTTTAAAAAAAAAAAAAAAAAAGTTCACTTGTAAAATGTAAAAATAGCCACAACTACAATCTGTTATTTCCCTTTCAAACGTCGGCATGCATAAGACTGAAGTCTGTTTGCAAATGTGGTTTCTAACAGTGAAAATTTGAAGCAGGTCCTGGAGAACATAATGAGACGGTCCTCATTTAAATTCAGCACACACGGGCAAATGTGATGACAACAAAAACAAAAAACACTTGTAATCTGTTGTTGATAATTCATTTCAAGTTAATGTTTTCCACTCTCATCTGCCTGAGATTACGCGCCGGTGAGGTCTAATAAAAGGAAGATGCTGCTCAAGCCCAAATGAAAGTCAATGAAAGTGCCAGTCATGTCCATGTCAGGTTCCTAATAGTATTAATTTCCTAATATAATAAATAGGAAAACGCCACGTGATGAATGTGACCATCGGGGTAGTAAGAGGAACATTTTTATGGAGCAATTTCACCTGACAGGACAGCCATTAGTCACTATTACCGATGTTATTTTTTAAGAGTTGTAAAGCTTCGCTACAAAGGTTACTGGTGGGAACTTTTGGGTGAGAGACTCACCAAGCACAAAATTACATACACCAAAAACCAGTACAAATAATCATTCTTTGAGTACTCACAGACCGAGAGTACAGATACCTCTATCCATCCATCCATTTTATGCTCACAGAGGTCGCAGGGGGTGCTGGAGCCTATCCCAGCTGTCTTCGGGCAGTAGGCGGGGGGAACCCTGAACCGGTTGCTAGCCAATCGTAGGGCACACATAGACGAACAACCATCCGCACCCACAATTTTGAGTGCTCAATCAGCATGCCATGCATGTTTTTGGAATGTGGGAGGAAACCGCAGTACCCGGAGAAAACCCACACAGGCCCGGGGATAACATGCAAACTCCACACAGGAAGGCCGGAGCCAGGATCGACTCCACAACCTCTGCACTGTGAGGTCAATGCGCTAACCACTGGACCACCGGGCCATCCCCGATACCTCTAGTACTTTTGAAATGTAAAATTTCATTGAACACGATGACAAAGATTTGAGAGCAAAGATCTATCTGACGCACATGATGATTCACCGATGTGTTAGTCTGCCGCAGTTTAGCGCCAACCACTGCAGAGGATATCAGATTATTTTTGCCCTTCGGTATCGGTGGCTGGTATCGGCATCCCTCATGCATTCCAGATTCCTTAATAAAAATAGGGCCGGTATCAGCTCGAACCAATACCTTTTATCAGTACTCGCCTATCCCGAGTTAGTGACCCAAATGAGGACAAGCGCTTTAGAAAATGGATGGATTACACCGTTCAGGTGTACCTAATGTTGTGGCTCCATCTGGTTCTGTCATTTAGGTTGAAGTACTTTACAGCTTTATTTTATTAGCCCTGGAGTACCCAGAGCCAAGACTGAACCAAATAATTGTGCCAACTTATTCTCATCGAGTGAGACTTAACAAGTTAAAAGAATGCTTACGTTTGATGCAGCGGTTGGTTCCCGGTGCCACAGCCCAGCCAGAGCAGCACTGTTGACCACCGCACACATTTGGCCTGTATGGAGGGGGACATATACACACACAAGAGAATGGTGAAACAAGATACTGAGAACTCACAGAGCTCACAGAATGCAAACACGTGTGTGCATGAATAAGTGCGTGCGTGCGTGTCTCTTTGGCCCGTTGCATGACAAATCAATCCAATTTAATGTTTTGGGTTCAAAACATTCTGAAGGGGGTGGTCGATCGATAATTACAAGGCACCTTGGAGAATAGTCTTTAATAGAATTTAAGGCAATAATATGAAAATCAGGGGAGGGGAGGGAAACTCGATCTGAGCGTGGATCCCGCTTACCATCGTGCGAGAGTCCACAGTGAAAACAAACGGGTAGTTACTTGAACCTTGCAGGGATTATGTGAGACACATGGGACATGAAAAGCACCCTGCATCCTCAATAAATCATTGAGCAAATGAGAGACGACATGTTTTTAAAAAAACTATAATGGTATACTCACACTCGTTAATCCTCGCTTGCAGTTGAGGCTTTTTTTTGGAGGGGGGGGCGTAATAGATGAAATCGCAGTGGATCCTAAGAGCAACTCTGAGGTAACACTGTAGGCGTTGTGCTGGCATGGACGTGGGACCCCTTCTCAAAATATTACAGTAAATGGATTTCTGACTCGGGGAGATTTGAGAAGATAGGACACGGATTGACCTCGCTTGGATTTTACTCATTAAGATCTGCATGTTGTGCTGAGGTGCCACGTAGGTAGCATAGTAGTTGTTGAAGCCCTTTGAGAGGCTTGGCGTTGATCAAACACACTAAAGTCATCAGTCAGCACGTGCAAATTCCATCATATGATTTACTTAGGGAATGAACACCTTAATACCACAGGTCGCAATTAAAATGATAGATCATCTTGTGTTCCAATCTTGGTTTACCCAGCCTCTGCAAAATCAAGGAGCTATGTTTCACCTGTACAAAGCAGGAATAGTGAGTCAGTGTGAAAGTGAAAAAAAAGGCTACAGGGAAGAAGCTGAGCGACTGTTCTGAGCATGAAAAAACACTGAGTCATGTAAAGCTGAGTGAATCAACGTGGTCAAATCACTCTTGATTTATTACATTGTTGGGAATGTCAAGCAAGGCCTTACACATCTGTTGCATGTAAGCATACATGCAGGAATGCTAAGGGACACACACGCACTTGTTCGATTCAGCTATGCATAGCTTTGACTGTTTTGACTCATTCTGGGGTTCCCGGATTCAACCCAATCATGGAGGCCTGTTTTGTTGCACGAACGGAGGATCTCATAGAAAACACGCCAAACTCTTTGTCAGTCGAATCACACAAAAGATACTTAGGTGGGGTACACAGATTGACCTTTAAAATCAAGTGAAAGACTCCACTAATGCGCGTGCTTAGTTCTCTCATAGTATTGTTATATTGTATACTCCAGATGACCAACACAACACAGCATACAATATATTTCTACCAACTATTGGGAGTCTCCACCCCTAACCATGTTTTGATGTTTGCTGTGCTACTATTTATCCATCCATCCATTAGATGAACGGCAATGAGGGTTGCGGTCAGGTACACCAGCTGTCTTCAGGCAGTAGGCGGGGGAGACATAGACACACAATCATTCACTTACGGACAATTTAGAGTCATCAATTAACCTACTGTGCTTGTTTTTGGAATGTGTGAGGAAACCGGAGTACCCGGAGAAAACCCACGCAGGCACGGCGGAGAACATGCAAACTCCACACAGGAAGGCCAGGGCCCCGAATCCGAACCATGACCTTGCGAAGTGCTTACCGATCGACCACCGAATATTTGGTACAGTGAATGGAATGACAAATTCAATTATGTTTATTGTCTCGAAAGAAGCGTGATACAAAACACTCAACAAAACCAGTTACTCGTCCACCTGCGTCCAGCTATAGAGCCAGCTTCAGTGCTATTCCTAATTGACTAATGTTCTGTTTCATGTCAGTGTTGACTCCACACATAGGGAGTCATGATTGTACTTTGTAAATACTGAACAGGAATCACGGTTATGTCAGGCAGTTTAGTTCAGTTCAACTGTGAATAAGTTAGACTGTGCTGATTAATCGTGAGTTTCAGAAACGGTTTTTGCACACTGTGGGTTGCAGAATGTTTATTTTAACAGAATCAAGGCAATAACGGTACAGTAAAGCATTTTGTCGGATCAAGTTATCACCTCTTAAATACCTCCTTTAAATTAGCTGGATTGATAAAAAAATCTTGAAGAGCATCTTTTATTTCAGTGTCTGCAATTCAAGGGCAGCCACTCAAATCCCCTCTCTGATCATTATGTAAACACCCCCCCCCCACCCCCAACCCCCCTTGCTTCTGTGAGTATCATGCTTTGTCCCTATGGAACAAACAGAACTGGATGCATCAAGGGTTCATTAGACAAAAAGAAAAGAGCTTTAATATGGAAACAAGCCATCTTCCTGCTGGGGAGTTTGATGGAGACACACAACAAGAAAAGAAAGAGATTCATTGGACAAAACAGGTGGTTCTAATCGCCCAGCAGATTTTTTTTTTTTTTTTTTGCAAATGTTCACCAGGCGAGCCGAGCCACAAGAACACATGGTCACAGGAACCGTGCACAAAAGAAGGACACACACACACTGAAGTCGTCTGCAGCCATGCCTCAAATATCTCAAACATTGGGGAAACCGCAATGGGAGTTTTAGCACCCCTATGTTGACTCGCTGTGTATGATCTATTTCTTCAAATTATCAACAACGGCTATTACATCACATCCTGCCACGACTCTTAATATTCACTTTAATTAATATTAACAATTGCTCTCAAAATGACAGCTTCTTGTTTGATTATTGGGGATACTTAAGGTCAGCCATCAATTTTCACCAATAGGAAGACATTTTTTCCTTAAAGGGGACAATATGGACATTTTACAAAGAGTTTGGGGCTCTGGAGTCCCTGCCTGCCAACCCATAAGGTGTGAAATTAAATAAGCAAGAAAATCTTTATAGTATCTGTTTATTTGCTAAAAATGGTGAGCCAGGAGAGCCATTTTGAACTCGTTTACATAATAACCACTCCCACAACAATTTACTCTGCCCACAACTTGAAAAATAGGCTGCCTGAAGTTCCACACTGAAAGAGGCACTTTCAAACAGCTGCCGAAGCACATCATGCAAAGCCAAAGTACATACAGAATGTTTGGCAAAGTTGTGAACATGGAGTTGGCTTGGGGGAAATGGCAAAGATCTGCGCCACAACACTACAATAAAGACACTGTCAAGTGAATTTTGAGATTTCTGTCCGAATAGAATATATTCTACTAGTATGTGTTTGAAGATCCTTAGGTGTGATTGTGAGTGTGAATGGTTGTTTGTCTGTAGGATGTGTGCCTTGCGACTGGCTGGCAACCAGTTTAGGGTGTACCCCGCCTGCTGCCCAAAGTCAGGTGGCATCGGCTCCAACACGCCTGCAACCCTTGTGAGGATGCGCGGATCGGATAATGGATGGATGGATGTTTGAATGTAAATTGATGAAAGCATGTGGAAAGACGAAGAAATGAGTATGACATGCATACTCATTTGTGCGTAAACATTTTTTCACAATTTCAGTTGTACTGATTTTCGGGGGCATTTCAATGGGTGTCAATTATGTACGGATTTTTGCTATTCGCAGGCCAGCCCATTCCCTATCCCCCGCAAATGGCGGGGTTTGACTGCTTTTGATTGACAATTGACAGGTAAGCAAGGTGTGGTTTTCAAGCATTCAGCAGAGACGCACCCAGCAACTGAGTCTCCCCTACCTTACTTGCCTGGTGCCTCAGGTCAGCGGAGGAGATGCTACTTTTGATAAGCAGAGGTTTTCTTGATCGCTCGGTAAAGTTCCTGATGCTGTGGCTCAGTGTTTGGAGGGCCCCCCTATTTCTGTTTGCTGATGTGTCCATGTGCCAAATCCACGCCGCATAGTTTATGAACAGGAGAGCTTACCCCACAAGTCGTATTTCGGGGCACTCACTACCCCCCGCCCCCGACCCTCCACCCCACTCTGGGCTCTGCTTTCTCAAGTAGCAAGCAAGCAGCCGGCTGCATCGCACACACACCGCCAATTGAGGAGTAGGTGGAAATGGCCAAACACCAGCCAGAACACACGCACTTGCCTGAGTAAATTGTTTGGTTGTGTCTTACAGTAGAGGCTCATAGAGAGACCAACCATCGATGTTCTTGGCATCACTCACCAGGTCATGCCTCTTTTAAAGGCACAGGCGCACAGTTGTGTATGTGACTTCCCTCTTGACCCCCATTAGACCCCTAAAGTGGTCTAATGATGCACTTAAAACCATTTATTTCTTTACACTCTCTTGATGTTGGATTCTGTTTTACACAATGCAGAGTTATTTTTCTTTATTTACATGCAGGTATGTTCCAAAATCCAGATAGACACCTGCCATTTTCTTTTCATTTCGCTGTGCCCAATTTTCTGAACTTGGATTTTGTCACCAAAATCGTGTTTCTCATTGTTTCATGCAAGCAAATCCTTCTTCAAGTCAGTGACGTTGGTGGAAAATTCCTTTACCAAATCATATTTGGAATTTTTGCCTCAACTAATAACAATGATATGGCCATTTTTCAACCAAAGATTCAAGGCTTCGGTCAGAAATTTCCTCCGGATTTACATTTCAAGTTAATTTGGGCCAATTCACAAGATAAAGTGACATGAAAACCTTCATGCTTAACTGATTTTTCCAAACCACGGCTCATTTTATTCATGTTTCAAATTGCTAGCCATTATATCCTCCATTTTGATACACAGGTGTTAACACAACAACTTGGATTTTTTTTCTTTATGCTGTGTTTGTAAGGGATTGAAACGGATTAAATTTTACTTCATGTCAACGGGCAATGCTGATTTGATATGTAAATAGTTAGAGTTACGAGCTTTGCCAATAAACAAATTGAATTCGTAAATTAAGGGACCAGTCAACAAACAAGCTGTCTTGAACGTTCACTATGAAGCTTGTGATTTGTTATATCATAATTTCTTGGCATGAGACTTCTGCCAAAATGAGCACGAACGTATTTAATTTGAAAGACAATGATCATTTTTGTTCACCATGCGCATATTGATGGACAATTATAGATCCGACTCTTACCCTACAAGTCGCCTGGTGTTCGCCTGGCCGGACTTGCTGTTCTGCCTCCGGTTCACTTTGGCTCTGGGCTGCGAAGTGGTCACGCTGCGGCGGTGTCTGGTGGTCCTCGGTGCATCCTTTGACGGGAGTTCGCCACCCCCCCAGGCGTAGGTGGTCTCCGGAGGGCTTCTTTCACCACCTTCCGAGTGGCCCCTGAGCGACTGCCCGGTACCAGGAACTCTTTTCTTCCCACCTGTCGAAGTGTCCGTCTGACCATCACCAACGTGAACCAGCGCTATGGTCAAAAGCACAACAACAGCCAAGCCGGTACGCTCCATTTTGTTTACAAGAAGTATCCCCCTCCAAAAATGCCCTTACAATTCAACTTGGGAGCTACTGTAATGTGACTTCAAGAAAAAAAAAGAAAGGGGGGAAAAAGTCCGCGACTCTGCTTCTCAAATTCACTTAGACGGCATTCTCTCTCTTAAGTGGATACCTCCTCATGATGAACACCAGGTAAAACTGCTAAACTGCTGGCAATGTCTTAAAAACTATGATTAAAAAAACAAAACTTTCTTCTCACATCAGATAAGCATAGTCCTTCTTTACTCCTCCAGTGAGGCGCCAAAAAGAGCAGCGAGCGGCTGAGGCTGAGCTCCAAATGTGAGTGAGAAGCGGAGGAGAGACCATGAGTGCATGCGTGAGTGTGTGTGTGTGTGTGTGTGTGTGTGTGTGTGTGTGTGTGCGTGTGTGTGTGGTTCACCCATGAATATCACCACCTCCTTGCCTCAGGAGTCACCGGAAAGAAACAGCCCCTTGTCCACCGTATTGTTGCTTCCACTCCACAATACTGTACTGATCTTGGCAGCAATCTTAGATCACATTAAGCGAATGTTAAAAGTGTGGTACAGTAAAATGTAATCCGATTGGCGGACATGTCTGAATGATTTTCCGAAGCGATTATCCTGTGGTGTTTGGTGTGTTAGTTAAGAGAAAATGGTAAGGGGATGGCAATCTTAAAACAGGTAAATTATGACATGACAGATTATTTTTTTTGGGGGGGGGGTGAGAAAAAGGTGTATTTTTCTGAACCAATCCTAAGATTATGACTTCATATCCTGGAAAAAAACAACTTCTTTGTTCTCGTCACTGGCTAATGATGACTTCCCCCCCGCCCCAAATTAGGGGTGCATTTATTATACTGTACCTGTACATTGTGGAGTTATATAAAAATTACCTTTGATTTTAGAAGGAGTCTCCCTCCCCAACAATTTCACTTAATTGGTCAAAAAATGTATTTATCCAAATCATTTTTCTTTCCTATCTGTGCTAGTTATATATATCATTGCAGGCAAAACAATTAATCGCTCTCCTACGATCTAATGGCAGATGTTACAATTAACTTTAAACATCAGGGTGCCCAAGTTCGTTCCTCGAGAGCTTCTATCCAGCCTGTTTTAGATGTCTCCTTCCTCCAGAACTCCTGATCCAAATGATCAGCTCATTAGCAAGCTTTGCAGAAGCCTGACATCGATCCTGATCGATTGAATCAGGTGTATTGGAAGAAGGAGACATCTAAAACATGCTGGATAGAGACTTTTCAGGACCAGCCATGGGCACCCCTGTTTTACATCATTCATTATTTCAGTACATGGAGCATGGCTTTTTAAAAAAAAAATCTTTTTGTTTGGTGGTGTTCTGTCAGCTTTTTCGAATGTAAAATAATGAGCCTTGGCTCATTAAAGTTTGGAAACACTGCATTGAAGGGACCTCTTTCAAGGCCAAGTGCTTGCAGCTTTTTTAAACTGAATGCTGCTGTTTATTCAGAATTGTAAACATGCATCTTGGCATGCGCGGGCATACAGATGTAGTCGATGAAGGTCACATTTCAAAGCGCATTGGAAACCTTGGAAAACTGCTCAGGTTATGTAAGAGATCCCACTCACGGCCTCTTGTCATCTATGCTGCATCATCACTTGCCCCCCTCCCCCCCTTGACTGTCTGGAAACAACACATTTCTCCACCACTATTCAATCTCAAACGAGCCAAAAGAGAGCTGGCTCCCACTTTATACTTTCAAGGCGCAATAGATGCACGGCCGCCTCGCTCAGGCGCGCTCCCCGAGCAACATGACCGCACTCTGAGCACAGCGGTCAAAAACACACAGCTCTGGAGAGGGAGACAAGCAGAGCGGATATTTTCAAACTTCTTGAAAGAGACTGAGGCTGCGTGCCACAGCTGATTACAGCTAATCTCGCAGCCCAGCAGAATTGAATTAGAGAAAGGAGGATGGATGTATTTATCGTATGACTCTGTAGTCATCCACCCTTTTGCACAAGACTGTGGCCACTCCTTAACAGATCGTGGAACCTGACTTCTGAGGAGTGCCCATCTCTCTGCTCTCTTGGTGTTTGTCTACAGGCGTCTTCTTCGGAAATTGCTTATTCACGTGGTCCAATCTGCAACATCAGGAGGAAGGATGTCTCATAAAGTCTCACTGGAACAAGCACAGCCCCAAAACCTTCAAATGTAGAGCAGACAAATAACAATTATGGCATTTTCAAAGCCAAGCACACAATAACAATATTCAAGTCTGGAAGTCACACTGACGTAAACAAGCTTAAAGGTGGATTGGCTTTCCTCCACAGAGTACTTAGCGGTTTTAATTGCTTCCACTTTGTGAATGTGCTGCTTTTCTGCGACTATACAGAGTTCACTCATGTGATGCCTTCTGCTCAGTTCGACAAGAGGAACACTTAAAGGCCTGATTTGTCGAGATCCCAAAAAGCTAAATTGTGCACTCACTCGAATCGATTTCACACACTGTTGGTGGGCTTGTTGTGTGTGAACTTAGAAGTTTGCGGCCCAATTGGCAACAGGTGTGAAATGATGGAAACCGCCCTATTTTTTTTTTTTTTTTGCACTCTAGATAGTCCTGATGGCTTTCACCATGGAAAATCTGGGAGAGCGCCACAAGCACAAAAATGACGTTTGACGTGATTGAATTGGAAGTGTTGATGGAAGAAGCAAATCAAGCCTGGATATTTCGCCACAATGTTTGTTAAGGCCCTTTTGACTCAAACACAGCTTGGTCATTCAAAGAATTGGTGTGCTTACAACCGCAGTGTATAAACGCCCTGTCTGAGGGGGTAACAAGTTGCATATGAGTGCAATAATCCTCGTGAGTAGGCCAGCAACCGCATAAAAGCCATGTTTAGTTTGATTGAACTAGTCCCAAGTGTGTGGGAATTGGATTGATCTGCCCATCCTTTAGTATATTGCATTTAAAATTTGGGACGCTGCACCTGAAAAACTACTTTGGCATAGGGCAGTACTAATTGTCACATTAGTGAAACGACACAGAAAGAAAACTTTAAGGTTATATGTTGTGATTCCTTCGATGGTGGTGGGCACAATTTTTCATTGGTGCTACATTGAAGGGGCCACATTGGACCGTGCACTTCAGATTTTCACCAAAAAAAACGTTTTAAATGTTATATTACTTCATGTTGGTCCTGCACGTTATTCAAAATCCTCCAATTAGTAGGCGCGCTGGTGTGGTGTGCCACGCTTCACTGCAGCCACTTGTCCAATTAAGAATTTTTAATTTGACTTTTAGAATCTGAGTCTGAATCACCTTTATTGTCATTGTATAGCACACAACGAAATTTGGGTACCACTCCTTAATGCAGTTCGAAAAAATTAATAAATAAAATAAATACAGGGCGGCCCGGTAGTCCAGTGGTTAGCACGTCGGCTTCACAGTGCAGAGGTACCGAGTTCGATTCCAGCTCCGGCCTCCCTGTGTGGAGTTTGCATGTTCTCCCCGGGCTTGCGTGGGTTTTTTCCGGGTGCTCCGGTTTCCTCCCACATTCCAAAAACATGCGTGGCAGCCTGATTGAACACTCTAAATTGCCCCTAGGTGTGAATGCGAATGGTTGTTCGTTTCTGTGTGCCCTGCGATTGGCTGGCAATTGATTCAGGGTGTCCCCCGCCTACTGCCCAAAGACAGCTGGGATAGGCTCCAGCACCCCCCGCGACCCTAGTGAGGATCAAGCGGCTCGGAAGATGAATGAATGAATAAATACAACACAGCAGCAGTCATGGTAGTGTTCAAGCATTGAATCTCGCCATGTTTTGGGAGAACACAAAAGTAACAGATGTAGCTACTCCTCATTAATTTCAAACGAACTGTCAATGGTTCTTGTCAAAAAAGAAGTACGGTCTTTTGGAGGCACTTTCAAAAAATTCCTGCCTTCGATCATTCAGGAGCTCCAAAATTGCATTTCTGAAGAAGTATGTCTCAATTTTTGTTTCCAGAATTTAAAAAATCTTTACACAAGCGTAAGAGAGTGTCAGGATAAGAAGAATAGTAATTGGATGGATTTATTATTAAAAGGATAACATCTGCGCATACTATTATGACCTTGACTAATGTTACAATATTTATTGCTCATGGTCAGTACAGTTAATAAAGTTTTGATGATGTCAAGCATCGTGACTCTGGTCTTCAATAAACCTAACATGCATGTTTTTGGAACGTGGAAGAAAACCAACGCAAGCACTGGAAGCGCGTGTAAACTCCGCACAGACATGCCGGAGTACAGATTCAAAACACCCCGGTAGGCAGATGAGCTAACCACAAGCTCCACCGTGCTTCCCTGTCTCGATACAAGGTATACCTGGACTGGTCGCCAGCCAATTTAGTTTTGAATGTGAATGAGAGTGTGCCACGGTCTATGGTTTCTACAGGTCTTAACTAGTGTAGCCAAGAGGATCCATCAGTGCACTCCATGGTAACTGTACAGGTAAGGGTATACCCCAGCGTGAAGATACTCCACACTGATGTACTTTTTCCAACTGTGCAGTGAGAGCGACGCGGGCGTCCATTGACGTCTTGAGTGACTTCCTTGTCAGCGCCAAGTGGGAGAAGGGTTAGAGTTCAAGTGTCCCTATTAAAAAGGCAAACAGTATCACTACAGCCCAAATGTGGGCTCTCATTTTAAGCCGAGAGTGTCAACCAAGTGCTCCTGAATTTTAAGTGATTCGCCTCAATCGGCCTCTGTAGTGGCTTTCAATGGAGAGCACCACCAAGGAATGTCAATCTTTTCGTGAGCTACTTTTTTCTTTTTTTTTCGGTTCGTATCAAAGCTTTCTCCGGGTTCTCTTTCCTCTCAGCTCGGAACAAGCATAATACCAACATTGTTTCCGAAAAGGCAGCAGTCGGGACCTGAGGGAAAAGGTGGGAGAAAGAGGATTCGTTTTGGCAGAGCTCATGAAAGCTGAAATGATGTACTTGATTTGTGCTTTATTTCATTGAGCATGACCATGGTTCCTCTGGGCAAATATTCAAGAAGACCCTGAGCATGTCTAGTGCTGATGTGAGATGAGGATGTAACAGGAGAATCGTAAAATGTGGATTTTTCCCAGCTTGAATGAAGAAAGAAGCTTAGAAAACAGTGGTATATAGTGTTACTCAATGTCTCTGTTTTGCTTTGAATTGAAAGCCATGTTAACATATAGAGTACAGCAGAAGGGTCAAAGTGAAGCGCTTTGAGAGCACTACAAGTGAAAGCCCAAGCTCATTCAACAAGTTCACACGCTGGGTTAGTTACGAAGGATGAAAAAAAAGATCCAAATGGAGCAAATAACAGAGGATAAGATGTAACCCAAAATAAATGTATTGTAACGTTTGCAAAAACTGCTTTTAGGTTTTGTTTTTGGTTCACGCAGTTCGATGCGGAGGGAAAAAAAAACATTGCTTTACAAAAATTCTATTGAGTTTTGTTTCTTGCAAATGAATTTGGATTGATGAAACAAGATTTCTTTTTAAATAATGCACCCTTGTAACCTGATAACATGATAAGCTGTCCACTGTAGTAACCGCTGTCTCTGAAAGGGGTAAATTTACTTCCACCGAGTACACAAAATGTAATCTGCCTAACCTAAATCAACTGGATCAAAATAATTAACCCACCTTGGGTAAAGGTAAGAATTAATCCAGCATTTTTTAGTGTGGATTAAAAAGCCCTTTTTTCCTACAGACAGAACACACAAGAGCTGTATTTTGTGTTCTTTCCGAAAGGATGATGCTAGAAATGTAAAAGCCGTCTAACGTGATGAATGGTTCAGGAAAGAGATCTTGTGGTGCTGCCCTTCTGTCTCTTTAACTTGTTGCGATTTAAAAAGCACCTCCTCATGTGAACAATGCACACACAATGATGTCACACCATCGAAAGATACATGCCACTGGAGCCGATTCAAAAGGCGTAGGGGTGCGCTGGCAGTCTCTGACTGAAGACGGCAACGTTCCAGGAAGCAATTGTTTTCCGAAGATGTCAGGAATAATAGAAATACTCTACAAAAAAATATGTTGAGAGAGATCCACCTGGCTTCTCACTTTTCCAGGCCGTCCAGTGTATCACCCCGCTTGGTTTTGATCTAACTGTAATAAGGCCTGCCGGAGCCCTTGTTACGATGTCCTTCATGGCGAAAAAGCGATCGAAAAATTGAATCTTGAGAATTTTCCGCATTACCGGGAGGATAAAAAGTGATATGTGCAGTCACTACCCCACATCCCTCAAATCCTACCACAGGAGCTCCCAAATGATGATGAATAAGCGATTTGAAAGGTATGGTTTCCCATGTCTGGTAGTGAGTGTCCACTGACTTTTTTTTCCGGTGAATTGTCCAAATTGTAGAATTTGACAGAGGGTCCCCCGTGAGGATCAATGTAATCCAAAGAGTTGCAATATGATGCCGTTTATCACTAACCTATACACGGACTAGGTTGCTCTTCAAGACCATAACTATAAAACAAATCAAATGAAAAAATAAGTACAGGAACGATGACGGCTGACACTAAATTGCAAACAATTTGTGTTTTCATCTACGCATGTGTGCAAAGCGGGCCAGCTAAATTTGATGACTTGCCATAAAACACAAATATCTGATGACTCCCTAATATATGTTTGCTCAAGTGCTGGAGCAAACATATCTTGAAGAGATTCATAGACACTTCCAACAGCCTGAAAAGTGTAGAGGCAACGACTCCCCTGACTCCCTCTCTGCTACACTATTACTGACCACTATGACAACTTGTCCAGAATGATGAGTTACATGTAAAATGTAATAGTAATAAAGTATTAATAACTGTGTTGTTGAAATTATATTAAAATGTATAAAATAGCAGCTACCCACAATATGTTAGATGAGAGGGAAAAGAAAAAAATTAGAAAGACATCTCATGATGACGCGTGCTATTCAACAGAGCTCCAAACTACGTCAGTCATAAAAATTGTTGAATGAGGACTGCTCTAGCAAGTCATTCAAAACTTTGTCTTTGTAAAAGCAAAATTTGGGATAAATGTCTCTTACTGGATATTGTGATATGTTGGGAATAATCATGTTGCAGCTGGTCGATAAAAAATGTTTTGGAAGTAACTTTGCATTCACTGATGATGTACCGATACATAGGCCTGAGTTCTGTGCAGGCTGTGCGTTCAGTTCCCACTCAATGACGTGTATGGTTGTCTGTTGCTATATGCGCCCTGTGATTGACAAAAAAAAAAAAAAATCTGGGTATAATCCGTCGGTGCACGTTAAGTTGGATAGGCTCCCCGTGACACCGAGTAGGATAAGTTGTATTGAAAAAGGATGGATGGAATATTTCCATTGTGTGCAATATTTATCCGACTTATCAGAAATAGGTTACTCTGTATCATGAAAGCTGTGGTTAAAAATTAGAATAGTGGTTAGAAGAGTGGTACCATTTTCTTTTAAGAAGCAATTTTCCGCTGACAGCGATCACCACTGCACGTCCAGAACAGTCTTTAAACCAGATGCAACACAACACAACCATTTGCCATAAATGGGCTAAATAGTCCACCCTGGCACGGATCTGAACCCCAATATCTGTGTTCCAAGTCAGCAGTGTTCCCCACTGAGCCATTCAGCCCCTGCCAGAATTTTCTAAGAGGGGTATAAATTAAATGCATTTCATCTGGCGACCAGCTTCTGGACTTCAGCTTGCCCAAATCCAATCTTCAACCCAATCTGCTGGGTCAAAATAATTAACCCAACCATGGGTTAACCAACCCGATCTGATCGAAATCCAAAGCTACTCAGCAATTGGGTTAGGAAACCCTCCCCGAATTTTTTTATGTAGGAATATGAGCGCACCACTTTTCAAAGACCAGTGATGTATCCTTGTCATGTAGGTCCTAAAAAGGTTTTGAAGCAGTACCTGCAAAATGTGTTGTATCCTCCTCATTTAACGACACAAATTGTCTCCAGGCACAAACAATGACAGAACGGCAAAGAATTTGGACCACGCTGAAGACTCAAATATTTCCTTTGAAATGTTTTTGTGCGGATGCCACATTGTCAGCCATAAATCTCTTCAATCTTTGTGATCTCACAATTAAAATCGCACCCTCTCTCATGCTGAGCGCGGCGACTGTGCGCAAGACCACAAAAGGTTGACAAATCCGTCGCCTTTTTTGATCGCCGACCTCAGCCTGTTGAGTAATGCGTGTTTTTAAAAGACTGTTTACAGCACGGAACAGATGATGCATAAACCCATTTAGCGGTTGACTCACGGATGACACGTGCCTTCCAGCAACCCCCACCACTGACAGCACACTGGTTTGGTATGGTGCAGTGCATCGGGGCCTTAATCTTTGGCTCTGTTTTCAAGGCGCGTTCTTCACATATGTAGCGTTCAGTTTCATATCAAGCTCACGTTTGACGAGTGCCGGTCCCACTGGACAGGCCTCACGCTTGGTTAGCTGCGGAGCTCAGAGTCATGTGCTCTGCACGATGAATGAAATGTCTTCTTCACTGCCCCCAATTAACATTGAAGGTCGAGCAACCAGAAAGTTATGATGCGATTTAACCCTCCGCATGTGGTCAATTTGACCTGACCGGCTTCCTACTAAGCATGATAAATTTGTTATTTTTCAATCCATTAAACCTTTTCCGCATAGTCCATTTAGTCGGAACAAACCGCCAACCTGCCTTAACCTTACCGAAAGACAAAGCAAATTAGCCAACTTGGCTTCAAAGTGGGTCAGCACGCTGATGTAGCGGAGGACTCACCGAGTGAATGCCAACTTGTTACGCCCATCTCACATCAGATTTTTTTTTTTTTAAATGAACAAAAAAACAATCTCACATAACCAATTAGGGAAGAGAGCCCGTTGTGTGTGTGTGTGTGCGAGTGTGAATCCGAACACACCATTACTTCATTGAATTTTCAGTAGGATACGCGACTACTGACGTATTTGACAGCTGCAGATCTACATTCACTTATCTGATCATATTTTTTAGGCCTTCTGGTCCCCATTACAAACCTGCAAAAAATGCTCCTCAAAATAAGCAATTTGCTCCTCAAATGAAGTCACTGATGAGCAAAATTGCTCCTCATTGAAAAACTATTAGTTATTTTGGGCCTTGATACTGTCACGTTCCACACAAAGCAGGAAAAGGAACTGCTTCGTAACAGAGCAACGAGAGTTAAGTGGATCCCCGAAATAGCAGACACCAACAAGGACTTGGTCTCAAAAAATTATTATAAACCAAAACTCCGCCTAATAAACAACAAAACGCTTGCAAAAACGAGAACCAGGAAATAAAGTAACATGACAACAGAAAACGCTTGCAAAAAATGGCAAGGAAAAAGGATTAGACAATTACTCGTTCAAGAATGTGCTTTGAATAATTCCAATGGGACGAAGAAAATGTAACCAATAGCAATCATATTCGAATCAATGTTTACGAACATTGGCAGTGGCGCAGCATGCAATACTCCGGCCAAGAGTCGACAGCCGGAGCGCTTAGATATAGGAAAGGCAATCACAGACAAATAGGCAGCAGGTGGGCAGGTGTCAGAAATTAACGCCTGCCACCTGCTGCCAAATACGGAACATGACAGATACATGTATGAAAAAAATTGCAAACCACAAGGACTTAATAGGTCTTAATACTTAAGGTCTTAATACATGTTCAACGGTTTACCATGGCCACATGCCTTAAACACATTTAAACATATTAAAACACATGCTAGCCATGTTTGAACACGATCAAAAAAATGCAACATTTATTGGTGCCTCAACAACTCTCCGTGTGAGCATCTGTGCGTGAGCTGTGGCAGACAGCAGCTCCTGTGTGAGTGAGCCCATTGCGTTTTACTGTTCTCTCAGTGTTACATAAATTACTGAAAAGTCCAGCGACTGTGGCTCTCCTTTCCCACATGCTCTGGCATGACTGTAGTGCAGGGTTCCCCTGATATTCACGGGGGGATAGGGACAGAGCACTGCTACAAAAAGAAAAACATCTGAGAGTAATCGACTCCTCTGTTAAAACAGGTCGATGGCAGCAAATCATGACCAACTTCGCTCCTTCACTCACTTCCACATACCTTCAGTCACGTTTTAGGAGGTGGCAGGTGGAGAGCCTCAAAAAGCAGGGGAGGCAGGGAGGACCATGGCGGGACAATAAAGATGCAATGCATTTAACAAGGGGCGGCCCGGTAGTCCAGTGGTTAGCACGTCGGCTTCACAGTGCAGAGGTACCGGGTTCGATTCCAGCTCCGGCCTTCCTGTGTGGAGTTTGCATGTTCTCCCCGGGCCTGCGTGGGTTTTCTCCGGGTGCTCCGGTTTCCTCCCACATTCCAAAAACATACAAGGCAGGCTTATTGAACATTCCTAATTGTCTCTAGGTGTGAGTGTGAGCGCGAATGGTTGTTCGTCTCTGTGTGCCCTGCGATTGGGTGGCAACCGATTCAGGGTGTCCCCCGCCTACTGCCCGAAGACAGCTGGGATAGGCTCCAGCACCCCCCGCGGCCCTAGTGAGGATCAAGCGGCTCGGAAGATGAATGAATGAATGAATGAATGAATGAATGAATGAATGAATGAATGAATGAATGAATGAATGCATTTAACAAAAATACAAACAGGAGTACACAGGGGAAAAAAACTAACTGAAGTATACAAACAAAGTCATGAAAATCGCATGAAACCAAAGCAGCAAAATCTGATAAGAGGAACAAAACAAGACAGGAGCACATAGACATTCACAATGATCCAACAAAGACTGACAGAAGCCAGGGAACTAAATACAAGCAAAGTGGGGAGACAACGAGAAGCACCTGGACAAGACACAAAAGGTTAAGGCAGCTGATTGGTTAGAAACAAGGGACCCAGATGATGAGAACAGGTGGAGACAATAAGGGCACATGAAGGAACAAAACCAAATGTAATCTAAACAAAAACATAACATGTTACACAGGTCTTGAGCATCGAAACGTTAAATTGCTGAGTGCTTCCGGATGTATTTCTGCGGTAGATATTTTCCACAAAAAAATCAGTGATGAAACAATATCGTTTGCATACCTAAACATCCATCCATCCACTTTTATCCTCACACGGGTTGCAGGGCATACTGAAGCCTTGCCCAGCTATCTTCAGACAGTAGGCGGCGGACACCCTGAACGGTTTGCCAGCCAATCGCAGGGCTCACAGAGACGAACAACCATCCGCGCTCACACTGACACCTCGGGACAATTTAGGGTATTGAATCAGCCTGCCATGTTTTTGGAACGTGGGAGGAAACCGGAGTACCCAGAGAAAACCCACGCAGGGCCGTGGGAGAGCATGCAAACTCCACAGGCTGTAGGAAGGATCGAACCCACAACCTATGCACTGTGAGGTCAACACACTAACCACTGGACCACCGGGCCTTCCACACCTAAACAATAAACCATAAATACAACAGGGGAGACGGTAATGACCTACTTGGAGCCATACATTTATTCAAAAATGAAGTTCAAATACACTGAGCACTGGCTTTGCTATTAAGCATGATATGTGAAAGAATAATGAGTGAAATGCATAATTTTAACACACAGTAGCAGGAGTGTAAATAATTGTCTTTTATCATTTACACGATAAATAGATCACGCAACACAGGACGTCCACAAGCAATAACTAGGTCACATCGCCCTTGGATGTCTTTCATTGCTACCTAGCTGATAAATTGAACCTCAGGGGGAGGTGTTCTTTGCTTGTTGTGCAACATTGTTGTCTACAGGCCCACACAACCCATCTCGACTTTGTCCAGCCTTCTCATGCAAATGCTAACACGAGGGTGTTGATGTAGCACAGTTTCTGGCTCAAATTTAGCCCACATGGACAATACCCTGCAGCGGCATTGAGGATTTAATCACTCATCATGTCATCAAAGGACCAAAAATTCTACCATATGCTCTGGGTAAAAAATAAATAAAAATGAAAAAAACCCAAAAACTTATTTTTGTCTTTTATTAACATTCCAGTGTAATGTAATGTAAAAATGTTCATATGACTCGACCCCCAGACTTTTATACCCCAGCTCTCCGTAGGGAGCAGGAAGACGCCCCGTGCGTGCAAGGCCTCGTCTCCTGCGCTGAGCTAAGCGCTCAGCAGGCTTCAAGGGCGAATGTTCATTAGGGAGCCAAGTTTTAATAAGCCCGCAGACAGACATGCTGCTAAACAGTCTCAAATGCCAGGAGAGGTGAGTTAGCTTATCTTGCTGATCCTCATGACTTCACATGGTAACGTAAGCTATTAAAAAAATACCCACTGCACAGAACACCTCATAGGGCAGGGAATAGACTTTTCAGGAGTTGATGTCGACTCGTTAGAGGAATTATCAGCTACTGCAATAGATTACATAGTACAGCATCAACTACTGGTGGAACTGAGTCTTTTTCAGAATTGGAGGACAGTTAAGGTAGGAGAATTTTTAAGAAATGGGACATTTGCCTTGATAATGCTATGTTTTCAAGGGATGCGTGTATGTTGAGTGACACACCTTCAGAGCACAATTACAACTCTTAAAAATGTCTGATAAAATACCGGTAGGGTTAGTAAAATAGTGCTCTATCAATTATGTGAATGGCATGAACAAAATCCATCCATTTTCTGATCCGCTTTACCCTCACAAGGGTCATGGTGCTGGGGCGGGGGACACCCTGAACCGGTTGCCAGCCAATCGCAGGTCACACAGAGACGAACAACCATCCACGCTCACACCCACACCTAGGCACAATTTTGAGTGTTGAATCAGCCTGCCATGTATGTTTTCCGAATGTGGGAGCAAACTGGAGTACCCAGAGAAAACTCACGCAGGCCGAGGGAGAACATGCAAACTCCACACAGGAAGGACGGAGCCCGGATCGAACCCGCAACCTCTGCACTGTGAGGTCGACGCGCTAACCACTGGACCACCGGGCCATCCCCGATACCTCTAGTACCTTTGAAATGTAAAATTTCATTGAACACGA
Organism: Hippocampus zosterae; assembly: GCF_025434085.1. Lineage (NCBI taxonomy): Eukaryota > Metazoa > Chordata > Actinopteri > Syngnathiformes > Syngnathidae > Hippocampus > Hippocampus zosterae. Next base: position 11,907,572 of record NC_067464.1, on the reverse strand, counting down.
TGACAAAGATTTGAGAGCAAAGATCTATCTGACGCACATGATGATTCCCCGATGTGTTAGTCTGCCGCAGTTTAGCGCCAACCAGTGCAGAGGTTATCAGATTATTTTTGCCCTTCAGTATCGGTGGCTGGTATCGGCATCCCTCATGCATTCCGGATTCCTTAATTAAAATAGGGCCGGTATCAGCTCGAACCAATACCTTTTATCAGTACTCACCCATTCCGAGTTAGTGACCAAATGAGGACAAATGAGCTGAGGTTGATGTGCTAACCATTTGACCACGGGGCCGCCATGAACACAATCATAACATAAAAAGCTGTTTTAAAAATTATTTTATGCACTTTGATGTGTAAGTTAATCAAGAGAAAAAAATCAATTTTGGGGAATGGTCAAGTATTTGGTATCTTAACCCGTTACTACAGTGCACACCTTATCATGTTATCAGGTTACAGGGTGCATGAAAGGGTTAAATATTTAGGAAGCACTTTTACGACAGAGAGATTTGAACGTGAACCCTCACAATTGAAGCAGACGCTAAACCACTGGACTGCTCTTGTGAGGTTTCGGTTTGCAAGAAAAACTCCTGTTAAACAGTCCATTGCATCTTACCTTTAACTGTCATATCAATCAGCAAGCTTTTGGAACAGGTTTCTATTAACAAATTACCCTATAAAAAATTCCATCGATTAGAAAAGAGTGGTCTGTTTCCTATGACAACTGCTGAGCTCTAAAACAGCCATAACATATTACGTAATGAAACGCCAAAGAGGTTGCACTTAATCCCTCTTTCATTGCGAATGGGGTCATGCACGATAACGGACACAGTGTTAATCTCGGGGGTGAAAGCCACCAATCTTCCTAACGGTTTTCGTCAAAGGAACAGTCAATTACCCAATGAGTGAAAACAAGTCGGAGAACCATGACGACGACAGGCTTGACAATGAGGTAACGTAAAGGTCACAAGGTCATACCTCAGTTGGACTGACTTAACCCCGTGAGCCCTCAGATAAGATTAAAGCTGGGAACGGCGGCGGTTCTGCATCAAAACGTGTCCGAAATGAACCCGATATAAGTCCTCTCTGTGCGGGATGTTTAGATGTTTAGCAAAGTTTGGCTCGCACACTTTGTTCTGCAGCAGGTTTTGTGCTTGGAAGGGCTTCAGGGGATTTCATAACGGGACAAACGGAGACTAGAATGACAGCGTTGATACTCACAAATAAACCAGTGTCTGTTGGATATTTGCACATTGAGCCTTGATCCATTATGTCAAGCCTGCCTTTGAAAATAAACACTGTGTTGCTCAAGTGAAAGAAAAATGACACATGGTGTCTTGATGTTATCCCTCGCCTGCATGTCATACATTGAGTGTGGAAATATTATAGTATTTGTACATGTATTTAAGTACAGAGTGTTAGTACTTCTGCCACTTTTGTTGATCTGTTGAAAGCTTTGGTAATCATTGATGGTCAATGTTGCTTGCTTGCCTGGGGCCGGGGCCAGCTGTCTGCCATTTCGCAAGGAGAATGATTCAGGTCCATTCTATTCTTCACTATGTATGTCCTGTCACACCTCATGATAAAGGATGGTGGAGAATAGGATGGTCCTCTCTCTCTCTCTCTCTCTCTCTCTCTCTCTCTCTCTCCCTCCCCGCGGCATTGATCAGAGAAGTCGACGGTGTGCAGTTAGGTCAAACCACATCTGGAGGCAGCCTGGACACCGTTAATCAGAAACCTAAACAGAACTGGAGTTGGATCTCCTCGTCGTAAGCACGCAGGAACTCCTGGAGTTGCGTAAGGCTCTTTAACATGTCATTTGCCTCCTTAAAAAAAAAGATCTGAGTGATTCCACTTTCTCATGAAGGCTGTGATGAGTTATGGACATGCCATGCGCTTCCTTCACGAAATGTCAAAGGGGCAGACGTGCTTAAATAGAAATATAGATACTTGTGTAAAAAAAAACATACAAAATACAATATTCTGGTAAAATAAAGGTCTGATTTAACTGTAAAAAGCACAGATGCAGGAATGTATATGATTGAAAAATATGAAATGAATTTCAGGTACAGTATATGTCCAATATCCATGTTGATAATTTGGAACAACAAGAAAAAACGCGCTCCTTCAAGTGTGCATGCCTTGGCCACTAGGGAGAGTACAAAGAATATACTGTACACACAAAAAAAAAAAAACGAGCATCGCAACTCAGTGACTCGGTAACCTGCAGTAATAAAGAAAATATGCCTGTGAATATTGCTATATTGTCGTTGTGTGTGTGTGTGTGTGTGTGTGTGTGTGTGTGTCTCTGTTCCTCTTCAATTACCATTTTTTTTCAAAAGGTTATAACTACTCCAACATTGATGCTTTTTTGAGCATTGTGTGTTAGCATTCAGGTTGTGTACTTTGGCAAGTTGGGTGGTTTTGTTAAGGTACCAATTTTGAGGTACTAATGTACCGCTGTATCTGTTTGCAAATGTGTGGAGTACAAGTAAAAAGTCGCAAGAAAAATGAATACTTAAGTAACGTAGAGATTCCGCAAAAATTTGAATTGAGTTAGTCATAAAGTATTTGTACTTTGTTACTCCCCACCACTGAAAAAAATCCACAATTCTCTGTAGGCAAAATTGATGCTGATGTCATCTTAATTTGCTACCTCCTTTTTGACTGCAACACGACTGACTGACTCTACGGATGGAAAACTCTCGACCGCAATCCACAGATAAAGTTGCACATTTGACAAAATGCATCCGTCCTTATGGAGCCTTTGGCCTGACTTGTAGAGTGCAAGTCTGGAAAGGGCAACCTCAAACGTCAGAGGAATCCATCGAGGTCTGCGGAATATGTTGGCCTGCTTGAGATACAGGAAGTTCAACATCCTAGCAGGCGGCCAGCCTGACGCTGATGACAGAGGACGTCATTATTATTATTCCCTAGAGACTATCACTGCCTGGACGCTGCCACTCTTGGGCCTACTTCTCAGCTTTGTCTTCGACCAGCATAAAACAAAATTACTGTACTTCCCTAACTAGTGCCAAGGGGACATGTATTTACTCAAATGCCCACAGTACGGGAGGTTTATTTGAAGGAGATGTTTATTTGTACAAATGCTTGTGCCTTCTTTGCTACTCCATGTACGTATAAAGTGAAGGTCAATACCCTTTTATTTTGATGTACTTACTGACCAGCAGCCAATCTACTGTAAAGTGTATTTGCAAATTTCCATTGCTTTCACTAAGGAATGGACAATTTGAAATAGTCAGAGCCTAACAAACAAAATTAAGACAAAAAGAACACAAGGAGGTCGTCGTTTGCTCATCGTGAACATTAAACACCTCCCTTCCAAGGTGAATGAGTCACTTTTGCCATCGCATAAACACGACTGTGAAGTCATGCCCTGAGACAAATGAGAAGAAGCAAAATGGCCGTTTTGTTTGCCTGTGTCTCGCCCAGAACTCTCCGTGGTGACCTTTGATGGCGTGGCTTCTTTACTACCGGTTGCCAAAAAGACAAATTTACAGGCAGCTCTCACACACACACACACACACACGCACACACACACACACACAATGTTGTCGCTGTCTCCTTCATTTAAGATCTGAAGATCATGAGAGACTCCTCCTGTCGCCCATTAGGTCTTAACAAAGAACGCAGAGACGAGCCCGGATCACATACATCAGAGAGGCTTCTCAATACATCATACATGTTTGAAAAGAAATGGCTGACCTTATCCGCTAATGTGATGGCAAATACACCACTCTGTTTGCCTCGTAAATGTGTAAATCTAACTGTAGTATTAGTGCCTCACCACGCCATTGGATCACATGTGGTGAGTAGTATCATGAAGAGTCATGAGAACATATGGCTGCAAGAAAATCAAGCCGAGAACACACCAACAATGTTTACTAGATGCCAATTTGCTATTATTATTATTTATTTATTTATTTATTATATTATATAACTGCGTCGGACAAGGTTTGGAAGCGGTGGCTGATAGGACCATGTCAATCTTTATGTCAGTCAGGAAAAGAGGCGCATTCTGTTCCTCCTCACTCACCCTGGTGGTCTCTTACCACACCAGCAATCCACATTCACGATGACTTGGCAGACAGGAACAAGCTTCCTCTCAGTCGCACGTGTACTGGACCGTTTTTCAGGCACATTCACATTTAAAAGCAGTTCACCTCGAGGACGGCATATGGAACGTGTGGCACGCAGTGCCTGCCTGATCTCCTCTGCTGAAACCTTTCATGTACACAAGAGAGCTTACACAGCATCTGAGGGATCTTGTTTCAGCTAGGAGAAGGGTGGAAACATCATCTTTTAAGAAGCATTAACCATAATGGAACAAAGTGAAGGCAGTCATCAACAAAGTGAGAAAACATGTTGAGCACGGTGACATTACCAGGAATTGGACATCCTTCTAAAATAATGAAAAGATACAATACAATACAATACATGCTGATTTATATAGCGCTTTCACAACAGCGGCAGCTGTAACAAAGCGCTTTACAAAACAGTTAACATAAAATAAAATAATAAACACAACACATAACATAAAACACGGACAGTCGTGCAGTCCTAACCACTTTTCCGTCACACGCTTTGTTGTTTGAAGCATCTGAGATGAAAGAGGTGAGAAAGAAAAGTGGTCAGAGAGGCTATTAAAAGGATGAGAGCAACATTGAACAAACTGCAGAAATTTATGGCAAGTACTGGCTGTTTAGTAGGCCCACATGGAACAGCATTCTCCTGTCTTCTTCATACGTCTGAAAAGTGGGGTAGCAGGCAAGACAGAAGCCTTGACTTGTGAAGAAAAAAAAATCACACTTGAACCATCCCAAAAATGTGTTCTGGTCCGATGCAACCGGGTTTGGACATATTGGCCATAATTCAAAGTGGAGGGGATTTAGAAACAGGTTTAAATACCAATCAATGTTAGAGGAAAAAGATTCAAGCTTCAGCTAGAAAACAGAAGAAAAAAAACCAAACCCAACAAACCTCACATCATGACTTCCCTTGAGCTACCATTTAACATGAATTTTACAGTGATTGGTTAATTCTGAACACAGCAACATTCCAGTTCTAAGTGGCTGTGTACACTTATGCAACCACATTATCTTGGTTGTTCATTATTACTTCCCCCCTCAAAAATATTTTTTTTCAAGTGATTTGGATAGGTTATATTTTAAATTAATGATGGAAAAGGTTTTGGAGTAAATTTGCTTAATCTTTTTTTTTAAATACATCCCAAAAATTTGATTTACTTATATGAATAGCGGTGTGTTGACTTTTAACCCTTTCGGGGACAGTGGTTACGACGGTGGAGAGTTTATCATGTTGTCAGGTTACAGGGTGAATGAAAGGGTGAAATCCACTATCTATCTATCTATCTATCTATCTATCTATCTATCTATCTATCTATCTATCTATCTATCTATCTATCTATCTATCTATCTATCTATCTATCTATCTATCTATCTATCTATCTATCTATCTATCTATCTATCTATCTAGATATAGATATAGATATAGATATAGATATACACACACAGTTCATCACATTGTACAGTGGTTGAAAGAAGAATGAAAAAGCTCTTTTATTGAAGTGATTATCCCCAAGCTTACTATACGAGTGAACATGTGGTATTCCGTGCGGAGTGTGAACATGAATGTGTTGAAAAAAAAACCAATCAGAGGGACAAACACCAGTGAAGGCATGTCACCCATCTCGTCGCATGTAATTCATGAAGCTGATTTGAATAATGCTTCAAACACATTTGTCCCGGATAATTATATTGATGGATGGATCATTTTTAGCGAATCGTGTGTTTGTGTTTATAGAGGGCAAGTTAAAATACCTTACTAATTATCTGGGTAGAATAATAGACATTTTTGGATTTTGATTTTTGAAGGCCAAAATGGAAAGAACAAATGATGTACAGAATCTCATCTTCCTGCTTATAGATGGTCCTCTCGCGAGCCTCTCATTTCCGACTTCAAGGAGGATGACGCTTAAAGTGATCTGTGACTTCGGACCGTAAACACGGTCTATAGCAAACCAACTACACAACTACACAAGAAGAATTTGCACATGTGCTGGCCAGATGCGAATACATTTGTGGAAATCATTTTAACTGGAAATAAGGAATACACAAATGCCCCAGTATGTGGAAAACAATGACTGAAGCTATACAATGAGCGCTAACTGAGTCTCGGTATGGCGGGACTTTAGGGGTTCTATTCATCAACGGGTCACTTGGGTGCAATTTGCGTTTTTTTATGGCCCAGCAAAACCAGTTCAAGGGAAGACAGCCAGTCCATGTGAGGAGATCTTGCGGAATGGCCAACAGTCTGACAAGGGACCAACATCGGCTCATTACTGGCTAGTTCCATCCATAATGTAAGACCTGGCAAGACTCCCACCAAGGTTTGTTTAACTATGGAGCACAGAGTTTATGACTGGTTTTATGAATCTAATCCCGAGAAAAGCGGGCTTGACTCACCTTTACTTGCTTCGGGTATGCTTTCAAACAACAGTGCTCGAGAACATAGCTGTCCTGTGTGTACCTCTAGACATGTGGTAAAGGTAAAATGTTAAAATGGTGTTAGGGTGGTTCTGTTTGTGACCAACAGGTGTCACTGTAGAGCTCATCCTGCAGTGGCACACCTGTTGGTCATTATGTCATTAGTTAGTGTTATGTTAAAAGGACTCCCTGCCCGAGCAGTTGGTGTCGGATCATTGTCTTTGTCACTGTGTTTGTCATTGTTTGTGTCTGCCTGAGTCTGTATTTTTGTTAAATACATCCAGTTAAGTCCTCCCTGCTTTTTGGGGTTCAACTACTCTACCACCAGGTAAAACCTAACAAATGGTACTACAAACCAACGTTTTTTCAATGGAAAGGCAACACACCTGATTCAATCAACCCAATCAGCAAGCTCTGCAGGGGGCCTGATCTTTTGTATCAGGTGTGTTGGAGGAGGGTGACATCTAAAACGTGCAGGATAGTGGCCCTCAAGGACCAGAGTTTGGCACCTGTGCTGTAGATGAAGTGCTGAATGCTCCAAGCAGATCAGGAGACGCTGATCCATACTTTTATCTCCAATAAACTAGGTTATTGTAATGGTCTTTTGACTGGATTCCCTCAGAAGAGCATCAAACTTTCAGAATGCTGCAACTTGGGTTGCACAACACCAGAGATCAGAGCATATTCCTCCAGTCTTACATACATAGTATTTAGGCCAGCAGAGGTGGTTGAGTGATTGGTGATGTCCAGTGGCTCGAAACACCCATTTCATACATTCCATGTTTAAAACTGCAGCTGGCACCTCAATGGCCAAGGGAATGCTTGAAGTCAATGAGTAGACAGGAAGACAGCCGTAAACGCAGAACCTTTAAGTTCTGCTGCTCTGAGCCCTGAGTCGTACATCGTAAATGATGAAGTTGACGCATGAGAGCACCACCGTGTACATTAGAAACCTCACACAGGAAGTACAACACACGGCCTGAAATGTTTCATGACACATCGAGTATTATCAGGCTTCACCTCCCAGTAGGACCTCAAACTCTATGAATCAGTCTCCCTCTAAGGTCATTTATAATACAGGCAGCCACCAGCTGCGGGACACTTAATCTCTTGCAAAAAGGCCGTTTCTCCAAACCACTTGTGGCCGTAAGCTTCTGCTCTTTTCTGACCACACTTTAAATCATGTTCGCAACAAAGCACGTGTAGGCGCTCCTTTTCACATGGAGGGATATAATCTAATAAGGCCACCTCGGTGGGGACCCGTGGGCTTTGAGAGTCAGGTCACGATACTTAAATGACAGAATTTGGAAGAGGCAAATGGAAAGTTGGGGGCCTCTGTTTGGGCAACACTGGCCCCCCGAATCCTCGCTTATGGACTGCGGTTGCTTCAAACTTGGCGGGCAAAGACTGGGAGTCCCAAGTAGAGCGATAGCATACCACCCTGCCTTCATAATGCTTTAGGAATCTCTCCTGCACGATGACAGGTGATGTCATCATCGATGTCGGAGGGGCGAGAATCCATACATTCCTGGCCTGTGATCGACTTCCAGCCCTTGGCGCGTTTTTCGCAGCTGTCCTTCCTAAGCGCTCAACACCATCTGCAGCTGGAAAGCCGGCATACCTATTTACACCGAAAGGAGAAAATTATGTTTGAGCTCAGCTGTCGGTCACTGATTCGAGTGGGTGGAGGGGGTGGTGCCTTGAGATAGGAGTGACCTGACTTGAGATGAGCACTGCATTGCATCAGTTGACTCAACTAACCTCACAAGTGGCAGTGTAGCAGATATAATTAATATTCTTCCAACCCTTTTTTGCCACTCTAATCTGAAGATTACTGTCAAACTATATGTATACAAAACAAAAATGTTTATTAAAACAACCACAAAGCAACCACTACCTTAATGCTAACATACAATGGGAAACTCATAATATTTTGTTTTCTCTCCGGAGTAGTTTGGTGTATCACTGAGTTCACCTGAGGAGTATTTTTCAATTTTTAAGGTTAATCCCAGGGACCTGAAACAAGGGTTTTAATCAAGAAAACAAATATGACAGTTTAAAGACTGAAAATGTGTTTTTTTTAATATAGAATCAACAGTTTTATTTCTTAAAATCATATTCATTATACCAGCAAACTATATTTTCTTGTCTGGAATAAAAGCAAATGTAATTTAAAGAAAAAGAGCCCTTGGCAGTGAAAAAAAAAACAATATGAGGTTACAGTAATTTGTTTGCATCACACCCTTTGCTGTTGGGTTGCGGATCTTCATCCGTGCAATGAAAATGTGTTATCAAAACTAAATATTTTGAGTGAATGTATTTTGCACCTACTTTGTCCATTTTTTAAATAGTATTTTTGTCATACATCTGGTTATGAAGTGTGTGGTTCGATGTGCTCCCCACCCTGTAGTAGCACTGATGAGAACTCATGGACTCCCTTCAGCATTTAAGTTGCCCAACCCTGCTCTACATTAGAGGCTAAAAACAGTAACAAGTCCATTTTGACTGAGGAGTAGAAAGTACAGATGTTTTCAAATGTAGGGTGTAAAAGTATAGAGTCGGCCAAAAAAAGTAATACTCAAGTGCAGACACCTGAAAACAAAAATCTACTTGAGTCCAACAACAAAGAATTTTTACTTCATTTCCTCCCATCATTGGTGCATGAAGAATACAGTATAAAATGATTCCCAGCATAATCACCCAAATTTAGAAAATGTCTTCAAAGAAACAACAAAGAAAAAGTCCAGCCTACAGGTTCTCTGGGAAACAGGAAGTATTTCAGTATGCTATGTTGCTCCTGGTCCAATTGCCAAAGGATGACTGATTTGCGGGACGCTCTTTAGTAAACATTCCTAAGGGAAAGTTGGGAGGGACCATCATGCAAATCACCAGGTGCATGCCGAGACCAAACAACACAGGACTCCTGTCTCCCAAGTACTTCAAGATGCCTATCTGCTTGTCTGTCTGTTTAGACCACAGTAAGGATGTATGCAGCATATCCATCTCCTGGAAATGCAATTCAATTGTTTGCACGCAACATGCGGGATATTTCGGCCCACACAAAAAAAAAAACTTTTGTCACGATGTATGTTTACGGTGTGTGTTGTTGTTGTTTGAGTGATTGTGTCTCATCTGGCTGTGATGAAAAGATTGAAGGTCACCTTAAGACCCGTTTGCTCAAGAGTAGGCGAATAGGACTTCACTCCCATGTGAATCCACTGCCCCCTGCTGTCTACATAATGCACCTTTTGTATTTAAAAACACACGCACACACAAGCCATTATTTTTAATTCTACCAGATAAACATTGCTACCCACAGTCGGCTGGGAGGTTCCAGCACACCACGACCTTAACAGGGCGAGTGCTCAAGAAAATTACATGGATTTTCCTTTGCAATTTATTTCACATACATTCCGAAGAATGCATCTCAGCTGTAATAATGAAATCAATAAAAAGGCCACCAGGAATAAGCATGCATTTTAAAAGTCAATTGTTTTTATTCCCATTAACAGCAACTGCAGGAAATCTCAAACATTCATCATCAGAGGCCTCACATTAAAAAATAAATAAGTAAGAAAGCTCCTCATCTTCAATGTCATAGGTGAAATATACACAGCCAATAGTTCACAGAGAAATTATTGAAACTTGAGCCAGTTTAAAAATTTCTTTTGTTCAGACAATTTTTTTTAATCCAGTAGAGAGCTCTGATGAAGGCTGGAATGACAGCCGGAAACGTCCGCAAGTTAAGAGAAAAAATATGTATCTGAACAAAAGAAATCTAAACCCTGGTATTAAAAAAAAAAAAAAAAAGACTGAACGTTTTTGTGCTGGGAAACAAGAGCAGTCAGTGGTCATGAAATCACTTGCACATCTCCATTTTGTTCTTAATTCAGTTCAATGGGGCTTTAGAAGTTTAGGTAACAGAGCCACTTTAATACAGGTATGCTAGCACTGCTATTAGGTGTGATGTTTTCTTTTCATAAACCTACATGGCACAAACCAAAACAAACCCTTTCCTTTAAAAAACAAAAAATAAACCCAAAAAACCCGCAAACACGGCAACAAAAGCGTGTCCGACTTTACTTTGTGTCACACCGCAAGCTCCAACGTTAGATCTTTTAGGCGCTCCACTTGAAACACTACATTCAATAAAACCTTGAGGGGATCGTGGAACATCCTAATGTTTGATTTTATGTCTTAACATCTGCGGTTACATTTCAACTCAACAGAATGGCCTTAAAGATAGGGCAGATTCTTCTAATAAATAACACAACAGCATTATACGATGGGGCGGATCAACAACAACATACGTGAGAGTTGTGTGCTGGGGGAAAGGAGGCAACTATGAATTGTGCGTGTTTGCTCAAAGCCACTGCACACCTGTGTCGGGATACACAAGCGGCCGATAGGACGTGCTGAGGTAAACCCAGAAGAGGCCGTGACTAATAAAACATGCTCGTGAGCCCTGTCATAGTTGAGCGCCGCTCAGTTGTACGCTTCTCTGGATACAATCAGAGGCCAAGCATGAATAAGGCAGCCTTTAAAAATACTCAACACAATAACCCGTTACCACTCCTAAGACGGAAGGGTGGATTCAACATAAATATTTCCTCGAAACACAACAAGCTAAAAACATACTCAGACCATAGGAGTGGATTTCTTTTCAATATGACCCACAAAAAAAGCTCTCAATAAAATTATTACATTGAAATTAATCAAACCCCTTCTTCAAAAACTCAAATGGAAAAAAGTATTATGAGGACAAAACTCTGAAAAGAAATATTAAAGAAGGAAAAAAAGAAAATTAGTCATTTAGTGCATTGAAAAAAATGAATGACCAAGAATAGATTCATTTTATTGGGGGAATAAAGTTATGAATATGAGGAGAAAAAGTTGTATTTCGAGAATAAAGCCAGAAAAGTTGCAATGTTACAGGCCAAAAAAGCCGCAGTGCTCCAAGAGTAAAGTTGTTTTTTAGACTAAAGGCATAATGTTGATTTAGATTTTTTTAAATTAAGTTATAAGGTTGGAAAATATGCCCTTTTAGAGGAATAATATTCAACAATAAAATTATAACGGGAATGGGGGGAAAAAGTACCGGTAATAAAAGTACAGTAATAAGTCATTTTTCAAGAATCAACTTCAAAGTTAAGAAAAATGACAATATCACAACAGTCGGAAAATAATTTCCAAATCATGAGGATAAAATGTAAATTTCCCCATTGCAGGACAAATAAAGGATATCTTAAAATTAGATTATGGGTTGTACGTTTAAGATTGAAGTTGAAATGTTTGCCAAACAAACAAAACAGACTTGATTTAAAAAAAAGTTGTGTTATTGTTAAATAATTCAGATCCATTGCAACATATTTATTTAATCTAAAAAATTCCTACAATCGTGTTAATATGGGAAAAAAACACTCATCGCTGGTCACATTTATCCTTTCAAGTATCACATAAAAATTCAACCTCATTCTTAAATTATTATGGGTTTATTTTTGAACTCCTACTTTTCGGTTCATTTTGCAAACCTTGATTTATTTTTGTTTCTACTCGGTGTGGCCCATCTTGTGTGCACACTCATATGTACAAGGAAATAAAAGTGACGGTCTATTTACAAACACACGGCAGTCCCTGATGGTTTAAGGCCAAAGTGCTCGTGATGCAGATTCCACCCACATCACGTGTAAGCTGCTGCCTCAACTTTAGTGTTCCTCAGCTTGTACAATAATACTCAAGGCCTTTGCTCTAATGTCATTAACATTCACATATAGGAAAAAAAACAGCTAACCTCAGCATTAACAACAGAAGAAGCTTAAACCTCAGCCCCTTTTTTGACAGTCTGTGGGTTCCTCTTGAAAAAGAAATGTGTTTTTATATACATATACCAGTTCATGGGATTCCAGCGCAGTCGTTGGCAAGGCTTCTGGTGACACCTTCCCACCCCAACAAGACTTTACAATTCTCTGTTCAGATGCAGATTTGTGGCTGGTTCCTCCTGGGTCGGGTCAGAGCATGCCGAAGCCCTCGCTGCCCTCGCTGATGGCCAGCTTTAGCATCTTGTGCAGCTCCTCGTATGAGTCGTAGGTGGGCAGGCACAGCTGGTTGAAACTGCATATGGGAGAAACATCTGTGTTGGAGCACTTGCACAATCTTAACAACATGGAGAACTGCACTGTATCATATGAAATCTGCCATTTCTAATCTTTCCCTGGCCACATGATGAGTGGGAGAGAGGGGGACATCATTACTGTACTAAGCAATGTCTTAAGAGAAAACCGTTTATCTTAATAGGTCCAAAAACAACTATTTACTCAGAATCTGTCTTCATTCATCTACTGTATGTATGCCAGTGACAGGCAGAAGGTCGTACAGATGAGGAGAGCCAAGATTGTTGAATTGCCATCAATGTATGTAAAACAATTTTGAATTGAATTCCATATGGAGCAGGAAGCCAACAGAATTGTGGGAAAAATTCTAAAAAGTAGAAGTTTGGGACAAAGCACTTGTGAGAGTACATTACAATGAACTACGGACGTAAACTTTACTGATCCAGGTGTGCCCATATTAGATCTTATTAGATTGTGTGGGTGCACCTAAAGTCCATAATGGGGGGAAAAAAACCCACAGAATATTCAATGGTTAGAATCATTCAAGTCATTGTATTCCCCACTGACCAGGTGTGTGCGGTGGGCAGGGTGCTGTGTGTCGGCGCAGCAATGATTTGGAAAGAGGGACACAGGGTATTGAAGCCTCCAGGAGGCAGCTGGGAGGAGCCGGTGGTGAATTGCAGGAGGCGAGCCAGCTCCTCTTGGGTGAAGCTCGACACCACCGCCCAGAACCACTTCATCACCTGCGTTTGTCAAAGCGGACATTGATCATCTCTATTGGACTATAGCAGGCGAGGCGAAAACAGTGCGAGATGGCGGCTGACCTTCTCCCGAAAATGCCACGATCCACCCACGATCACAGCGTGGGCCTTGAAGTCCTGCACATTTATGTCGCCGGTGCCACACATCAGCAGCTGAAAACAAACGAATAAAATAGACTTTCAAACAAGACTTATGAATGAGAAGCAAGTGTTCCAGCTTCCAACAACACTGCAGCTCAGTTGCTCTTTGCCTAGCTAGCTAAGTGATGGGTCTGAGAGCAATATTATTCGAATGTATCCCCACTGTGACAACAATACACTCTAAATTGTCCCTCGATGTGAGTGTGAACGCGGGTGGTTGTTCGTCTATGTGTGCCCTGCGATTGGCTGACAACCGGTTCAGGGTGTCCCCCGCCTACTGCCCGAAGACATCTGGGATAGGCTCCGGCATGCCCGCGACACTCGTGAAGATAAAGCGGGTCAGAAAATGGATGGATGGATGGATGGATGTGACAACAACGGGGCCAGCATGTGAATAGCATTATGAGATGCATATTTTCTGACATGGGCAACTTTCCCAAACGTGTGCATCAATTCAATCAAAACTTGCTTTTCAACAATACATCCCCTTTCAATCTCAAAATAAATGCATACCTCCAACTCGTTCTCATCAAATATGGCAAGCAGGTTTTCTGGAACCAATTCATTCAAACCTGCGATAGACATTGGAAAAAATTACACTCATTCGGTGCACATTCCCCCTGATCTCAGAGATGATGCATTGGAGTTGGAGGAGTGGGCTGATGGCAGGAAGCATTTGCCTACCTTTCAGAAAGTGTTCAACCTCATCTCTCACCTGACTGGCCAGCCTGTATTGTGCCAGCAGGTTGAGATAATGCATCTTGTTTTCATTGGTAACTGCAATGTGGGCTCCCCCCGAGATCAACTCCACCACCTGCGGCAGAAACAAACACTGAAAACACCAGCCAACATTCAATGACAGTATCTCTCTCTCCCCCCTCTTTACAGGATAGAAAGGGAGAGAAGGTAGAAGAGTTAAATTAATCAATTCATTTTCATTCGCGCTTAAGCTCAAACACCAACCAGCAATCTTAGAACACGGATTCACTTTACATGTCAGGCAAAATGTGCTTGCTACTGTGCTGCCTTGCCTTGCTTCCGAATTGTTATAGAATCCTAAGCTACAGTGATCCGACATCATGGGAAACATCAGCGCCAGCATTTGGAATAATGAGGTTCATGCCAAACTAACAACATTTTTTCCTCTTTGGTTTGCTTTGCTGGTTGCTGTCCCCTGTGAAAGGATGTCATGGATTAAAAATAATGAAAATACAATGTGTCGGGGGGGAATGGGTCACCTTTTCCAGCTGGCCGGACTTGTTGTACTTCTCCTCGGCAAACACCAGATCCATTTCGCTCACGTCATTGTTCAAGATGAAACACACTTTGGTCTTGTAGAACTCCTGGTCATCCGTCTCAAAGTACTGCGCGTGTGGAGGAGGACATGAAACGTTTAAATCAACATCTCCTGATTGGTGATTGCGTCTGCTTTTGAAATGCATTGGCTCAGGTTAAAGAGCAGGGTTGTTTTCTGTGGCTATATAAACAAGGTAGGGCACATCAAGTTTCTGTGCTCTGCCCGAAATATTTTTGGGGAGGGTGCAGAACAGCTGGCCACCAAGATATAAACAAGTAAAACAGGTGCAAAGGTTGCTTGTGTTTCATACCTTGTAATTCATCCTTAGACCGATGATTTGGGCCAAGAAAGAGCGCGTGAAGCGAGCTCGGACCAGCTGTTTATAGGCCCCGCCAAGCGCAGACTCGTACAGGCACTTCCCAACCACCCGGCCAGCGAACTCGTATATTTTCAGTCGCAAGTGCGGTGGTCGGTCGGCATTCGGGTGTACCTGAATGACAAGTGTTAGCTTGGCGTGCTTTTTTTTTTAAGATTAAAAAAAAAGTTGTCATTGTGTCAAAAAGAATGGTAAAGTGATAAAGTGTCGTATAATCTTGTCTACGTTAGGGTGGAGGTGAGTTTAGCCCGGGTTATTAGTGGAAGAAGTTACAAGAACCACATCTTTTCGCTCTTTTGAGTGGCTATTCAAAAGATATTAATCACCCGAAATAGCATTTCAACACAATTTATTTCGAACCCCAATTCAAATTTTCATTTGAAAGAAAAGATACTTTGTCAATCATTTATTTAAAACACAAGTCAATATTCTATGTTGTGAGCCTTTTTTGTTGTTTTTTAAAAATAAAGTAATGGCTGTTGCCTCTTTGGTTTCATTCAATACAAAGTGAATGAGGGAAGGGTGTTATAAAGTGGAGGTACAGAACGTGAAAGACAGTTCTGGGAAATTTAGATTCATGCTGAGCCACACATTTAAACAGCGCACAAAGGAAATCAGTGAATATATTTTATAAGTGGATGCAACTCACCAGGCCTTGGTTGTTGTCACTGAAGCGGGTGAATAACTGGTTGGAGGTGTCAAAGAGGGTCTTGCATATCAACTCAAACCATTCCCTGCGTGGGCCTCCCCAGTCCAGAGCTGTAGAGCAACATCCAATGTTATTCTGGTATTCCAGCAAAATGCGTCAATTATTTAGTCGAAAACTGACTTATGATTTACCTTCCTCGTCTTGAAAGATCACCTCAAAGTTTTTACTCCAATCTGACACTGAGAAGTTCCGCGTTGCCTTTAGGGACTGAAAGAATGATAGGAAGATAGAATTTTCACAATGAGCTGGTAAAATAACCTTGTCGAATCCTGGATACAAAAACCACTCACTGAATCGAGAATGGAGTGCCGGGTGATTTTTAGGCAGGTCTTGGTACGAGGTCGCTTGGAGTGAATGTGCCTGAGTTCACGTTGAAAGAAGTTCACCTTGTCCTGAAATGTTTCTGAGCCACCTGCGGACACATTAACAATTTGAAAACAGCGCGCTAACGAGAGCAATGTGTGTCCTCGAATGGAAAAACAAACCTATGTTTTTGTGGAGAAAGCGAATGAATGTAGCGGCCATGATGTTCCTTTCTTTGCAACTGAGCTCCACGGGTGGCTGTATTCCATCATCGACCACGAGCGTTAGGTATTTGTGAACAGGGTCGGGACCGTGGTAGCTAAACTGAAGAAAGGGAAATCGGACCAGTGACCACATGTCAATGTCAAGGCCTGGGGGCCAAATCCTACTTTCTGAAGCAAATATAGTGTGTGTACCGTTTACTGTTATAGTTTCTTTTCAAAAATCTATGCCAAAAGTTTCATCATCTTTTTAACATAAATTGAACAATAATTGTAGACTTCAATATTTGCATGTCAAAATTTTGCATGTCTTGATTTCAAATTCAATTTGTTTTTAACTGCATTGTATATTAATCAGTCCCAGGGCCAATTGTGTATCCTCCACAGTCATAATGGCCGTTCTGAGGAAAACCAGAAAACTCCAATGATGCCAGCGATGAACATGAGATTGAGACTCTCCGAATAGAAAGTAATTACTGTACATCTAAGGTAGGGTGAAGTCTAAGGCTGAAAAAAACACACAAAAAAACGAGATTTTCTTTTTACCTTTGTTCCAGGACAAACTCGAAAGGTAAAAAGGCGCCACGGAATAATTTTCAGGTAAAACTCCTTCACAGATAGTTGCTGTTTTAAAAAAAAATAAGATATCCGCATAAACTAAAAATCATGTATTGTTCTAAATGATTTCAATCAAGGTGTCGGCTCGGTCAATGCACTTACCTTTGGCGATATGTAACAATAGACCTTTTTTGGTTTCTTGACTTTCTCGGATTGGCCCTCCACAGGAGAGTCGTGCTCGTCCTCTTCCTCGCCCATGGACGGCCTCCTCTGCGGTGCCAGCAAAGACGAGGCAGGTAGTTGCCACGGGGAGCTGCTGTAGTTCCCGTTGCTGTAGAAGTAAGCCTCAAAGTAGATGCTGTTGCCCGGCGTGGACACATTCTTCTCCACGTAGGCCTTCTCATTCTCTACGAGACAAGGAAAAATTGCAGCACGCTTGGTCAACCGTGCAGGAAATGGCTAATCAATTATTTATTTCGAAATTATTTCTTTTAAAAAATATACCGGTAGCTAAAATCTATTTTTAAATGCCAAAAGATACTCAGGAAAGTTAGGTCTATTCGGCTATATTAATGTGACAAACTTAAAGATGTGCACAATAAGGTGTCGCATTCACTAATGTACTCAAGTGTACAAAAATACAAATTCTTGAGGCATTCAATAAACAGCTGAAAAGCATTGGCAACTGTGGCTCTCCTTTCCCAAATACAAGGGCATTACAGGAAGCAAGACATGTATTCAAAAAAAACAACAACAATACAACAATCACTAGTGTGACACGCAAATTTTCTCAACAGATAAGATACATTCCAGAAAAAAAATTTGCGAGAGCGTAGTGGGGCCACGCTAGGAGAATAGCTTTGGCTGGAGAACACAATGAAGTCAAGCTTTACTCACCATTGAGAACAATAATGTCAAATTCCCCATTGCTGAGTGGCTGATCCAGGTAGGCGATGCGGGCCCTAAAGCAGCCGGTCTTCCACAGGGTCAGTTTCATCAGAACCTGACACTGCTGCTTGGTGAGGGAGACTGTCTTATAGTAGTTGGCCTCCGAGCTGTCCTCATCCACTGTGCCCAGCTGCACAAAATAATGCAGGCATAAAAGAGCGATTTAGAACCAAAATATAACAGAGCAGTGTTGGGAGCTTACTAAACGCTTATCAATAGAAGACGCTCCCTTACAGAGTGCACGTGGATGCTGTAGTTGGCCTCATCTGTGAGTGATGTGGAGTTACTCGTAGGGTTTCCATATTCATCTCGGGGCTCAATCTGCAAAGTGTGCTGCTGGCTGTGTGTTAACACCAGCGTCGAAAAATGGTAGGCTATCTTAGTCTTGGATGGAACGACCGTACCTGAAATGGGGGGGGGAAAAAGGGACGGTCATAGGAGAAAATGCAAGGAGTTGAAATAGATTCAATAGAAAAGAATCCATTAAAACCAACCTGGCTGGAAGATTTTATAGTAAGGGCTGTAGGCCACGTTGAGGCCACCAAGCTTGACAGCGACTTCGTAACGGCCAGCCTTGCGCACGGTAAAAGTTACTTTGACCACGTTTGACTCTGGTTCTTGTAAGACTTCTTGTGTAACAGGGATGTCCAGAGCCAATTCAATGTGGGTGATGTTGACCCTCAACCCCACTGGCCGATGGGCTGGGAAAGGCTGGCCATTCTTATAGAACAGCTGAGAAGAAGAAAGGAAATAGCAGATCAGGACATTACTTGAACATCCCACTGAGTGAGAAGTCTAACTGGAAGATATGGCCATACAAAAATAAGTTTTCATACGTTTAACGATTGCTTTCCCATCTATATATATATTGCGCGTCGTCCCGCACGCGGTCTGTCCTTCCGTCTGTCCCTTTTCAAAACGTACCTACTTCACCGCGCCGCTGCACGCCGCCACTGCGCCGCTCAGGCAGTGGCTCACTACGACCGCGCGGGCATCTTCGCGAAAAAATGTTGTCTACCCACAAGCATTGCAATGAAATTATTATTTATTTAGTAGAGCTAAACATCTCTTTATTTTCGCAATAAGCAATGAAGATGAACAAAAAGTTGAACCAAGCAACAACACTTTTGTGGGCCGAACGCCCACCTTACCAGCCTTCCGCAGGAACTAGCTAATGAGCCGCCCGGAGGGCGGCGAACCACCACCTTATCAGCCTTCCGCAGGAACTAGCTGATGAGCCGCCCGGAGGGCGGCGAACCAGCAAGTTGTTGATATAAAAGGCAAATGCCAATGACGCTCAAGAGGGCAGGGTTTTTTCCTCCCTTTATTTCAACGTGTATTCCATTTGCGCTGTCTGTTTCTTAGCAAGAATAAAAGTCAGCAACTGATTTTTCGGGACCCACCCACCCCCCCCCCAAAAAAACTAGAAGGGTCAGAAAATACATCCATCTAAATATTAGTCACCTAACCCTACTGACAAAATCTCACATTTATAACCCAAGGACAGATCATTACTTGCACTCTGAAGCTCATCGTCTGCCCCACTTCTTGTGGCTCCTTCCAATCCCAGGACACCTTGCAGGAGCGTGGATCCAAGTAGTTGCCCCGCACATAATCATAGATGCTGCGGTCGCCGCGGCGGCCTGGATCCTCATTCTGCAGGAAGCTGACAACCCTGGCTGCAAGCTCACACAGGAACTTGATGGTGAAGACAAATGCAATGATGGAAACAGTAATTCCACCTGCCAGATGAGGTGAGACACAGAGGAGGAAATAACTACTAGAACATGCTTTTAGGAAGATATAGTACAAAAAATATATACCGGTATCTGTTTTTGATACTTGGTACCAGGATTAAAAAGAAAAAAAAACATTACTTGAGTAAAGCAAATAGACAATGTTGTTTAGATGTTTGGATTCTTGCCATCTCAGCTCTTTTTTGTCAAGGTCAGAGATGTGTCTGTATTATACAGTTAGTTATAGCAGCACATAATAAATGCCCAGACAAAATGGATGACAGAGATGACAATGGTCCAAAGCAGCAAAAAAGAAGTACAAATTTGTCGACCAGTGTAATTGACTTTGCAGCAAAAGTTAATCGAAGGAAACAAAATCAAGGTTGCGTTTTCATGAAATTCAATTTCTTGGACTAGCCTGCGCCTCCAACAGACATGTCAGTGCAGTTCATGATAAAAGTAAAGTCATTCAGTCCTACAGAGTATCGAGCAAACCAAAAAGCCATTTCCTGTCCTTACAAAACCTGCGGCTTTAAAATGAGTACTTTAATCAGCCTGGCAGTGAGGTTACGAAGTTCAACTTTATTGGAGAATACAGAAAAGCAAAACTGTGTTACTGGTGTCCTTTCAAGAATTCATTCCAACTCCGTGTACTCTCTGTGTAAAAAAAAAAAAAAACGAGAAAGAAAGCCACAAAAAAAAAATTCTAACAATTAGCTTAGTGGACAAAAACTTAGAACATGAGATTGCTATCTTACAAGACAAAAGTGGATTGTATTTTCACTGATGTCAAGTCTGACAATCATTTCTACTGCAGACTATTTCTTTCATAGTTTTCTCTCGCCCAGTTTTTGGAAATATTCTGAAACAATCAAAATTCTCAAAGTGGAAATGCTGCAGTCTTCAGCCTACGTCCACAAGACAACACCAAGTACCGGTAGTCTGTTTGCTCAAGCAGAAGTTGTGACGTCGGAACTCAAGTGTTCAATCTGAACTCACCAATCACGTAAAACATGAGGTCCCTTATCAAGAAGCACAGCGCCACAGTACAGCCAAATAGGAGTGCCCCCGCTGCAAAAGACATGAAGTCATCGTTACAAGAGTTTTGGGGGTTCCGTGTAGAGTGCTCAACACGCATGAGCACCCAACCAATTTGTTGCCAATAAAAAAACACAAGTGAGACAATTTGGCATTCATGCATAAGGGCTCACACTGTGGTTTGCTGGAGTCCTAAAGCTTTTACAGACTGACAGATGTCAATTACTTTATTTCTCAAGTCCTGCAGATGCTTTTTGAGATCTTTTGGCCAACTTCATTTTTGTCAGACGCGTTCTATGTGGTTGATTTCTCGACTGAACAGGTGTGGAGGAAATCGGGTATTAAATAGGTCACAAAATTATTATTATTCAGATTGAAATGTCCAAAAAAGCAAATTACTATAGCCTTTGGGTGTGCACACGGTAGTTACATTTAACTGGCAGTAGGATTATCAGGGAGTTCTTGGGGAGAGAAGTCTGTCCCAGTGCCTCCAAATTTTGATAACTTCTCCTCTGCATTATAGAATTCAGAACAATTAACCAATGGGTGAGTAAGTTTTACTTTTGTTTTCGCTGAAACCGAAAGTATTTAAAGTTTCATTGTAATTGTACATCAATTTGGAATGTTAAATTTGTGACACAGGATATTAACTGATTCAGTACCAGCTAATTCTAGACCCTTTTTTTTAACCGTAAATCTTGGAAAAATTGGGGGGAAAAAGGCATCTGGGGTTGAACATGTCGAGTGTGAAAATACATGTCTTTGGGAGTGAATGAGTAAAAAGCTTTATGATGGAATAAATTCATCTTTGCAACTTAAAAAAATTTTAAAATTTAATGATTCTGTTCAATTTTGGCGATTCCGATGTAGTATGCAACCATGGTGAGCAGCCGAAGCTCGTGAGTACCGGTAGATTATTCACCATCTCACCGATTGACCACTTCTCATTCAGACGCCTTTCAGCTAGACTGTGCACGAGCTGGATCTCGTAGTCCTGGTCCCGACTCCTCCGTGAGGTCTGGAGGATCTTGATGCCTGTCGACAACTTGATGTAGTCTTCGTAATAGTACCCCCAGGCGGCTAGGGAGAGGTGCAGCTGACTGTCGAACTGTGACAGGTCATCCAGATTCATATAACCCAAAGTCTTCAGCCTGCAGTGGATCAGAAATACAAGATACAATTATCAATTTTATACACAAATATTATTGATGCCCCAATTCAGCAGGACCACTAAAAATATTTGACGTCACTCAACCTGCATATGATCTCCTTTTTGACTACATCCACTGTGGTGTTGTTGCGGTAACTGGAAGGTGGCATTGTGTTGACATTATAAACATTTTATTTCATACAATCAAAAACATTCAACCTTTTAACTTAAAAATTCGACTTTTCTGAACAATACGACTTTATGTACTTAATATTACAATGATAAAGATTTACTTTTTTTCCTGTGTGGCCCTAATAGTCCTTGATAGTGCTTTGGGAATGAAATAAACAAACAGGCATGTTTTTTATTTTCATGTAAATATTACTTAATTGATTTTGATTACCGGTACTTAATTCTGTGTTTCGAAACCTTTATGAAAAACTTTTCCTTGGTTAGAAGGGAAGTTTTGAATCCAACCAGAATTTGTTGTCTCCTGTCAACTCGATTAGGAAACGAGGATTTTGGGTGGGAGTCCAAGCTCGACTGTTCTCGGTCTGCATTTTTGTAAAATCAATTTCCGCAACCTCAGGTCCAGTGCGATGTTTTTTTTTTTTTCTTTGTGATGCATTGTTTGCCCTGCGATTGGCTGGCAACAGATTCAGGGTGTCCCCCGCCTACTGCCCGAAGACAGCTGGGATAGGCCCAAGCACCCCCCGCGACCCTAGTGAGGATCAAGCGGCTCGGAATATGAATGAATGAATGAATGAATGAATGAATGATGCATTGTTTGAACGATGCGATATATTCTGAAAAATATGGTACTTGTTAAAACATGTTCAACTTCTTTTTACTTATTGAATGAATAACTGAACAAATAAATAGCAATCAACAATAATTATGATCCGAGAGTAATTAAGCGTTTTCATTTTTTTCATGGATGAACTCTAAGGTTGGTTAAATATATAAGGTCAATAAAAATGTAGAATAATGTATTAGCCATTCATGAAATAAAATGCAATTTCTGAAATTATCGACATAAATTAAGTACAAAAGTATAAAGAACATGGCTGCATTGACTTTTAATTTACAGTTTCATCACTGTAAGAAATGAATATTTTTTTTCCCCATTAGTTTCATTTACTTACTTCAGTAGATCTCTACAGTACATCCTGAAACGACCAGCTGTATCCAGTAGAATTCCGATGAACTTACGTTTTGTAAAAGTGTCCAAGGTTCTGAGAACAAAGCCACTCTTGGAAGGCAAAGTCTCGGAGCAGCCGAATATGAGCCTCAGCGATTTCCCTCCAGCTCTGTTGTTCCTTCACCACCTCTTCCAAGCGACTCAGTACACTCAGACTCAGCTCCTCCAGTGTCTGCACATCTAAAAGAACACCATATGAAAATCGTCAGGGAAGAAGCCAGGAAATGCACAATTTCACATATTAAATCAAGTCTTCCCTTGAGGGACATGAAGAAAAGGCTATTTTATTCTTCTAAAATGTTAAGTTATGTCATCGTTCAAAGTTGAGTATCTGTACAGAATAAACAAACACGTGATAAGCAGAAATTTGTGCTACGCCCTGGGAAGGAGGTTGTTTGTGGGGACATTTTTTTCTTCAAGGGGTCAAACCACTTTCTGTATTCATAATCTTTTTTTTCCCCATTTCGAAACCTCAGGCGGGTAGAGCCTATCACAGTTAGCTTACATGGTAACGTTTAATGGGCTCTCACTATTGTAGCACGTTTCTACTTTTGGTAGTCAAAGCACTCTACATCGTTTCCTCATTTTCCACATGATGCAGCATCATGAGCAACTGGTTCAGTGTTTTGCTCAAGGACACTTGGACAAGGTCGCAATGGCCAGGAATTGAACCTCTTTTTAGGAGACTAAGATTAAGATTAAGAAAACCTTTATTAGTCTCGCAATGGAGAAATTCCAGATTCACAGCAGCAAAGTTATGACGACCACTGTACCACTTTTTCCAAATTAGAATTTATCTGTGATGCTAATGACAGGCCATGGCTTATTTGAACATGTACCAAGGCAAATTATTTTCAACCTTTTCTTGGGGTACTACCATTTTTGTCCAGACCTTGTCCATGAGGGTTTTTTTGTTTGTTTGTTTTACGCGTTCTATTGAACCACAATTTAAAATCAATGTCTGATTATCATTGATTACATTTCATCACTTTTTTCAGATTCAAATTGTGACGACTGTGGGGATTTATTTAATTAACAGAGGGTTAACAATTTTGTCCTGTTTAAAATTGGGGAATTTTTGGGGGAAAACCCGTTTAAAAAAAGAAAACGTGTAAAAAAGTTCATGTTTGAAAGTTCAACTGCCAATTCCTGTTCAAAATGATGTCTGTATTAAAGAACTTCATGAGACCAGGCGATTGTTGTTCTCATTTTTATGAAGAGCATGCAACAAGTATGTCAAGCATGGTATATTACATATCATATACCATACAGAGCTGACTCTTCCTACTCAGGAAACTGAGGTCTTTTGGGGTTCAGGGGTCGCTCCTTAAGACTTTCTATAACTCGGTGGTGGCCTCGGCCATCCATTATGGCATTGTCTGCTGGTCAGGCAGCATCTCAGCCCGGGACAGAAAGAGACTGGAGCGACTGGTCAGGAAGGCCAGTTCTGTCCTGGGTTGTTCCCTTGACACTCTGGAAGAGGTGGGCAACAGAAGGATGATAACTAAGCTAAAAGCTATGATGGCCAGTCCCTCCCACCCCCTCCAGCCCGCCCTGACAGCACTTGGTAGCTCATTCAGCCAGAGACTGTTACACCCGCGCTGCAAGAAGGAGAGATACCGACGCTCATTCCTACCGACTGCTGTCAGGCTGCTGAATAAAAATAACAATAATAATAATAATAATAATAATTAAATGATGTGAAAGACAATTGTAAATAGCACTGCGATTTATCCATTTTGTGTTTATATTGCACTTAATTGAACGGTGTTTGTTGTTTTCTTTCTTCTTTCTACCTACATTCTTGCTGCTGGAGGCTGTAAATTTCCCCAGTGTGGGACAAATAAAGGATATCTTATATTAATAGGACAATTGCCACTCACTGACCTTCAAATAAATGCTTGTATTGAAAAAGACTGTGTCCTCGTAGCCATTCCTCAATCTGACCGTCTTTGCCTTTCTTCCAGCGCACTTCCCAGAAGAAGATCCACAGTGCGGAGCAGATGAGAAAGGTCAGGAAGAAGCGGCGGTCCATCAGACCATAGTGCCCCTGACTATCTAATTTCCTAACAAAAACAATATCATGTTGAGTATTGAGTACAGCCCAGAAGTGATTTTTCGTAAACACTTCTCTCTCAACATATTAAAAACATTTCCAAGAAACTCGCATTGTGATTGATTAAACTACACAGATATTAATATTAATGATGACACACCCTCAGTGACTAACCAGTCTAATGAGAGAATAACATTAGCGCCGCAATGAAAACTGAATTAAATGCAGGACAGGTTCCTTAGAACGATCAACACTCTTGTTTGCCACAAGTTCCGTGACCATATGGAGGAAATGAGCTGATTAACCTCCACAAATTGCAACAGAATGAGCACAGGTGCTTGTGATGTCACAAATCGCTTACATGGCGTGATAATAGGTCATTCTTAGACAATATTTGACAAGGGAATCGTTTAGTTTAAACACTCGACTTTTGTGACTTTCCAAAATAGAAGCAAATAAGGCACATAAATAGATAATTACGATTGGCTGAAGCGTGGAAACCGGGTAGCTTTAATGCTAACAACAGTGTTGAATTGACAAATAAGTCAACAGAAGACACAGACACTTACAAAGAAGCGCATCGTATACATAAACAAAAACATCTACAGTTTTCTAACTAGGTGTATCGACAATTTGAAAAATAATAACAGATTTTACCTCGGATATTTCTCGCATCACCACAACGCAGTCTGTGTACCTAACAACCGGAACATACGCACGAGCGTGTCGCTGCTTGATGGCGTCACCAGTCCTATTGCAGCGCACGAGGACCGTGTAGCGTACCGTAATCCGATCGTAAAGGGGCTTAAATAATAATTTTCAAGAATGGTATGTACACGATGTATACGTGTGTAGGACATGCATAGTGTTGCTAGAATTATGTCTTCTGTTTTCCTTACGTTTGTTTGTGTTAATTGGACGTCAAAGCCTTGGCAGACATGTCCTCGAGCTAACGCTGCTAGCCTAGCCTGCCCGTAGTGTAAGTGTATGCTCTCTTTAATGAAAAGGAACACAACAATGATCTTATAGTCGTACATTCACGAGAATAATGTCGAAATACTACGACAGTACAGTCGTAGACGTACGAAAAAAAGTCGTACCATGCGGGAATAAAATTGGTAATAATACGAGCAGACGTTTACCGGCCAAGTTACACACGTTATTAAGCCTAGGCTGACATTTGTGTGATGTACATGAACAATAATTATATATTGCCAATCTAACGCCATCATGAATGGTAACCGTTTAACGGGAATGTTTTTACACTCGCGGAACTCATTCCTTGCCCTTTGTTTGGCCCTTTTTAGTACATTACCTTGGCGTGTGTGTATATTTGTATGGTCTTGTTTTTTTTATGTGTATATTGTATTTCTTTGTCTGAACTTTTGAGTCCATTGCAAAGCAATTTATTCATTTGTTAATCCAATCAGAAGTAGATTCTGTAATAAATAATAATATTATATATATATAATATAATTCGAGGCAAATCCCCAGAACTTGCAGCTGTTCTCAAGCTTGTGTTGACATTCAGTTGTTAAAATTCAAACTTTATTCTTGGAACATAGCACATTTTTGCTTTCAAAAGTAGGACTTTTTCATGCTTCCATAAAATGTGATTTTCACATGATGCTTCCATATAAAAATCTAATGTTGTTTTCCCTTTTGATATTATGCTTGATTTCTTATAGCATTGCATCCTTTTTATTTTAAGAAAAAGTAGTCAAACACTTTTTGTACTTTCTTCCTAATACTCATTATATTTTCTAAGTAAAGGGCATTTTTTTTAGTTTGGGATAAAGTCCTCTTTTTTATCACAATTAAATTACATGAGTTCAGTGTGTTTGACATTCTGTGTTTTTATTAGGGCTGGTGGATTTTCAAAAGTATTCTAATTGCAGCTTTTTAATTTCATGTGATTTAATGTGTATTTCAACAACATTACAGATGAAATAAAAATGTATTGTTTACTGCCGTCTTCTACTAGTGAGCACTTCAATTTATATCCGTTGTGATGTTTTTTTTTGTTTGCTCGTGTAGCCGAAGCAGAAAACCAAAAAATTTGCTGTCATGAAACGGATGATCAATTTGAAAGATCAACGAATGTGAGTTGTATTTCGTTTTCCGTCTCCCTTACTGTTATTAGTTTGAATTTTAAAGACACACCTTTTTGTCTTGCAGAAAAGAGAAGGATCGCTCCAAAGCCAAAGAAAAAAAGAAAAAGGATCCTTCAGAGCTAAAGGAGAGAGAAGTGTAGGTGTCCAGTTTAATTTGGACTATGAATTGGGCAGTATTTGGTGGCTGTTTGATTTGATTGCTCTTATCTGTTTGTGCAGGCCCAAGTACGCATCTTGTCTGTTCTTTCAGTACAACACTCAGCTTGGTCCACCGTACCACATTCTGGTCGACACCAATTTCATCAACTTCTCCATCAAGGCCAAACTGGACATTGTTCAGTCTATGATGGACTGCCTATATGCCAAATGTAAGCGTTATTGTCACATTTTGATAGTTCTATTATGGAGATTTATTCACAACAGTTGTTATTTTTGCTCCAATCCAGGTATCCCTTACATAACCGACTGTGTGATGGCTGAGATTGAAAAACTTGGAATGAAATACAGAGTTGCGCTCAGGTACAAGCAGCTTCCTCTTACACGAGCGAGTCGTACACACATGGCTGAATTTCAACATCTTCACCCTTTTTTAATGTGACAGACCCCACACATGTTTACATTTATATTGTGTCCTTCCTGCTCTTATTGTACTTTATACGGTGTATTCATGATGCTCAACACTGCACCACACACAGCGATAACTATACTTACGATCGTGAGTCTCCTCCTGTTAACCTGATGTCTGTTGTAGTACAAAGACTGACCTGTGAGAGGCAGCATGTTGCCACAGGGTAACAAAACCTCTGGAAATATACAAAGAAGAAATGGAAGAAACAATGTTGTTAGCTTATCTAGTCACCGCCTCTTCTTCTTGTCAGTGACTTGGTAGACATGTACAACCATCCAACACAACCAATTGCTCCTCGATTGGTGTACAGCAGGCATGTCCAAAGTCCGGCCCGCGGGCCAAATCCGGCCCGCGGTCGAATTTAATCCGGCCCTCGGCCCCCTGTCATAAAATCAGTGCCGTCTGGCCCGCAGGTTGGGCGCCATGGAACACGTGTTGCATTGACTGAGGTCTCGTAGACAAGGCGAGTGATGTTTCATTGAGTACTGCTTCCCTCTAGTGGCTAAATTAGTAATAGCATTCACTAAATGAGTAATAGCATTTAGACACTAGAGGGCATCACTCGCGAGTTAACAAGACATCACTCGGTGTTTATATTGACTGATATGTCATATTTCAAATTCCTGTTTCAAATGAACCAAAAGAAATTCTTAAGATTGTTGAAATTCAAATAAAAATGGAAATGTGAAACAGACTGGCTTACTAAAATTTGTTGAACAATATTGTTGTTCAATGTAAAGAATGTCAGCCAAGGTCGGCCCCCCGACATTTTACCACATAAAATCTGGCCCCCTTGGCAAAAAGTTTGGACACCCCTGGTGTACAGCAACACAGTTAGCTTCGCATTTGGCTTTCGTTTCAATTCATGTCACAACTCTGTGTTCAACACACTTGAAGATTTGCTTTGGTTCATGGTGAACAGGGTTCACTTTTACAATTTTCATCCTCACCATTTTCCAAGCACATTAGGGAGCAAAAATGCGCCACACATCGTATAATCTAGCTTTTGCTGACTTTGACCAGAAGGGTGCATAACTTCGACCTAATTATTTGATATTTTTCTCCTTCTGGTTGCAGGATAGCAAAGGATCCAAGATTTGAGCGTTTACCGTGCACACACACAGGAACATATGCTGATGACTGTCTGGTCCAAAGGGTAACACAGGTAATAATATCCATGTACTGTATCTTTATAAGCACATGCCTGCTGTTGTTTGGAATAAGAGCTCTTATGCTATCAGAACAACATATATTATAGGTAGTTACTGATGTGAAAACAGTTTCATAATATTTCTGCAGCACAAGTGTTACATCCTGGCTACTGTGGATAGAGATTTAAAGCGGCGGGTAAGAAAGATCCCTGGAGTGCCCATTATGTACATCTCAAACCACAGGTAAAATACGTCGACGGCTGCGCCTCATACGACTTCCAAATACAATTACGCTAACTTTTTTTAATTTATTTTTTTAAACACAGGTACAACATTGAAAGGATGCCAGATGATTACGGCGCTCCACGGTTTTAGTTATTTATACAAATGTGCTATCCTTGTAAATATACATTTTCTTTTGTGAACATTAACATTCTTCAGTGGTTTGAACATCCATTATGTTTCTATCAAAAAATTGGACAACAGTTGATTGTGGTGTTTCATTAAAACCCCTTTGTGCTAAATTACATTTATTTATGTATTTTTTGCGCGACACAGGCCCAAACGTGCCATTGCGTACGTTGCTTTGAAGTGTAGTATCAAAGTAATTTCTTGATTTTTTATTTTATTTTTTTTGTTACTTGCGACCACTCAAAATTTTCAGATTCAGAAAACTTTATTTATCCCCATGGGGCAATTAGAGTTTCAGTGGCATCAGACCTATCCATATATATAGTTTTTATTTATTTTAGATGCCCTATATGGACAATAAAAGCAATAAAAAGTAATATTGTGCTATGGGTAAAAACTATCATCTGCATATTGAAGGGACTTTCAGTCATAGTATACACTTTAGTATTGCTGCATTGCAGTTTTTCATATAGTCACAAAATACTTGCTGTTGTTCCAGTGCTGTTTTCATGGTTGTAGATGATTCGGGTAGTGGATTGGAATGCGTGACTGCAAATAATGATGTTTTTCTGAGTGTAAATGAGAGATTGTTTGCATTTGAGGAAGAGGGGGTGCCACAAGCAAAGGGGAGACGCCGGCTGGACCCTTTGGACACATACAATATTTGGTTTCTGTGGGGGGAAATGCGCGGACACCCTGAATATGTTCATACCCACACACAAACACATAATAAGTGTAACGGAGTGATACATTAAGTTTAATATGACGGAAGTGACGCAACAGCGCACAGTATGACACTAGCTTCCCGCCGTAGCTCAGGCAGGGCTGACAAGGAAGTCGCATGTTATGTCCGAGACCCAAATGCGACTTCACCTATCCCTACTGCCATACTGTGTTGCAGTATTAAAAGAAAGAAAAAGCCACGTCCATGTGTCTGGTGTTATTGAGGCGGCAGCGACGTTGAGCTCAAGACGGTCACTGTTATGACCTCCGTCACATATGTACTGCTATCTTAGTAAAACACACTCTTCTCTTTCTCGCATACATGCGCGCGCACACACTCTTCACATACTCATATTCACGTGCACGTCACTGGTATAGTATTGTTTTTCACACACGCCAGCAGGCCTGAGCTTTCGATCCCAACCATGCTTTATTGTTTTGGTATCAGAATGGTGACAGAGCAAGCACACACGTCAGCTCAACCAAAAATGATCATTAGCTCCACAGCGTCATCTGGTGTATTATGACGTTATGACTCAAGTTAGAAAAAATCACTTCATGGAAAACGTTACGTTAATCGTCATTGTTTCAATTATTTTCCCATTCAAAACGATAAACGCTTTTCTATTGTTTTTATCCTCATCACAACGCAAAGTGTGTTCAAATTTGCTGTACTTAGCAACGTCACAAGTCGTGTACAATATGAGCGATTGGTACGTTTTCCGGGTGACTTTGAACGCACCGTTCGTCACAGATGACCTCATAGTCTTGGCTCTGAGCATGCGCAGGAGGGGGCAGTTAGGGAGTGTCGACCGGTGCGCCTAATCGGATGTGAAGCCTCACACTATGGCTTTGGATCGACCCGGCGTCGTTTTTGAAATAATGACCCGATGACGGAAATACATGTTTTTCGTAAGAAATGCAAATGAAGTGAGCGTCTGTTTTGGGACTGAGATTGTCGGACTAGCAGGTCATTTGTTGGCTATCTTTTGTTTGAATGACATCCGAAGGGACTGGGAATTAGTCATTCCCAAAAGACTTTTGTCTGATTGCCAAATCCTCTTAAATTAGGTGTTAAATATCGGGCTGCTTTGTGGCCCTTTAGTCATTTAAATAGGTTAATCATTCATTTATCTAGCTTTCCACAACTCCTTTTCACGACTGAATGGAAAATAGTATATTTTCCACATTGTTCTAGAGTCACTGTAAAGTAACGTTTCGTGAGAAAAATCACTGGTGCACTTTATTTTGCTGCTACTCTGGATCACCTCATTATGAGTCATAATACCTCTAAACCCATTAAAGATATTGGTTCCATAAACTGAAGGATGTAACAAGCTGGCCGTCCCTGATGCAAACCTCCTAAAACCTGCAAGCAGAGGCACCAGTGAGCAGTCCAAACCATCAGCTAGTACATTCCCCGTGTCAGGATTCCGTTAGTGAGATGCTGAGGGCCTCGGTGGAGGAGCGGGATGATGAGCAGGAGGATGAAGGAGATGAAGAGCTGCGGGACGGAGGGGTGCCTTTCTACGTCAACCGAAGTGGCCTCCCCATGGATGAAGACACCTGGGAGAGGATGTGGCGCCATGTAGCTCGGATCCACCCACACGGGGATGCTTTGGGGAAGGGCATCCGGGGTGCAACTGACCTACCCAAGGTGAACTTTTCAATTAATTTTAGTTCAGAAATATTTGGACCATAGACAGAGTTTTTACGTTTGCGTGTCTTTACACCAGCATAATGGATTTGAATTAATTAACATGGGATTGAAGTGTGAAATATTTTCATCTTTAAAATATGTCACAAAACTTGGGTAATTAACCATTAAATACTTGGATGAACGTTCTTTACCTGAAGTTCCACTGATACCACCATTTGGGTTGGTGTCTCCACTTTGGGCTCTAGTGTTTTTTGACAAGTATGCTCGATTGTGTCTGGATCTGAATGAGCACTGTGATTGGCTAATGTATGAAAAGAGGTGGTTCTCAGAGAGGATGATTAGTGCTTCCATTCCCTCATGAGGACTGTGAGTTATTGTGCAAAGAAACAACCATAGCACAGAAAGGCAGGAAAAACAATTTGGAACAAGTTGGAAAATCTATGCATGGAAAATCATTTTTTTTAAATTGCCTTTCTCAAAATACATATTTGCCTGTCTCATGTCGTGGATCATCTGATGTGGTCCTACATAATAGAAGACTTGCCCTAGCTGTACATACTGTCCATGTGACGTGTACACCAAGCACAGATATTTTCCACCCACTGTATCCTGTAACTGTACATTGCATGGAGGTCTGCATGTGTAACGCAAAGGGACTTTTGTCTTGCAGATTCCAATACCAAGTGTGCCTACATACCAGCCTACAACCACAATTCCACTGCGCCTAGAAGCCATACAGAAATATATCAGGGAATTACAGTATCCTTTGACAACAGAGCAATGTTTTTTGAGTACAGTATATTTAACTATTGCTATACTTGTTGAAATTTCATGACGAACACAAATTGCCTTGTCTTTCTTGTTCCATTTGATGAAAAAATGATGGGTCAAAATGTGCATTGAAAATGATTTTAATTTGACACCAATTACCAGCCATGGCTGAATTAATCCATAATTAACTAACCGGCCATGAATATCACAAGACACTTTAATGTATGCTGCCTTAACTCTGACCGACAGATACAATCATACCGGGACACAGTTTTTTGAAATCAAGAAAAGCCGCCCTCTTACTGCGTACGCAAACATTTTTTTTTTAAATTACTAGTATGTGTGACTTACTGAATCTTATGCAAGCCTTGACTTTGGATACCTTAGTATAAGAGGTGATGCATGTGAAAAGCGTTTTTTTGCCAAATACGACAAAACTAGGGAAGTTCTGCGATACCAAACAAGATGTAATGTTAAAGCAAAACCATACAGTACTCATAGTTATACTCATAAATTCTGAGGTCAAGTATATTTTTATTCATTCAATATCAGTTGGAAGAAACACGGGGCAAAAAAAGTGTTGAAATTGAAATGTTAAAGCTACGTTAATCGTGTTGGGAGAAATGAAAGTCTTTCACTGAACTGAAGTACCAAGCTTTAAACATTGTTATGAACTTAAATGACCTATCTCTAAATGTGCACCTAAAATGCGTAATGCAAACACCATCATATATAATAATATCATCATCTATCATATATAATAATAAATCTTCAAGTGTTACTTGTCCTCAAAATTGTTGTATTTGATACACTACATCGACACATTTTTGACACATACTGTACAATAGGCTCCAGCACCCCCCGCGACCCTAGTGAGGATCAAGCGGCTCGGAAGATGAATGAATGAATGTACATTTTAATGGTAACATTGTTTTGTGCTGTTATCTTGTTACATAACTACCGTGATGTGAAACTCAAAGCACATGGGGTACACTGTGATCTTATTGGCACATTGTGCTGCGCAGGTTGATGGACATTGCCAAGGAGATGACGCGTGAAGCCCTGCCAATCAAATGCCTGGAGGCGGTGATCCTAGGAATGTATCTTTACTACAGTAAACTTTTGCTTGATCGTCAGTTCTCTAAGTCAGCAGTCCCCAACTATAACAGGGCCACAGGACATTTGGTACCGGGCCGCACAGAGAGAGTGAACCAAAAAAAATGTGTTATTGATCAGTATGAAATAAATTTTCAAGCGCCTCCTCCTGTGACGAACCTCACATGATATACGGTCATAAAACAAATTAAAAACACAAGCTAGCAAAAATATCTTTGGAGAGCTTTGAACAAGAGAAAAGGCAGAAGAATGAAACCAAAGAGCCCACTACAGTCGAGACGATATCCTGTTAAGTCAATCACGCTAGATACTGTACTGACTGTTTTTCTGAACCACCCCCCAGTACTCACCAATATAGTAAAGGTAGAAAAAGTCTGAGATCTTTGAATACAGCTCAGTGAAATCTAACAAGTTGCTTGACTATTTTTGTTGAGTCCATTTCCTTGACCAAGCTTGGCAAAGTTACCTCACCAACAGCATGCCGTCTGTGGAGCGTTTCCCCCTCAGCTTTAAGTCTCAGTTCTCAGGGACTCACTTCTACCACATTGTGCTGGGAGTCCACAGCGGCGGACGCTTCGGCGCGCTGGGCATGAGCCGGCGAGAGGACCTCATGTTCAAGCCCCTGGAGCACCGCTCTCTGATGGACTTGGTGCAGGACTTTGAAGGGGCCTACAGGGGCTATTGGCACACCCTGCTAAAGGTCAAGATCGGCCAGTATGTGTCGCACGACCCTCACAGCGTGGAGCAGATCGAGTGGAAGCACTCCGTCCTGGATGTAGACGGGCTGAGCAAGGGGGAGCTCCGGAAAGAGCTCGAGAGGCACACTCGAGACATGAGGCTCAAGGTAAAATTTGGTTCAGTCCCCTTCATCTTGATTTGCTACACGTTTCCAATGTTTGTGTGTTAGTTAGGGGCACTAATAGCTACGAAGCTCTGTAAATCTGTTTTCCTTCATTTTACAGCAGCAACTGGTTTGAACGCGCTGCATACCGGTAAATGAAAATGTATTGTAATACAGGGGTACGCTCAAGTTCTTCCATCAGGAGGGATTTCATTCGCCTTGAGTATTGTGAACCCACGCCATTCTTGGAACTGGGCTGCTCTGCAAATACAGAAAATCTGCAAATTATTATAATTGCACTGGAAAAGAAATACAGTACTCAGTAAACTCAATTTGGGGCAGATACTGCCAGTAAGCGTTTTCCATGAAAAACAAGTTGGCTCCCCAGAAATGAAAACAAAATGTAAAAAAATATTTGAAAACACAGACACACACACACACACATGTATAGAGAGAGAGAGAGAGAGAGACAGATTTTTTTTAATGCGCAAATGGTCCACTGTATTTTGACAGCATTCCATGTTACATCCCTGAAGACTAATCATGAAACTGCGTTGACCTGCAGTTCCTCTCCAACGATGCAGTACCCCCCCCCCCCAACCACCACCCGCTGCCAGCCACATGATAAACAAATGATGGCAGCCTTGCTGCTGAGCTCTGCATGTAATATGACTAATGTGGCGGTTGGCTCGGAACACTTTCTCGTACAGCTTCTCATTCCATCAATCGCCGCGGCGTTTTACAGCCAGCACTCAGCGCAATGACATTACCTCTCGTCGATCACGATTACATTTTGATGAGGCTTGTGCCTTTTTTGTCTGCAGATAGGAAAGCCTGCGCCTCCTTCTCCCACCAAAGACAGGAAAAATAGCATGGGCTCGCCACTCAGAGGACAAGGAAGCCCCATTCGCAGGGTCAGCCGTGTTGAGAGACGGTACGATTACGCATCGCATGCTTGTGGTTTTACCTAATAACTGACTATTGACGATGCTAAACTTGTTTCCGTTTCAGTCCATCTGGAGAGAAAAAGGCTTTGGAACAGAAAGCATCTGGAGAGATGAGCGTGTATCAGATTCGAGTGTGAAGAATATTTTCTTCGTTTCTTTGACTAAGCCATTGATGAGGCTTCATCGATGCAAAATAGGGAACCACCACCCTTCTCCTCCACATCCCCAAAAAGCCTCATTCACTGTCAAGTTGTCATGTTTTTTTAAATTACGGTACTTCTAGAGCATTGTATGTGCATAACTGGTGCTGTTGCGTGTAAACATTTTTACTAACTTTATACAATCAGTGTACGTTACATTAGCAGAAAAAAAGGTAAGAGTATCAATCAGCATAAATGTGCTCCTTGACATATCAATGTGTGTCATTGTACTGTAAGTGTGATGGACTACTTTGTGTGTTAACTACAAATTACCCCCTGTGCCTTGTGACCAGACTAAAACAAAACAGAATTCCTCGTCATCACCTGACTAAATGCAAATTAGAATTTTCATACTTTAGTATGTAAGTGTTTCAAATGTCAACACCTTCAAGGATGCATGCTTAGAGAGCTATGGACCTTAGTGACACATCATTGTCATTCTTATCAAGAGAAGGGTTGAGTAAATCAAGGACAAGACACCATTTAGCATACTGTGGATTTTTCTCTCCCACTTGTTCCCCAGCGACTTTGCTCATGTATATAAACATGCATTCTTTGTAGCAATTTAAAAAAAATTTCACTTGCCTTAAAAAGTGACCACTTCCAAAAAGATGTCAAGGTATTAGTAGATGGCACTTTTTATCTTTGTAGTTTTGAGAACTGCTGCATTCTGCTGTTTTATATGTCACAGTTGTCATCTGTAAAATATTACACATTTAAAACATGCGATTATCAATAAATTGCCACATACATGTTTGTGTCTTGTCTTTTGTTTTGAGTGATCAACAAATTGTACCTGTGCATAAATTAGTGGACATCCACTGATTGGCTGCTGCAGTTGGTGGATAGCAGCCAACTTTGATAAGTAAAATAAACACGAAGGATTGTTCTTGGGTTGAGAAAAATTGTGATTTATTTCCAACAGAGTTAAAAAAAAAAAGCTAGCTTCAATAAACAAATCTCAATTCTTATGGTCTCCAGATGCCAAACACTCTAACAGTGTTTATGACACACAGAAACAGACGCGGCACCCTATTAGGAAGAAAAATCTACTGACCCACTTCTTTCTTCCTTGTACATATTAGATGCCAATCATGCCACACAGGCAATTCATACAATACATGCAGGAGTTTTTCTCACAACTGATTTATACCATTCTGAAACCATTCAAAAGGGAAATCACTAAGAATGATTCTTCAAATTCAAACATTTTTTATGAAGACTGCAAAGAGAGGTCAATGAATGCATGCATACCTAATCAACTGAATGATCCAGGTTTGAAAAAGTTGCACACTAACATATCCTCACTGAGGATAGGATGGAGGGCCAAGCAGCATTTAGGTCAAACTAGCACACACACACATTGAAGTACACATTCATGAGATAGTCTTTGGTATACCCAGCAGGGATTGCCTTTTAACAGTCACCGTTTTGTCCTCAAGGCTTACTTTTGCTTGTTTGATCTGATCGGACAATGCTCGAATATGTTCGAACTGAGTTAGATCCAGAGGTATTAGGACAATGACAAATATTTTATGGTTTTGTCTTCATAGCACGCCTTAATTTCATTTATCCGTTCATTATCTGAACCGCTTTTTCCTCACGAGGGTTGCGGGCATGCTGGAGTCTATCGCAGCTGTCTTCGGGCAGTAAGCGGGGGCACACCCTGAACTGGTTGCCAGCCAATCACAGTTTGTCGATCAAAAATTTACAATCATAAGACACCTTTGTGCATGTGAATGATGGATGAAACTAAGACCAACTTGTATGAATGAACGAGGTAAGTATGGAGGACAGGAACCGCTCACATGCCAAAGGGCATAAGCTTATGTGACAAATATGATGGCGGCATCCTAAATATACAAGACTTTGCAAAGGAAAATGCTGTAAACTCAACATTCTTCAATAGCTAATCAGTCCTTGAATCACATCTCCATTGATTCAAATGTGGGGTAGCAAGGCAGAAGTATAAAAATCAGTCATAGATCAGTCAAATATTTCCAGACCCAAGAGTAAGTACAGTTTGCTGAATCAAATCTTAATGAAAGCAAACGAAAAAAATAAATAAACAAACATTAATTTACTCAGTACAATAACATTTTTGGGAAACTACTTCAAATTAAATAAATTAAATGTGCAACTTGTAAACAGCAACCATACTCTCTACAGTCATGAGTATATACTTGACTCTATAGAAATATTCTAAACTGTTCCTTCCTTGCTCTTGTGACTCGAACCCAAGTCAGCGCATGCATAATTTCACAATAACACAGAGCAATACTATCCACACTCTAAAAACAACTGGGTCAAAAATAACTCAATTTGGGTAAAAATTGGACTGATCTATAATTGAGGCCGAATTTTGGATTGCTTGGTCCAAAATTACTCAGAAATGTGCTTCAAATTGACCCAAGGAGTGGATCGTCTATTTTTAACCCAACTGTTTTACTTAGAGTGCAATTTTCACAAGGCCGACACTACAAAATTTCAGGACCAAACGCTGAATAAAATTCTATCCAAAGGCCTTTTTTCTTTTAACACGCTGCTGCATTTAAGTTCATCCGGAATTTTGCCACAAGACTGAGATGATCAGATGGGAATACGTAGCTGGGGAGACCATTCATGGAACACAAGGTTTCCTCAGAAAGCAGTGAGAGATAGCCAAGCAACTTCAGACCTTCACAGCTAAATTTGCCTGTTAAGAAAAACGAAGAAACGAGTAGCAGTATTCTTAAAATAATTGTGCAAGTATAGAATATGATGTGCAACAAAGAGGGATTCCCCCAATTACCTTCTTGATCTGAGATATGCTCAGGGGAATAGAAGATATAGTCCACAGTTGCTCCCCCCTCAGAGTGCAGTGTTGTGACTTCCGGTTTGCCAGAGTGAGGGAATCTGTGTTTATAGGTGGACTCCAGGTCTAACTGGTGTCGGATTATGTGTTGAAAACTGCCACACACAAACATGACAACATACAAATTCTTTTGTGCATCACAACAAAGAGGTTTTCTCTTTAAGGCCAAGTCGACAGTATTTAGGTTTAACTAACCTAAAAGCTGAATGACTTCTGCTTGACGCCCCTTAAAAATAAAGAAGAAAATCAGTCACAAGTATATTCCGCATCGGGGAAGGGGTTGGGGGGGCAGGCGTGTATTTCCGCAGTGTATTGCACTACCTGGATTGTTGTCAGTGACACCAGGAATGAATGGTAAATCACATGGACGAATGCAAGAAAGTGGACAAAAGCGCAGTTCCAAGAGTGAGTCGAGGCTGAAGCGACGTCTCCCTACAGGAGATCCGTGAACCATTGGAGTCAAACAGTAATTCTGATTTGTCATTGATTGTTATATTGCTCATACAGAACATAAAGCAGGCCCGAACGCTGACCTGTGACTGGACTGTAGCTTGCCTCCACCTCACTGGAAGAGACATACTGGCAGCTGTCAGAAATCCCCAGACAGACGGGCCAGAGAGGAGCACATAGTATGTCACACGGGGCTTTGTGTGAAAGATCTTTCTGACCTGACACCTGTTGTATATTGGAAATGGGAAAAGGGAAAATGAACAGATCAAGCCATCCCTCAGTATTAAGTACCATACATAACTCACTTAAAAAAAATAAAATCTCAAAATTATTCTTAAATATGAGCTCTTTGTATTTTTATTGAAAAACATGAGAACACGGCAGCCTAGTGTTTAGCACATCTGCCTCACAGTCCTGAGGCTCAGGGTTCAGTCCCAAACTGCCAATGTACCAAATGGCCTGCTCATTAAGCGTACATAATGTGATTCCGTAGTTGAGTCTCACCATCCATGCCGGCACCCCCTGGAAGTCGAGCTCCCCAGTGGTGATGAACTGGTAAAGAGGCATATGTGGCACAGAGTTGAAGTCCCCACACAAAATAACATTACAGTGTTCACCTTTGGCCTTCCACAAGTTGACCACACTGTTGATCTCTGCCAGCATTATGGCCAACTGAGCCAGTTTGATGTCACCCCTCCTGGGATTAAACAGCAGGTGCGTGTTGGCCACACATAGCAGGGAACCCTTCACCCTGTCCTTGATC
The DNA here is from genome assembly GCF_025434085.1 of Hippocampus zosterae. NCBI lineage: Eukaryota > Metazoa > Chordata > Actinopteri > Syngnathiformes > Syngnathidae > Hippocampus > Hippocampus zosterae. The sequence goes on along the minus strand of NC_067464.1, from coordinate 11,867,818 downwards.
CCCTGGCAGACAACGGGTTGAAGCACCACAACTATGCCCACGTTGTGTCGGTCCAGAAGTTCGGTTTGGGGTCTGAAGAACTCTATGGGTGTGACTGACACCTCAGAAAAGCGACTGCTGCGATAGCAAGTCGCACAGCCATCTGTCTTGTTCCCTGTGCGCCGCTTGTAGAAACAGTTGTAGCCTGGACAAGCACCAAAGGAACATTTTCGGGAAATCTGTAACTTGATATCCACAAACACGTAACGACAATCTGGTGAAATGTGAGCACTTTGCCTCCCTTACACTAAATGTCAGGAAAGGCCGGATTGTCTTTAAAAGTTGATATTCCACCAAATGCCGCCCAAGTACTAATTACATTGATTGCTTGGGTGGGGAGTGTTTTTTTTTTTTTTTTTACATGTCAAAAATCAGTATGTGCCGTTTAAGACTCACCCATCTGAGACAGGAAAGGATGTAGCTGCGTTTGGTAGTGGTTCTCCTGGACCTCTTGAAGACAAAGAATCTGAATAGCAACAACATAATGTGTGGGTTTGATCACGTATTATTACGTTTTATATATCTTAATAGTTTTTGCAGGTTTATCTTAAGATGTGGCTTTATTAACTTTGTGTGGTATTTGACTCACATCTGGCATCCATTTCTGTATGTCCTCCAAAAGCAAGCTGCAGCGGTTGCTCCACTCCAGTACCTCTGGAGGGCAGTGTGCGTAGAGCTCCATGTTTGTCTCCAGCAGGTCCTGGGCCAAGATGTTGTAAGACATGACAGTCAAGTCCATGAAAGGCTTTGTGAATGGCACCAGTGTGCCGGATTCCTCTGATGAAATGTCTTGCCACAACCGCCAGATTACTGTTGGAATCGATAATTGCATACGTTAACTATTCAAGAATACTAAATTAATCTGTGAAGACAGTTCAAGGAAGATGTCACAATTGTACCTTCAAAGGGTGTTGTCTGCTCCATTGAAGGGTAGTAGCTCAGAGTAGGAAACTGCCAGCGCGGGCAAAAGATTTCCTCTCTACCACCAAGTCCCGCTGGAAAATGCCATCCACTTGATGTCTTACATTGATTTTCAGCACAGGAGCCAAGTGATGTCTGCATTGGAGTTGAATTTGTTCCACCAGTGAGCATTACATCAGCATATTCATCCCAGCACTCTGTTTGTTGTGCAATGCCCACAGCTGCATTTCCCGAGTCTTCGGAGCTTTCTATCCTTGCAAGAGCCCCCATAAACCAGATGACACCTAGGTCATTGTCTTTCGCTACAGTTTCTTCACAGTTGGGTTGCTTAAGTCCATCGTGCATTTGCTCAACTTCTTCTTCTTCTTCTTCTTCTTTTTTGTCTTCTTCTCCCTTTGAATTTTTCCCCGTCACTGCATATCGGGCCTCACTCATGTTTGAAGGTGCCTCCATTTTGGTGTGTTTGGAACTGACAGGTAGCTCCCGTTTTCCATATGGTGTCTTGTTTTCTTTATCGGAGCTCTTGTCTACCTTCCCGGATAATTGTTCGCTCTCCTTTTTCTCCTTTTGTCCTGCTGACAAATGTCTTTGGCTGAGCTGTCGGCCCGGCGGAATTTTCGGAGACTTGAACATCGGGCTTGTGGCAGCAGCACTCTCACACACCAACGTGCCATTGACAGCTGCAGAAGGGCAACAAAGTGCAGGATTCTTGACAAAGGTGAAGAGTGATGCATTACATTTACTGCGAGACATTTACCTAAGTAACTTTTGGGATTTAAAAAATTAAAAAAATAAAAGAATTAAAAAATATATATTTTTTAATTTGCTCGCTAAAAATTGTGTTTTTACAATATGTGTGCGCGAATTAACAGTCATTTAATAAATTCTTATTCACTATGGTGATGGACAGGCTGGAAGAAGATGTTAGACAGGAACAGAGGGAGGAGAAACTACACAGGTGAAGGTTTGCCCTTCACCTCAGGGAGGAATGAAGGTCAGTCGCAGCAAGACGGGGTACATGTGTGTGAATGAGAGGGACCCAAGCACAAGAGTGAGATTACACATAAGGAAGGTGGAGGATTTTAAGTACTTGGGGTCAACTGTCCAGAGCACTGGAGAGTGTGGAAAAGAGGTGAAGAAGCATGTATAGGCAGGCTGGAATGGCTGGGAAAAAGTGACAGGTGTGATGTGTGATTAAGGAGTTTCAGCTAAGATGAAAGGAAAGGTGTATAAAACTGCGGTGAGACCAGCCATGCTCTTTGGACTGGAAACACTGAAGAAAAAACAGGAGGCAGAGCTGGAGGTTTCAGAGATGAAGATGTTGAGGTTCTCTTTGGGAGTGACCAAGTTGCATAGGATCAGGAATCAGGAATGAGAATGAGTACATTCAACTCACAACTCACTTTAGAGGTTTTGGAGAGAAAGTCAGAGAGGCCAGATGGAGATGGTTTGGACATCTCCAGAGTAGAGAGAGTGAATATATTGGTCAAAGGATGCTGAGTCTTCAACTGCCAGGCAGGAGGCCGAGAGGAAGACCAAAGAGGAGGTTTATGGATGTAGTGAAAGAGGACATGAAGGTCATTGGTGTAAGAGAAGAGGATGCACAAGACAGGGTTAGATGGAGGCAACTGATTCGCTGTGGCGACCCCTGAGGGTAAAAGCCGAAAAGAAAAGAAGAACAAGTCATGGTTAGAATTTTTTGGTCCACGATTTGTTGGCTTTAAAAAAAGGAAATGCATAGCAATTTTTAATTTAAGGGAGTGCATTAATGAATAATTGGTTGCTTCATTAAATAATGTACTACTAATCGTGTTTGGCCAAATTTCCAAAGGTTGTGCACGACTTTGCACACAAAACAAAATCATTTATGTTAAATGTGGTACAGTATAGTTAACACCTTTATCCAGTCAATTATTTTGTTATCGAATGAGAGGCCTATCGAATATGTTTCTTGTATGTAAATTTCAATTTAGTGTGTTTCCACTTGCCTCAAAACATTGCCACGCGCTGTCGTCGTGACGTCACAAGCAAAGAGCTCTGCTATCAGGTGCAGGCTAACGAGTTAGCATATCCTCTCCCACAACCTCGACTGCTTGCGTACCTAAAATAGTACTTTCTCCACACCCGCGGTTTTTTTTTACAGTAACGCATTGATAGGGTTACTTTGTGCGAGGGAACGTTGTGTCCAAAACAACAACTTTAACTCGCGCATGTGACAATAGCTGTCAATTCAGCAAACAAAATGCATTATAAACTTAGCGCTAGCGACCTAGCCGTGTTTGTATCGCCACCCATTGGACAAAGGTGAACATAATGTTTGCATTATATACAACGCAGACACATGCTTTCTTTCCAGTTGTGCTTACCCCAGGGTCGTCTAAGCAAGTAACGTGATAGCGGATACAGAGCGTAAAATAACAGGAAGCCGATCATGCTTGTTTTCTCCAGTTTGCGCGTGCGCGATCGGAGCTCACTTGATAGCCTTTGTTTTCCACAGTAGTACACGGTACGAGGCTCAATTATAAGTTTCCACATTAAAGGAAACGTCAATGCACTGAAGGTACGAACTCACCAGAGAAATGTTCGCAAGCTTAGCTGTACTTAACTATGTTCTTAGTTTTTTTTAACATCGAACCAGATTTGGTGATCGTTCTCATTGGGTTTAATTGAACAGTTAACTATTAAGTTTATAATCATCGGATAAACCATGCTTAATGCAAGTGCAAATCACTATCTTGCACTAAAGCAGTGCAGGCTTTGTTAACGCGGTTAACAGTACAGTATATGCATGTAATACAGTTTGCTCAAGTTCAACCTTGAACATGTATACACACAAGTTTACAAGTGTTTTTTTTCTCCATCTTAAGTAAGGGGTGTCCCCAGTTGTTGCATTCACAGCACTTTATAGGCTAATATATTTTTATTTTATTTATATTTAAGTATTGCCCTATTTGAGTAAAAGTATCCCCCAACGGGCTTTGCTGAATTTACACTTCACATGTATCCAATTCTCAACTCAACCCAACTGTAATTTTAGAGTTTTCAGGTCATCAAACCAATTTTAATATCACACAGACAACGCAAGGAAATACAAAATACAGTTTCTAGTACAGTACCTGTGTTGTCTCTCTAATCATATAATGAATGAGACAAGGCGTGTTGGATAGAAATGCTGGGTCATTGAGTTTTTATGTTGTTTTACCCATGACATCACAGTACCGTACCAATGTCCTTTACTGAGGCAGAAGAAAAACCCAAACCTACTTGTCCTTATATGAAAAATGAATTGCCTCCTAAACCTCATGATTGGCAATAACTTGGCAACAATAACTGAAATAAAGCATTTGCGATAAGTGGTGATGAGTCTTTCACATTGCTGTGGAGGAATTATGGCCCTGGCATCAGAAAGGAAGGTTCACTCCTGCTACCCGCTGAAGACTATACAGCACGGAATCATGACAGGTGTACTCACTTTTGTGGGATATTTTATATATACAGCATTCAGTGGTCCCTTGATATGCCGGCATTAATATTTTTCTATATACTGTACAGGCGGCCCGGTAGTCCAGTGGTTAGCACGTTGGCTTCACAGTGCAGAGGTACCGGGTTCGATTCCAGCTGCGGCCTCCCTGTGTGGAGTTTGCATATTCTCTCCGTGGTTTTCTCCGTGTGCTCCGGTTTCCGCCCACATTCCAAAAACATGCGTGGCAGGCTGATTGAACGCTCTAGGTGTGAATGTGAGCGTGGATGGTTGTTCGTCTCTGTGTGCCCTGTGATTGGCTGGCAACCGATTCAGGGTGTCCCCTGCCTACTGCCCGAAGACAGCTGCACCCCGCGACCCTAGTGAGGATCAAGCGGCTCGGAAGATGAATGAATGAATGAATATATACTGTACAGTATATACAATGAAATGAGCAAATATAATGTCATGAAATTCTAGTTAGTCAGACTCTGAATAAGTCCAAGATGCATGTACATTATTTAGGTGGTATGCAATAATAATCACATGTTGGCTGACAGATAGAATTACACTAAGGTGTTTTATTTCACTTCACAGACTCTGGCATTCATGAAAACTATGCCTCATTTAGGACAGTAAAGTCTTTGTTTCTTGTTTGTACTGTACGTTTTTAGTTTCGCGGCTAACGCAAATGTCAACTCTGTCTTTTGAGTCCCTCTCTTTAGAGGATGATGATCCAGCGACAACATTGAGACGAGGCTTGGAGGAGGATTTTGGCGCAGACTTAGACGGTGAGCACATTATACCATGGGTTCTTAAACGCAGATTATCCCGATTATACAATTTTTGGATCAGCGAATGCATTTCTGAACATTATATTCATCCAAATGTTCTTTCACTATCTAATGCACTGCCTTTGTATCTGCCTTCCATGTCACGCTGTAAATGCTCCTTGCTGTTTGATGCACTGTGCATTCAATAAAACAGAACAAGAAGTCAGAAGCAATAAAGCATCTGTAGCTGATGTCTACCTAAAAGCCTGCAAGCTGCTGGGTGTTGTTCCAGTCTCCTACTTCATCCGGAACCTCGACTCTCGCACCATGACCCTCAACCACCACGGCCTTGGACCGTTGGGGTGCAAGGCACTCGCTATTGCCTTGGTGGTGAGTCGCAAAATGTGATCATGTCACTATGAGCAACACATTTAAAATGTACCTATTGATTAGCACGTCAGCCTCACAGTTCTGAGAGTCAGTGTTTGAATCTCGGCACCGGCCTTCCTGTGTGGCGTTTGCTTCTTCTCCCACATTCCAAAAAACATGAATGTTAGGTTAATTGAACTAGCTGATTGTCCACCGGTTTGAATGCTTGTTTTTTCTACATGTGCCCTGTGATTGGCTTTGCGACCGGTGCAGGGTGTAGCACACCCTTTTGTCCAAAGTCAGTTGTGATAGACACGATAGAAAATGGACAGATGGACATTAATGATGAGTCTTTTGTGTTCAGAGTGACACGCATCTCAACATTCTGGAACTGGCAGACAACTACATCCAAGCAGAGGGAGCCAAGGACCTGTCAGAGATGCTGAAAGCTAATTTCACCATTCAGCATTTGGTATCAAGAAACTATTAATAATAATCATTGATAAATAATAAATAAATGTCTGTGCATCTGTGTATGTATACATCTTCTAGGACTTGTCGGACAACCATCTTCATTCTTCTGGAGCTGAGCATGTGGGTAAAATTTTGCTGGACAGCGTTTCACTAAAATCGATCAAACTTTCAGGTAATGTACACTGTATATCTATCTATCTATCTAGAGATAGAGTCAAGATTTCATCATTGTCATGTTTTTTTTTTCATCCAACAAGGAAATGGATTTACAGACGATGATGCAAAGTATTTTGCAGAGGCTTTGTCTGTGAGTACAGTAGTTGATCCATCTACACCGGACAGAATTCCTTGTGCTCTATTCTTAAGTTGCGTTCATTTTTACTTGAAGGTCAATGTAAGTATGAAGGAAGTAGACCTCAGCCATAATAAGTTTTGTGGACGAGGAGGCGAGCATCTAGGACTGTTGTTAGGTATGCGAACACTAACTCACCTCCATGCTGTCACATTGTGTGGATAGTTAAACATGAAGTCCTTTTTACAACGTGAAGTCCTATTTACAGCAAACAACGAGTGTCTGGAGGTGCTGAACCTTTGTTGGAATCAACTCAGAATGAAAGGAGCTGTTGCTCTCAGTGCTGGACTCAAGGTACCTGGGCGATCACTGCATGACAATACCTTTGGCCCTACATCATACTCTCATTGTTCTTTTAGGGGTAGACTGTTGTGGAAGTATTTCAAACAGGTGTCTTAATAATTATCTCTAATTATTGTCATGCCAATCCAAATGTCATGTCCCCGATGCCCATTTATTATTAAAACAAACAATTGTACAAATCTCACATCAACCTTTAATTTTTAATTTTAATTTTTTTTACATCATTTACAAATGACTTGGGTCATCTCTCTGTTTAAAAAAATCAAACGTGGACCTTGAGCAATCGTGTTCGCACACAAGGGGTAGAGTGCACTTTTAGGGACAGAAACGGACTTCAGAGTGGAATATTGTTTTTCTTCATATTTAGGTGAACACGATGTTAAAGCACCTTGACCTATCATGGAATGGTTTTGGGAATGAAGGGGCCCTCGCAATAGGCGAGGCTCTGAAATTCAATCACACTCTGGTGCACCTCAATCTCAACAACAACCGTATCACCAATGGAGGTGTCAGCATGCTCTGCAGGGGCCTTAAGTACAACGACACCTTGCAGGTGCTGATGGTGAGTAAAATAGTTACATTATATAGTCTATATATAATAATAATATACTATTATTATATATAATAATAATATATAGTTATATAGTCTACATTCTGTGCTGTCTTATCCAATATCGTGTTTTTTAATTTCTCCTCCAGCTGGCTTACAATTCACTAACAGTAGAGGGAGCACTGTCCTTGGTCTATATGGTAAAGAAAATGCCTAAAACTTCCTTGGAGGAGATTAATATCAGTGTAAGTGCATCTTTTCACATCCATTCGACATATTAATAATAGTAGAAGTCCTCATTGACATTAATTATTTCTACATTTTCCACCTCGGGTCCCCCAACCAAGCAGAATGTGTTGGTCAATGAAAACTTTTTACATCTGCTGGAGGTGACATGCAAAGAGCATCCTGGTGTGAATGTACAATATGCAGGTGTTGGAGGGTTTATTGCCAAGAAACCATTAAAACACATCGACCCAATGAAAGTCATCCAGGTTGGTTATATGTCCTCATGAAAACTTGTACAGTATCGCCAATGTCTGTCATCAATTCAACAAGTCACATAATTAGTTTGTGAAAGCATTTATTTAAGTGAAAATTTTGAAAGTAATATTTCCCAAAACTGATAGTGTACAGGGTGTCCCAAAAGTCCCTATAAACTGTTTTTTTTTCTACCGGTATTTTGTTTGAGATATAATTCAGACAGAAGAGTGGACTATTTGTTTGAATTCTCTTCCTTTGCCTGTAGCTCTTCAGTTGACTTTGGAGGAGTGTCGCAAAATTGTTGCTTCGCAATAGGTTTTTTTGTTCCCAAAAGTTACTTTTGAGAAGCTTTAAAGGCCAAATATTCCAATGTGTGGTTTAGTTTACAGTATTTCTCAAATTTCTCAAAACGTTTTTTTTTTTACAAATAATGCAGCATATAGGCCAGATATTCCCAAAAACATCAAAATCTGAGAGCAGAATTTTACGCAAAGCCAGGGAAAGTCCATCCAGAGGGCTGCAATGGACGTCATCATCTACAAAAGCTTGACTCAATGGATGCTTCTGAGAGTAATAAAACTTGAAGTCTTTTTGTTTTAACCACCTGAATTTGGTACGTAAATTGTACTCCACGTCGGAGCAGTTTGACAGCAAAAAAGCTTCTCAAACTGGCACTCAACTGTAGTTGGAGAAGAATAAATTCTTGTCACGTGACATTTTTTGCAATGCTGATTGACATGCTAACAAAACCCGCTAAGCCTTGTTGTCAAATGCCTTTTGGGACACGCATTCTATCAATCGGGCTCACCTATATGTATTTTGCTCCTATTGAAGGACTATCTGAATCAACACAAGCTCCGTCTGTGGGATTTCTTCCGAAATATTGACAAAGATGCCACGATGCGAGTTCCTGTGATTGATTTCAGGAACGCAATACAGGTTTGAGCATTTTATTGGGCAAGAATGCACTCTGGGTTGAGCACTAAATGGTTGAGAAGTCTTGGATTGGATCATCTTGGATTTGACTGCATTTCAAATTGGCCTTGTCTTGAACACAACAGTGTCAGTCATATGCATTTTTTGCATATTCCTGTTTTCACAAGTTGATTAACAAAACATTCACTGAGGAATTTAGGAATAATATCCTATTTTGCAATTAAAAAAAGATGCAATGAGTTCTTCCAAAGTTCCAAAAATAGGCAATGAAAATATAATAGACAACACAGACAACCATATTCCCCTGCCCAGTGCAAATACACACATAATAATGTGTTCAATTAATTAATTTTTTCAATGATTAAGGGGGGTTGATGCATGTTGTCATATTTATGAATTAAATACAATGACATCTACCACACATACAGTATCAGCGGAGGGCAGAAACTGCCTGCGCCTGGATCAGATTCACCAAAATCACATTACATCAACTGCACCACAATTTAGACCTGGTTTGGCCTAGTCTAAAGTCGGCTCTGCTTTCCGTCACCCAATTGTGAGGTGCTCTGGGGTGTGTAAAAGAAAATGCCCTTGGTCCGCCAAAACACCGAGCAAAGCACAATGTGGTTTGAAAATTTCTGAAAATTCCCAAAATATGATAAACTACACTTGTCCCTCCAGGAAAGTGGGTGTTTTTACGTCTACCACGCATGCCCTTTTTCACGAAAATAGAGCCCAGAGACTTAATATATTTGCTCTTGCTCTTATAACAGCAATCAACTGTTCCCTTGGATCGATTCCAAATTGAGGAGCTTATCCAAAGGCTCGATCGCAACAGAACAGGAATGGTGGACTACAGGTGACTATGCCCCATCATTTTTACTGATGGTTTCATTTACATTGCTCCTCTTGGTTTATTGAAATAAAACATTGTGTGCTGGCAATCCTGTTGTCAAACACTGGTTTTATAAGTGTTTGACTTATAGTATGATGCCGTCGAACTGTTTAATTTATGACCCTGTTACATTATGTAGACACATTCGCTGATGTTGCTATATGGCACAGAGATTTTTGTGCACATAGTAAAAAACAAACAAAAAAAGTTAAGTATTCCCACCTGGGGTTAATTTACTCTTTTCACTGAATAAACACAATATAAATTGATGGTTATGATTACATAGTTAATGCTTAACATTTAGCTTGATGCCTTGGAGAAGTAAAACAGCTGTTTTATTCAGTAACTTGAAGAAATTCTGACACCTTTTCTAAATGACATACCGTAATTTATTTTGTCTTGTAGCCATTTTTTGGACAAGGAAGCTAATTCTATAAGCGGATGTTCAAAATGGGCCCACCATGCTTCACTATTGCGGTAGTGGAGCCACTAAACCAACCAAGTGAATATTAGTGTAATCAAAAATGTATAGTGTAAAATAACTACACTGAATGTGATGTGGTGATTTGCTCATAAATTTACTTAGACTATTAATTATGGAATTTTGTCCTCTTGAGCCGAACACAAATTCTGTGTATGAATGGCAAGAGGAGGATACCGAATTTAATTGTACATTCTCCCATCTAAAGCAGATTTTTTAAAAAAGCATTTCAATGTTCTATCTATCACTATACGACACTGGCATAGATGAACAAATATATTTCGAGGAAATAAATAATTTTAGGACTAATTCAGTGAAATTGGAAAACTTTCTGTGGCACACATGATGATTTCTCATGGCACAAAATGGTTGGGGAAACAAACGCTTTAAAAAGCTAAGATGATGCACCACATCTTGTCTGCCGTCAACCACGTGTCTCTCCGATTGGGAGAGTTGAAATTCCGAAAGTGTGTTGTAAAGCAATGCTGATGCTCCTCTGCAGGGGACTGGTGGATACCAGGAAGCAGATGATGCAGAATCACCGCCGACAACTGCGCAAGGTCGCATCCCGTCTGAAGAAAGAGAAGCATAAGAGCGACCGCATCCTCAAGACCTTCCAGAACGCTGTGGAGGCCCTGACGCCACACGGCTCTGCGGTCATCTATCCACAGGACACCAAAGAAGATCCCACTGGGTCAAATCGCTTTTCGGACACTTTCTTTAGCTCTCGCCACCACATCGTGATGTCAAACAGTGCCACAATCTCCAACCCCAGCAGTGGCCACATCCACCTGCCCGTGTTGGCAGGCAGGACGCCACACCGTTTCACCAAGTCTCCAAACTTGCACTCACGTTCTCAACCCAATTTGCAGACTTGTTCCCTTCGGTCTGCCGAAGGCAGGTCCATCCCTGCACGGGCTGTAAGTTCCAATCCAGAAACGGGCCACAGCAAGCTTAAACAACCAACTGTTAACCACTTGACCAGGTCCAGACCTGGTCTTGACACAACGGAGTTTGGGATTAAAGCCAAGAAAGCAACACATCTAAAGTGAAGAAACTTGTGGGGAAGTACTCAAAGAATCCAGAGACATTTTAAAATGTTCAATCAACAATGTGTCTCAATATTGGTGCGATTTAATTAGCTTGACCAGTGGAGGCGGTTTTCCTCAGAAAACTGAATAAACACAAGCATATCGGCATCATTCTGTTGGATACCAGGAGCATTTAGAAATCCACCCATCCATTTTCCAAACCGCTTGATCCTCACTAGGGTTGCGGGGGGTGCCGGAGCCTATCCCATCCGTCTTCGGGCAGTAGACGGGGGACACCCTGAATCAGTTGCCAGCCAATCGCAGGGCACACAGAGACGAACAACCATCCACGCCCACATGTAGTACGTAATTTACATTAACTTGATTTCATTCCAGGAGATAGGGAGTGTATTGTAGTTTGATGCTATCAATGTTATGGCTTTGCATTTGAGGATGGACCGGAAGTTAGCGCGCCGTCGTAGCCCAAATGTGGAAACGGTTCGTGCATAGAAACCATTCTGCTACATAACCAAGCAAATATTAGTAAGTGGTGGAAAGTACAAATACTTTATTACTGGATTTAAGTTGATTTCCAAGGTATCGAAACATGACTTATTTGACAACTTTTTAACTTTTACCCCCATAAATTTGAAAACAGACATCCTTACTTCGTCAAAATAGGCTTGTTACTTTTTTCAACCACATACCGGAGAGAAACATAAAGCAAATAGGAGTTTAGATTGTGATTCATAACAATTTGAGGTGTTCATTGGGTTTTCCTGATGATGGAATGATTGATTTGACATGCAGTCACACCCGGATATAATCCATCATTAGACTCTATGCTCTGACATATGACTTTGAATTTCCCTTCAGGGATTTACGGTCTTCTTATACCACTATTCCTCATTATTATAGTGCGAATCCTTCAGACAACCTTTCAAGATTGTGCTCAGTCAGAAGCGCCATATGGGGAAACAAAGCTTTTGCTTGGGAATTCTGTCATCTGTTGGACACACCCAACCATTGGGACGGCTCGTATGAATTCTGGTGCCTCTGGGTAATTTCAAACTAATGCCCAAATATTTAGACAGTTCCTGTTTGCTGAAGATAACATTGTTTCATTATGACCAGTATCCGAGCAAACAATTCTGTGAAACTGGACAGGTAAAACATCATTTAAGACATTCACATGGGCTATATAAGCATAGAAGCTTTGGGCCACAGTATCATTACAATTTGGCTGTTGCAGAATGATTGTCCCTCTGTGTGTCTTTGCTCTACTGGGCTCCACACTGGCCTGGGGGGTAAGTATATGTCTTCAATTATCTAATGTAATCTTGTTTAATGTCTTAATTTTTTGGGGTGATCTTTGCGCCTGCATCCCACACAGAATCTCAATGTTTCAGGGTTTGAACCAATGGCATGAACTTAGTGTGAATGCTGAGACTGGAAGCGGGGGTGCAGACTCTTGCACTTGTGATGCCTTCTTGCCAAGTTCTACGTTTCCCGTGAAAGATCTAGCGGTGGTGGAGCAGGCAGCTGAGCAGATCTCCCACAAGCTGGAAATGGAGATGGCCAAGGTAATCCGATGCGGGAAAAATACAGTGTTCACGTCATTATGCAGATTTTTAAGTGATTTTTTAATGTTTTTTTTGGAGTATGCTTACTTACTGTCATGCTCTCACCTCTGAGAAAGTAGAGCAACAATAGCTGATAATCAGCTATTCAGCTATTGAAAGCTAGAAAAACAGCAAAACGCATAAACACAATGAGAAGCTGCTGTCGGTTACGTCTCATGCCCAGACTGTCACATGCAGTCAGTTGTATCATGTCACCCAATCGGAGCCCACCTCTTAAACCCATGAACAAGCACTGTAATAAGTACAATATTATTTATACACTTCATGCTTACATTTTTTAAAAATACATTGACAATTTGTTTTACAAATATCTTAGACGTGTAGTAAAATTTCTTTCATTTATATATTCAAGTTGTCACGATTCTGTTTAGGGACCAACAGGTGGCACTGTAGAGCTCCCCTGGCAGCTGCACACCTGTTGGTCATAGGTAATCAGGCCTATAAAAGGACTCCTGCCCGCACACTCAGTGTCGGGTCATTGTTGCTTTTGCTACTGTCATGTTTGTTTGAGTCATGCGTTGGTCGCTGTTTTTGTTTGCTACTTTGGACTTTGTTTGTTTAGGATTTAGTTTTCTGTGTTTTATCAATACACATCTTCAAATACACCCTGCTCCTCTCTCCTGCCTGCTTTTTCTGGGTCCACCACCACCATGCAACGTGACACAAGTGTATTTTGCGAGTGCTAAAACATTTTTTTTAAAAAGCATTGCATTCTCTTTATATCACCAATTTTCACCTACTGCTGGAGGGTCTGAAATGTATCTCTTGCAATACTGGGGGTTTTGTTGTATGCACAAAAATATGTTTAAGAACAATTGACAACAAGACGTCGCCATAATTTCAGATTGAGGACTATGAGATGAAGATGACACAATATGCGGAAAAGATCATCGAGCTGACAAGGGAAATTGAGCTACTGGAAAAGAAACCTGATGCCAATAGTGATGCCACTTTGGAAAACATGGAGTTGAAGATTAAGCAAGTCGAGGCTCTGGTTGAGGAGCTGAAGATTTCATTCAAAAGCTCTGGCACCGTCTTCCAGTCTCTTCACCAAGAGGTCAGTCCTCAAATGTGGATGCACTTGGACAGCGCACTTGATAGAGATAATTGGGACATGAAATTAGCATTCTTTTTAGTGATAACCTGGTAACACATTTCTGAATAGCTTTGAGCCATCAGTAATGGGTAGTTTTTACCCCTGGTTGGATTAAAATCTTGACCCAATGTGTTCGTTATAAATACCCCAGCATTGAGTTTGTCACTAGTGGAACCAGGGTTTGCTATTCAGCCAACTTGGGTTACCCAGCAGTTTTAACAGTGTTATTTATTTTTTTCCTCAGATCACAGTCATGGTGAAGAGCCTCGATCAGCTGGAGAAGACCCACGACACGAATTTGGTTCTACAGACACGCCGAGAGTACATCAAGATCCAAATGGAGCTAGAAGAGTGCGAGAGACGCCATCAAGAGATCTTCAACCCCAACATCGGTAAGCTCTACCACACATGTCATAGATGTGCGTATGGATTAATGAATTGAAGTACATGTTTCTCTCTCTTGGTGAAGGTTCCTGCGATCATACGGGTATCATCAAGGTCAGCAAGCCCCTTGTGAGTCAACTTAATGCTCAACTAGGCACCTCCTATATATACGGCGGCTGGGGCAAAGATTCAAAGCCTATTCCTGACAGGGAGTCTATGTACTGGTTTTCTGGAGACTCTTCTATTTACATCGATGACATTAGGTTCTACAGTAACTACAAAGATCTGGTATTGAGAAAACCTTTCCTGCATCACACCATTCCAAGTGGGTGGAATGGTCTTGGCAGCAATTATATAGTTCGTGGCAACACACTATATTATCAGAAATACAGTCCATTTGGCTTGGCTAAATATAATTTTACCAGCATGACATATGATTCCAGGGTGATTCCGGGGGCAAGCTCAACCTTTTCCTATGCCAACTATGATCATCAGATCTTTGATTTTGCTGCAGATGAGAATGGTCTTTGGGTGACCTATGCCACAGATCAGTCAAATGGCAAGATGGTCATTGCTAAAATAAACGAAGAATCTTTTGGGATTGAGGAAGTATGGGAGACCAGTGTCTATAAACCAGCCATTAACAACATCTTTATGGTTTGTGGTGTTCTTTATGCTGTCAGGACAGTTGACATCCAGAATGACGAGATCTTTTTGATGTTTGACACTAAAACCAAAGAAGAGAAGCACATAAGTATATTTTTTGAGCGATTCCAGGATAAGTATTCCAACCTGGACTACAATCCATCTGATCAGAAGCTATACATGTACACTAATGGCTACTATGTCAATTACCACCTTTGGTTTAACCACACAGCTACGGCCACAGTCGAACCCCCTTTTGCTCCAACCCAAATCTAACATGTGACCTACTGGAAGAGTCACTGTTTTTTCCCATCACTTCAGCGCTCGTAAAATCAAGTATCTCTTTTATGATTACCTGCAAATAAATCATCATATGCATCAACAATGTGTTTCTTCTTGTTTAGCGTGCATCAGGGTTCCATTATTGAAAGACATTAGTCTGACTACTGCAAATAGTGGATGATACGATTATAACTTCTAATCTGCACATATACGTATACAATACATACTTCCATTTTATATAGAGCTTGTCATCCCAGCTGACTTTGGCAAGAGGAAGGGTATACCCATGCCGGGTCATTAGGTACATACAAATATTTAATTCATGTTGCTTTTTACATTTTATAATCTGTAACTAGTTTAATTTGAAGTAACCACTTAATTGATAAAATAAAAACATTGAATTATAATTATCCATCCATCCATTTTCCGAACCGCTGAATCCTCACTATGGTTGCTGGAGCCTATCCCAGCCATCTTCGGGCAGTAGGCGGGGGACACCCTGAACCGGTTGCCAGCCAATCGCAGGGCACAAGGAGACGAACAACTATGCGCGCTCACACTCACACCTAGGGACAATTTAGTGTGCTCAATCAGCCTGCCATGCATGATTTTGGAACATGTGAGGAAACCGGAACACCTGGAGAAAACCCACGCAGGCCCAGGGAGAACATGCAAACTCCACACAGGGAGGCCGGAGCTGGAATTGAACCTGGTACCTCTGCACTGTGAAGTCGATGTGCTCACCACTGGACTACCGGGCCGCCCTGAATTATAATTAATACCGGTACTTTCATATTATTATAGACTGTACAATAAATGGGGCTGTAAATTTCCCCATTGTGGGACAAATAAAGGATATCTTATCTTATAAATCTAGGGCGGCCCGGTAGTCCAGTGGTTAGCACGTCGGCTTCACAGTGCAGAGGTACCGGGTTCGATTCCAGCTCCGGCCTCCCTGTGTGGAGTTTGCATGTTCTCCCCGGGCCTGCGTGGGTTTTCTCCGGGTGCTCCGGTTTCCTCCCACATTCCAAAAATATGCATGGCAGGCTGATTGAACACTCTAAATTGTCCCTAGGTGTGAGTGTGAGTGCGAATGGTTGTTCGTCTCTGTGTGCCCTGCGATTGGCTGGCAACCGATTCAGGGTGTCCCCCGCCTACTGCCCGGAGACAGCTGGGATAGGCTCCGGCACCCCCCGCGACCCTAGTGAGGATCAAGCGGTTAGGAAGATGAATGAATGAATGAATGAACAATAAATCTATTTCCACAAAAAATGTCAGCATCATTCTGGTGGCTAACTGGAACATTTAAAAAGGCATGGTGTTAAAATACAATAAATCTAAAACAACTTTAATGTGATGAATACATTAAATAATCAATATATCTTATGTTAGTCAGATTTATGAATTAATGCAACCAACAAAACAGAACATTATGTCCATCCATCCATTCCCTGAACAACTTATCCTAACAAGTTATTTAAAAAAATCAATATCAAGGAATACATTTTAATGCAACCAGTGTTAGTCAAGAACATTAGCACAAAATGTAAACAAAAACAGTTAAATTCATTCAAACACATTACATATTATTATCCAGTTAAATGTATAATCAGACAGCGACATTTTTATATAAATACATAAAAATAATAAACAAAATATTTAATAAATACCAATAATTGTGTCACAGGAGGCAATCAAAGTGACAGCCAAAATGAGTCATCCATTATTAAAAATTTAATAATATTTAATAAACAATTTTAAAATATAAAAAAAGTTTTACTGTATACTGTAGTCCCGGACTATTTTTTATATATATATATTCCCGGACCACACTAAAAATTGTCCCTAGGTGTGAGTGTGAGTGTGCATGGTTGTTCGTCTCTGCGTGCCCTGCAATTGGCTGGCAACCGGTTCAGGGTGTCCCCAGCCTACTGCCCGAAGACGGCTGGGATAGGCTCCAGCACCCCCCGCGACCCTAGTGAGGATTAAGCCGTTCGGGAAATGAATGAATGGATGAATATATTCCCGGACTATTACAGTATATCAATGAAGAACAGAAAGGGAAGTGACGTAAATTTTTCAAAATACGTCAGGCGTCTCCGCCCACACGCGGCAGTTATGATTTTTTTCTTGTTCTTCCTACTTTTGTAAGCGGGTTAGTCGTTAGCTACTAGGTTCAGTTGTTAGCCTAGCACAGAACTCCTAAAACACATGGCGTCGTATCAACATTTCGTGCAATCTCGCTTCCAATCTCCGGCGAAGGTATTCGCGATGCTTAAATCGAGAGTACAGAGCGGAGAACAAACGACGTGCGGAATTGGCGAAGAATACGTCGCGCAAATGAAACCAGCCTTGAGCCGAACAGAGAACACCTGGGAACCGAATGAACTACATCACAGTTTTGGTGAAGTTGAGGCTTCGACTATTTCGCCGCTGAAGAGTCCCAAGAAAAGCCTTGGCGATGCATCCTCGGACTATAACAGACAGGCAATGGAGCTTCCACATACAACCAACACTGTACATCGATTTCGATCATCGGTGACACATTTTATGGAATCCACGGCGGCGTTTCCACTACGCGTCGACACAGACCTAAGTTCAACCAGAGACCCTCGACATATTGTTGACAAAAGCGTCACCAGATTCGAGAAAGAATTATTTCCTATCGACGCCTGCATGCCCCCGGTGTCCATTTTCCCCCCAGCTAGGAAGAACTCGAGGAAAAGAAAACTGGAGGTGCATGAGATGAACACGGTTTGCATTGGGGCAAACGTCACATCAGAAATCGAGGATGACAACACGGAGATTGCAGTGGGATATCGCTACACTCCAAAGAAAAGCACATGTAGCATGAAAAGTAAGGCGTTTTTATTGAACACAGCGTTGCCTTGATTTACGATTTTCTTTCGAGATATGAGCTGTGCCTCTGGCAAGGCGATTGTATTTATATAGCACATTTCTAGCACAAGGTAACTCAATGTGCTTCACACAAGCAAAGACAAAACACCAAATTGTGTGGGTGTGTGTATGCGCGCACGTGCGGTAACAGGTCATTCGCGGGATGTTGGTTGCTTGAAAAGTAGATCTTTGGTCAAAAAACATTGGGCGCTCCTGGTTTAAGCAATGGCTATTTCAACAAAAAGGAATCACAACACATGTAGGCAGACAATATCATAATCATCACATGCATGTAGTAGTCTGTGGAAAAAGGACCGTTAATGCAGCTGAGTCAGCAAAAACTTTCTTCGGTAATGATATTGTCATTTGTACACGACTTGTTTTTAGTAAGCCATTTTAATGACTGTACAGTATGTTTTGAACAGGGTGCACTGTGTCTTCGGAAAAACTCATGTCTCCCGCAAAGATGTTTGCTTACATAAAAGAGCGGGTATGCAGAAGAGAGCTAGAGCAAGACAGCGAAGACTGCCAGGAACCAAGTGAACCCCCTGATCAAGGTAAGCATAAAGACAAAAGTCTATGTCTGCGCACAAACAAAATCTACCAAAACTCAGTGTTTATTACCGTATTTTAGTTGTCCACACTGGCTACGGATGTCAGATGCTGCAAATTGAGAGTCCAGTCACCCAGGAGCTTGCTGACAGCCAGTCAGACACACATAATCCTAAAGAGAACTCTCCCTTCGCTGTCGAATCGGATCATATTTTGTTTGATCCAATCCTCCTCAACCGGCCCTCCTTTTCCATTTCCAAGAAACAGAACTCAATGTTCAAGGCCAAGCAAAGGCTAAACTCTACAAAAAAACCCAATGTGAGTAGTAATATAATATAAATGGAATTCTCTAAAAGGAAAATGTGTGTGTGTGTGTGTGTACACACTGGAGGCACATCACATTTTAAATTTTGTTTTCCTCCCTCCTTGGCAGGAGAGTGCCTTTCGTCTTGAAAAGTGGTTCCTAAGGAGGAATCGTAATGGCCTGTTTGTGGAAGGAATCCGCGTGTAGGTCAATTTGTTTATTATTTATTTACAGGTATTTTTATTTTGTTTAAATATTTAGTTCGGTACCTGTTTTCAATACTGGGACTGTGTAAAAGGACAGTTTTGTCTTTCAAATTACAAATGTAAGATTTGACAGCATCTTTGTTGTGTTTCATCCGGCTCAGGGAGGACAGGATACCATGGAACAGTAACATTATTGTAGAGAGAATTTCCAGCACTGTGTTGAAGACATTGTCCGGCAGTGTTTACATGCTGGTGGGGAAGATGAATCTGGATGTGGATACTGGTAAGCTGGATGGGATGTGAAATTGGGAATGTGTTTCTAATGTTGTGATTGATCTGTCGAAAGATCTTTCCACGACCCATGTGTCACATTTTTCTGTGATAGACTTTCCCCGCTGGCTTCTGAGGATGTTTGCACATGGCTTCCCTTCAAACTGGAAAGAGCTTTATGAGAAGTGGTTGTCAGAATTAAAAGAGTAAGACTTTTCTTCACTATTTTAGATGTACAGACTGTGTTCTTCTAAAGATGTTTTATTGGAAACCAGTACATGGGTTTCATTGTGTATGACGGATTTTTCATTAGGTGGTAGCATCACCCGAATTTGTGAGAAAATCCCAACATGTTGTAGTCCCTCTAACCAACACTAGGGCGGTAGTAAAGCCATAATTGCCCAGAGAGAGTATTTTGTACTCATCATAAACAGCACCAACAGCGCTGTGATGATGTTCATTTCCATTCACATTTGGTTTTACGGTTAAATCCACAAAGCTGAAGATAAATGGCTGATAATTACATAACCACACCCCATCCTAAATAGCCCCTCTGCTTTTTTCTCAAAATGTGAAGGGTTCCAAATAAGCCGGCTTTTCAAACTACTTTGATATCCGCATTTTCCATGATGAGTCATCTTTTTTCAGTCTGACATTCACCATTTTTCAATTTTAATTAATTCAACAGCATTTCAGTCAAACATCAACCCTTCAGCAGTCCTGTGTAATTTCTGCAGGTTTAAAATTGTAGTGATGGAAAATATTTGCTCAAAATTACTTCTTGGGTATAAATTAAAAGCAGCTAAGTATGGTTGCAACTGAGTGTGAGTTTGGCTTTTTGCCCTGTGTGCCGTTTGTAACCTCAAAATGTTGCATGTTAGGACCGTCTTGGTTAGTTGGGACACCCCATATAAAAGCGCACGCACACACATTTTTAATCAAGAGCCGGATTTGTTTCATTCTAGCAGCAGTAGAAAAGTGAACACTGAAAAGAGAAGCAAAATGACCAAATCAACAACAGAGACGTCTGCTCTCAAACCTACGATGAAAAGACCTAAGAAAAATGCAATAAAAACATGTACAAGACAGAAACAACCTCAAGGTGAATTATCATTTGATCAATCCACAGCATTCCAGACTCTTTTTACTTTCTTCATTCATACGTGTGCTTTTCTTTTGCAGCGGACACTTGTATGTCCTACAAACAAGTGACTCGGAGTGGTCGGTTGATCAAGCCACCCCTTGATTATTGGAAAGGAGGCAGGGTCATTCTGGACGCAGACATGAATGTTACCATATTTAATTGTTACAACACTGTCGTCTTAGGCCCTGTAAGTACCACAAGCGTGTCTTCCTTTTATCAAAAATAATGGACCTGTTTTGACAGCTATTGCTTGTTGTAGACAAACTTGTGGGTTCATGAGAAAACATTTTGCCCCGTCATGATTTATTTCATACAAAGCTACGGTATGCCATTCAAGACAACTATTCATCTGCATCCGTTATGCTGACTTTACCTACCCCAATAACTCAACTCTACAGTCTATACAACATTATTTAAAAACAACCACAGCTGCATACAAAGTGTTGCACATAAAGTTAAAAAAATAAAATCAACTGAAAATGTCGGTTGTACCATTGTAAGTTAATTGAACACAAAGTTGTAGTTTGTCCTTTGGTGGAGGAGCCTTTCCAGTGACTGTTCTGCCCTTTCCTCATATAGAGAAATGAACAAAGATACACTATTAAATTATTAAAGAAAAATTCTTCCGCACACATGCCATGATGAGCAACAGCCATAACGGCCAGTAACATGAACAAAACAGAAAAATATAGTAGATACAAGAGTTTGTGAAAAGGAAATCAATCCTACCCTTAGTCGGAGGCATGGGACGCACTTTTGCAGTGTTAACTGCACTATCAGAGCTCATGTGTACCCTTTTTTAAAATGCTTCTCCTGGTGCTATTCTTTGTCAGTGTATTGAAGAATTGCAGATTAAACAAACTTTGAATGAGAATTTAAAAAAAGGACAGAGAG
This sequence comes from Hippocampus zosterae, assembly GCF_025434085.1. NCBI lineage: Eukaryota > Metazoa > Chordata > Actinopteri > Syngnathiformes > Syngnathidae > Hippocampus > Hippocampus zosterae. The sequence continues at coordinate 11,846,433 of NC_067464.1, read as the reverse complement.
AGATGATTCAACAGCTCTGAACGCAAGCTATGAGTGCTGACTGCTAACAACTTCCAATGATGCAAGTCACGCGCTACCGTGGGTTAAAGGTGACCTGCTTTTTTATTTTTAAAAATTGTGAAACTGATAGGATGTTTAGGGTGCAGTGGACACTAACATAAAATATATAATATTAATAACGCTGATTTTCTTGGTCTGACTATTTACATATGGCATTTACTACCGGTTAGCAACAAAAGTTACAACTCTACAGGCAAAACAAGGGTAACGACACAACTCTGCATCGGGACTAGGTCATGCTAACAACGACCACTCGTATGCTAATAAAAGTATTTTAAAAATTTCGAAAAATACAATTTTATTGTACATTTAAGATAAGATATCCTTTATTCGTCCCACACTGGGGACACATGCATGGAGCACATACAAAATGTGCGATTACTTTGCAATTAGTGATGATTGTTATGTTAATTTCTGCAGAATGTTGCTCCAGAAGTGTATATGGAGAAGTCTCGAAAACCTGCCCAGGCTTTTTTTCTCAGTGATAAAGGTAAATGCTCATTTGCCTGATCCTGTCAGCTGCTGCCAAGCCACATCACTGCAATGCAGTTGTCCGTCACTGTATCGCAGTTCACTTGTGCACTTACAGCCACACAGCCCTTTACTGTACCATCTGTCTGACAGGGAAATAAGAGTTCATATCATCCAGAGAGATAGTCTCCAATACCTTTGAAAAGACTATTCAAAAACATTTTTTTCAAAAATAGAATCAAATCCATATACCGCCAACCAATTCTCTTATGGTTATAGGTCATAAACCTCGTGAATCTACCAAAGAGAGCATCCAGCCGCTGCCACTGACAAAAGACAACTCTCACGAAAAGTCGAGCAATGAGGATGCGCTACCATCAAGCAAACCCCGAAAGCTCCCCCCACGAGGATCCAAAGGAAAAGTGTGCAATGCCCCTCCAGTAAACCCCAGGAGAAAACACACGGCCTCTCAAGTTTCCGCAATTAATAACAAATTATCAGAGCCTGATGAGCAGCAGGACGAAAGGCGAGCCAATCACATTGCTCGCGCTGATGAACAGGTGTCCAATGAGACCACAATGCCGAAACCCCCCAAAATTCCTTTACATAAATCCAAAAAGAAGGTGCTCAATGCTCGTCCATTAAAGAGGTCAGGAATAAAACACACATCTTCTCAGCTTTCTGCTCTTGATGAACAATTATCAGAGTCTGACTCACTGGAAAAGCAGGAGTTGCTTTCGACAAAGAGGAAAAAACAGTACAAGAGGAAGCACACACACACATTACCATCTCCGAGTAAGCCCAAAAATCTCCCTGGACAACGGTCCAAAAAGAGTGAGCTCAACACACCACCTTTAGTGAGGTCAACGAGGAAACGCCTTCCCCCTGGTTATTTTGCTATTTATGACAAATCATCAGAGTCTGAGGAGGAGCCGCACAAGAGGCGAAGTCATTACACCACCAGCTCTGGTGATCAGTCAGACGTTGAGAACACACTGTCATCTCGAAGTAAATCCAAAAAGCTTCGTCGACAGGGGTCCAAAAAAAAGACGTCCAACGCTCATCCACTGACAAATTCAGAGAGAAATTGCGCTCCTCCTCAGCTTTCTGCCGCTCATGAAAATTTATCTGAGTCTTTGTCTCTGGAAAAGAAGGCGGCGCTTTCTCCAAAGAAGAAGAAGCAGGGCAAAAGGAGCCCCAGGAAGAAAAACAGGAATCCTCAAACCAAGAGCATCAAACAAGTGTCGCTTGCAAAGGCTTTAACACAGTTGCCGCAATCTAAAAAGTTTTCCGGCGGAGGATCCGTTGCCTGTCCTCAAGGCCAAGATGAGGACGAGTGGACGCATGATGAGCTGACAAAACTACAACAGTAAGACTCACAGTCACCCACATGCTTGTTTCCCAACCATTTTGGAGCCGGGGTTCACATGGGCTGTGTCAGAAAGCCTCCAGTACTGGGGTCACCAACTATACATTTCAAACTCAAACTTTGAATATTCTCCTCCAGTGTCGAGCACACGATCAACCGGCATGTCTACAAAGTGGCAGGATAACTCATGGCAACACACCTGATCACAATACCCTATTTTTTAAATCGTCATTTGCAAGATGCTCCAGGGTGGGTACTTCGAAGGGGAACATTTTTAATTGGTAATTTGTATTTTATATTTTTGACAAGATCAATCCAGGAGATTTTGTGACTCCCTTTGTACACTATCCCCAGAAAAATGGGGCTATTTGGCTTTGCGTTGAAAGTTTAGGATGGTCCTAAAATCTACTATCTTGCTGGTAATTTGGAGCCAATGTTAATTTGCAGTAAACAGGAAGATAGTAGTTATGCAACATGTTAATATTACATTCTTTACAAATTGCACAAACATGCATAAAATTACATCTTTGTTTTAAAATTCCAACAAAAAGACAGGGGGCTTTCCAGGCTCAAAAGCACGTCTGAGAAAGTTCAGTGAAAACTTCAACAAATAAATAGCCACCCAACATTTTCAACAGTAAGTCATTTTGCATCATTTCGATATGTTAATGTTTCACTTTGTTTTAAATTGAAGTAAAAGTGCAGCAACTTTCCAAGCTCTGCAGCATGTCTGAGAACGTCAAGTGAAAAAACAAATCCTGAGCTTCACTCAATTTTAACATGATCTTTTAATTCGCCTGCTGATTTATTTATTGTTTTAAAGCCCAATGCCGATACCCCTAAAAATGCCAAATAGTGGCGCCGATAATTGGCCCAGCTGATAAACGGTCTATCCCGACTTCAAAAAAGATGTTCGAGACATGATCAAGATCCCGGTACTGATGCTTGAATGAAGTGGAAAATTTCGCATGGCACACATAGACAAAAAAAGTCTCCACGCTCACAATCATACCGAGGGACAATTTAGAGTGTTCCATCAACCTGCCATGCATGTTTTTGAGAATGTGGGAGGAAACCGGGGTACCCAGAGAAATCCCACGCAGACGTGGGTTCAAAGTACCCTTAATTTAAAGAATGTCTCAAAATTGAGACACATTTAGAAATTCCCAAGGAATTTTACCAGAAAAAAACAGAATTATTCTGGACATTTTCCGCCCGTTTAACCCTTGTTGTTGGTGTATTTTAAATTTCATCCTTATATTTCACCTAAGTTATTTGAGAGTAGTGTACTTTGTTGGCATAGATGACTGAACGCATAGATTGTTTGTTCTAAATGATTCATTTTTCAGACCAATTAGGTGAAATTGGATAATTTCCCACAGTCCACCTGAAAGTTGTAAAAATATCACGGTTAAGGGTAAAGTATGAGCCTTAATGGAGACTTCTTCTTACTTTTTTCTTTTCTGATTGATATAAAAATGATTTGGTAGATATAAACACATAACGGGGTAGGACTAGATAAGTTTTTTACTTCATCCTACTCCCTTGAACATAATAACTGTGTTGAATGAAGACTGATTTCTTTCTTTGTGCTTTTTTATGTACCTTATTTTCTGTCAAACTATTACTGTATACGTTTTATGTTCAATAAACAAACGGGGAAAAAAAGAAGAAAAACTATCAATTCTCTTGGCTCAATGGTTGGGAATCACTGCCACGCATCGCAAGAAATTCTCAACAGCAGAAACTCACATCTGTGCCCATGTAACTTGCTCTTTGGCAGGGCTGTGTCCAGCTACCCCTTGCACACACCATTCTACTGGGCAAAGGTGGCCATGATGGTTGGCACGCGCTCTGCTGAGGAATGCCACAACAAAGACCTGGCCTTGCAAGACTGCCACACCCCTACGGAGAGCACCCGCAAAAAACAAAAGAAAAAGGCGGCGGAAGCTCCAAAAGGCACAGGTAAGGCAAAAGCCTTGCATGAGGCACCATGGAGGGGGATGTAGAATAAGCTTGCTTTTCATTCTCCTTGTGGGATGTCACAGAGCGGCGTACAAAGCAGTGTTCAAAATATACTGAGGTGGGGAGGATAAAAAGCAATTCAACTGGAATAAAGTCAAAATATTATGAACATAATCATACACCCTTGATGAGGGCAGTTGAGGATCTTGTGAAGTTGGATTCATCCACCATTAAAAAAAGAAGACACTAGAACAGAAATCAAGTCAGAATTACACAACACCTCGTGCTTGGGGTTTCTGAAATTTGGGGTTCTAATCTCAGCTCCAGCCTTCCTATGAAGACTTCGTGTGTTCTCACCGTCATCTTGCTCGTATGTCTTCTCCAGATACTCTGGCTGCCTCCTACATTTGAAAAAAAAGACGTTGGGTGCATTGAGAGCTCTAATTTGTTCATACGCACGCTGACAAAATTGTTGGTTCCTTTTTGTTGCTGGAAAAAAAAATGATCACGACATAACTTGTAACTGACAATAGTAATGTATAGAAAGATACTGAAAATTATCTCATGTTGTTCAAAGGGGAAGTCAACTGACAAAGTTCATTTACAACAATAAGTTTTGTGCGCCTTCACGAGTCTAAACACGACATTCTGGTGAATATTGTGTTTGTGGAAATTGACGAAAGCAGCAAATTCCAGCTGTTTTTACCCCTCGAGGAGGCCGCCATTCTGCCACTTCTGTAAACTGAAAATTACATAACAGTTGCTCGGGAAAGCACCAATCACGACTCAGCTGTTTTCTGAAGCTGAGTCATGATCGGTTGTTAGCTGATCCCTGAGCAATTGTGATGTCATTTTCAATTGATGGTAACTGGCAAAATTTTTCGGGTTTGATGGGTGCCTTTTCCAGACTATATGTTGTAGCTTTGTTCACATTTGTCAAAGTTTTTATATCAACACTCGAGAATAGTCGCACCTTTTTTTTCCTGAGCCATTCTTGTTCATTTATTCACTATGTGTTTGTTTCTTTCTCATACTGCAACTTTGATCTAGCTGTCTGGCAGTGGGCAACACATTTTGCTCCAGAATGCCTATGTCTTAAAATGTTTGTGCGACCAGACGCTGCGCTGGTTCAAACCACTTAGTGCCAGGTTACGCAAAGCAGCCCCAGAATATAACTGAACAGTAAAACATATGACACATTTTAAATGTTTGTTTTCATGAGTTGAAATACATTTTTGCACCTATATATTGTATTTAAAAATAAATAAATAAAAAATGGCTACGGATGCTCTCCAGCATTGTTTTTTCAGCTATCGCTGGAATGTCCGGAATATATCCCCTGCAACAAATGGTACAGCATATGTAATTGAGTACAAACGCTGGGCAAACATTCTAATTTTCTTTTCCAGGCCATCCCATCATATCTGCAGGCTTGGGAACCTTCAAGAGAAAACAGCAAGTGCGTCAGTTCCTGGAGACAATGCCCCGAGAGAACACCGACGATGCCTTCAGCGCCACACACAATAAGTGCTTTGAGGTTGGCATCGCTTCTTTTTGAAGTGGGTTTTTTTCTTCTAACGGTGTTTCTGAACACTAATTGAGCCAAGGCACATTTTATCATGTATATTTTACATTCGAAAAATCTCCAAGCGCACCACCAAACAGAATGCCACCAAGTATATACCATGTATTGAAATAATTCCAAATGATAATACAACAAATTCTGTTTCATCTGAGGCAATGAGTACCGTCGCAAGTTCATTGCACTTGTGACAGAGCATTCAACTGTTCCTCCTGTCATTATACACACCGCTCGTGAAGACAGACATAACATTATGTTAAATGAATGCATAAATGCTAAACTGCATCATTTCTGATGGCATGTTTGGGGAAAACATTGCTCGAACGCCATCCAAGTTGGAAATGAGCTTACACATTTTCCCCACATTTCGTGGCCATTGCAACAAGTAGATCCCATCCATGTGTCCGGATGGAGACCAGGACTTCAAAATAAGCCAGTTGGAGCCACTGACACCTGTTTCACTGCATTTCCCTCAAGTGAAGACTCCTCGGTGTCTACATGCCTCTCCTGGACTGGTGTATTCTACAAACAGGTGACTGCTTTGTCTCAGTTTGCACCACAAAATTCAGGAAAGGGTTGTGTCAATATAATAGGTTTCCACTGGGACGTATGTATTATGTACATTTTCACAGTTCAAAATATTTTTCAAGGTGTTCTGAAATTTGGACCATATTTTACAAATGGAAATGTTGAGTGGTTGTCTCCTAACCCAAAGCTTGTGGGTTTGATCCTGAGCCGGCGTGACCATGAAGTGTCCTTCAGCAAGAGTGTGAAGCTCCAATTGTTCCTGATAGTGTGTTATGAATAGGAGTATTAAAACAGTTTGACTACCTTGCAAGTAGGAAAGTGCCGTGCAGCCATCGCGGCTGTGCTGCAATTTTGTGGAACATATGAAAGGTGGAATTGTTCAAATTCAAATGATGCCCAACAATAATTAGGAAACAAAATTAGTCTCATCCAAGAAATGTCCTTGATATGTCTGTTCTGCTGAATGATTTGTTTTGTGCCCCCCCCCCCTTCCCTTTTTCAAGGAGCGATGAGGACAGGTATGTCTTTCAACTGCAGAAAGCGATAAAACGAAATCAGGTCAAAGGCCACAAAAAAGTTCCAGCAAAGGTACTATTTACATCCTTGTCTGTCAATTTCAAGAAGCAGATTACTTACTACTTTCTTTTATGATCCCTCTCAGGACTTTGTGCCCACACCTGCAGTTAAAAGAAGAGCGAGACTATTTGAAAAAACTGGTAGGTTTCATTGGCAGGGTTCCCATCGGGGATTTGATGATGTGAAAATGCTTTCAAATCCAATTTAAATGTATTTAGGAAGCAAAAAAATAGTTTATAGACAAGACGATCATTTTTACAATATTTGCTTATTAGGCTGGATACCAAATTTAAACTTTTTTGGAAGCTGTACGATTTTTTTCCCATGCATTTTCTTTTTAACAATTACAATGTTATCCAGCATAATACCAACTCACTAATTCATGTGAAGTAATTTTAAATTATTTTATTTTATTCAAAATTAAGTAATTTTAATTTAGTATATTTTTGTACAAAATGTGTCATTTCCCTCAACTTTAAGGCGCTGTAAAATGTTTTAATGTTATAGAAAGGCACTGCTTTTATATACACGAAACAAGTTAGTACACAGTAAAATGCTTCAGTAGCATTTTGAAATTCTGTGTTCTTTCAGACCTAAAGAACAAGAAATGTATGCATCCACCTTAAACCCCCCCCCCCTTTTTTTCCCTCCCTAGGAAACGATTCCTTTGTCATTCGGGAGATGTTTCCAGAGAAAGCTGCCATGTTGTCAGACAGTGGGGAAGAGGAGGATTTTTACTTCTCGGACAATGACTGAAGCAAATTGACTGAAAGCAAATTTATTAATACTTTACAATGGAAGGTTCATTTAAGCAAATATCTTCTTTCAGAAGTGCATGTCGTAAAACATATGTGACATGGTGTTTGAGTGAGCATATTAATATGTCAGAGTAGTGAAATAGAAGGTGAATGATTTTCTTCAACACACACACGCACTCACAAATGACATGCTTGCACACACACTCTCACATCTCTCAGGGCATAGTGCCATGTCAGGCATGGGCAGAATATGGCCCGTGTGCCACGTAAGGTCCATTCTCTTCACACAAGCAAGAGTCCTTAATATTTTATTTAGTATTTTTTACATACTTTATTCATTTACCTCAGAGAATTGGTGAATTGACACACATTTTAAGGCACAGATTGGGTGGACCCAAATGCAGGAAAGCAGGGATGCAAGGCACAAATGCTCTCAAAAAGTATTTACAGGTAATTTCCCAAAAAGGAAAACAGGCACTTTGGAACGCTCGTAAAATGACATTAACAAAAGTTCCCAAAACAAACACTGAGCTCACCATTACATAGCTTTGGGACATGGTAACTGACAGGAACAAAAACAAACACAAAGAATCAACATGGACTCAATGAATCCAGTGAGCTAAATATAAGCAACCTGACAAAACATAAGTGGCAAGGGGAGTTGATCGTTATGCACAAAAGACAACCAACCACCCCAACATAAAAACAGAATCATCAAAATACCACTGTGAGATATATCCATCCATCCTTTCATTTAATGATAATGCATACCATTATTTTTGGACCATACTGGCATGCGTGTGTGTGTGTTTATATATATATATATATATATATATATATATATATATATATATATATATATATATATATAGAGTGTGTATACTGTATAATATGTATATATATATGTGTGTGTGTGTATGTATATATACATTACATGAATACAACGTCAGTATCTGCATTGTTTTGTTTTATGACTGACAATAAATGTTGATGTCCATGGAACAGTTGCATACCATTATTTTTGGAACATACTGGTGGTTTAAACGATTATGACAAAATAGTGGTGGAATTAAGAGGTGAGTAAAATCGAGTACGTGAATTCCCACTGATGGCCCAGGGCCACTGTCAGGCTTGATTTAAATAGATGGATAACAAACACACTCCTTGTTGCAACCCTGCAAAACACAGCTAAACCAAACACAAACGTGATATGAATTATATAGAAAACACACACGTTCAAAAATGAATGCGAGAGAAATCACAGGGAAAGTGGTTATAAATCCCTGCCTGATCTTTCTTGACATAGGAAGGTGCCCTCGGGCAGCAAAGGGTGGAAGGGCCCTTCGAAGGGGGCTGAGACACCAACCATCGCCCCTTTTGCATCCATCCCAGCGGGACGGCTGCAGGGTGGACACGGGCGGGAGGACAGTGGCGCCGCCATGCAAGTATGTGCATGAGCGCGTGCTGGTGGAGGACGGTATCTGGAGGTCTCGGTCGGCGAATCCTACAAGATAATTGGGAGCAAGCTAGCTGTATGCGCGCGTGGGTTTGTGTGTTTATACATCTATATGTATATAGATGTACATAGATAGATGTGCCTGCGTGTGTATCTATCTATCCATCTATCCATCCCCTCCTCTTCCCCACTGTCGGACAACATATTGAAATGGCCAGTGACACTTGTCTTTGTAGGTCTCAGGTCACGTGAGGAGGCTCACGTGATCAGTGCACTTACTTCTCCACCAGCCTGTCAGTGAGTTAACGTACCGTCTCACAAGCACACAGACGGCGCGAAGGACACAATGGACACGCCGTAAGTTTACACTTTATTTCGAGTTTATTCAATCCCTTTAGTATGGAAATAGCAGAATTGACGGCTGTGACGTGACTTTAGAGGCACATGTTTTGAAGTCTTTGGTTCCGATACATGACCTATATGCGCGTTCGGTTATTAGCCGCTAGCTAATCCAGTAAATTAAGAGATGTAAAAAATGGATGAAGTGCACATGCTTTGGTTGTGATTCGAGGTAACCCGCAGTATTGTTTTGTTATTCTGTTATATAATATATATATATATATATATATATATATATATATACACACACACACACAACATTGCAGGCAGTCCTCGGTCTACGGCGAGGTTTTGTTCCTACAGCGCAGTCGAACGCAGATATTGTGTAAAAAGCACTTGTAGTTCACAACTAAAATAGAATAAAATGAACAATTGGGAGTGCAGTCTACGGGAGTGTCTCGGTTTACGACTAAAGGCACACCAATATTACGTATACGTAGGTCGAAACGTGCTGTCCGACGCTACCCGTTTTACTCTAACGGCTTACATCCAGTATACAATATATTTTATATATATATACCGGTATATATATATATATATTTCCCATATCTCTCCCATCAGGTTTGCAGTGGTCATCCCCTTGTTGTTCAGCCCATTGGTGTGGAGTGGATACCTGGAATATGACCAAAATGTCCTGTGAGTAAATATTCCAATCTTAACATTTTTTGTCCGTCCATCGTCCAAAACAAACTATTTTGACATATGGGCTCTCCTAACACTTGTATAGCAAGCATTTGTGAATAATGCCTGCCCAAACTTTGCCTACATTAATTGTTTAAATACTCGGTATAATACATATGATTCCAAAACACTTTAATAGCAATTGTAACTAATTCTTTGGCATTATCCTTAAAATACAATAGTAAAAAATGCACCAGAAGTGTGGTGATGCCAGCATGTCACTGCTTCACAACCTGTTAACATATCAATTGCTACTTTCCTTTTAACAAATTCATCTTGATTTTCATTTGAACTTAGATACTTATATTTTTAGAAAGATACATAAATTACAAATGACTTCTTTTTTTGAACACTTACGATAGCTTACATTAAGCAGCTTGCCTTTGACACTTGACCACCTGATAATTTCCACCACAGGACTTTTTCCTGCATTGTGTTGAGACGTTTACTATGTTTACTTAGTCTGCGGCTGGATGGATGCATGGCTTGAGAAGCCGACGACACACCCACAGCGGCTCCTCTTGTTGTGAGAGCGAAGAAATTTCATCTGTGCTGTATGCACATAGAGCACATTTCACAATAAAGTTGTACTTGACTACTTGACTTGACTTGCATGCCATCCACCCGACAAGGAGCGCAACTGGAATCTTGCCTCACGCCGCTGTCAAGTCGAAGGGGCAGTCAGCACGTAGCCAGTGCTAGCTACTCTTTCCCAAATTGACAGGGCCTGAGGATAATTGTTTTCCATCTTTTGTTCTCTTCAGGGTGCCCAAGGACTGGACTCGTGTTGGTCGGCTCAGGCCAACCGAAGAGCTTGAACTGACTTTTGCACTCAAACAGCAGAATGTTGACGTGCTGGAAGAGACACTCAAAGTGGTGTCTGACCCCGACTCACCTCAGTATGGTAGGACAACCAACCAAGCTCAAATTTTTGGCATACTTGCCGTGATAAAATGGCAACAATATTTGTACAACATCCAACAGTATTTACTGTGGGAAACACTTCCTCATTGGATGAAGTTTGAAAAACAGCTTTCATTTCCTCAGATAAGGAGAGTCACACTTTGCACTTTCGATTCCTCTTTCTGTAAGTATGCCATGTGAGCTATTTTCCATAGGCTTATCCTCATTAGGATTTTGGGTGAACTGGGGCCTATCCCAGGAGACTTTGTGTGAAAGACTGGGTGCACCCTGGACTAGTTACCATAGAGACAAACAAAACGACATTCACACTCTTTCTCATTGACAGATGCATTGTTTCTGGAAAGTATTCACAGTGCTTCATTTTTTCCCCTCCCCCACAAAATGATAACTGAACTGCACTTAGACAGCGCTTTTATCAACACCGTTTGATGCCCCAAACCCTTTACAAAGCTTGTGCTGATACAATTCTCCCTCCTCAGGTAAATACCTCCAACTTGAGGAGGTGGCCTCCCTCGTGCGTCCCTCCGACCGGTCCCAAAAGGTGGTGCGCAGCTGGCTGCAGAATCATGGCGTCACAAACTGCTTGATGGTTCGCACTCAAGACTTCTTACAGTGCAGATTGACTGCAGAGTAAGCATATCTTTTAAAGTCTTTCTTATGTCTCGGGAGTGTTCCAATCAGGGTTTGAAGCTACTGATGCCAATTTCATGGATTCGGTGTAAATGTTTTTTTTTTTTTCTTGTTTTCTGATTTTACGTCAATGATCGATTAGTTTGTGTATTTTCCTTAATAGATTAATCAGATTTAAATTAAAAACATCACTTGTTCGGTACCTTTTGTTTATTTTTTGGCGATGAACCTATTTTCACACTTGTGACACTTATTGTAACACTTTAAAATATTGCCTATACAGTTTAAAAAGGTTTTGGATGGTGGCCATCTATTATTTCCGATGGGAAATTGCAGGTTGATCAGCATCATGGGCAGAGATCAATTACTTTGTTCCAAATGTCATTCCACATCTTGTCAGCCAAATAGCATAATAACCCACGGCGTCTCTAACTTACTTTGACAATATCAATAAAAATTACCAATAGGCATGCTAAAACATTTTTAAATTGATTGATTTAACTTTGTCTGTGTCGAGTCTCAGTCATCTGGCTCAAGGTAATGTGCAAAGGATGATCAAGGCAGCCATAGTCTTATTTATTGAATTAACTTCGATTTTTTTTCTTGTTTTCTGAAAATGTTCAAAAATTATACTAGCAGTGATGCATTGAGGCTAATGTACGTGATCATTGGTTGTGTTCTTGGCTTGTGCATCAAGGGATGCAGAGGTTCTTCTACCTGGCAGCAGATTCCAGCGTTATGTCAGAGACGGTCAGTCCATCGTGAGGTCCTCAGCTCCCTACTCCGTTCCCGATGACATTGCACAACACCTTGACTTTGGTGCGGCTCATTTGTTGACATCGGACATGGCCACTGACTTCCACGTGTTGTTGAAGTTGGATTTTGATCTACTTTTACAACAGTGGGAGGTCTTCACCGCTTCCCCCCGAGAGGACACGAGCCTGGCCTGGCCTCGTCTAAGTCGAAGGGGATCCAGCGGAGCAATGGAGCCTTTCATTTGGGAGTGACTCCTGCTGTTTTAAGGGCCCGTTACAATCTGACTGCAGCTGATGTGGGATCAGCTCAGAACAACAGCCAGGCTGTAGCTCAGGTGCGGCTCTCACTATGAAAATGTTGTAGGACAGAAGGCAGTTTTCCTTTCATGACATTTCTAGCTTCTTTCCTTAAAAATATTTTCTTTCACGTCTTCCTTCCTTCCTTTCCCTCGGAGTTGCTTTTTATTCTTGCATCTAAAAAGTGAAAGTGTTTTCCATCATTGTGGCGCTCTAATGTAACAAGTAAGGCAACCAAAATATCAAAAATGGCCGTGATGCAAAAGCAGTTGTACACCTTTTAACAATAGTACTCAAAATTGCCCATGATTAGCATTTTAAGGGAAAAATGTTTGGTCAACCTCTTGTGTTGAATATTCTGAGATTGTTCAGAGGTACCTGCTGACGTGTTCAGTAGTTATATACTGTAATGCATTTTTGGGCATCGGCTACTTGTTTTTGTTGCAGTTCCTGGAGCAGTACTATAGCCCTGCAGATTTGACGGAATTCATGAGCATTTATGGTGGCAGCTTCCAGCATCTGTCCAAGGTGGACCGTGTCGTGGGGACACAGGGCACCGGAAAGGCCGGGTTAGAGGCCAGTCTGGATGTGGAGTACATCATGAGCACGGGGGCCAACATCCCCACGTGGGTCTTCACGAATCCAGGTCTGGAACCAATGTCGGATCTAGTCGTTAATGGTCATTGTCGCACAACATCTGCACTTTTTCATGTAGATTTTTACCCTATTTAGGTATTCATGCTTACGTAGCTCTTGGATTGTGTGTTGTTCCTTGATTCTTGACCTATTTATTCTTCTGTTTTTTTTAATTCTGCTTATCCTCATGAGAATGGTGGGTGACCATCTCGGTTGTATTCCAGGTCGTCATGAGTCCCAGGAGCCGTTTCTACGGTGGGTGGTCCTGCTCAGCAACATGTCTGACCTGCCTTGGGTGCACACCATCAGCTACGGGGACGACGAGGACAGTCTGTCTACTGCTTACATGCAGCGCATCAACACAGAGTTCATGAAGGCCGGCGTCCGGGGCCTCTCTTTGCTTTTTGCTTCTGGTCAGTAATATGAAGCAACATTACTATGAAATTGGATAGCTGATTAAATAACCGTAACTCTATGAGGATACATTTGTTTCTTACTTCTGCTCAGGAAGTTTTGAGAGCTTTGGATCAAAATTGGTTTTCAACAAAATATAGATTACATGTCATGGGTAAAATCCCTTGTTATGGACTTTTTTGTTTCTGCAGTTGTTTTGCTGATATGCCCTCTTGATAATAGAACATAGTTTTAGGTTAGTTTTTATTTGTTGTTTTTTACTATATGGAGTGTTTGAGTGTGAGGTAAAAAAAAAAAAGCACGATTGCAAGTATTAAATCAACTGCAATTCTCAAGCAACTGTTTGAGCTTCCTTCCTCTATACGGGTGGGCGTACAGCAAGCAATATCAAAATAAATACATTTAAAATAAAACTATGAAAGCTCACGTATGATTTTCATAGACAAAGACGACAACAAAGGAGATTTTCAATCAAATTGAGTTTTTTTGTTTTAATTTATAAACGGAAGATGTAGTTTGGGTTAGTTTTAGTTTACAGCATTTTCATTTTTATTGCGTTTTATTGATGTTTTTTTTCAATTTTAATTTTAGTTATTGCCATAGTTTTTGTTAACTACAATAACCTTGGTGTGCACTTGTTGAGTTATTTTTAAATCCGACTGATCTTGTTTTCAGGTGATAGCGGAGCCGGCTGCTGGCACATAGCTAAAGAACAAAACTCCTTCCGGCCCAGTTTTCCCGCCTCAAGGTAACAACTCTGAACCCTGCAATCAAACTCATGACAGTCACAAATTGTACCTGTATTTAAAAAAAAAATCAAAACCTTTTTTGCAGCCCTTACGTGACCACGGTCGGTGGTACCTCGTTCAAGAATCCTTTCAAGACGACTTATGAAGTAACAGATTACATCAGCGGAGGAGGCTTCAGTAACTTCTTCAAGATGCCAAACTACCAGGCAGGAATATGACGTCAGCGGTGTTGTTAAGATTGAGTCAAGCGAAACAAGCATTCAGATAAGTGCAACATTCATTCCCGCAGGCCATTGCTGTCGCCGGTTACCTGAAGAGCGTCGCGGCCACCCTCCCTCCGAAGTCGTACTTCAATGTCAGCGGGAGAGCCTATCCTGACATAGCGGCGCTGTCGGATAATTACTGGGTGGTTGTCAACAGAATACCCATGCCGTGGGTGTCTGGGACATCGGTAAAATTATTCAGATTGTTGTTGTTGGGGTTTTTTTGTTTTTTTTTTTAATTTAAACATATGAGGAGTTGTCAAACCTTTTGGGTCCAGCTATTTTTTTCCACAGACCCTCCCACTTTCCTAAAGGCGAATATGACTACCATGTGGAGCCATACAAACTGAAATGTGCCTATTTTTTAAGAAAAAGGTAAAATGTTACGAGAATAGTTGTATTTTTGTCAAGAAAATAAAGTTGCAAATTTATGAAATTCAAAGTTTTAATTTAAAAAATGACAAGCATATTCTTGTAAGTCTGATTACGCTTTGAATTCAGGGGCAAAAACTGTTTTATTATAGTATTGGAAAAAGTCGACTTCTTGAGAAAAAATTTGCTTTCATAAAAAGCCTTCTGTTCTCACGGGGAAAAAACTTAATGTAGTAATGTCATATTTATGTGTTGATACATCCCAGTCATGTCAAGGCTTTGAATTGGCCCAAAGCTAAAGTTGGCAGGAGTAATTTGTTCATTCTGTTTGTTTTATTGGCACGCGGCTTCACGTTGCTGCAATTGTACTCAATTATGTACAAGTACTGTTTTTGTCATTCCAGGCGTCAACCCCGGTGGTTGGTGGGATGTTTTCTCTGATCAATGACAAACGTCTGATGAAGGGCCTTCCCGTTTTGGGCTTCCTCAACCCTCGCCTCTACAAGCTCAAGGGACAGGCTCTGTTTGATGTCAGTGAATGTTCTGCTCCTCCAACCTCTATTCTACCTTCTAAAGCTTGTTCATGTATCAAATTTACATTTTTGTTCACATTTGACGTTGGCAGTTCAGCTCGTGTAAAATAGGCGTGTTGTGTCTTCAGGTAACTGAAGGTTGTCACCTGGCATGCCTTGATGAGTTGGTACAAGGGCAAGGATTCTGTGCGGCCCCGTCGTGGGACCCGGTGACAGGCTGGGGAACACCTAACTACCCTGCACTTCTGGCTGCACTAATAACTTCGTGAAGTCAGTCAGATGCTACTTGCAGGACAGGTACCAAACATCGACACATTGTGTCGTCATTGTAATCAGCTGCCAACGCTGTGTAATTCATTGACTCACTCAGATCTTCAGTGAGATTTTAGGGCTCAATATGCAAGATTTTTTTTTTTTGACGGGTTTGTATTTGTTCACAGCTCCACTGCACTTGGCTTATAAAATCCCTCTATCATAGGTTCTCGCACTTTTCAATTGTCAATCAAAAAAAAAAGTGTTTTTTTTAATGTTACATTTTTTCACACTGATCAAAATGTTAATGAATTCTGCAGGGATTTGGTCTGCTCCCTATTTACACTGACTTGTGACTGACCCAGATTTTTCTGCAAACAATTTTGCAATCAGTTAATGAATGTTCACAGCAATATGACTTAGGGCTGCACAATTATTGCCAAATTGATGTTGATCAATATTGTACCAGTAATTATGATTATTAATCACAACTATTAATTAAGGAAAGCTTATTTTTACCGCACTACTTTTAAACCAGTATGTTAACAGTTTTCAAAGCTAAATGAAACGTTAAAATAGAATGGATTAAAATGTAACCCTTTCATGCACCCTGTAACATAAGCTGTCCACTGTAGTAAGGTTTAAGTATAAAAAGCAAAATGTGCCATCTTCTTTAACATAATTTGCCTTGTATCTGAAACAAGTGCAGGCAAACGAAGCTGATCCCTTTTAAACTCACCATGATTTAACAGAATGCGCTTCTTTGTTATTCAGGAAGCCAAATGAAGCCTTAATCATGCATTCACCCTCTTGGTGGTTGGCCGGTAGATGGACAAAGTGCTTGATTATATATGTAGGAGAGCCCCCAAATATCACCTACGATGAGATTAATTTCGTCATCACAGCCAAAATCATTTTCCCGATTAAAATTTGAATGATTGTGCAGCCCTAATTTGTTATGCATACATAATTATACATGCATACATAAGTGGGCGGTAGTGTTTTACAGCCATAAAGCAAGAACATCACTGGAATAATGGTAATTCAAAATGTGCTGCTATTTTTTTCAAGTGCCACTCCCAAAGCTGAAAATCAAATGCTGCTGTTTTGTGGTGTGATGTCAAAAGATAAGTTGGTTTGTGCCAAAGGGTTGTAGTACTGAAGGAAATACAAATGAAACGGCTGCCGCACAGTCGATTTTGTTCATTACTGACTAATAAACAGTATTTGTTGCGGATTGGATTCATTTTCCAAAGACATGCAATTGTGGAAAAGTCAGTGACCAAGAAAATGTTCAGGAGAAAAACATTTTAATCAGCGATCTCTATGGATAATCACATGGTTATTATCTACATGACTGATATTACATCGTACAAAATGAAAATAATTAAATTCCTCTTTTTCAAACAAGCTCGCATAGGGGGAAAGTAAAACTGAACAAGAGCAACAGCGCCAATGTCAATCTGTGTACAATATGCACACTTGGGAGGAATAGAAAATTGAAAAAAGGGTCACTGCTTGCTGAGGAGCGTTACAAATGTTCGACTTTCACTGTAAAACATTTCAGATGACTCTGTTCAGGTATAAATAAGAGAATCAAGTAGAAAGAGTTCAATTCGAGTAGCGTCAGAGTCGACTCGAGTTGGACAGCCTCGAGCGTCAGTGTTCCCATCTCCATGCATAAGGACAAAGTCTTTGTCGAAGAATGAAACAAAGGGCAATCCGTTTTGTTATCTCACAAGCGAGCAGGCCGCACGGGACATCAGTTGTCCGTCAAGGAGACGCCGTGTGGGTCCTCCAGTGTATGCTCGTGTCACCGTGGGATCCGTTTACTGATTGTTCTTTGCTTTGGCATGTGTGAGGATGTGAGACTTGAGGTTGGTGGACTGGGCAAATTTCTTGTTGCAGCCGTCAAAAGGGCACACATACGGGCGGTCCCCCGTGTGGATGCGCACATGGGTGCGCAAGTTAAAGTCCAGGGAGAATCTCTTGCCACAGCCCTCAAATGTGCACTAGGAACGAGACAAATAAAATCACACCACGGACATTTGGATTACGTACGTTTATTTAGTGCAGGGCTTCTCAAACTTTTGCGGCCCTATTTTTCCAAGGACCACCCTTTAAGGCTGCATGTGTCTCTTAGCTTTGTTTTTTTCTGCAAAGTGTAAATGTCACGGCGCTGTGCAACTGTGACTGGCTTTTCAAACCTTCCGTTTTTCCTCCCTTTATTAAAGTCGATCCAAGAACAAGCACTAGGAATTTGAGACTTACAATTCACACAGACTGCTATGCTAAAATTTGTCTATTTTTGTATCTATCCCTTTCAAACGAACCAAGAAATTAAAAAACATCGTACTAAAACTCTTAATATGAACAAGGACCCATTTCATTTAAACATAACTGTAACTCCGGTTTCCTCCCACATTCCAAAAACATGCGTGGCAGGCTGATTGAACACTCTAAATTGTCCCTAGTTGTGAGTGTGAGTGCGAATGGTTGTTCGTTTCTGTGTGCCCTGCGATTGGCTGGCAACCGATTCGGGGTGTCCCCCGCCTACTGCCCGAAGACAGCTGGGATAGGCTCCAGCACCCCCCGCAACCCTAGTGAGGATCAAGCGGCTCGGAAGATGAATGAATGAATGTAATCTGATCAGAACAATTGTTTTTTTTTTTTTCAGGATAAATGTCTGTTATTTTATCAAGTGGATTGAAAATCTATCTCAAACCTTATTGTAATATATGCCTTTTGTTTTGGAAAAGATACCTATAGAATTGATGATTCAAAAATGAACTAAATAAATAAAAAGCCCCTTTCCCCAGCAAACTACGGGACTTTGACAGATGACACATCACAACCGCATCAAAGCTTTTCATTGGCATAATTCTGAGAGCAGGGAGGAGTAATTGTTCAATACAATTGTTTAACTGTGGAGGTATTACACTTTAAACAGAATAAAATAAAAACAACGAAATGTATGACAAATAATTTTGCACGCTCACAAATCTAAGGCCGGCAGGTCTGGGTAAGATAAGATAAAACCCCCAGTTGGAGAAGCATCGCTGTCAAGAACGCTACAAATGAAGTGACCCACCTGGAAAGGTTTCTCTCCCGTGTGTACAAGTTGATGTCTTTTCAGTTTGGAGCTCTCCACAAAGGCTTTGCCGCACTCGGCGCAGACGTGCACACGAGGCCCGTGGGTGTGCAAGTGCTTCCTCATTGCAGAGTTGTCCCTGAACATCTTGGTGCAGCCCTGAGGACAACACATATTAGGGATACCCGTGCAAGTTTGTAACCTACTATATTCCATGATTTATATCGTACTATACTTGTATCAGTACTTTCTTGTTACTGCTTTCTTTTATTTCTATCCTAACAAGTTAAACAACAGTGAAAGTGGGTATTGCCAATTAAATATTCTCTAAATATGCTACATTGGTGTAGGTGTGCACATCACGAAAAAAGCTACAGAATTGCAGACGGCGGCCTATGGGGCGATGTGAAGGCTACTCTTAAAAGTATTTATGCAATATTGTTAACTTCCCAGTTGACAATTGTGGAGTTAATGACGTGCAATATGGGTGTGTGCACGTGTTTCTGTATTCTAGGTTAAGACCATTATCCAAGACAAGAGCTCATCAAGAGCTTTTGTTTTGTGCTTTTGCTGTCTTTGTATTTTATTTTGTCATATGCTGTCTGTTGTCCTTTGTGTGGACTGTTTTCAGTGTCCTGCCCACGACATTCGTCGAAGGAGAAGATTCTGTGCTTGATGGGTGCACCCGCTAGGCAGCACGCGTCTACCAGTACTGATTTTGAATTCGCTTGCATGACCCAGTGAGGTACGCACCGCTCATGTGCACAATTACCACGGCGCGCAAAGTCTACACATGACTGACATCGATTTAATTTTCAATCTTTCAATTATCTTGAATGTCATAATCTAGATATAATAATGAAATACCACCCAGCCGGAGTAGCTACACAACAGATGAATTACTTTAGATTGGGTGAATGATCAATTTTACCTCTTAATTTGAATTTGCATGTATTAACGTTTTGGGAGAAAAATGACATGACAGGTGAAGAGCAGGCCACCCACTTTGTGTGGACAGGCTATCGTCCGGGGCGCGTCATCCTCTTTCACTTTCTTTGGCTTCATCCTGGAAGTTTAAACACCAAATATGATCATGATTTGACTGTGGATAACGCTTCCAGGGTATTTCAAATGAGCGCATACATACCTCGCGAACTCTGCCAGCTGTTTGGGGTCAGAGAGGTCGATGCCCGGGATGCCACCTGGAGGCAGCTTCTTCCCCGTCATGTACTCTGAATAGTCAGGAGGAGAGTTTTCACCCGTGATTTGCTCTTCATGGTCAATGTCCTTCTTGTCATCTAAATCACATAGTTGTAATTCAATAAATGCAGATAAAGACAAATGGACCCCATCACAAAGTAAAGCACTTGTATACTATTAGATATATATTTGTGTGTTGTGAATATTGTATCAGAGTTGAGTTCCGGTGCATTTAGAAGTAATTTAGAAAAAGTAATCCACGTCTCCGTTACAATCTTGCCTGGATTATTGTAGAGCACTTTATTTTGGCGCAAGATATTGCTGCCCACCTCCTACCTGATGCTCGTAGGAGGGAGCACAAAACTCCAACTATGGACTCCCTACGCTGGCTTCCGGACATTTCAGAGTTAGCTTTTAGATTCTTTCATTTGTTTTCAAACCTTTAATGGTTTGTACACACCTAACCTCCAATACTACATACCTGCCTGTTGCCACAGGTCTATGGACCAAAAGGTACTGAAGGTACCGAGAACTAAGTGGAGGCACAGAGGTAATTGAGCCTTTTCCAATGCCGGGCAACCTCTTTGGAATGACCTATTCAACATTAGGCAAGTCCTCCTCTCTTGTCAATTTTTGAAACTCCAATTAAAACACATTTTGATTTTATGGCTTTTAACTCAACACGAGGATGGTGTTGCTGTAGTGTCTTATGGTTTTTAGTGTAATAGTGTTATTGGTTTGATGTTTTTTACGTCTTTTCACGCTCTTGCATGACTGATTTTCACTCCATGTACATACTTTGTATGCAGCGATGGTTGTTTCACATTGCTCTCTAAATTAAGTTAGAGAACAAACTGTGCACAAAGAACTCAAATACTGAACGAGTTCAAATATTTGATAAAGTAAATCAAATTATCCTATAAAAGTACTCATGTTTTTAAGGTCATCTTGAAATGGAAAACCCCAGCTCCGAATATTCAAATTTTTTGTGGGCAGTCGATGTTCCTTCCCTTCAAAACGGTTTGCAAACGCTGCTTTGAATCGTATGCAAGATGCATGACTGCTGAACGTTAACCACGACAAGACTACGCTCTGGAAAACAATCCAAAGGGCTAGTTTGACATAATACCTGACAATCTACTGCATCATAATCAATCATTATAAAATGTTTGTTTCTGCGTTTCCATGCATATTCTAAAACGGTCGTCTCTATAATCTGCCGTCGTTAAACGTGATAAACAGTGAAGGTTGAAAAAGAATAAAAACCGAGGGTCATTGAAGGCACCGCCTCCGCCAGAATGAAGTGCGCCATAAAGGCCTAGCTACAAGCTAGCGGATCCGGGAGTGGGGCTGCACTCGCCGCCATCTTCGTGGGTCAAATAAACGCCATTTTTTCGGGCCGCCATACTTTCTCGACCGGGGAAATATGGCGGCGCCCATCGGCACAGAAAACATGGCTTCCCATAAAAACAAAAACACTCCAATTGAAGTCCAAGCGGTGTTTTCGAATTGTAAGTTGCGAGTTAACTTTTGACGGAGGAAAAGGCCTCGGTGGAGGCCTCGTAACGACGACACACACATATCGAGAACAAAGCCATTACAGGAATTCACTCCAAACTTACCCGAAGCCCACATAGTAACAGAGAACTCCCCTTCCAACGTCTTTATCTGCACTTGTTTCTGTTCCCATTTCCTACCCATGTCCGCGCTGCTTAGATAGCTCTTTTTGCCCGATTTCTTTCCACTTCCAGCCCTCTTTATTCGGCCGGCTGTCGAGCTTCTCCCCGCGACTGTGACGAGAGTCTGTTCGATGTAGTCCTCTTCCACGGCGGGCACCGGGATGAGGATTTGGTCCTGGTAGCCGTCATCCGTGTGCAGTTCCGAGTCGTCCTCCCCCACGACCTCCTCCCGGGTTTGCACCAGAATCACCTCTTGGTGCGGGAGGATCGAGTGCGGGTCGTCCGTGTCAAGCGTTTGTAAAGCGATCATGGGCTGGTGCTCGTCATCTCCGACAACAGTTGTTTCGATGGTCTCCACTTCGATCTCGTGCAACTCCACGATTTCGGCGGGCATTTCCGAGCCGTCCGCCTCAATGTACAAGGTGTCCCCCGAAGCCATGACTTGTTATTCCGTTCTTGAACTCCCCTCCACTTTCGAACGCTTTATTTAGTCCAACTGCGCCTTCTCCTCTGTGTACTCTGCTGCCTCCTCCCTCTCCGACAACTCACAGTCACAACGTGTACTCTCGTCGCCACACCGCTCCACTTAGCAACTCTCGCGTGATTTTGTTCATATGTCGGTAGGTCGCTCGGATAGCGAGATTGATAGATGTTTGAAGAAAGACATACTGTACTACCATTCGTGAAAAGGTTGTCACACACTTACAACAAAGGTTGTAAGACAATTATCTTGACAAATGTTATCTTCTCATTTGATAAGTCATTGTATAATTTGATCACTTATGATGTACTGTTCAATGTAAAATTAAAATGTTTTTCATAAGTTACTTTTTTTCCAGATTTGCACAATGGAGGCTTTCAATAAAGTGTAAATTACCCCACAAAAATGGGGGGAAACCCCCCGTTGTCATCTAGTTTACACATTATTACACTCACCTCAATTTAATGACGTGGAAATATCGCCCTCAAAAGCAATATGATAGGAAGTTTGGTTTTTGCTTTTGAATGTTGCTATATTTCTCTTTTTTTGTGGTGTGGTGGTTTAATATTTAGTGGTGTTTTTTCTTCACCAATTAAAGAACGATTTTTTAATGCAAAAATGACCCTTGCACTGGAAGAATAAAATCCAGTGTGTGGTTATGATGTGGTTTGTTTCAAATCCTCTGTTTTGGGTTTATGTTTGTCGATCTTTTTTATACATGCGTTGAGAAATGTATGAGGAAAAATATTCAGAGCACGTATTTTACACATGTGCACGTCTTTTGTCCACACTAATACTGTGTTATTTGGCATCTCGTTAGGAAATGCGTGGTGCTCTGTGGCTCTCAAGGAGCACTGCTGAAAGATGGTGGCAACAATTATCATTATTATTATTTTTTCGAGGTACTTGTTTTCGCCCTCAAACAAGCGTAAGGTTATAGGCACATTGGAGCAGGTGCAGCGCCAAATGGAGCAACGAGGGGAGGAGACGAGTGTAAGGTGGAGGGAGCTGAGTTGACACACCTGCTGAATTACGGCGTCCTACCTGTTCGAGTGGGCGTGGTCAGTGTTCGCCAGTGTGTTTGTGCGCGTGTGTGTGTGTTGTACTACAAGTTGGAACGGTGCGGGCTAGGCCAGCCACACCGCACTTCCTCGCTCCACTACTTGCCTCCACTCCGTTCAATTCACTCAGCAGCGGAGGACGACATGGACAAGACAGGTGGAAGAGGTGACTTCGAATGGGTCTATAACGACCAGCCACACACGGCCAGGAGGAAAGAGATACTGGGTGAGTGAGACATAACGCGGTCAAGGACACGCGAGCATTTTTTTGTTTTATCAAAAAAAAAAAGTAACAAGTGCTCTGATCCGGTTGAACCAGTTTACTAGCTCTGACTCAACCAGTCATCACTGCTCAACAGATGCAAAGAAAGTGAACACCACCGGGGATACCTGCATGAAGTCTGAAGTCACTCTTTACCTAACCTTTATTGATCAATATTTGACATTAGAAAAACCTCGCGACCGCGGGAGTTTGCAGACCCTCTAGGGGCCCTTGGACAGAAGGAACCCCAGACTCCCCACCCTGAAAAAAGGACGATGGATGGGCAAAAAGTTGAGATAATAGTTCAGTTTGGACAAATCAAGTTATTTTGCAAATAAATAAATAAATAAATAACATAGGTAATGATGCCATCTTGTTCTGTATAAACAAATTCAAACAGGCATATCTAGTCTAACACTATGATTGTCAGTCATTTTGGTTTCCGTCAAGAAAACAAGACAAAATGCTATAAATTCAATGAACAAGTAGAGTTCAGTTGCCTCAATTCAAGCTTATCTACCATGGAGTGTGTAGATCTCCACAAGCAGACATACACATTTTTTAGCAAGTGTACTATCATTTTTATTGATACTGTATTGTGATTGTAAATTAAAAACAATACTTGTCAGGTGGCCATTTACATTTTATTTTTGCTTTGTCAAAAAACTCCCACAGCAGTTTGACCCGTCTTTTCACCCAAGTTGCACAATGGCAGCATATTACAGCCTGAGCTATGATAATGCTTCTGAGCTGGCTTGGTAACAAGGCACATACTCTCTATTCTTTACCCCTAGGTCTGCTCTTGACACACACACACACTTTTATGCATGAAAAGATGGCGTATATGGCAATCAAATGTCCACAATGTCAAATGTGCTGACTCTATGTGTAAACCACAGCTGTTATCATGAGTTTATTAACGCAACCGAATGATGTCGTCATTCAAATTTTAGCTCAAGACCGAATTCGATTTTTCTTTGCTTCCCTTTTCTAAAATGTATCTTGTTTCGCAATAGTCCACTAACCCAGTGATTCTGAAACACAGTGCTGTGTGAGTCCAATTTCACTTGATTTACCATATATCATTCATATTCAACAATACAAATATTGTCTTTCATCACCTGGCACAGAGTGCAATAAACCACCTGCCATTTATAAAACAAAATAAGTCATAAAGTATGGACATTTTGTTCCATTGAAAAGGCCCAGATTTTACACTGAGTAAGTCAATTAGTGAGTAAATGATTCTTTGCCATTTTGGTGACTTTTTTTGTTTGGGGGTGGGGGTCGGTGGGGGGTTATAATAATAATAATAATACATCACATTTGTAAGCGCCTTTCACAACACTCAAGGACACTGTACAGCCAAGACCAATAGTAAAACACAGATAAAATAATAAATAAATAGTGTGAGTGTGTTATAGTGTGAGCTTTTTGTAATGGGTGCCTTGAATTAATACGTTTTGGAAACACAACTGACGGTGGTGCAGTAAGATATTCATTTTTAGTTTTCGCATTACTTGGGTGGAAACATTATTTAAAAAAAACAATTAAAAGGGGGGAGCAAAACTGCTGAGTGGGCTTTATTCTTTTTATGCTCACTGAACTTAATTCTTTTAATTTGAGTGTTTGACTTTTTCCCAAATTGGCGCCAGAAAAACACCAACAGTATCCTTTTTTTTTGGTTGTTGTTGTTATATTTGCAGGTGTGAAAGAACACAATAGGTTGCTTGACACCTCGAAATCATTAAATATTAAAGGGCTGTGTTTTGAATCCTCCTCAACCCCGTGGAGTGGAAAATCTAGAAGGTTATGTTTGAAGTTATCTCACCATATCATGTGGCTATTGTGATGCGCGCTGACTGTTCTCTGACGGCAACATTTGTTTTTTTCCAGTTCAACAATGCTTTGGTGCCGTAAATCATCCACTGTTAACGATCAGATGAAAGCAGAGGGTGACTTGCACATCCTACACGCTAGATGAACTAAAATCATAGAAGTCAAATCCGTGTTTTTATGATATCTGGTTATTCATTTAACTTCACGCCCTACGTGGATGGCATAGCGCACACAAAACAAATACAAGATGAAACATTTAGCAACACGTTTGTGTGACAGAACAAACAAACAAGTCCATTAGTGCGTCATGCCCTTTCAAAATGAATACATTCTTTGGTTGGGGTTATGTGTATACACTCAGAGTTTTATTCATCATTCCTGTGAAAAAAGGAATAGTTGCAAGGAGGGCAACTGAGTTAAATATTAACACTGTTAAGAAGGATCGGTCAAATGAAAGGCAGATCGTATCTTGGGGACAGAAATGCCATTCAATCATACTACAAGTCTTGGTACTTTTCACTTTTTTTTTTTCCGCCATTCAGGTTTTTGGTTCATGTTGGAGCCATTGAATCTGTGTTTGAAGGACTTTCGGTCAATGGGCCAACGGATGTTCGTTATTTTTAAAAACACGCCTATGTTGACATGCAGGTGCATCTACAAAAAATACCCCTGCACATCTCCAAAAATTACATTGCTACTTAAGAGCAATCCTAGAACAATATTTTTAACAGAAATGTCAGACTTGGGATCTGTATGTTCATTTCCAGGCAGTCGATACTTGGTTGTGCCTCCTTTTGCTTGAATGATATCGTCTGTTAGGGCGTGGCATGAAGGCAAAAAGCCCGTGGCACTGCTCAGGTGTTGCAGAAGCTCAGGTTGCTTTGGTAACGGCCTGCGAGTCATCCGCTTTGTTTGGTCTGGTGTCGCTTATCTTCCTCTTGACCATGCGAAATGAATCAATCCTCGATGGGGTTTAGGTCAGGGGAGTTTACTGGGCAGGCAGTAACACACACCAACAGTAACCAATGAAGATTTCGACAATAAGATTAAGATTTCTCTTATTATATACTGTATGGTGTTAAATTTCCCCCATTCGAAGAGAAGTGTGTGTGCATGTTCCTGAAAATCTCCTAACAAAATACACAAACAGTTCAAATATTGACTTTCCAATCAGGGTTACTTCTCTAATGTTTTTCGTCACAGTTCATCAGCAAAGGAATAACGTTGCCAATTCAAATAAAAAAAAAAAGGAGAGTGGGCAGCTTCCTTCAACTCTTTTTGGACATGTCAGTGTTTCATCCATTGAAGAGTATACCAAAGTAAATTGTCATTATTGAGTTGCAAATCCCTTTGAAAAAAATTGCATTTCACTCGATGTTAGACTTTTTTTTTTCCAAAGTAACAAATTGACAGGCAGCGGAATAAGTTGTATTTCAGTGATAATATTTATCTTTGTATGAGTCTGTTGTTGTTGTGCAGTCACTTTGAAAGCCTCACAAGTCTCTTATGAATGTTTTATTATTATTAATTTATATTATGGGGGGTCTGACCAAGGTTTTCGCCCCTTAATTCTGGTACAGATCACATGAATTAGCTGCACCTTTATCAGTTTTGGAGCGGCATGCTAACGATTATTTTAATAATCAATTTATGTCAGCAATTGTCACGATTCCTTGATGAATCAGATTAAAAAAAACATTTCCTGCATAAATGTCACCCTTTTATGGTACAAAAAACAATACATTGTACTTGGGCTGGTCTCTAGTTGGCTGCAGGCTGCCAAGTAGGAGCTGCGGGAGATCTTTTTTTTTTGTCTTCGACAATGAAAGGCATTGATATACATAAACAAATCACATACTTTTCTATGAAAATTGGGCAAGCACGATCCGTGGCCGACAAATCGGAGCACTACTAGTTTGTATACATGGAATGACTACTGACATATTTAGTCCCATAATGAGCCATGCAACCAGTTCGGGGTCCGTCGTCATTCGCGGGGCACATGTGGAGATGGACAGCCATTCACACTGGAATTCCATTAGTCAACGATTGGGAAGTGAATCCGGTAATCAGACCAAGGCACCACTAAACCATCAGAGACCCACTTTCCAATCATGTACTGTAATCTGAAGGAAATGGTGGAATAGTCTCGTTGTATTTCAAAAAGTTGTGTTTCTGAAAGCTATGATTGAAATATATTTACATTTGCACGTGACGACTTTTTTTTTTTGCTACCAGTGACCATGAGAGCTTTAGTTTGCGTAAGCAATGACTTCTAAATGGAATGATCTCTTTGGTGTTCCCCACAGCCAAGTACCCAGAGATCAAGTCCCTGATGGGTCCGGACCCCCGCCTGAAGTGGGTGGTGTCGGGCATGGTGCTGTCCCAGCTCCTGGCCTGCTACCTGGTGCGCGATCTCCCCTGGAAGTGGATCTTGTTCTGGGCCTACGCCTTCGGCGGTTGCATCAACCACTCGTTGACGCTGGCCATCCACGACATTTCGCACAACGTGGCGTTTGGCAATAAGCTGGCCAAGTGGAACCGCTGGTTCGCCATGTGGGCCAACCTGCCCATCGGCGTGCCCTACTCGGCCTCCTTTAAGAAGTACCACATCGACCACCACCGCTACCTGGGCGGGGACAAGCTGGACGTGGACATTCCCACGGACTTTGAGGGCTGGTTCTTCTGCACCCCGACCAGGAAGCTGGTGTGGCTCTTCCTGCAGCCGTTCTTCTATACCCTGCGCCCGCTGCTGGTCAACCCGAAACCCGTTTGTAAACTGGAGGTCCAGAACTTTGCGGTGCAGCTGGCGGCGGACGGCGTCCTCTACTATCTGTGGGGACTCAAGCCGGTGGTTTATCTCGTCGCCGGATCCATCTTGTGCATGGGACTGCACCCCATCTCTGGACATTTCATCGCCGAGCACTACATGTTCATGAAAGGGCACGAGACGTACTCCTACTACGGAGCGCTCAACTTGATCACCTTCAATGTTGGCTATCACATGGAGCACCACGACTTCCCAAGCATACCTGGCAGTAAGCTACCTCAGGTGAGGCCACGGTCTTTTTATTTGTTTAAATCATCATCATATTGGCGACGTGACACGTGGCTGCCATCGTTTTGGAATTTTCACTCCTCACTTTAATGCCTCTAAAATCTTCCGCAACAAAAGCATTCACGAAAAAACAATTTTAGCTGCTAAAGTGCTTGAAGCCACACTGCTTTTGTCACCAGTTATCTTCCATTTGCACTAGTTAATGCTGGGCTGACACCCAACGATTTCCAGTCTCAGACTAAAAACTGAAAATCAGAAGGAAGTTTAAGAGTTTCACTGGAGTCACGGCCAGCTCCTGTTATCTCAATCATTTAGTGGAAGATGATCATCTCAGCTGGTTTTTGAGAAGTCTTTTCTTTGTCTGGGCCTTACGATAAAATCAGACGTGTTGGATATTATCACAAGTCATTTGCTCATTGCGTGACGTGACGCAAACACCAACCAATAGTTGAGCGCTCACAAATCCGGAAGTGGGGAACTTTGCAAAGAATCGTGAGAGTGGCACGGACATTGGGGAAACACCGGCAAAAAAAGAATGGGGAAAGTTTACATTGTCAGGAAAATAATGCTTGAATAGAAGAATCGAGTTGCCGTCTTGTAAATAATCTTTTTGCAAAATCTCAGTCTGCGACGAGGCTGCGAATGAAAAATTCTCTGACTTGACTTTACACAAGAGCCAGTGCGAGATGATCCTTTTCCAAGGGTCTTTTCCACAAGTTTGTCCTCTCGATGAAGTCTGTGTGTGTCGGCAAAACCATGCAAGCATGTTGTTGGGCTTTCTGGGTTCGCCTGCGTGACTTGGACTTAGGTGCGGCCCGTCGTGGACTAAAATAAACAAAAAGGTGTTCATCAGATGGAACGTCACACCGGCTAACTGATTAACCAATACCGCTTGCGCGCCTCTGCAGCACAAAAAAAGAAGAAAAAAAAGGCTGTGGGCCACATGTCAAGAGATTGCATCCACAATGAAACTGATTGTCTGTCACGAAACCTGTTGGACCACAGTGAACGCAACCATGCACTGACTACCTCAGTTCAATGTATTCAAAATGCACACGCCACATCCGCCTCTCCAACAAAGGGCTCCCATTCTCTTTCCATGTGCATTTGCATGTCAACAGTCACTGGAAAATAAGATGCCTGCAGTGCTTTGTGAATCTCCCAGTCGGTCATTTTCGATGGCGCTTGTCCTCATTAGGCTCACGGGTGAGCTGGAGGCTATCCCAGCTGACTTTTGGTGAAAATTGAGGTACACCCTGGACCGGACGGGCAATTGTATAACACATTTCGACAAACAACCACTCGCACTCGCAACCACACTTCCGGAGAATCAAGAAAAGCTGGTAATTATAGGGGAGAGTAACTTCTTGGGAAGTAATTTATATGAAGGGATCGCAGTTTGACACGCAGTTCTGACATAACAAATTTGTTCCAATATATTGGGTGTCAGTCATCTGAACGGAGCCAAGGTTCAAACCCAGAATGTCTTGACTATGAGGCAGACGTGCTAAACACGAAGATACTGTGCTGCTTGTTTAGTGAAATTTTTTCCTTTCCTCAGACACCCCTTCTAATGAGATCAAGAATATTTAATACCTTTGAATGCATTATGGAAGAAATAATAATAATTGATTAAAACGTTCGCTTGTCCAGACAATGATTCAGGTTAACATGAACAGTCAGGCAAGTACAAGTTCAGGATGGCCCAATTAGGCTTCGGCCAATACGGATTCAGATTTTTGCTGAGTAAACGAATTAAACTTGTATCTCAAGGCAGCACTGTCTGCTCAAATGAAGTTACAAGCTTGTTTATGGAATGAATTAAACCTGCAAGGCAACGTATCAGTCAGAGGATATGGAACTATCGATGGCCTGCCCCATCTGGCCGTTTGAAAATAAGTCAATAAATAAATGTGGCCTTCGAGCACAAATGTTTGCCCACCCCTGAGTTGGTGCGACAAGCTCACACAGCTTCACGTCTACATCTTCACTCTTTCCTGAACCCTGTCGTTTGCGTCTCCAGGTGAAGCAGATTGCGGCCGAGTATTATGATTCCCTGCCTCAGCACACGTCGTGGATGCGCGTGCTGTGGGACTTCGTTTTCGACGACACCATCGGTCCGTACGCCCGAATCAAGCGTGAATACAAGCCGAGCAAGCTGGAGTAGAGCAGACGTGTCACTCGTCCCAGGAAGGGCCACCGCCACGACGCCACAATGTGAATTTCACACCGCAGTCCGCGTGACGTTCACCTTCAATTGTCATGTCCTTCTTCCACTTGTTTCTGTCATGCAATAGAGTTGGCCTGTGATGCATGCCATTCGAGACTACAATCGATAGCATTCAAGAGTGAACATTATTTTTTTGTAAGGTCTACATTTTCATCTTTTTTTTGTTTGCATGAGTACTGTTGTGTGGTTCCTTGTGTCGCCTCTCAGTGTGATGTCAGGCCTTACCTTTGTAGACCTTTTTAGAATGTTTGGAAACAATGGGCGCCAACGTACTGTCTTGAACTGAAAACGACGACAAAAAACCTGTTTGGGATTGCACTGCAATTTGTTGATTAAAAAAAAAAAAGACAACCCTATAACCGAACCGAAATGAATCCAGCAGAACCTAAATGGAGTGGATAATTGCAAATGTAAATGTAGTTGCCACGACATTCTTTGACATTGAATCAAATGCTTCCTTGGGTTGTCGGGACGTGATTTATCAAAACAACGGCTGGCATAGTAGTCATCATCAGCTCTCCAGTGTGCTTTCCATTTCAGCGTTAAAACAAACAAACAAAAAACACGTCCAAGCCATTAATCTAAGCAAGACCAAAGAATTAGCCACTCCTGCAATAGTGACATTAAGTTTCGCACGTTTAGTTTGAAATCGGTTCAATTAAAATGAATATTACAGCCAGCGTTCTGTCTCCCTTTTCTCACATAACATCTTTCCCACTGACACTCACAATAAATGTGTGAGGGAAGAGAAGGATAAAATAGAGGTTCAAGACATTTACACTGTTTCTCAATATCTGCACCTTGGTCAATAGAAATGTTTGTTTACTAACTGCTGACATCTGAGCTTCTGCTGCCCGGACGGACTTTTGCTGCTCACAGTAGTAAAACGAGCACTGAAATGCAAGCGCTTGGTCCCACTGGTGTCATTTCGGCTTTTTTTTTTTAAGGCTCACCATGATTACTCTGTTTCAATGACGATGCTGAACTTTACTTACCTCAACTAGAAGTTCAGAGACTGGAGTCGCCAGTGAAAGCATGATATGAGTCAGAAGCCGAGTTCAGAGTCCCGAAACGTTTCATGATGACTTAATATGTTAGCGCGAATGGATTGTGCTCGCAATCAAAACAGTTGGGCTGGATCAGACCTGCTGCGGGCCTACGTGTACTGTAGGATACTATACTATATTATACCTACATAGATTTTGTGATGTTGTTGTTTCTATTTAAATATATAAAGAAAATAAACATATCTTTATAAAAAGATTACTGATAAAAACGTGCCTTTTGTGTTTTGTTTCTCATCATTCATTTACTTAAGACTTCACCGAAACGAGAAAGGGGAAGGGATAATTAATTATCATGCATACATCCATTTTCCACCGCAAATCCACAGTCGGGTCGCAGGAGCAGCTGCTTCAGAAGAAAAGTCATATTCCCAGGCACTTCTTCCAACATTTTCGGAGGGATCACAAGGTGTTCCCAAGCCAGTTGAGAGACGGCGAGTGGCTTCAGCCTGTCCTAGGTTGTCCCTAGGGTCTTTCCCTAGTGGGACATCCCCGGAACGCCTCACCAGTAAGGCATCCAAGAGGCATCATTACAAGATACCCAAGCCACTTCATCTCACTCTTCTCAATGTAGAGGAGCAGCAGCTCAACTCTGAGTTCCTCCCAGTTACTTCTCAGCCTATAGCCTACAGTAAGGCATTTTTAACCAAAAAAATCGACCATGTATCGTAAGGCTTTTTGAGCTAAAAAAAACCCCAAAACAATGACCATGTATAGTAAGGTTTTTTAGCCGAAAAAAACGAACATGTATGGTATGGCATTTTTCACCCAAAAATGACCATGTAATGGAAGGCATTTTCAACCGAAAAATTGACCATGTATAGTAAGGCATTTTGAGCTTAAAAAATAATCATAAAACACGACCATGTATATAGTAGGGCGTTTTAGCCGAAAAAAACGACCATGTATAGTAAGGAATTTTTAGCCAAAGAAACCCACCATGTATAGTCAGTCCTTTTTCATCAAAAAAATACCATGTATAGTAAGGCATTTTGAGCTGAAAAAAACGACCATGTATAGGAAGACGTTTTTAGCCGAAAAAAACCCCCGACCATGTATAGGAAGGCGTTTTTAGCTGAAAAAAAAAACCGACCATGTCTAGTAGGGCGTTTTTAGTCGAAGAAAATGACCAGGTATAGTCAGCCGTTTTTAGCCGGAAAAAACAACCACGTATAGTAAGGCGTTTTTAGCCCCCAAAAAACAACCATGTATAGGAAGGCGTTTTTGGCCGAAAATTTTAACTGAAAAAAAAACGACCATGTATAGTAAGGCGTTTTAAGCCGAAAAAAACGACCATGTATAGTAAGGCGTTTTTGGCCGAAAAAAAACCCGACCATGTATAATAGGGGTTTTTTTAGCCCCCAAAAAATGACCATGTCAAGTTTGGTGTTTTTGGCCGAAATTTTTAGCCGAAAAAAGCGACCATGTATAGTAAGGCGTTTTTAGACGAAAAAAACTACCATGTATTATCGTCAGCGGTTTTTAGCCGAAAAAAACGACCATGTATAGTAAGGCGTTTTTAGCCGAAAAAAAAGGCCATGTATAGTGAGGCGTTTTTAGCTGAAAAAAACGACCATGTATATCGTCAGCCGCGTTTAGCCGAAAAAAACGACCGTGTATAGTAAGGCGTTTTTAGCCGAAAAAAAGGCCATGTATTGTGAGGCGTTTTTTTCAGCCGAAAAAAACGACCATGTATAGTAAGGCGTTTTGAGCTGAAAAAAAACGACCATGTATAGGAAGGCATTTTTAGCCTGAAAAAAAAAACGACCATGTATCGTAAGCCGTTTTTAGGCGAATAAAATGACCAGGTATAATAAGGCGTTTTTAACCGAAAAAAAAACCGACCATGTATTGTAAGGCGTTTTTAGCCGAAGAAAATGACCAGGTATAGTCAGGCGTTTTTAGCCGAAAAAAACGACCATGTATAGTAAGGCATTTTTAGCTGAAAAAAAAATGACCATGTATAGTAAGGCGTTTTTAGCCGAAAAAAAAACAACCATGTATAGTAAGGCGATTTTAGCTGAAAAAAACCACCATCTATATCATCAGCCGCGTTTAGCCGAAAAAAACGACCGTGTATAGTAAGGCGTTTTTAGCCGAAAAAAAGGCCATGTATTGTGAGGCGTTTTTTCAGCCGAAAAAAACTACCATGTATAGTAAGGCGTTTTGAGCTGAAAAAAAACGACCATGTATAGGAAGGCATTTTTAGCCGAAAAAAAAAACGACCATGTATCGTAAGCCGTTTTTAGGGGAAGAAAATGACCAGGTATATATAGTAAGGCGTTTTAATCCGAAAAAAAACGACCATGTATAGTAAGGCATTTTGGCCGAAATTTTTAGCCGAAAAAAACCGACCATGTCTAGTAAGGCGTTTTTACCCGAAAAAACGACCATGTATAGTAAGGCGTGTTTAGCTGAAAAAAATCCACCATCTATATCGTCAGCCGCGTTTAGCTGAAAAAAACGACCGTGTATAGTAAGGCGTTTTTAGCCGAAAAAAAGGCCATGTATTGTGAGGCGTTTTTTTCAGCCGAAAAAAACTACCATGTATAGTAAGGCGTTTTTGGCCGAAAAAAACGACCATGTATAGTAAGGCGTTTTTGGCCGAAAAAAAACCCGACCATGTATAATAGGGGTTTTTTTAGCCCCAAAAAAATGACCATGTCAAGTTTGGTGTTTTTGGCCGAAATTTTTAGCCGAAAAAAGCGACCATGTATAGTAAGGCGTTTTTAGACGAAAAAAACTACCATGTATTATCGTCAGCGGTTTTTAGCCGAAAAAAACGACCATGTATAGTAAGGCGTTTTTAGCCGAAAAAAAAGGCCATGTATAGTGAGGCGTTTTTAGCTGAAAAAAACGACCATGTATATCGTCAGCCGCGTTTAACCGAAAAAAACGACCGTGTATAGTAAGGCGTTTTTAGCCGAAAAAAAGGCCATGTATTGTGAGGCGTTTTTTTCAGCCGAAAAAAACTACCATGTATAGTAAGGCGTTTTGAGCTGAAAAAAAACGACCATGTATAGGAAGGCATTTTTAGCCGAAAAAAAAAACGACCATGTATCGTAAGCCGTTTTTAAGCGAATAAAATGACCAGGTATAATAAGGCGTTTTTAGCAGAAGAAAATGACCAGGTATAGTCAGGCGTTTTTAGCCGAAAAAAACGACCATGTATAGTAAGGCATTTTTAGCTGAAAAAAAATGACCATGTATAGTAAGGCGTTTTTAGCCGAAAAAAACCAACCATGTATAGTAAGGCGATTTTAGCTGAAAAAAACCACCATCTATATCGTCAGCCGCGTTTAGCCGAAAAAACCGACCGTGTATAGTAAGGCGTTTTTAGCCGAAAAAAAGGCCATGTATTGTGAGGCGTTTTTTCAGCTGAAAAAAACTACCATGTATAGTAAGGCGTTTTGAGCTGAAAAAAACCGACCATGTATAGGAAGGCATTTTTAGCCGAAAAAAAAACCCGACCATGTATCGTAAGCCGTTTTTAGGCGAAGAAAATGACCAGGTATATATAGTAAGGCGTTTTAATCCGAAAAAAAACGACCATGTATAGTAAGGCATTTTGGCCAAAATTTTTAGCCGAAAAAAACCGACCATGTCTAGTAAGGCGTTTTTACCCGAAAAAACGACCATGTATAGTAAGGCGTGTTTAGCTGAAAAAAACCCACCATCTATATCGTCAGCCGCGTTTAGCTGAAAAAAACCGACCGTGTATAGTAAGGCGTTTTTAGCCGAAAAAAAGGCCATGTATTGTGAGGCGTTTTTTCAGCCGAAAAAAATACCATCTATAGTAAGGCGCTTTGAGCTGAAAAAAAACGACCATGTATAGGAAGGCATTTTTAGCCGAAAAAAAAACGACCATGTATCGTAAGCCGTTTTTAGGCGAAGAAAATGACCAGGTATAATAAGGCGTTTTTAACCGAAAAAAAAGGACCATGTATAGTAAAACTACGGCTAAAAACACCTTACTATACATGGCTGTTTTTTTTCAGCCAAAAAAGCCTTACGATACATGGTAATTTTTTTCGGCTAAAAATTCCTTACTATACATGGTCGGTTTTTTTTAGCTCAAAATGCCTTACTATACATGGTCGTTTTTTTCGGCTAAACTGCCTTAGTATACATGGTCATTGTTATACATGGTCGATTTTTCGGTTAAAAATGCCTTACTATACATGGTCGTTTTTTTTCGGCTAAAAATGCCTTACTATACATGGTCGATTTTACGGTTAAAAACGCCTGACTATACATGGTAGGTTTTTTTTGGCTAAAAATGCCTTACTATACATGGTCATTTTGGGGGGGGGGGGGGGGGGTAAAACGCCTTCCTATACATGGTCATTGTTTTTTTTAGCTCAAAAAGCCTTACTATACATGGTCGATTTTTTTGGTTAAAAATGCCTTACTATACATGGTCGTTTTGTTTTTACTAAAAATGCCTTACTATACAAGGTCGTTTTTTTGGCTAAACTGCCTTCGTATAGTGTACATGGTCGTTTTTTTAAGCTCAAAATGCCTTACTATACATGGTCGATTTTTTCGGCAAAAAATTCCTTACTATACATGGTCGTTTTTTTTCGGCTAAAAATGCCTTACTATACATGGTCGATTTTACGGTTAAAAACGCCTGACTATACATGGTAGGTTTTTTTTGGCTAAAAATGCCTTACTATACATGGTCATTTTGGGGGAGGGGGGGTAAAACGCCTTCCTATACATGGTCATTGTTTTTTTTAGCTCAAAAAGCCTTACTATACATGGTCGATTTTTTTGGTTAAAAATGCCTTACTATACATGGTCGTTTTGTTTTTACTAAAAATGCCTTACTATACAAGGTCGTTTTTTTGGCTAAACTGCCTTCGTATAGTGTACATGGTCGTTTTTTTAAGCTCAAAATGCCTTACTATACATGGTCGATTTTTTCGGCAAAAAATTCCTTACTATACATGGTCGTTTTTTTCGGCTAAAACGCCTTACTATACATGGTCGCTTTTTTCAGGTAAAACGCCTTACATGGTCATTGTTTTTTTAGCTCAAAAAACCTTACTATACATGGTCGTTTTTTTGGGGTTAAAAATGCCTTACTATACATGGTCGTTTTTTTCAGCTAAAAATGCCTGATAAGACATGGTCGATTTTTCAGTTAAAAATGTCTTACTATACATGGTCGTTTTTTTTAAAAGTCAAAATACGTTACTATACATGGTTGATTTTTGGGTGAAAAATGCCCCACTATACTTGGTCGTTTTTTCGACTAAAACGCCTTACTATACATGGTCATTGGTTTTTTTTAGCTCAAAAAGCCTTGCTATATATGGTCGATTTTTTGGTTAAAAAAATGCCTGACAAGACATGGTCGTTTTTTTCGACTAAACTGCCTTAGTATATATAGTGTACATGGTCGTTTTTATTCATTTATTTTTTTAAAGCTCAAAATGCCTTGGTCGATTTTTCGGTTAAAAATGCCTTAAAATTTTTTTTGTTTTTTTTAAGTCAAAATGCCTGAGTATACATTTTTAGTTTAAAAAAATGCCTTATGAACTTTAAGGACCCGTGGGAACCCTGATTTGGAATGTGGGAGGAAACTGGAGTACCCAGAGAAAACCCACACAGGCCCGGGAGAACATGAAAACTCCACACAGGAAGCTGGAATTGCCCTGTGAGGTTGACACGCTAACCACTGGACCGCCCAGAGCAATAATACTTGACAAAAATGTCAGGAAACCTTTCTTTTAAAGTACTTCCAAAAACATGTGTGCTGGTGTTGCAGAAATGTCCAAAGCGGGAGTTTTTGAATGAATTTTTACATCGAGCTTTTCATTGATTTATTTAATGAGAACGCCGCTGAGAGCAGACATTGCAAGTGCAACAATCCAAACTCCTGCAAAGACACTTTGAGCTACCATAATATTGACTGACCATTCCATTTGTGCACATTCTTCTGAGCTAACATGGCATATTTCCACAGAAACAACTTTCAATGTTTTTTTTTAATTATTACAATACATCCCCCACCTTGCTATCATTATCATTACCATCTCGTACACAAAGAATGGGATTCATCATGGAAACAAACCACTGTTTTAAATGCACCACCTTTTTTTGTTCCCTTCTCCCCCCTCCACACCGATTTAACCAAATAAATTGAGGGAGAGCAGGGGTTCATGCACAACTGGGAGGGCCATAAACACAGGAGGGAGTAAAAACTACCACATTGTTATGTCATCGACATTTTTTTTTTAAACACCACTGAACGCTTACCAGGGATGGGGAACCTTTCTGGGGCCATTTCTGTAAAAAACGGACTTCACATAACAATACGGCACTGGGATCCCGTTTCCCTTAGCAACATAAAATTTGGTAGATGTGCATCTAGAGTAAACCAACAAAAAGTCCCAAAAACACATACCTGGAAGGATTTAGGAACTCTGACATTTTGGTTTCAAGTGACCATTTCAGGCTCACTTTTGCCTTTTTTCAAGGCACCGTCAAAGACAAACTTGTCTGACAGATTTTGACCCACCACTTGATATTTGACAAGGCATTCCTTTGTCAATGTTTTTTTTGTCATGGGTGGAATATGGCTATGAAATGTAATGAATTCTCCGAACCTAGGAAACGGTAAACAACAGCCGTGCACGTTTGCCTGGATGAAAATCTCTGGCGGGCCGTGGGGTTCCTCACCCCTGAGGTCTTTTTACCAAGCTGATGGCCGCTCAGTGGTGTGGCCTTGGTGGTGAATGGAGAAGGCGTATTTTCAGTGGCTACTTGTCTGCGTGCGGGAAGAAAAGGTCAGACGCACAACACCAGTGCAAACATGGTGATCAAAATATGAGCTCGGCACCATTTTTGCCAACAATGTGCCTGTTAAAAACAAAATCGTCTGGGATCAAATGAACAGAGAAGTATAAAAGGCTGACACAGATGGTGTGCAGGTTTCCGTTTATCCTTCTGGAATACTCGGCGTCAACAACATCAGCGCATGTTTTTAAATAATACAACAGTACAAACTTAGAAAACCCAAAATATTTTCCTTTGAAGACGGGACAGAAGAAAACGTGGCAACACTGGGCAGTCTGAGTCGAGAGGCGCACGCACAACCACAACACACCGAACTCAGCACGACAGTTCATCTTCTCTTCCTCTCTTCGAGTTCGTCTCGCTCTTTTCCGTATACTTTGCTGTCCAGCAGACTCCAATGTTGGCATAACATCTCTGCGACGCGACTTCACAGAAACGTTGAGAGAACATTGTGGGGGAGGGAGGGGGGTGGGGGTTCTCCTCGCGAGTCCACTTGTGTCCATCCGACGTCCTCCTAGTCCTCTTCGTCGTCATTCTGTAGCCCCTCCTGCTCTCCTCCCAAACGTCGCTCAGCTGAGATTAGGATGTGCTGATCCGACCTATTTCTTGTCTTATGGCTGGCATGAAAACAATAAAAAAAGATATCTTACACATCTTGGGTCACTAAATCATGGAACGGTCAGTGGTGGGAAGAAAAAATGTCAAAATACCTACCCAGTGTATTCGAAGTAGTTTGTTGAACTGATTTTATTTCTACCTTTTACCTGTATGTTTTTGCTTCATTGTTTTGTCCTTTATGGACAAAATATGACATACAGTATCTGGAGAGGGCTTTAACCCTTTCAGGCACAGCGGTTACTACAGTGGACAGCTTACCATGTTATCAGGTTACAGAGTGCATGGAAGTGTTAATATGACATGAATCAGAGTAATTTTGGTGCAAATTGATTTTCGACCTTGTTATAGGTTTAACCATGTTTGGATTCATCTTTGACTCTTTCGAGCAGCTCATTAGCATCGCCAACAAAAAGTTATTAGCAGACAAGCTAACACCGATTTGTGTGTGTGACTGAAAATCATTTACAGACGTCAGTTATAGACAAACGCACAAAGCCATTTATGCATTGTTTGCACCAGGACAAGATAAGGATGTCATCTAGGGATTCAAAGCTGCTTACCATGAATGATTTCATCCTTCACTTTATGCAACTCGCGTACAACTTCATCCAAAATCTCCTAGGAGAAAACCACATTCGAGGTTAATTGCAACAAAAAGGATGGAGGATTCCCGCTATTGGCACGCGACATGGATGGCTCATGAATTCCTCAAAAACGCTAATTCAATATGTACTTTCCATCTGTAAAATTGTGAAAAAAAAACCTAATTTCCACCAAAACAAACCCAAAATATAAAATACTGAAAACAATATAAAAAATATACATATGTGCGAGTATATGAATATGCGGGTGCAAAACCATGGGTCTGCCAGGGTCCACGGTATTAAATTTTGCACCTCAACTATGTAAAAAAATTGAGTTAGAACACTGACACTACACTTAAAAATAGAACAAAAAAAGCAAAGCTTAAGTAATGCTTCAAATAAAATGGAGTGTGCAGAAAATTAACATTAAAACTGTCCAAACAGTTTTTTTTTCATTGTACAGTACATCAAAGCTAAATTCACCCGAACCATACTTCCAAAATATACTGGAGTACATTTTAAAAAGGTTTATGCCACTGTGCAGTTTGAATAGTGAATTTAGCGATTGTTCTCTGTCCTACTTGAGGAAACCCGCATTTCATTAATACCGCACTCAACTGTTTCAAAGAATAGCAAAAGAGCGACGCAGAAGCATCAAACTTACCTGTTTCATCCTGTCAAATTCGGTGTCTGATTCACTCGTGCTGCCAATAGGTCTCACTCTACAACACAAGAGGAAAAACAAATGAGCTCTCGCATGTTAACCGCAGTACCGACGTTTCTTTTTTTCTGTTTTCACACCTCGACACCAGCGAGGTTTTCTCTGCCGAATTGGACCGCTCCCATGGCTTCTTCACAGCATCTGATGGGAAGTAAAGCGGGAGTTACAATTTTGCTGGCACTGTCGCTGCTTTCCACTGCGCGTAGCAAATTGCTTTGGAGTCACTTTTCCACTTTAACCCTTATCAAGCTTATCATGTTATCCGAGTCAGAATCATCTTTCTTGAGCAAGTATGTCGAACACACAAGGAATTTGTCTCCGGTAGTACAGGTTACCCTACTATCATCAATGACAAGCAACTACGATAAACAAGGACGTGACAAACAAGTATGGAAAGACATTCCGTAATGTAAGGGCGCCATTGTGCGGTAGTATCAGGTTACAGGGTGAATGAAAGGGTTAAAGTAATAAGCATGCTATTAAACGCATCTATCGGAACAAACCATGTTCACAAACATAAACAATGAAGGGGTGCTCCTGTATTTATTGTACAGTTAAACAAAACCCAAACAAAATAGAAACAATTGTATCCTTCGAAAACGCTGAAAATAATTTGACCATAGGGTCTTGTGCATCCTCTAATAAGCATCACTCGCTTCTTAGGTGTATTCAAACTTGTAATCCATCAGTCGACCTATTTAAAGTTTGACCAGTAGTGGCTCTGAGGCTTGGTGACCTGCTGCATACTACACTAAACAATGGCCAAAGGAAGCGAATGTAAGAGTTGTCTCGGGACATTCAGGACATTAAAAGTAAAGGCATTGAGGCATTGGCATTCATACTGACTGATGTTCCGGACACTGCCGTTGTTCATGTACAGAAATATTATTGTTTAATTTAAATACAAGTTAATTTACAAGTGGCACATGGTCGAGTGGTTAGCACGGCAGCCTCACAGTGCAGAGGTGCAAGGGTCGAGTCCGACTCTGGCCTTCCTGTGTGGAGTTTGTATGTTCACCCCGTGCCTTTGTGGGTTTTCTCCGGGTACTCCGGTTTTCTCCCATATTCTAAAAATGTGCATGGCAGGTTACTGGAAAATACTAAACTGTCGCGAGGTGTGCGTGAGTTCATTGTGTACTCCCCACCTGCTGCCCAAAGACAGCTGGGATAGGCTCCAGCATGCCCGTGACCCTCGTGATGATAAGTGGATTAGAAAATGGTTGGAAGTCCAATTAGTTCAGGTCAGAGGAGATCACCAAAAAGTCTGAGTTTAGCATGCAAAACTTTAACCCTTTATAAAGAGAAAACCCAAAACATCGCTTTTCAAAGACATGAAATACCTGTTGAGTTCTGACCGGGCCCGCGACCACCAGAATCATCCTGCAGGCGAGAAAATGTTGACTTTGTCATGAAGACAGTTGACATGTAATTCTTAACTTAAGGCTTTAACAACCAACTTAATCTTGCTTTACAAGGATGATGAAAAGAAAGACTTACTTCATCAGGTTTCTCCGAAGCTTTCCGTCTAAGAGAGAGGAAACGTGGCATTATTTGCAAAATACAGGATATTCCCCAGCCCCTCAAAACTTACTCTTTGACTGCAAATTCTTTGTTATTTAGAGCTTATTTATATTTAGAGCTTATTTATTATGAGCTCTAAATAATTGCAACAATCATCTTTGGAAGAAAGAGCCTTTGTCATTATGTGCAACTGGAACTCTCAAAAGGGCTTTTAACTCATTCACTCCCAAAGACGTTTTTAAACGTCTTTTCAGACTTGGTCCTGAATTGGCTGGTACTGAATGAGTTAACAGTATACATACTTTAATGCCCTTGCATGTAGGAAAGGAGAGCCACAGTCACCAACACACTTTTCACATATGCAGGAGCTGCTGTCGGCCATTGCTCGCACCCAGACACTCACACACAAGGTCGCCGATGTTCCACCGTTACACATTCCAAGCATTGGATGTTTGCAAAAAAAATTGCAATTAGGTTTTTTTTTGCAATCTGTTTTGTGATTAAAAAGTGTTTCAAAAAATTTAAATTGGTTTAAAGCACGTGGGAGGCTTTATATGGCCTCTCAAAACTTCGGCATTTTCACTTAGAGCATGTTGGTCTGGAATGAATCCCTTGCAATGAGGTGTTCACCACACATCTTAGAACGAGTGAGAGTTGATGAGTTCAAAGAAGAAGAAATTGAAAGACTTCCAAATGAGATGAGCCGCAATGTTGTGAATTCTATTGCCGCACATTATCAATTGTAGACTAGACTGAGCGAAGAGGATTCTTCATTACTGAATTCAATGTCGTTAAATCATTTCAGATTTAAGCTTATTTTCCTGAATAGAACTCATTAGACTTGTATTTACTGTATTTTCCGCAATATAAGGCGCACCTAATAGCATTCCATTTTCTCAAAAGCCAACAGTGCGCCTTATAATCCAATGCACTTTCTATATGGACCAATATTCCGATTTCTCTGACTTAGTATTTTAAAATAGGCCATTGATTGAAGGTGCACCTTATACACCAAAGCGCCTTATCGTGCGGAAAATACGGTACATCATGAAACATATCCATCAAAACAAAATGTAATGGCCAGTCAAGGAGTGAGTCTGTTTTTATTGTTTTTTTTCCCCACCCACCCTGTCCATTTAATACCCCCTTTGACATATTCATCGGCAGGCAGATGAGTAAATCTCGTGTTTTACCTGCGAGCTAATAAGGCATTCATCTCCTGCATCAGACCCTCTCCACCACCTCCACTACCACCACTCGATCGGTTGGAGTCACTTTTGCCGCTGGATCCTGGCGGACTGCTCTCGTCCTAAGGCGCACAAGCGGGTGTTTGGTTGGCTTTCCTTTCATTCCCCCCTCAGGCCTTGTTGGAGCTTGTCTACTATTCAAAGATACGTGTGCAATTATTTTTGCATCGAGCCCGCAGAGGATGCTCACCCTTTGAACCTTACGAAGCTTGGCCCCGGCCAGCGCGGCCGCC
Source organism: Hippocampus zosterae (assembly GCF_025434085.1). Taxonomy (NCBI): domain Eukaryota; kingdom Metazoa; phylum Chordata; class Actinopteri; order Syngnathiformes; family Syngnathidae; genus Hippocampus; species Hippocampus zosterae. The sequence goes on along the minus strand of NC_067464.1, from coordinate 11,803,067 downwards.
AACCCCGAGGGCTGCTGCTGCATGCCAGGGGGTCCCCCGGGAGGCCCCCCGCCGGTAGGCAGCGGAGGAGGCATGGGCGGGGGCACTGCCATCGGGGGCGGCGGACCGGGCGGCGGCGGAGGCGCTGGAGGGCCGGCCATGGGTGCTGGGACTCCGGCTGGGGGCGGGGCCACGGACAGCATAGCGGGATGACCTGCGGAAACAGGGGCGCCTGCGAGGGGCAGAGTTCAAGCTCGGTTAACGGCGACGACTCCCTGGAAGGTTGATCTCAAGGGTCCTGGGTGCTAAAATCGCAGGTGAGCAGTTCATGTGTTGTTTGACTGCCAGACTGCTGATGAATTCCCTCAGAAACTACGCACTCACAACTAATTCACTGTCGAGTTTCATCTCTGCACATTTCTTTCTGGAACCAAATGACATAGGGCCATATTTATATGGTATTGTACCAAGTAATATTTTGTGTGAACGTGCTCCAGTCTCATTTGCGCATGGGTGAGCTCAAGTTTTCAATTAATTCGGCGATTCCCAGAGGGGAAAAAAATTAAGCACAAAATTAAGTACTACTATTAGGAATAAAAGAAATACGACATATAAAAATTACACATTATTTTAACTGGAATAATTGAATGCAAATAAAATAATAAGAGTAGCATTGATGGTAAGAGTGCAGTTTCCAAATATTTCCTGGCAACAGCGTTTGAGACAACTGCACATCTCAGCGAAATTCAATATTAGAGCTGGATCACAAATTCCGCTTTAGCAAGATAAGTAAAAATAAGTGTACAGTAAAAAATAAATAAATACAAAAATTCAAGTGGACAGAAAACTGTAAAAGAAGCAAAGAGGCAACCGGAATGCATATTTGTTAGAAGTCGTAGACATACTTAGCATAAGACCATCTTTAATACGGCACAGGCAGAGACAGCGACTGCCTCAGAAGGCGCGGCTGTTGGAGCTCAAATGACCGGCAGTTAACTCTTTAACGCTTATTTGTGTACAAAAGAGCCTCGGATGGGAGATACAGTTACCGTTTCTTGTTTTGGAAGAAAAAAGGGGAGCCATACATTTGGGAAGAGGCAGTTACACTCAAGTCTGCTACGGTGATGTCGAGCAGCACTGCTTAATACAAGTGCTTGACTTTTATCCCGCTGAGTGTAGCTACAGGCGGGTTTGAATACATTTGAATACAGTGGAAAACATTATATGGGTATTCTATCAGGGTAGATTATATTATTTCTTTGCAATGCTTCTTCGCAATAACTTTTACAATTTTGGAAAGTTAATTCATTCCAGGCGGCGCGGTAGTTGACTGGTTAGCACGTGCAGGGTTCGATTCCAGCCTTCATGTGTGGAGTTTGCATGTTCTCCCCGTGCCTGTGTGGATTTTCTCCGGGTACGGTTTCTTCCCAAATTCCAAAAACATGCGTGGCAGGTTAATAAAACACTCAAAATTTTCCCTTGGTGTGATTGTAAGCGCGGATGGTTGTTTGTCTATGCGTGCCTTGCGATCGGCAGGCAACCAGTTCATGGCTGGGATCGGTCCCAGCACCCTCCCGCGATCCTTGAGAGGAGAAGCGGATTAGAAAATGGTTGGACGGCTGAATAATTCATTCCGATCTTCAAAAGTGCGACATTTGTAAGGAACAAAGATTTATGGGTTGCGCTCATGAAAGATTTGCCAAATCTTCTCTGGCTATGCCAAACAAAACCAATTGTGCTGTTGCCATCGACTCTTGTTTTGAGCTTTTGTCGGCAACATGTGCACTGAAACATGAATATGTGGTGGGCGAAATGTTATATTTGATGAGGAGATCCAGATTCTGCTGATGTCAGTTGGATCGTCGGGTCAAAGTGTGGGAAAGACGCTGAGAACGCTGCACTGATTACAGGATGGAATGTCCTGACTAAACTACGACCTCATTGAACACTCATGGGATTGATCACAGTGGGCGACACAACCACGGTGGATGACGTGCAACAAATATTGGTTGAAAAAGGGGATTCCATTCCAAGGCTGTGACAAGCCGGAGGTGCCATTGTGCCAGGGTGGCACAGTAAACGCTACAGAGGCTCCTGATCGTTAAATGCAAAATTGTTAAATGGTCAATATGTCTCGTTTTTTTTTTTTTTTTTTTAACATTTTGATCATCCAAACCACCAAAGAGTTGATGGCAAGGGCAAAACAAGCTGTTTGGCATTTACAGAGAAGATTTGCCTTTTTTTCCCCCCTTGGGTGCAATCCACACGCTCAGCTGTGCTACTCATCACCCAAGTGCTTGTTCCAAACAAATGCCGCACCATTGAAAGGTAATATTACAAACAGAATAAGAGTTATTGCCAAGAAGCTTTGTTTCAACAAAGAAACAATCTGTAGTAAAATATGTTACAGTCAAGTTTGACTAGCGAAACCCATTCTGTAGCAATCTGCAAACGTTGAATACATTTAGTACCGGTAATTCAGCAACTTGGGTATTATGTGCTTTACGTAAACTGTTTTTGTCACGTTACTCGCTAAACATACTGTAAATTGTGAATTGGTAACAGATGATATATGTGGCACTGTTGGGTGCTGTTACACTCCGTTTTTGTATTGCGACGTGATAGTGGTGCTATAACAGGATGGATTAAGTCAGGTAAGTGCCCACTAATGGCCCAGCTGTCAAATGCACGGCCTGCCGTGGTTAGTCTATTGTCTGCTTTTTTTGTGAGGCTGGAGGAACAGGTGCGTTCAGCTGTTGACATGATGGCGATAAGCTGTCAGCGACCGAGACCGATTGCCGAGTGGATTCTCACTCCTAGACACCTGCTTCTGCGAGCAAATTTGCATCTACCATATTGTCGATTTTGAGACATGCTAAACCAATCCCTAAAAAAAATACTGAATTTATTTCACCCTCCCTCTTCTTCATACTTACTGCTGTTGGTCAAGGGGACCTGTTGAGGGATGGGGGAGGGGTTCTCCTTGGGCGAGCCCCTGTCATTGTAAGACGGGGGTGAGTTGGTGTTGCTGGGGGGCTGGCCCTGCTGATGGTGTGCCTGCTGCTGAGGGTGGAAGGTGGACGGGTACTGGTGATTAGGGGCGGGGCCTGCGGGCGGCTGGCCCGCGAGGGGCGGCATGGGCACGGCCTCGCAGTACTGCGGGGTGAGCGGCAGTTGATGGGAGTGGGGGGAGTAGGAGTCATCTGATTGGCCGTTGGAGTGAGGGTGGGGTTGGTGCTGGGGGTACTGGGCGCTCGGGTCAAGTGGCGGGGGCTTCATCCTCATGCCGGGGACGGGGTGCGCCATGGGGAGCGCGGGCTGCGGTGGCGCTAACCCCTGCCTGGCAGGGATCGCCATCATGCCCGGAGGGGAGGCGGAGGGCGGGCACTGGGCATACATTTGCTGCAATTGAGAGGCGGACCATGTGCCGTGTTTGGGGGGGAGCGCGATGTCTTGGTGTTGCTGGTGAGCGTGGCGGGCAACGGTGGGAGGAGACAGGGGGATTTGACGGACCTGGCGGCCCATCGTGGTCACTCCTGCCTGGACTGGCGAGAAGGCGGAGGCCAGCGAGGTGGAGAGCTGTGAGGAGAGCTGGGCCTTGTCCCTCGCCGCCCCCGCCTCTTTCTCTTGGGAGGGAGAGGAAGAAGCGGAGGGCGGGGAGGAGGAGGCCACGCGGACGTAGGACGGGGGCAGTGTGCTAGCTCTGTACTGTCTGTACTCGGGCGGAGTGTCGGGGTGGGCGGGGGGTGCGCACACTTTGTATTGGAGAGTGGAAACGACTGTGAGGGGCAGAAGGGTGGGGGGAGGAGAGGAGACACAGAAGGAGATGCGGACGAAGCAGGGCGACAAACAAAGGAAAACAGAAAAGAGAAAAAATGTGAGAAGAATGAAAAGCAACCAAGCCAAGATGAAAAGATAAAAAATCAGGAGCATAATTCAAAAAACTGAGAACCGCAAATAAGAAAGACTCAAAATATCAAGCAGCAGAATGCAACATGACCAGAAAAGCATATGACATTTCCCCCCCCCAACAGCAGCTGGAAGAAAGAGATGGCAGCAGAGCATGTTGCAGGGGCTTGGTGGGGGGTTGGGGTTGAGGGTTAAGGGTTAGAGGGTTCGGGGAGGGGAGGGGGGGGTAACCGATATCATCGAGTGGGACCAAGGTGATGTTGAAGTCTGTTCTGTCGAAAGACTTTAACACGTGTGTGTGTGTGTGTGTGTATGTGTGTGTGTGTGTGTGTGTGTGTGTGTGTGTGTGTGTGTGCGTGTGTCTGTGTGCGCGTGTGTACATGAAGAAAAGGACATCGTGGGAATGAGGGTTAGTAGGAGGGAACAGGAAGCAGACTGCTCTTTATTCATCAAGTCATCACTTCTAATGTTACTCTGCCTGTTAACACACCAAGAGCAAAAAGCCAACGAGCAAATACACACCAGCTCCTTTCAAGTTTGCATGTGGGTTTTAAACGCTCCCAGGAAGTCGGCCGATCTCGGTTGCCGCGGCAGCCGGCTGGAGTGTGTATGTTTGTTGAAGGCTCACCTGATCCTGACGTCCGCCGCTCCCTCTCCTTGTGCGCCTGCATCTGATGCTGCTCCATCATCCTTTCAAGAGCAACCACGATGCTTAAATGTCACTTCAACACGTGGCTGCTTAACGCTGACTGTCAATAACACTCTCGTCCTGCTTTTGCGTCTTTTATTGCACAAGATTGGGTACGCGTGTACAATCTAATAAGGTCCAATATAAAAGCCGTATGAATCTATCTGTCTGTCAATGATCAGAATTCTTAGTTTTCGCGTCTTGACTGCATTGAGTCATCGATTTAATTGGTCTGAAATGTATTACTCAAGATCTAAGTGTGTGTTATATGGCATATTTCGGCTTTACGTTCAATTAAACGGGGTCAGATTTCTTAAAGAGTAGGTACAATTGTGAGTCAATCAATTCGAATTGAAATCGATTTCGAATCTAGCCTCTTAATCTGGTCTTCGTCTCCATAGACCAAAGGCTACTTCAGAGCACGTTTCCGCTCACTCGTTCGTGAACGCCAAAAGCATGGCATTAGGTTCAGCAAAGTCTGTTCCAAGCCTGACGCCTGCTGCCTAACGGCCGTTCGTAAAGATTCATTCGTGAGTGACAGATTCTCCATTTCCGTTTCAGACGGACACATGCACGGCTAAGCTCAAAATTAACCGAAGGTCCAAATTTGTCACGGATTATGCAGTCCGCGGAGGCGACTTGAGGCTAAACATTCTAAAAAATTAAGCTGGTATAGTTTCCTGCTCATTTATCTTTTGCATTGGATCTCATGAGAGTGTACAAACCCAATCCCATTGAAGTTTGGTCATTGTGTAAAACAGAATATTTAGTAAGAGGAAGAAAAACAGAATACAATGATGAGCTTTTCTGGGCGCAAGCTCATCTAAGATGGACTCATGCAAAGTGGAAAAGTGTTTTGTGGTCTGAAGAGTCCACATTTCAAGTTGTTTTTGGAAATTGTGGACATTGTGTCCTTAGGGCCAAAGAAGGGGAAAAAACAACCATCCTAACTGTTACGAACGCAAAGTTCAAAAGATGACATGGGCCCGATTTAGTACCAATGGACTGACAGCTAACTAACAAAGCTGTGTCGGCACCATTCATGCTGAAAGGTACAAAGAGGTTTTGGAGAAACAAATGCTGCCATCCAAGCAACATCTTTTTCTGGATGTCCCTGCTTATTTCATCAAGACAATGCCAAACCACATTCTGCATGTGTTACAACAGCGAAGCTTCGTCGTAAAAGAGTGTGGGTACGAGACTGGCCTGCCTGCAGTCCAGACCCGTCTCCCATTAACAATGTGTGACACGTTATGAAGTGTAACAGATGATAACGGAGACCCCGGACTGTTGAAGAGCTGACGCTGTACATTAAGCAAGAATGGGAAAGAATTTCACTTCCAAAGCTTTGACAATTACCATCCTCAGTTCCCAAACATTTCAGACAGTGGTAAACATGACGCTGTCCCAGCTTTTTTGGACCGTGTTGCAGCCATAAAAATCCAAAGTTAATGATTATTTCCGACAAACAATAAAGTTGATCTGTTTGATCATGAAATATCTTCTTTGTAGCGAACACGAGTTCATTCATCATTGTTCATTGTAGTCTGTTTTGATTTATGTAGAATAAAACGTCTCGACTTCAATGGAATTGGGTTTGTATAAGGTATTCCTACTGAAGTGGCCATTGAGTGCGTAGCATAGCTAGTGACTGTACCTCCGCTGGGCTTCGCTCTCCTCTGAAGAGGGTCCATTTTGGCGTTGGACAACTGGACCTGAAAGACAGAATGTGGGATAGAGTGATATGAAGAAAAACACCTCTTCACTTCATGTCGAATGTGAGTTTTTTTAAATCAGGGGTGTTCAAACTTTTTGTCTGAGGGCCACATTCATAAAAATGCAAGGATGCAGGGGCATTTCTGCAACTTTAATTTATTAAACACGCTAAAATCAGTCAGGCAAGCCATTACATATTGTTTATATTTTCAAATAATGTTAAAAAACGTCTACAAATGAGACAGGTTAAAGTTAACAAGACAAACCGTCAGATCATCTAGAAACTCCAATATTGCATTACTGAATAAACAACATGCCACAATCATTTTGGTTTCTGGCATTTTGAAAAAAAGGATCCATTCACACCACAGCCTCTCAATTAGCCTCCTCGTCACGGTTATGCACAGTTGTGCTGTTTGTTTGCAACTGCCCTTCTGACGCGGTATTTGAAGAAGATGCAAAATCAGACATGTGCTAAATTAACCTATTTGCATACCCAGCCAAAAACCCGCAAAACCAACTGCACAGAAATTTTGTGAGTTTGGTAGAAGCGATCTTCGGTGGGTCCAGTTAGTAGATCAACTTTTAGATCAGTTTTCGGCCATGTTGGCACATGCAAACTAGGGCATAGAACTAAAAGCGTAACGTACGACAATGAGCAAGACCCCATGACAGTCAAATTAAGCCCGTCGACTGTTCAGGCATCGCAGTGACACTTTGTTTCAGCCAGCAGCCATAGTCCATGGCAGAGAAGTGAAGTCATTAAAAGCATGGAGGTGAATACAAAATTTGCTAGGCAGCGTGTCCCTGCACAACCTGGTGTGCTCGACTAACGCGTGTTAATGAAGACAATTATCGCCCTGTGCTGCCTGGTGCCGCAAGTGCGCCCATGCATGTGTGTTTGTACTGCTGGCGTGAAAAGGTGCCAGGCTGTTGCCATGGTGAAGGTCGAGCATGAAGTGCCCGAAGGAAGCTGAGGAGGGCTTGATCAGGCTTGTTTTCAGTGAACTCATGGGACTCATGCAGATGAAAAATAAAAATGACCATTCACCAAGTATAAAAAAAGATTTGCAGGGGAGTTGATTTTGAATGGTGGCACGGAATTGAAGTACCGGTACTCAACATTGACTAAACATTAAATTATTAATTATTATTGGCTTTTCAAACCACAGAAAAACTATAGAAAACAAACAATTTGTCGTGTCTGCCATCTGAAATGACTATCAAAGGGATGTTTACAAATTATTGACAAATCTATCATTCATTTTAGCCAGAGTTAATTTTGTCAAATGCATCTCCCTAATTAGTTCAAGCAGAAGCTCTTGATCAGAATCGCCTTTTTTGTCATTGTATAGCATACAACGAATTTTGGGTGCCACTCCTTAGTGCATTTCGTAAAAAAATAAATAAAATAAAATAAAAAAGCAGATTAAAATAACGGTTTAATAAATACAACACTCAACAACACACAACAACAGCAGCAGTAGTGTGGACTCAGGCTTATATTGCCCGCAGGACACATATTGCACATGAAATGAAATGGCTCAGTTATTGCTCATTATTGCACAAGTGAGGTAAGTGAGTTTAGGTTTAAAATGCAGTAGCTTTGACTCAGTTACAGCTCAAAAACAAGCAGTAAGTAACAGATACAGCACACTGCACACCCCACTGCTCTCAATAAAGGAGAGCCGGGACATTACGTCTCCGTAAGTGATATTTTAACCACCATTCGAGTCACAATGGCAGTCTGGCCTGATGTCGATATTAAATACGATACAATACATCTTTATTTATATAACACTTTTACAACAGCTGCAGCATCAATAAAACACTTTCCAGGACATTTCACATAAAATAACAATAATATAACAAACACATTCTTTTACATACCACCCCCTTTAAAATAAGTGGTAACCAGAGCTTCTCAGAGGCTGTGAAATGCACAGCAGGTGACTCCACAAGCACACCCAACTAAATAGGTTTACTATATAAGACCACGTACAGTATAAAGTGTTTCACAGTGACGTTTTGTAATAAAAATAAAAATACATTTCCAGTTGGGGCCCAAATATGAATCACCACTGGCCCCAAAAATGATTCACCACTAGAGGGTAGTACAGCTCATGGAAGACAGAGCTCAACGTCCGTGCATGTCCGTGACTATTGAAGCAAAAATGAATAAAAAGTGTCATTGTGCTGTGTAACTCTTGTGTGTTGTTCAGGTCTGTGAGAACTGTTTTATGATAAGAAAAAAGATATACAAATATGTTTTGCAAACTCCTTGGCATTAGCTGAGGTTATGTGAAACATCTATCACAACACATTTACATTCGATACGGGATGGTTTAATCCAAAGGTGGACATTTTGCTTTTCTGCCCTTGCCCTTGCAACATTGTGACCAACTTCAAAAACCAACTCCTGTTCTCTATTCGTGTTCTCCTATTCCCAAACATTTTACCAGAGGTGGGAGAGAGTAAGATACATACCCTATTTGTAAGTCAGACTGTCATTCTTAACCTTCATGTTTCAAGCAAGTCCCAAGTAACTGTCAAAATTCACGCATGTCAAGTCTTGCATTTTATTATATTCGTCGTGATTCAAATAAGTAGTTCTTGGCATGTTTAAGTGTATCCACGGTTTGTGTCCCCCCCCCCACACACGCGGTTTGGTCGTTCTTGTACTTTTATTCCTATTTTCGTTCGCGCTTTTTCCTCACTTTGCATTATTACTGGCTTGATGTCCAGCGTCATTATTTGTACTTTGTGGGCCTTGCGGATATTTATGGTCAATAAATATTTTGTTAGATAAACTTTCATGAGTTTAAGTTTTTAGGGTCCGATTCTGTACGGAATTTTCCGGACACCCGACAAAAATATGAATACCTCATAATGTAACATAATGGGAACAGTCTGTAATAATTTAGAGTCAATGTTCAGATTAAAAGAGCTCGTGGGAATCAAACGGAGCCATCCGAAGCAATTCAATAGTGGTTAACTGGCATTCATGTGAGATGATAAAAGTAGGGTGGTTGCAACACGAGCCCAAATTCCAGTCCAAGTTCCACACAGCTGCCGTACCAACACGAACAAAAGACACAAAAAGACACATTAATTTTCTGTTGATCTTTGGAGTAGAGCTATCAAATGTCAGCATAACCTTCAGCAAATATCTTAAATAGTCTGTCACACAGCCAGAAGGTCAAAGAAAATCAGGATCTCTTGGATTTATACCGCAGATCTACAGTAAATTCACGATATGCCTTGATATATAACATTTTCGATCGTCCCTTTCCATGCCCATTTCAAGTGACATATGGAGTAATGTTTCAACGGAGTTAAATAACTTGACAACACAGAAGTAAACTTTACAACACAAGTTTTATTCTATATTTGGAAGAGGCCAGATTATAATCTGAACAGAATCAATATCCATGATGAATTTTCCGTCTACTCCGTTGACTGAATTGTGCCATTTCGGAGCAAAAAATAGGAACTGTATCTCCTGAAAAAAGCAGTGCATATCAAGCTTCAGCGAGAACGTGGATTTTTTTTGTTTAAGGGGTATTAAAAACAACAACAACAAAAAAGACCATGAGGTGACATTTCCATTTTTACCTCCGCTGTCAGGCGAGCTGAGCACGTTGAGGGCAAACAGCATGGCATTGGAGAAGGTGGTGGCCTCCTCCTTGCTGGCAAAGTTGAGCCCGTAGACCTGGCGAGCATCACGCCACTGATGGAAAGTGGGTGTGGCCTGATTGTACTTCAGGCCCTTCACGATGGAGTAGTTGATCACCACCTTTGAACGCAGAAATGAGTTCAAATTACAGACTGTGAATAACAAAAAATTAATGTTCACGAGAGGTCCGACAGTGGTGGACGGGTCAGGGACACCAAGATCTTTTTCCATTACAACTGAAATTGTAATATTTATTGAATTAAATAGTATTTGTTTATTCCCCACAGTAAATGATTTTCATCTCATTGCATTTCTCAAGACCAGTGGTTCTTCACCTTGTCAGAGGTACCGAAACCCACCGGTTCATAGTATACGCAGATCCACCGAACCCTTAAGTGAAAAATAAAAATCTGATTCCAGAAGTGTTCCTTCAGTTTTGCCGGTGCATCACTAGAGTTGCTCAACTTGGCATGACAAATCATGCAGATAGGACGCCGAGTCCCATCACGTTTTGTGATGCATGTGAATCCATGTTATACATATTCGTCCGACCGCTTACTTTTTTGCTCGACATAGCATGTGATAAACATTAAAAAAAAAATTTTAATCACACACGCACAATCACGACAGTCACACGCTGACTACTGAGCGAACAAAATTTCCCGCACCACTGATTGGACAAGCAATGCAATGGATGATCATCCACAGCCACTGATGGCCAAGCGGGCGGCTCATAACTAATTGACATGTTGAGTCGGGTGTGTCGATTCACCAAACCACTGGGGTTCGATCGAACCCAGGTTAAGAACCATTACTCTCGATTACGCTGCTTCTCGTAGGTGTACATAGACATAAGATATTTTTGTCCAGTTGAATTTTAGCCTCGATGTTGCACCATGTGATTCAAATCGGCTCAAAGCCTTCGGAATCAGTAATGCTGACCCTTGTGACTCAGACTGACATAGCAGCTTTTTTTTTTTATCCAATTCCATTTCAAATTTGTCCTCAGAGTGCCAGAGTGCTGGCCCTCAATGACATCAGCTTCTTCCTCTGATTTGTTGGTCATAGCAAAACTTGTTTTCATTTTGCAAAAACACATGCAAAGTGATCTGCGCACAGTGTGTGTGTATATATATATATATATATATACATATATTTTTTTTTAATCAGCGTCTCTGCAGAATATGATGCAGTTCAATTAGTTGTTTTTGTCATGATAAAAGTATCTCAAATTGAAATGATATGTAAAAACATAATATTTTTTAAGTTGAAGTATAATTTTCCTACTGGTTAACAGCACAACATAATCATAACTGTATAACCGTAACTGTTAATAAATGACGGTTTCAATATTTGTTATTGTAATGTAAAGACAGCGCCATCCTGAATCAAACAAATGGGATTTCATTTTAACAAATAAATTATATTGGTTGGAATGTTTGCCTCACATTCCGAAGGTTTGAGGTGAGAATCCAAAGTGCACCTCACCTCTTCCCCAGGGTCAGTGGGCATCTGCTACGACAGACAGGTTGGAGAAACTTATTTTTACACTTATGTGACTACCACGAACAGTGAAATCTTGCTTTTTATGGGGGATAGGAACAGAGCCCTGCCTTGAATAGCGAAATCCTCCCCAAATTGATGCCCCACTAAAAGGTTTGACACTTTCTTGTAATTGCCTATGGAGGCCCCAAAATGAAGGTAAGGGACGACTTTTGTCTTACTGAAGATTGCTTGGCACCAAGGTGCCACTGGATGGCGCCTAAGCAATATTGTTATCAGCAAATAGGAGGATAGGTTGATAAAAAAAAAAATTGAGAAATATACTGAGGGTCCCTGTACAATTCATAAAGGTTTTACGGACGTGACAATTTTATTTAGGAATGTATTGATTTCATTTCAGTTACTGTGAAGGGGGAACATTGCATTGAAATTCAAACAAATTAATGTCCACCGTCCGTAACAAATTGTTCTGAACATCAGGGTTCCACTGTATTCGCAGCTTTTCTGACTCTCACCGCTGATCCACACGTCTGTTGCAACGTTCATATAGAAAACACTCCACTGGGAATTTGGAAGGTGAAAATGCAAACGTGGCGTGTGAGCGTGAACACAGCGACAGCGCACACTCACCTGCTGGTCCTGCAGCTTGACACCCACCACCCTAAAGGTGTTGTTGGCAGTGTTGTGGTAGATGTTGATGCGACTGAAACCCTGCTGGCCCGGCTTGATGGGCACCCACTTCTTGCTGGCGTCATCGTAGACCATCACAGAGGCCCGGGCCTGGCAGATGCTCTGCTCGCTGTAAACAGAGGAAACTTATCAGTGAAGGAAAGGGAGGGAGAATTTACATTTAAAATGCCACATGGGTTTGGATTCAATCACACCCTGTTTCTCCAGCCAGCCATTATTATTATTGTCCTGACCAACATTGACCAAATAACATTAACATAACAGATCAAAACTATCATACATCCGCCAAAGAGAATGAGCAATGTCAAGCAATAAGAGCGATTGGATTTTTAAAAAAAAACTAGAAATGGCTAGCACTTGACATCTGAATTGTTTTTTATACTTTCTTTGTGAAATGGATGACTTACATTTTATTGACAATCTGACAAACGGGGGTGAAATAATGATCAATTCTTTGATTTATTTAATGTCTGAATGGTCTTTGAGAATGTTCTTAACTCCTGCTCCAATAGCAGTGCTGAATTGAGCACAATAAGTCGCTTTGAAGTGGCCTTTGACGCATGGAAGCAGCTTAATTTCCCCAATGTCTTGTTATGCATCATAAAGTGGGTTGACACATACAGTAACTACCAACAATGCAGCCTAATTTGAGCATTTTTCTTCCCTTCTGATCCAAATCATCAAAGGCCCAGTGGTCCTCTCATGTCTCGAAAAGATTGTCTTGAACTATTATCCTGCGGTGTGGGGTGTGTTGAGTGATTTTTCCTCTTCGATCTGCTCAGAATGCGGTCAGGACTGATACTTGTAAATATAAAACCTGATCAATATTTCAGATCACAAATCCAATGTGTGTGGTCAACACAGAGTTTGACTCTGTGATTGTGACGTGAAATGGTCAGAAGCTCGCTCTGTTGCTGGACAAAAATAGAAGAGCAACTGCTTGTGTTTGTATAATGTGTCTCAGTCACACGTTATTCACCACCAAAAAAAAAAAAAAAAAACACTTGTAACTTCTCTGATGTTACTAGATAAGTTTACACAACTGACCAAATCCTTAATGATGGGATCAATCAATAATGCACTAGAACAGCGACTCTCAAGTCAGTGGTACACGCGCTTCCTCTAGTGGTATGCAACAAAAAAATAAAATCAATGAATTAGTTCCAACTGTGTAATGTGACAGTGGCTTAAACTTTTTTCATTTGTTTAAGTACTGTTATGTTGTAGTTAACTTTTAGGTAAAATACATTTAAAATAAATTCCTTTATTATTACAATATTTAAGTAAATGTTTTCATTGTCCGACAGATTCTTATTTTCCTGTATTTAAGCACACTTTTAATGTTTAAATAAATAAATAAAATATTTTAGACGTTTAGATTACATATGAACACTGGAGTGACTATAACTATTAATTATTTTTAATTATTACTATGAAAACCTGATGTGCTCGAGAAAAAAGGAGGGCAGATTCCTATTCAGTGCAATTCACTCATCGAGAGAAGTTCACATAAATCTCTGATTAAAAAGCATTTTGTCAAAATATGTTGGCTGATGTTATTTTTGACCCAAAGTACACATAGTTATAGACACATGAATCTGAAGTGAAGGCGATGTTTCAAATTAAAAACCAAAAACTGTTGCGGATATGCTAAGTGAACGATGACAAATGCAACATATACTTTACGTTTGCTATAAAGCACAAATAGCACTGCACTATTATTCCAGATTCTAGTCATATAATTGTGCATAAATCCAATGAAGCATGAGTTTAATGTAGTTACGGTATGTGGTGACTCAGCAAAAAACACACAAATGTAACGTCTGACATTAAATAAAACAAGAAGAGGGTGGGTTGTTGCCTTAAAAAGCTCAAAACCTCAAATGACGAAAATGACCCTTCTGGTCTTTAGTGTGGTTTGTTACAGCACATACACATGCTCACATTAGTCTGGGGATGAGGATATGTGTGTGTGTGTGTGTGTGTGTGTGTGGTAATGATAGTTTGTTAAAATCACCAAGAGCACAGCCAGCTTCAGACTTGAACTAAAAGAGCAGAAGCTGGGAAGGAAAGAACAACAATAAGGAAATAATGATTGTATTTTGTATCAAAATATTGCTGCAACAGTGGAGAGGGCTGAGAGGCAAGTCCCATGCCTCCAAAAATACCTCAAAGGAAAAGTTGGGTGTTGCTGGTATTTAAATGTGACTGTTGTCTTGAGGCAACAAGCTCCTGAGAACAAATATTAACTGCACTAACCTCAAAAAAGAGACAGGATTTCCTTAAATAGCGACTTCAACTCTACTAGACGCCCTGCCTCAAGTAATTGCTGGATACGTTTCACACAAAAAAGTGCCTCTTCTCTATTACATCCCTTTACCGCTAAAAAAAAAAAAAAAAAAAAGAAAACTGGGTAGCAACTGCAATTACCAAAGTTAACAGACACTGTCATTCAGACAACTGTTTCTAAGCAAAACAACAGCGCCGAGCTAACTTGAAGTGTGGATTTGCTCTCGACACAACTCGGATGTTATAAACATGTCCCACGCACAGTATTAAAGGGTGGGGGGGGGGGGGTGGCTGCTAGCGGTTGAGATTGCCAGGACTGGCCTGGAAATACATCGGCCAATTAAGTGCTCCTGTACGCTTGCCATACTTAATGAAGCTGCCTACTCGTTTCCTAAATTCCTGGTAAATTACCAGTTACCTTTAACTGCAAAGCAGATTCCAGGTGACTACTGTTAAAATGTATCAGTTCATGCCTTCTTGGAACGCGAGACAACATTTTTGTGGAATTGCCAGGGGTTCCTGAGCACTTAGTGGTTGAATCGGGGGCCCTTGCAGATTAACACTCATGCTGATATAAATGACACTCATTATTGATTGCTCGCTACGCAGAACTCAACAGCACTCAACTGCAGTCACTATTTCAAACTCAAGTAACCGTATATCTGAAGCTTGCTCGTGTGTAAAATGCTGTCTCATAATACAAACAAATAAACAAACAAAAAACAGCAATTAATAAATAAATGCCTCTGAGGTTATGAGATATAGAAAAAGCAATCGATATCTAACTAGTTAGTTAGCTTCCTGTCTAGATAGGTCAAGTGCTGGCATAGACACACGTGAGCCTTTTCACCTCCCTCTGCTTTCCTTGGTCCTCACACCTTCAGCCTGTTAATATGAGCAGCTTTACAAATGGAGCTTGGAAAAAGGCTGCGTGACGGCGAAAATAAAAAGAGTGTTGAGTGACTTGTGTGAGGAGCGATTAAGTCCCTTCTCTGCTGCTCAGTGGCTGACAAGTAGGCTCAACTCCCTCTCTCAGGTCACGAGAGCAATTACGTTACTTGTAACACTTAGTGGGGATTTGTGATCGCCCTGGCCAACTTAACGTCATCGACTGTCACGTTCTGTCCGAAGCGATAACTATCGCTTCGTGCAGAACAATGAAAATAAAGAGTTGGATCCCCGGAAAACAGACACGAAAGAACCTTGTCAAAACAAAGAGTGTCTTTAATGACAAAAACAGAAAGAGCCCGACAGGGAAAAAACGGTAACACAAAACGCTGGTCAAATAAGGACCAGGGGAGAAATAAGGAAACAACCGAAAACGCTCGCCGAAAAAACAAAGTGCGAGGAACTACTGAATAGGCAATATAAGAGAGTACAATTTAGTGACTAATCGCGAATGGCAAGAGTAAAGGCCGCAAGGCAAGGAGGCAACGAGTAATCTATAATCGAGGAATTAGCACGAGAGAGCAATGGCACGGCGTGGAATTCTCCGGCAGCGAGATGACTGTCGGAGTCTCTTAATAAAAGAGGATAATCAGCCCGAAATTACGGACAGGTGCGCGGATGGCGGGGGAGAAAACCCGCCACCTGCTGGCGGACACGCGACGTGACAGTACCCCCCCCTCAATGGACGCCTCCCGGCGGACTACCCGGCTTGGATGGATGTGCAGCGTGGAAGTCGCGCAAAAGGGACGGATCAAGGATCCAGGAGCGAGGCACCCACTGCCGCTCCTCAGGCCCGTAGCCCTCCCAGTCGACCAGATACTGGAACCCCTTTCCCCTGCGCCGAGAGTCCAGGATGGCACGAACCGTGTACACCGGGTCACCGTCGACGACCCGCGGAGGTGGCGGCGGCGTGGGAGGAGGAGCCAAGTCACTGGGAGACACGGGTTTGATAAGGGAGACGTGGAAGACGGGGTGAACCTTCATGGTGGGCGGTAGCCGGAGCCTGACTGCAGCTGGACTGATGACGGCCTCGACCTCGAACGGTCCAGTAAATCGGGGTCCCAGTTTCGCAGACGTGCCGGCCAGCCGAAGATCCCTCGTCGCCAACCACACCTTCTGTCCTACCACGTATGAAGGAGCCGGGCGCCGGCGACGATCCGCGATCCGCTGGTTCCTGGCCGCCGTGCGGGACAACGCAGCCCGGGCCTCCTTCCACACGCGATGGGCCCGCTTGAGGTGGTGCTGCACAGAGGGGACCTCCACCTGCCCCTCCTGGGACGGGAACAGCGGCGGCTGGTACCCGTAGGCGGCCATGAAGGGGGACCTACCGGTGGCAGAAGAGACGAGGGTGTTGTGCGCGTACTCCACCCAGGGTAAGTGGTCGACCCAGGACGAGGGACGGTGAAGGCACACACAGCGGAGGGCCGCCCCCAGATCCTGGTTGGCACGCTCGGCTTGTCCATTGGACTGGGGGTGGTACCCCGAGGTCAGACTGGCAGTGGCCCCGAGGGACCGGCAGAACTGCTTCCAGACGCGGGATACGAACTGGGGCCCCCGGTCCGAGACAATGTCCAGTGGAATGCCGTGGAGACGGAAGACGTGTTCGACAAGGAGGTCGGCGGTCTCCAGCGCCGACGGCAACCTGGACAAAGGAACAAAATGAGCCGCCTTGGAGAAGCGGTCCACGATCGTGAGTACGACAGTTCGACCCCGGGAAGGCGGGAGACCCGTGACGAAGTCCAGGGCGATGTGGGACCACGGGCGAGGAGGAATGGGCAACGGCTGGAGCAGTCCCGCCGGCGGCTGATGGGACGACTTGCCGCAGGCGCAGGAGGTGCAGGCCTTGATGAACTCCGTCACGTCGTTGCGGAGCTCCGGCCACCAGAAACGCTGGGCGACGAGTTGCACAGTCCGGTTCACCCCGGGATGACACGCCACCTTGGACCCATGTCCCCACTGCAGAACTTCAGATCGTAAGGAGGGAGGTACGAATAGCCTCCCTGCTGGGCACTCCGTCGGCACCTGAACCCCCTCCAGGGCTGCCTGGATCCGCTGCTCAACCTCCCACTGGACGGCCCCCATGACGCACCGGGTCGGGAGGATGGTCTCCGGGGATCGATCCCTCCCCGCAGGCTCGTGGAGACGGGAGAGGGCGTCGGGCTTGGTGTTCTTAGACCCGGGAGAGTAGGTGAGGATGAAGTCAAACCTGGTGAGGAAGAGGGCCCACCGGGCCTGACGGGCGTTCAGTCTTTTGGCGGAGCGAAGGTAGGCGAGGTTCTTATGATCTGTGTAGACCGTGAAGGGTTCCTTTGCCCCCTCGAGCCAGTGCCGCCACTCCTGCAAGGCGGTCACAACTGCCAACAGTTCACGGTTGCCCACGTCGTAATTGGACTCGGCGGCACTGAGTCGACGGGAGAAAAAGGCGCAGGGGTGCAACTTCTGGTCGACCGGAGAGCGCTGGGACAGCACAGCCCCCACCCCCGAATCCGAGGCGTCCACCTCCACGATAAAGGGGAGATCAGGATCAGGGTGCTGTAGTACGGGGGGACTGGTGAACGCCGCCTTCAGGTTTGCGAACGCCGCATCCGCGGTCGGATCCCACTTAAATGGGGTTTTAATGGACGTAAGGCGGGTTAAGGGGAGCGCCTTCTGACTATAACCGCGGATGAAGCGTCGGTAGAAGTTGGCGAACCCCAGAAAGCGCTGCAGTTCCTTGCGATTGGTTGGAACCGGCCAGTTAGTGACGGCACGCGTCTTAATGGGGTCCGCCCTTAACCTGCCCTGTTCAATAATGAACCCTAGGAAGGAGATGACGGGAACATGGAATTCACACTTTTCTGCCTTGACGAAGAGCCGGTTCTCCAGTAGACGTTGTAGCACCAGCCTAACGTGTTGCTGGTGCTCGTGTAATGACCGGGAAAAAATTAAAATATCGTCAAGGTAAACGAAACAAAAGATGTTAATCATGTCCCTTAGCACATCATTGATTAGGTTTTGGAAAACGGCAGGGGCGTTGGTGAGCCCAAAAGGCATAACCAAGTATTCAAAATGACCCAGAGGGGTCTTAAAAGCCGTCTTCCACTCGTCACCCTCCCGGATGCGAACCAAGTGGTAAGCGCTGCGCAAGTCTAATTTGGAGAAAATGGTGGCTGACTGTAATGGGGCGAAGGCGGAGTCCAGCAAGGGTAGCGGGTATCTATTCTTAATAGTTATCTCGTTTAAACCCCGATAATCTACGCAGGGTCGCAGGGTCTTGTCTTTCTTCCCTACGAAGAAAAAACCCGCCCCTAACGGTGAACGCGATGGTCTAATAAGACCTGCGGCGAGCGAGCTGTTGATGTACTCCGTCAATGCCTCGCGCTCGGGTTGGGACACCTGATACAGCCGCGAGGTCGGCAACGGAGCGCCCGCCTGCAGGTCTATAGCACAATCGTAGGGGCGGTGTGGAGGCAAAGAGTGGGCACGATCCTCGCTGAACACCTCCTTTAGATCCCGATAGCAATCCGGCACTCCGTCAAGGCAGATCTCCTCGGGGGGTGTGACACGTTCATGCCTCCCGACGGCCGATTGCAGACAGTGCTGGTAACAGTACTGGCTCCAGCTGTCTATCGCTGGGCGCGCCCAGGAAATCACGGGATTGTGTGTCTTGAGCCAGGGTAACCCGAGAACGATCGGGGCGTTGCGAGACCGCATTAAGTAAAAACGACGATGTTCGACATGGTTGCCGGACAGTAGAAGTTTCAACGGCTCCGTCCTATGCGTAACTACCGCCAGGAGACGCCCATCAAGATCACAAACCCGCTTCCTATCTATCAGCTTCTCCACGGAACAACCCAGCTCGGAAGCGAGATCGGTGTCCATTATGCAGTCATCTGCCCCCGAGTCTACCAGAGCCCGAACCCGCCACGACCGGGACCCCCCTAATATCTCCCCCTCGAGTTCGAGTCTGTTGGGGTGACCAGGCCGCGAGTCGACTCGCCTAGACTCGAAGGGAGGCGCGCGCGGTCGTGACTCACAGTACTCCTGGTGGGCAGGGGGTGACGGCCCCGGATGGCTGGTTGCGGCGTGAGGAGATGGTGGAACGCCGTCAGTCGTCGCTCGATCGCTGAAACGACGCTTTCCTTCCTCCGCACCAGCGTCCCTGCCTCCCAGCTGCACCTGTTCCTCCGTGGGTGTTCGTCGGAACTGGGGCCGCTCACCCCCACGCTCCCGGCTTCGCTCCCTCAGGCGATTGTCCATGAGGAGGGAGAGGTCGATTAATTCCTCCAGGTTGGTGCTGTGGTCGCGGGTCGCCATCTCGTCCTTGAGTTGAGGGTTTAGTCCACGGCGAAATAGGCCACACAGCGCCCGATCATCGTATCCACTCTGGGCGGCCAGGATCCGGAACTCGATGGAGTAGTCCGCTACCGATCGCTCCCCCTGGTGGATGGCGAGTAACCGGCCCTCTGCCTCTCTGCCCCGCACGGGATGATGGAACACCCGGCGGAACGCAGCCACGAAGTCGGGGAACGAAGTACGGAGATTCGGCTTGGCGTCACTTGTCGCAATCGCCCACGATGCTGCCGGACCTGTTAACAGACTCATGACATAAGCCACCTTGGCGGCGTCATTAGCATAGGCAGACGGCTGTTGATCAAAAATGAGAGAGCACTGGTGGAGGAAGTGTCCACACTGCCCGTGCTCGCCCCCGTAGCGAGGGGGGTGTGGAAGCGATGGCTCCCTCGTCATAATGGGATATGAGGGGGGCGCTTCGGAAATGATAGAACGAACCCCGGGGGGAGATGGTCTCCGCTCTTCCATCCGGACCAACCGAGGTTCTAAATCATCGGACCGATGAGCCAGCATGGAGACCGCGCCACGGAGTTCCCTAATGGCTTGGCCCTGCTGACTCATCTGTTGCTCTTGTCGGGAAAGAGCGGACAAAATTCTTTCGATGTCTGCGGGATCCATGGTGGCCGGAGAATTCTGTCACGTTCTGTCCGAAGCGATAACTATCGCTTCGTGCAGAACAATGAAAATAAAGAGTTGGATCCCCGGAAAACAGACACGAAAGAACCTTGTCAAAACAAAGAGTGTCTTTAATGACAAAAACAGAAAGAGCCCGACAGGGAAAAAACGGTAACACAAAACGCTGGTCAAATAAGGACCAGGGGAGAAATAAGGAAACAACCGAAAACGCTCGCCGTAAAAACAAAGTGCGAGGAACTACTGAATAGGCAATATAAGAGAGTACAATTTAGTGACTAATCGCGAATGGCAAGAGTAAAGGCCGCAAGGCAAGGAGGCAACGAGTAATCTATAATCGAGGAATTAGCACGAGAGAGCAATGGCACGGCGTGGAATTCTCCGGCAGCGAGATGACTGTCGGAGTCTCTTAATAAAAGAGGATAATCAGCCCGAAATTACGGACAGGTGCGCGGATGGCGGGGGAGAAAACCCGCCACCTGCTGGCGGACACGCGACGTGACATCGACAACTGGAGATCGTCTAGAAGTTATTCATATCTCCTGCATGGATTCCAGAAATCACTGACTGGGATTGAAACACATACTGCCTGCACCCAAATGAATCAAAAAAATAACCTCATATACAGTACCATCCACAAATGGCGAGTTTATATTCTCTGTCATTGGCCACAGGCAGAATGTTTTTTTTTGCATTCCCTGCAGAAATATTTTGGGGAAAACAGCTACCACAGAATGTGGTTGTGGTCGATTTTGCTCAACACCAATAGCGACCAGAATGCACTGGGCTCCTTGCCCTCCGAGCCAACGCCCTTTGGGAATAAACCGCTCTGCTCGCGGGCAAGACAGAGAAACGTTTGAAACTGTCACTGTATTTAGCGGTCACAAAGATGAAAATGATCTGCTGGAGTAAGACAACCATATAGTTACCAATTAATGCTACCATAACTGACCGTGGAAAAAGGTATGATTCATCTGTTTACGAGACTTGTGCAATTGAGACGGGTCTGGCAGAAGTGAACACAGATGCTGATGGCTGGCAAAATTTTTCTGTCATTACACAATACAAAGAAAAAGCACAGTGTGTCAATGAGAGGTTACTACATACATACTACATACTTGACTACATACAAATAGAGCCATCCTGAGTGACAGCATAAAGGACTTGTAACTGATTAGACTGAGGGTAAGTTCAACATACAGACATCATGTTTACTGCCGCTTGCAACGATCTTCTTACAAAAGCAGCAACTATTTCTGGAGCAGTTAGTAGAGGAATGGACTGATGCTTTCATTTCTTCTTTTGGACATTAAGCACGCCTATTTAAGCAAGTCACAAATAAAGCGACATTCCCGTCTAGCCACAGTGTCTAATTTCACTGGCAAACATCTCCAGCGGGTGACATACATGCTGATACTTTCAAGGCGTTAATGAAGGCAGAAGGCAGTGGGACGTTTTTGCTAACAAGTACGATTCTGGTCACATTTGGGCCAGGAGGTGACGAGAGTACACGTGCATGATGGACGACGGAGATGCATCATCGCTAAAAGGTCGTGGGTTGCTCAAATCTTAGTCAGTGACATTCAATTAATTGGATGACTCAACAGCATATGTAAAGTACATGCAGTACATACGCACATACCCGAATGCATCTCTAAATCATCATACCCTCAATACTCACACATGATTTCAATTAGACTCAAACTAGTGCGTCCCAAAAGTTGTGACATTTCTTCAGTTTCACCGATTAGTGCCTTATTTAGATCATTGCTTTGTACTTCGCAAAACTTTTTGAAGACAGCAAGTGATTCACAACTTTCCAGGTCAGTTCCACAACTTAACAGCTCAAACAGACACACACATTTGCTAAATGTTTGTTCTCCTTTTGGGTTTTCTTGTAGCCGGTTGTTCCGGTCCCCGTCACGTCAGAGCAAAGCTCTCTCATTTTGAACAGGATTGTGGCAGAGTAGGTAAATTTGGTGCTTTTCTACGTTATTTGTACTCTTTGGAACTCAACTAGGTCATAGAATTTCAGAGAGTTTGTTTTCACAAATTGTGAATTTCAGTTTGTATTGTCTAGGAACCGAGATTATTACAGTTTCCTTTTTTAGGATGGGGGGGGGGGGAGTAGGCATTTATTCTTAGAAGGAAGTCTTTAAGTCTTGGAAGGAGGTCTTTAAGCCTTAAAAGTTGTTGGCCTGCTGGGCGATTTATTGGGACACAGCGTGTATTAGAGAGACGGACACTATTTGAGGAATTATGTGAAGTTGGCCTTGGCTATGTTGACTTTAATGGCATAAGAGTTGAAAGCAACACTGAAAATATGGTTGAAATACAAAAGGGTTGAAGGTGAAGCACAAAGTTCCTTCTTTCTAACGTCTGGGGAGTAAAAGAAAAACAAATGAGAACAGTTTGTGTCCTGTACCCGGTGACGAATATGATGAGCACAAAAATGCATTCTTCTTTTAACTGCATGGAAGTTAACAGGCTAGAAAACATGAAGAGAGAGAGAGAGAGAGAGAGAGAGAGAGAGTGAGAGAGAGACAGAGAGCAGCGTGAAGATGAGAAGGCCGTGGAAAGATGAAGATGAAGATAAAGAGCAGAAGAGAAAATGTCAGAGAAGCAGGAAAATAAAGTCCAACAAAGCAATGACACAAAAGCCTTCTGCCACACTGAGCGCTTCCTTGTGTTAAATCGGCCTCGGGTAGGGAAAAGGAGGCCACGATGCCGGCCAGGCAAGGCTTTTGAATAAAGCAAAGCTTGCACACATGGTTTGACATATGTGCTCCCTTCTCCGTCAACATGAAGACACGAGCAAATTATGCATAGCTGTTCAAAGTCATGTAGAAGCAATAGCTGGCCGGGCTACGGATTTTTCAATGGGCGGGACGGTGAGGCGCAGGAGGCCTTGCTTGGTTCCCACCTGAGGATAGGACTTTGATTACAGTGGCAATTAGCTAAATGTTTTGTTCTGCTCATTTGCGGACAAAGGCGTCACAATTTTGGATGAATCACCAGGCCCGACGCGGCTGCCTCATGATCCCATTCATGAACAAGGCGCTAAAGTCTCAGAAATGTGCTGTCAGCTTGTCATGAGTGCAAGAGGAACCAAAAACTCTCTCACGTAAGGGGGGGTGTCCTTGATTTAGTACAAGCGACATCGTGCAGTCGGGGTGTTTTTACAACGTAGGAAGTGTTTAACATGAATCGTTTCTTTGATTATAATCTTTTCATGATCGTGGGAATCCAACATCAAAGCCATGATTAAAGGTTGATTCATTGCCCAGCCTTACGCTCTTGCAAGTACATTGCACAGACTCTGTTTCCTGAACTCAGCTCACATGCGGGTCAATGCACACTTAATGCGTTATGGTTAGGATGGAATGTAAATTGATTACTCTTCCCTGGAAAGTGAGGCATAAGGATGACATAATTGAAAGCGGTCGTTGCTGTCTTAATGTCACGGAGGCTACATTAGTGTCACAACACACAGAAAACAACAATAGCAACGATAAAGGATATGAGAGATGTTTTTATATTGCATATATATAGATATACAGTATTTTGTTAAATTATACAGCTCTGTGAACCTGCCATGTAAAATGTCTTTTTTACTGATCATGAACAATGCAACACCGATGCAATGAAAAAATACTTGGCATCTTCTGCATAAAATCTATTCCAATTTAGAAGTATCTTAAGAACTGTAATTAGGATGTATCAATGAAATTTTAACTACAAACGGCAAAGCTTGAGGCACACTCCACCTCTTTTTTGGAGGGATCATTCACCATTTGCTGCTTGTTGTGATGTTCTCTGTCACCATTGTGACTTCGAACTCGCATTTTGCCTCACAACTCAAGAAAAAGATTTGTATGTCGAAACACATGTAAGTTTAGTCACTCTTACATGGAGATACTACTGTCCTATATTGCCCAGATGAAGAGACGGGGAAGCTCCTAAAAAGTGTTGCATCAAATTCTTGGTATTCCTGTGCTAAACTACTGTACATGTAAACTACATTCAGCATGTTAAAGACCCTGTATCCATTGGAAGAAGAAGTTGGGCTACTGACTAAAATCTTTTTCTCACTTCGTATAAGGATGAAGCTGCAAAGAAATCCAAATGGACCATTTTGTCTGACCTTGTGTATCAAAAAGAGGATCAGAGTGACTGATATTTCCGAATGCACATTCATGTAACAAGGAGAGAGCTGAAGTGATTGGAGAACAGGGACCTAACATTTAATTCTTCCAGCAGACCGTGACTTTATTCATTCTAATTAATCATCTTCAATAAATCATGACATCTGGTACAATAGTCAGTCAGCTGGGAGCAATGACACCATCTGAGGAAACTTCCTGGGCGGCGCGGGAGGTAATTAGGCACTGCAATGCATTCTGCCTTCTGGTGAAGGTAACAGAGATATACAATTATCAGTATAGAGCGAGGGAGGGGGGGGGGGGATTTCTTGTCTTTGTTCGTATTCATACATGTCAGCGGGCCTCAGTGAAACCAAAGCGCTACTTCCACAGTCATCAGGGTCTGCACAAATTGAGGCAACATGTTGCTCTGCTATTATTTCATCTTAGGGCTGAAACAAGATGATGTATCAGACAATGTTATGACTGCTGCATCATAGAAAATGCACACACCTTTAATGGTGACTGTATGGATTGATTTAAGCGCCACCATGGGGAGGAGAGCCTCTCAAGTTGACTAGGCCATTTTTGGGGCAAGAGCGGTATGGGCACCATGGGTGGGAGAGTGGATAGTTACAGTATGGATGCCCATGTCTGTGTGTGTGTGTGTGTGTGTGTGCGTGTGTGTGTGTGTGTGTGTGTGTGTGTGTGTGTGTGTGTGTGAAGTGGAGGAGTGGGGTTTCATCTGAAAGAAAACGGAGGTCGGTCTGACAGGCAGGATTAGAGGCGTCGTGCGGCAGGCCGATCATTACCTCACTGCAGTCTTAAATCTAAATTAACCAGGATTTAACTCTCATCCAAGACCTCTAATCTGCTCAAGGGGGAAAGTAGTGCTTCAGGACGCCTGCAAGAGCTAAAAACAGCACAGACCAATGTTATTTCTGCACCTTTGTAAGATGACAAAACGACGCGCTTGTTGAAAACAAACAGCAAGATGCAGCAGAAAATGATTTCTGTTGATGAACAGAGTGCAGAATGTCAATTAAAACGCACCCAAGGTCAAATACACAGTGACAAATGTCATTTTGGGGGTCTTTTTGCTATTCTTTTGTTATGCCACCACATAAGGGTACCAATAATGACAAAGTTTAAAATGATATCCAGAGAACAGGAAATTGAACTTGTACCAATGATGGCAAAGAGGAAAAATGTATCATGACAAACCCAGACAAAGACAAAAATGGCAAGAAATGAAATTTGTAGCGATATAGTGGTTGTGCATCGACAGAAGCTGTCCATAAGTGTCTGTGTCATGTCTGTTTCGATTATGATTCCGCCCCAGCTGGAGTTAAGGGCGTTTCCCTCCAGCAGTTGCACTTGTTCTGCGTTTCCTCATCAGTCTTGCCAAATATTTAAGGACCGCCAAGGTGCCTTGTCTCTTGTCGGATTATTGACCTTGCTTGCTGTAGTGCTTCAAGTGTTGCTTTCTAGATTTCTCGTTATTCATCGATTCTAGTTTGTATTCTTATTTTTTCTTCTTGCTCCTGATCTTTGGCTTCACGTTATTTGCTTTAGACATTTCGTTCCCAAGTACCTTACCTTTATGCGTTGTTTCTGCTGGCTCCTTGTGAGCAGCGATTTCTTTACGTACTTTTTTAGGGCGCTTTTCTGTAAATAAATACTCTTCTTATCATACTTTGTCTCAGCCTGCATTTCTGGAATCCAAAAACATTATTCGGTTCGGTCCAGAACCAGATAGTCTGTCCTGGTTGCCAGTGTTACAAAAGTTACCTTATATTACAAGTTACTTTCAGGGTTGCTTTTAGCAGATATGACAATTTGGCTTAATATAAAAATGATAGTTGTTTTTGCTGTTTTGTAGACATTTTTTTGTTGTTTTTGGATTAAAAAAAGAGTGACTCTGGATTTCATTGAACATAAATTGCCTGTATGTTTTTAGGAACATAAGTGTGTCTAGACTTCACCATAAATAAAATTCCAATACATATTACAAAAAGGCAGTCTTTGTTGACCTGAAATATTTAACTCTTAATGCTATAGTAGTAAAACTTGACACAAGGCAAACATTTTTATTTAAACAAATGAATGGAGGGTCACTCTGAGTGTGCGGCCTTTGGGCTGCCGGTTGCTGGATCACTAACTGGATCACTTTGAGGGTTTTCATCCGCTGGCGCAATATATACTGACATAACGCATCATCTAAAAAGTACATTACATACTGACACATAAGAATTGTAATATAAATTCTGTCACAAAAGCCTTTCAAGCTCCTGGTGATGACCAGGTAGTGACTTCTGAGCTCTTCCATCTTGTTTTTTTTTTTTATCTAAGTGCTGATACAAAGTGCAGTGTAACCCCTGCGGAATGGGCTGCAACTAAGCCCCCTGGTGTGTGTGTGTGTGTGTGTAAGCAGAATAGTGATGAAGCTTTAATGGCATTAATGCCAACATTAATGTGCTTATGTTCTTAGCTAAATGTCCCGTTGTTTGGTTGTATGTGGAAAAGCTCAAGCAGCATCGGTTTGCTATACTCCTACATCTACTCGAGTCAGAAAAAAAAGCTCACACACCACACAGTTACAGTCTACATGTGACCTACATAACATTTTCCCTGTCAAGGTGATTTGCATACATTACAATTACATCCCCCATTCTGCGTATTGTGACTACGACGGATGCTTGAAGAAAAAGCACCAGATAAAGCAAAGAGGCACTGGCTTGCAATAGTGCCGCTGAAGCCAGAAACCATGCATGAGTTCAATGTGTATGGGAATTAAACATGTATGAAGAGCTTTGCTATTAAGACATGCACTCGTGTTTGGGATGGAGAAGATACTTGGTGGAGTGGCTCCATTACTCAGATTTTTTTGGATTTTACAGAAAGGATGCAACTGGGATGGTGGGAGACAACAACAGAGTTTAAACCTACCTTAAAGGTAAAAACTGTCCACTAGATGACAACAAATATTTATATAAACCTTGTAAAAAAATGATCTAAGGACACAGAAGCTCATCCGAAATAACCTAAATTCTTTGGCTAAACAACAGTTTGACAGATTAAGATTATAGATTAGTATTTCAGATCTGATTAAATACAACAAGTAAAGATTTGCCTTCTGTGCTGTTGGCCGATCACAATACTTCTCTCCACACACAGCATTTTTTTTGCCTGAAAACCCCACATAATCCGAATGCTAACAAAGACCATTTGCACGTCTCCGACTTGGACATCAATCATAGCGAGCGTACAAGCAAAAAAAAAAAAAAAAAAAACAACCCAAAAAAACAAAGTGCTGGCACCAACCTGCCGGTGATATGGTTGTAAAACAGCCCCGAGTCACTGACGCTCTGAGGGAGGCCGTAACGCAGCACCCGCACCCGCTGGACGTCCATTTTGGTCAACTGCTGTATGTAATATAACCGCGCTGGTTGTCCTACTCTCTTAAAAATCTCATGAAACCCATTCTAATCCTCTCCCAGAAATCCTGCAACATAATTTAGAAAAGACAAAAGGCTCGACTTGTCCAAGTGAAGCCTTACACAATGACAGTGATGAATGTCCATCCGGCAACAAAGCGACGAGGGATGGACAGGCGGCACAGATGAAGTCATTGACTGGCCTGATGTCGCTCTAAAAAACAGACGACCGTGTGTGTATGTGCAAGTGTGTGTCATTAAAATTTCCGTGTTCTTTTCATTGTGTTAACCCAGGGGAGATTACCTCATATCCATCTCAAACAGATCCTAATGCCCAGCCCCCTCGTATTCACACGAGGGATGAACATTTCATTCCACTATTATTTTTTAAAGGGCATGGCAGATGGATGATGGGAATCGCAGAGTAACTCCTGATAGGATGCTATCACAATATTTTGCATGCACACGTTCAACAATTTATTTTTTTTACAATGTGTTTAAAATGTGTTTTATATAATTGGTTAAAGCATGTGGAATGGGTATTTGAAGATTGCAAGGATCTTAAAAAAAAAGTTGTTAATACTGTAGGTGACTGTGTCTGGCCCCCTGAAATTCATAAACACTGGCCCGACCAACTTTCCTGAAGAAATATGAAGAAATCAACCCGTTCTTGATTTTTTTTCATATTCAATCATTTGAGTTTCATCCATTTAAATTGCTCAATCATCATTGATCTTTTTACTGTACTGTGCACATTGTTATTGCACATCAGCTTCAACACTTCCATAAGGAATGGAGAGAATAATGACCAGAAAATGTCAAACGTTAAGTATTCATATAGATTTTACACAGAAAATAATAAAATAAATAAATAAATAACATATTTCAAAAGTAACTTCACGGAAGCAACACTTGTACATTAATATTTTCATAAACTATGAACACAATACACACAACAAAACACATTGAAACTTATCATATTATATCATGAATTTAAAGGGCGAGTGAGTGTTACAGCAGGGCCACCAAAACATGGCCCATGGTGGCCCAACATGGTCGCCGCCCCAGAAGAAGCCTTTGTCAGACCCAGTAGGGATGGCAGGGGTGTCAAACCAACCGTTTTCAGAGCCCCGAAAGTGCTGAAGTCCTTGTACGCGTCGTATTGAGCAGTGCCTCCGAGGGGAGTTGTGCCAAAGTCGATGTTTGTGTGGCCGTAGCTCAACTTGCTCTACTTGCCATCATGTCATCTTTCGACAGCCAATTAGATGAGAGTAAAACACCGGCACCTTTGCCAGTTGCAAACATGTCGTATTATGTCTCAGATGCTTCAAGAAATGATGAACCAACAATCAATGACACACAATCACCAACCAATGTTGCCAAAGCAACCCGTAATTAAGCTCATTCCAAATGAGCTCTATTGACTGACATGGGCTGGACCTCTGAGGTCAGTCATAGCAGAGACCGGCGGCATGCTAATTGTCCATTAAAATGCAGTGGGAATTGATTTCCTCTCAGACTCAATTCAGGTCTTCCACGTGCAGTGCAGCGTTTGGCTGATTGAAACTTCCAAATGTAGAGGCAAAACATTCGCAACAGTCGAGCAAAGCAATGATTTATTTAATTGGTTTCACTGTAGCGTGTTGTTATTTTCTCTTTAACAAGCTAACGTTTTAGCCCTGGAAGTTCCCTGCTTTGATATGTCCCATGGACAAAACAATAGAAAATGTGGCTTTCAGTACCAAGCTACCCGTGACTCATAGACAGTATCTCTCGAAGAGGGTCCAGCTGGCTTGTGTAACATTTGTGACAGACGGGGTAAATGATAACAAGTTCCACCTTTTTAGAGCGAGGTGTTACCCTGAGGAAGGGACATGGACACAGACTTTTTAGAGAAAGAAATTAATTTCAACTTATGCTCTGTAAATTGACCAGCTAGGTCATGTAAATTTAAGAGAATAAGAAATAAGGAATACAAATAGATGTTGCTGGTTTTGTCTGCCCACGAGACGCCAGAACGTGACAAAAATAAGCTGCAACAACTTCCAATGGGAAAACGCAGTACGCACACAACCTTGTCTTTCACATGATACTCTCTACATCGTTAAAGTCATATCAAACCAATGTTTATCTATGTATTGCAAATCATGCGAGTCAGCAGGTAATGCTGATTTAATCAATAAGAAAATGACTCCAAGGTACTTGCCTTCCCTAAGTACTACAGTACTTAGTACTTAGGGAAGGCAATTGACTTTTAAGTGAACAAAAATCAACGGCAGTCATCAAACAATGGCCTCCCCTTCAATAAATGGTCTGCCCTAATTATTCATCCTTGAAAATTTTTCAACTTTACTCCTCAATTAGACACAAACTTTATTCCCCTCCATACCTTTACTAGCCTATCCTACCAGGCTGACCACATGCTTAGTTACAACAAAAACAACAACAACAACAGGGGGTAGTCACCTTATGATTCAGCCTTATATGGTAATCCATCATTATGTATGGATTTTAAAGTAAAAGTGCTCTAAATATTCCACCAAAACACAACTGAATAGCTGAACATGGACCTGAAGTTAATTAAAAAATGAAAAAAAAAGAATGACCCGATGTACACCAACTGGAAGAGAGTTTGTTGGAGGTGAAATTAGCAAGGAGTTGGACAGAAAGTCTCATGGGTGGATTTATCCCATGTGGCACCACCACAAGTGGTGTGTCCACCACAAGTGGTGTGTCCGTAAAATGGTAAGAAAGACAGCCACAATTGAGTGATAGAAGCCAGAATTCATTTGATCCATTTTCGATCGTGCTTGTCCTTATTACTGTTGTGGGTGAGTTGGAGCCTGTCCCAGCTGACTTCTGGCAGAGACACAAAGTACACTCTGGATTATTTGCCAGTCAATGGCAGGGCACAAACAACGATCCACATTAATGTTCAGTCCTGGTAGTATGGACAGTTTGGAGTGTTTCATGAACAAAACTGTTGTGTCAAGAAGCAGGAGGATTTGGCGAAACACACGCACAGACAAACAAGAGACAACAGTGCTTTGATGTACACATCACGTGGTACCACTCGCATATTATTATTTTTATTGACTTGTACTTTGTCATCACTGTGGTCAACTTAGTGTCCCCTTTGCTGTATGTCACACTTTTAACAATCTCTGGTTACTATTTCTCAAAAAGACAACTCAGTGCAACGGTCCTCGTGTTAGCAACATTCTCATTTTCTGAACGCTCGAGGGAAGAGCGTGATATGTACTGTAAGGATTTGGGAGTCCCAACTTGGAACAGCTAATATAGTAACAGTAGAAGTTAGCGGTTTGTTAGCGGAATGTTAACAAAATACCGATTTGAATGACTGCTAAAAAATGTTGTTTCCATTATTTCCTAATCATAACTACATATACAAGGTCAACGCAAATAGCAGCTCATTGAAATAATACATTTAGCGCGTCATATATTAAGACATTCAAATAATAAGGAATGAAGTCAAGACTAGCATGTTGGGTGGCCTTCGACTCGTGTTCTAGTTCTTCA
The DNA here is from genome assembly GCF_025434085.1 of Hippocampus zosterae. Lineage (NCBI taxonomy): Eukaryota > Metazoa > Chordata > Actinopteri > Syngnathiformes > Syngnathidae > Hippocampus > Hippocampus zosterae. The sequence continues at coordinate 11,771,585 of NC_067464.1, read as the reverse complement.
CAGGTCGGACCCCGTTGGAAAATAATTTGCCCAACCCTGCCTGAGCCCAATAAATGCCTGGTACTTTCTGCAGCTGAGGATATAAACACCTCTGACCACTATATGAGCTAATACGGTAGGTGTGCAGGGTAATGTGGGTGATGATGTCCCCATGGCAACAACTGTTCTTATTACTCCAGTTCAAATTTTCAGTGTGTAAAATTATTATAAATGGTTGTTTTAATTGCAGAAACACAACAGACGCACAATGACTCATCCCAGCATGTTAACACTGATATTGACTATCGATCGCTCATTTCACCTTGAATGATTGTTATGGACACATGCAATGTATAGACACAAGCAACCCTCCCCCCGCCTCGTCTCCTACGCTCTCCACTCCACCTTCCCTCAACATTCTAATCCTGATCCTTAAAGACATAGGCTGCTTCCATTCCGGGAAGAAAATACTTCAGAGAAAGCATGCAAAGTCCATCCATCCATACCGTATTCTATAGCGCTTATACTCTTTAAGGTTGTGTGTGAGCTAAAGCTTATCCTTGTTGACTTTGGGTTAGAGGTGGGGTACACACAATCGACTGATCACCAGCGAAACAAGCGCTCAAACGCATCTTTACTCCTACTGACAATGCATGTTTTTTCATGTTTTGGGAACAGGGAAGGATGCCACAGTGCCCAGCACAAGCCAGACATGTGGAGAACATGCAAACTCAATCCCTGAACTTCAGAAGTGTGAGGCAGTAGTGATGACCACTAGGTGGAAGTCATTAAATGAATGAATGAATGAATGAATGAATGAATGAATGAACGAATGAATGAACGAATGAATGAATGAGAGATTGTTGTAGCCATGGAGTAAAAGTTGATGATGCCGGACTTGACAGTAGATTACTGGAGCGCGCGCAGTCATGCACAAAGTAGGAATAACGTCCCACACATCTGTATTTGGAGCATCACATTATAATCTGCCACGGTCCCGATATCACGCCGTCATCTGGTTCCATAGTCCCAGTCACTCTGCTGTTGAGCGATTAAGCGCTTTCTATCCCTGCGCTTCCTGTACTGACTTTCTCACACTCGCATGCAATTCAGATGGGAGAGATCCCGCGAGGCTCTGCAAACAGCTGACGGAGGTAAGTCATTCCCTCTACTCGGGGAAAAGACTGAGCCAATAAAACAAACTGGAGCTTGGCTGGGGTAAAGAAACCCACTTGAGCGAGAGATTGGACAGAAAAAGGCAGAAAAACAAGCTGTATTTTTTCCAATCCGTGGTTGGAGAGCAAGGGAATTGCATCCAGGGAACATTTTGTGGTCACGCAGCTTAAAGAAAGAGGAGCCAACAGACACATTCCAAAACCATCTTCTATCACACTCGCTCAAACAAAACATTGAAGCAAAGATAGGGTTGTCCTACCCGAAATCATCAAAGGAATACATGTTGCTGGCCGTCCCGTCCTGATGGCAAATAACGGAGGCAGGTGTAAAGGAGGAGATTACGGAGCAGAAGATGAGGTGTTAATCTGAGAGGAGAGAGCGACGTGCATGCTGACGGCGTCACAAGCTTCCCTTCTTCACATCTTCCAAAGAGCCGAGTGAACCTGAGACGCTGCGAAGAAGGCGGTCGCAACAAGAATGAGGGAATGCAAGTCAGAGAGAAAGAAAGTGAGAGAGAGACAGACAGAGACAGAGAGAGAAAGAGAGAGAGTGAGGGACAGAGAAAGGGAGGGAGGCAGGCAGGAAGAAAGAGAGCGAGGGAGGGAACATTTGACCGGCAAAGACCAGTCACCTCACTCCATTTGTTTGTGAGGAACGCTGACTTTCTGCCTCCAGGAAATCTTTTACGCTGTAAACGTTACAGCTACGATGCCTTTATCCATGATATCACACGAAACCAGTTTTCCATCCATTTTATTCATGAAGGCTCTGATTCGGAAACAGTTATGGGCGCAACGTCCTATAAGACACGGCAAGTCGCAGCGAACCATTTGTTACAATGGCTTTTGTTTCCCAGAGCCGTTGGTTTGAACATTTTGTGGTTCATTTTCCAAACGATCTCAAAGCACCCAATAGCATTTAAAGATGTCTCGCACATCTTGGGAACATGCTTCCTGTTGTACTAACAACCAGAAGACGTTGAGACTCTGGCGACGACAAAGAGCAATGTTTTGAACATGCACTCTGGGCACAGACATGATGTTACAATTTCCAGTACCCATCCGGAGATGAGGAATACAGAAGGAGTACGCTGTAAAAAAATTTTTACTGAAAAGATCATCTCAACGTTGTTGAGTGTACAGATTTTACGTTTGCGTTACGACAATCACCAGAGAAGATTAGCTGGGGTACCTCATAAAGTTTGAGAGCAGTGTCACAAGAACATCGTATATGATTTCGTGTGTCTGGAGGACACAACATTTTAGTATTAGCCGGGCAACAACATTTTTCTAAACAGTTCATATGTGACGTGCGTTCGGTCAGTCTTATTCAAACAATGCAATAATTTCATAATAAATTGTTCAACGTTGTTGCTGTTCTTATGTACCAGGTTTTCTTTTGTTTTTTTGGAGCACTCCACAGTATCATATGTTTCCGGATTTATTGGCCGTGTTTCATTACGACAATATATAACCCTAACTGCAATGTTCCAAACCTTTGCCAAGGCTCAACTGTTGAACTGATGAATTGAAATTGACATTGCATCATAGTAGAATGCAGTTTTCAAATTGTGAAGGTGATATGCAATCAATGTGAATTGCAGTTTTTTTTTTCATCTTGTCTACCAAATTCCAGTTTGACGATTATAGTGTTCCATGAATTCTGCCTAGCAACACGTAACAGTCCAAGACGCCGGTCCATTCTGGGAATCAACATGGCTGCATCTGGTGTGATACCTTGGGCTCCATGAGCCGTAGCTTGAGGTCCACAAAATAAATTGCAATAAATGATCAATTACAGGTTGTCGTATTACTCATGCATCTATTACATAAACATACGAATCTAAGGACTTCTCTCAATCTTAACTTGGGGCGAATTAAAATATCTGAAATGAAAGAGCTTTTGTCACATTGATATGACAACCTTGCTTTTCTAGCTCTCTCGTGTTATTTTCTCTCTGTGGAGTTGTCCAAGTTAGACAAGGTGACAGCAAAATCCAGCCTGTGCATAAACTACTGCTTTTGCATTGTAAAAATAGGCTCTGTGTCTTTGGCAATGTTCAGTGCTATTGACTACGGCACTGCCCCACACTGGCCTCTTTTCTTTTCAAATGGAAAACAATGTGAAAATGATTTGATTCATGTTGTTTGTTTCTTAGCGGGAATTAGAATCACAAGTCACTTTTTAGAAAAATGGCGGATGGAATAGTTGCTAAATATAGCAACCATATCCCTAAATTGGCAACACTGAGTGTGTTTTCATAAACTAGCTCCTCTCTGTTGGCAATCATGTCGTTAGTGGAAATGGTGCATGAATAGTACGATGATGGATAAATCCTAAATTTAATTCAATGTTTTCTGATTAAGTTCATATCCATGAAACAGTTCATAAATATGAAGGATGAAACGTTCTTCCAAAAATAAATAAATCATTTCGTTAGATTATGAGGTGGTGTTTGTGGGGTGGGGGGACCCCCGTGCTTGTTAATATTTTAAATCACATGTAAAATTTTATAATGGCTCCTGATGCATTATATTTACATAATTCATAACACAACATGAAAGGATGCGTGAAAGTAAGAGACAGCACTGATTTTCTTATGTGTCGCCAATTTAAACAATTGATGTCAGTGAAATTCAATTCTCATGCATGCAAGTAAATTGACATGGAAGTGTCTCTAATTTAACATACAGAGCGGGAATTGTGACACTTCAATGCCCATTCACTAATTAGTGCATTTCAAAAGCATTTCTTTCTCCTGGAACGCCAGCTTGAACTGATACTGAACTTGTTCATGTAATGACAGGAGGACTGGGGCAGGTTGACTTTGTTGATGGCGCAGCATCCGGAGGCGAGACTCACGAGTCAGCATTTTACATCCCGCCGGCACTTCTACCTTTTCCTATCGTGACTCACCACAGCGGTCAGCCCGCATTAATATACAAGGACGGACGCCTCGCATTTGAGCCCCTTGCGCCCGTTTCAAAACCAAAGTCACACGCATAGAGACACACATTGCCAAGCAAATTATAGCAGCCGGCCTGACAAGAAGAGAGAAGCACTACGAGACAATAAAAGCACTCTGCCTAAAAATAACTCTCGTGTATGGATATTTGAATTTATGCTACAAAGGAATGATCTCCCATAAAAAATGATCTCGCCGACTTAAATTGTTCTTGTCTGTGGCTTTGTGGAGAGTCACCATCATCGCTAAACAGCTCTGTCTAGCAGATGAGGCAAAATGAAGCGCACTATTTGGCCGCAACCAGCACAGGCGCTGTTGATTAAGTCTCAATGAGTTTGCTGTCCAAAGAAGTACAGCAAATTCACAGCTATTCGCTGTATGGTATGCACAGTTTCACCTCCGGGTCACACATACCTCGACTTACGAGCGATACAAGTTACACGTTTTTCAAAATCCGAGCTACGACTTGGTCAATGTTTGACACACCGAGTTGCTCTTCACGTTCAAGTCTCACAATAATCCACAACAGTATTCTGAGATTTGTTTTGATTCGAGTCAGAAAATTCAGATTTGCTGATTGCGTTTCCACCCATACTCCAATCGTAATTCAAATCAACACTTTGTGCACAGCCCGAGCAGAGAGTGAAAAAGTCTTCCCATAAGAAGTGCTCGCTTCAAGTTGTTTATTAGCGCTCTCAGTTGAAGTCTACTGTACAAGGAGAAAGCCAAAGGATGAAACAATATAAAAATGAGGCATAAGAGAGCTAAGATTCGAACCTTGAATCTCAGAACTGTGAAACCACTCATCCTTGCCGCCCTTGAATCAAGGAGTTTAAAACCAGCTAAAAAAAATCCCAACATCTGAGCTGCCCTATTCAACAAGAAACTGAAAAATAGTCAAGTGCACAATGCGCATGCTCAGACACTCACAAGAGTCCAACTCCAGGCAGGAGGGAGCCTCATAAAAATATGTCCCACTCAGTGTTGGAGGTTTTGGGAGCCCAGCTGTACGCTGCATACCAACATAACTGAGAAGGAGGCTGCAAGTAATGCTCATATTGCAGTGTTGAAAATACTTTATATACTTCAGGAATTTTCAGGTAGTTTTCTCAAGCATTTAGGTTTCTGACGACCCTTTTGCTTTTACGACCTACATGTAAAAACGGAAAATACACTTTCAACTTTGTCAAAATAGGCTTGTTATTGTTTCATTCTCTGTGCAGTGTCGGTGGGGAGGGGTCAATTGCCAGAGTAATCAATTCCAAAAAAATTCGTTTGTGATAGCGTTTGTGGTTACGTTTGTGGAATATGAATTAAGCAGAAAATCTACCCGTTTTTATCCATCTCGGGGGACGGCCATTTCGCAATTGTTGTCGACCAAAATGATATTACAGTTGCTCTGGGCTCAGGTCAAGACCAATCACTGTTCAGTTTGTAAAGGTCACGTGACCAAAACTCAGAAAACAGGTGAGCCATGATTGTTCGTTACCTGAGCAACTCTGATGTTATTTTCAGTTGACAGCAAGTGGCAAAATGGCCACCCCGTAAGAAATATAAAAAAAAGGTGGATTTTGCTACTTAATTAATTGTCCGCAAACACATTATTCATCAGAATCTCCTGTTTTGGCTAGTGGAGATGAATTGAACTTATTATGTCTTGGATGTGAGCATTTATGATAAATTTGGGTGAAGATAGACAAATATTAATGTGTGCCTGGTGATCTTAATGTGCTATCAGCTGTGTAAACCAAGAAATTTAAGAACATTTCTTGTGCTTAAAATTTGATCTTTTTATTTCCTTTATATATATATATATATATATATATATATACAAAACTTGTACCTAATTGATGTACTTTGACCACAGTACAGGAGTCAAACTACAGGCGCGAAGCTTATAAACTGTAAATAGAAGTTTAGGCTGGAGGTTTTGGGGGCCCGGCTTCACTCTGCATACCAACATAGGCGAGTAAGTGGCAGCCGAGTTCTACTCATACGCTCAAATTTAGAATGTGGACTGATGGCAGCAGACGAGGAGATGAGCTTAGGTATGTGTGTGTCTGTGTGTCATCTGGGAAGGAAAAAAAAAGTCAGACTGGGGGGTGAGGGGGCTGCCTAACCTGCCTGGCAACCACCAGAATAAACACCTCCTCCTTCTTGGTCTTCATCGCTGCATGCGTGCTTCTCACTCCGCTGCAGCCACCACCATACCACCTGGTGCACAGTCAGTGATGCTGTCGTTGCCATGACTACTTTTAAAGCTACATCTGTAACAATTGGGGCGGGGTCACACCGTGACAATAGGAGGCTACTAAATTTGAGGAAATAGCAAAAATAGATTGTAGGGAGCGACGGAGGCGACACCCCCCACCACCAACACACACATGCACACACAAAACGAAATGATGTAGTTCGTTAATGTTGATACTGTAATGCACCGTGCAGGCTTCTTACCCAAATATATTTTTTGTTAAGAGTGAAAATGTAAAATGTAGTGCCAATGTGCATCTGTCATGACGCGTCAAATAGGGCGCCTGGGATTAGCTTACCTCATGTCGCCGTTTTTTTCTTCACACGACGACGACGAAGCCAATGGAAGTGCTTTCGCCGGTTGTATGCAAAACAATTATAATATAACAAGTCGAGGATGCCTCGCAGACGTGGAAAAAGCGTGTTTTAAGGGCCCGTGTGATGAGGCGTGCTACGGCTCAGGCTGTCTCTCCCATCCGCTTTGTGCTCCGGCGTCTCAGCTGCACACATGCTCCACGGCGTGTCCTTACATCCATGTTCTTTGTCTTCTATTCGTTTGAAAGCGAGCTACCGGGCGGGTAACAGTGGTCGTCAGTGGCCGCCGCCTCCTTCACGCCATATTTTCTTCCCGTTCGGAGTGTTGTTGGCTGGTCGGAGAAGCGAGGCGGAGAGCTTTGGCAAGGTTACAATGCGGCGTGCGGAGGAGTCCGCTCAATGCTGCCCACCGGTGTCGAAGACGCGTAACTGCAGGCATACAGTTAGACCCCCTCCCCCTTGAGAGGCATTCAGTGTTTTTTTAAACAGTGAACCCCCGGCTATTCGCGAAAGTTGCTCTGAAACCTTACTGCTGGCCAAAGTACTCCCTTTGTACTTCAGTACAAGTAGCTGCTTGTTTTATAAAAAAGGTTGGTAAAAGCTCAAGTACTACTTTAATTGCGGAAATGAGAACAAATAAACAATTTAACTGCAATTAACTTCTGCACAAAAGTTTTAAAAAATCGCAACATCAGGATTGATTTGGCACCATCGTGGTGCTGAATCCGTGGGCAAGTTTCATTTAGACTAATGTAGTCCTTTGACACCACCGTGTGGCATCTATATGTAATTAAGGTCAAGTAAACCTATTTTAGTGTAGCGTGTGCGCGTGTAAGTGTGTGCGTGTGTGTGGGAGGAGGGGTCAATTACCGGTACTTTTTTGCTGTTTGTAAGGGTTCCCTGTACAGACATTGACAGGCATTACATGATGCTTTTAACAAACTTGAGTCATAGGCGTGCAGTTTGGACACAGAATCCTGGAAGTTTTATTTGGTGCCGTCAGATAAATGTTAAATGATCAGTGGTAATTGTGGGACCAGTTGCATCATGGGAAGACAAATACCAGTTCACAGCATTAGCTCATCACCAAACCTTATCCTTTTGGTTACAAATCAAAGCAACGTTTTGCATGCGAAAAGTACTGGTGATAATTCACAGATCAGAGGGTTGGAAAAAAAGCCATGACTGTTTTTGGGAAAGCTTAATGAAGCCTTAATATGAGAGTATAAGAATTAAATTAAATAAAAAAACAACTAAGTTGAATTCAATATGATGCTTCGACTTGATCAGGCAGTTACAGTGATATGGTCTCATGATTCCAATCCATGGCTGCAGTCAACAGTAGAAAGATGATGTTAAATGTCGAACGCAACAGACAGGCATGTAAAGGAATCCTCCTATACTGTAGGGGGCACCCCCCCCCCAGTTCCCGCCCCCCTCCAAAAAACAAACAAAAAAAACCCTACCTCTTTTGTTTGATTGATTTCAGAAACAAACATTTTTGGGATTACAAACAACTCCCCACTCAGTGTTTTTATTTGTAGTATAAATGTCCTTTAAATTAAATATCAGATCCACAGTTTGTAAATGCACATAAATCAAGTGCAATTTAGCAACATAAATTTAGGGTAGGAGGTGTGGAACCTATTGCCCGCTACACGGTTTGATCCAGACCAATGCAATTGTCAAAGTAAATATAACCACAGAGGAACTGTGATTACAAAAATAAAAAATAAAAAACAAAGATATTTAACCTGAAAAAGCTCATAATATTTAATACTATTTGTTTGATCAATGGCACTCGGACGATTGAAAATGTCCCCTGACAGTAAAAAGGTATTTAGTTGCGTGATTTGTCAAATTTATGTGTTGTAGTCATGAGATGGGGTGTACTTGTCCAGGGAGTTTCCTGAGTGGTTCAATACAATAGAAAAAAAAACCAACAAAAAAAAATATTCCATGCACAGTTTGCCATCCAATCCTCCTCTTTTGGCTTGATTAGTGTAATGTCAGTCAAAAAATACAAAAACTTCAGTTCATACGGAAACTGTTAGAAGTATGTGCAATTGCACGAATGGTATCATAAGTATGAGACTTTGGTTCTTTTCTTTAAAATTTGGGTTATTCGTCTCACGGGAGTGGACTACAGCTGTGATTTCAAACCAGTTTGCTGTACGAGACTATCAGATGGGCTGCGGGATATTGCGGGAACTTTTCAAACTTTATTCATCTTGGTTCCTCGACATCAGTAATGTATTGTAACAGGCAGAATGAATTTGATACTTTTCCACTCGATGGCTGAAGGGACAGCTATCCTGTGTGTACAACATTTGGTAGTGTGGGCGAGGTTTTTTTTGTCATGCAAAATATGTGCCATGGTTCAAATAAGGTTGGGAACACTGGATTAGAGTATGTTGGAGGGATTTTCCATGGAGTGCGACTGAATGAAGAAAAAAACAGGGAGGAACACAAAGCAACACGTCACACTTCACCATATCATCTCACCCGAGACCTGAAAGCAGACCCGCAATGAAAACCCTCTGTTAATTCACCTCAGTTCAGATGCACATTATTAGGCATTTCAATTGGTTCTTTCGTAGTGCAATTTGGTTTTGCTTCCACTTGGCGTGAGCAACAGCAGAGGTAAGTCCTCATTCCAAGTCTTGTCGCTCAAACTATCCTCCATTGCATCACACTCATGTCCTTCCCCCCAGTCGACACCAGGCAGCTGTCGTTATACAGGAAGGTCACGTTGGTCACGTGGCTGCTGTGGCCTCCATAAACATGGCTGGGAGCCTGAAATTATGATCATAGCCAAGATTTTTTAACATTAGCATACTTTCAAAATGATTCATTAACTTGTCACATTGTGCCAAAAGATGCACACAATGTACATAAGTGGCAGCACATAATGGAAAAAATACATAGACTGCAATATATTGAAGTATAATAGTAAAACCGACAAATGAATGTTCTTTGGCACTTATATACAGTAAAATTGACAACAAATATAAAATATGAGAAAAATATTACACTAGAGAAAAAAATGTGTTCTTTTTAATTGATTTATTAAAAGCTCTACTCCACATTTAAACATGCAGCTGCCTGGTTTGCCAATTATCTCTCCAACTTGATCATGATGTACTAAATTTTAGGCCCAATTCCAAGCTGCCTTCATTTAAGAATATTGGGAAAAAGTGATGTAAAATCTTTCTTGCTTGAACATAACGTCTTGGAGGTCTTCCAGTCAGGTATCACGATGATGCATAACACAGAGTGAGCCCTGACTCAGAATGAGACTTGATTTTTTCGTTTGACTATTTTTGTGCGTTCTACTGCCTTTGTTATTAATTTATTGTGTTTATTTGTTGTTGTATTAATTATTTTTGCTCCATGTACAGCACTTTGGATAAAGCGGTGGTTGTTTTAAAGTGCTCTACAAATACAGTTGAAATGAATTGAGAGATGACTCGATTATTTATTGCTTTTCAACCTCAGTTATTCCAGCTTTTCAGTTCATACAAGCTGCTTTTAATGGTAGGCAGTCTCCTATCCAGGAGAATGCACATTTTCTGCAATTATCTTCAAACATGTATTATGTTTTGAAACCAAGTACTTTGTTCCCTCCCACCACAAACTCTTTCACATAGCAGAGTGCAGAACATTTACCCTGAACTGAGAACAGGGGAAGGAGAAGAGGTGGACCTTCCCAAAGTCGTCCCCGGTAGCGAGGAGGCTCTTATCATTGGATCTGCTGCCAGCATTGATGTCGGTGCCGTCCGAGCCATCAGACCACATGCCTGAAGGGGAGGTAGGAAGTTAACAGTAACCGTTTCTTACTTCCTATGATTAAGAGAAGAAATTATGAAAACAAATGAAAACATACCAAACACCTGAAAGCCTAGAGTGCAGCTGTGTGTGGCCCATTCAATATCTCTGATGGTCTCCATGCTGACCACCTGTTTGCACACGGAGGGGATCCCTGCGTAAACACCCACACATGCATTCACACACACACACACACACACACACACACACACACACACACACACACACACACACACACACACACACACACACACACACACACACACACACACACACACGCAAGCACAAAACACACAACATACAATTTAATCTTGCTGTCTGCATTTGTTAATATACCATATGGAGAAGTTTTGGGACACATTTTTAGCCATGGCATCTTCAGAAGAACAAAGATGGCGTTTCCCCCCTTTTGCGCACAATACAGCTTCTACAAGTCATGTTCTTCCACATCAAACTCATACAAGTATACTGGACTGTGCTTTGGGGGGTCTGTGAAATTCCAAAAAGTAAACTCTCTGCTCAATGTAGACCTGAAAGCACACTTGCTTGCCTTTTCTTAAACCCCTTTCTTTATATCAACACTGCCATCTAGTGGAATCAAAAAATACAACTAGTTCATGAAGCATTTTGACGCTTCATTTTACCATCACTACCATATGGTGTAGATAAAAGCATGATATAAGCGCAGTCCATTTTCCACAAAATTATCAGATGCATACGACAGGAATAACAAACACTTCAAAAGTCAAAAAATATATTTCAAGCACTGACTGCAATTTTGGTGTATTATCATCTCATTTGAGATTCTTTAATTGCATGTGCATGTTCTGTTAAGCCTTTGGTTCTCGAACTGAAGTCTCCAGACCACTGGGGGTCTGGGAGCTGTCAGCTTCCGCAAAACAATTTGCAGTAAATAAATATCATAAAATTTCAAAAATGCACACCTATAGTGCATATAGGGATGACATTGTCAATAAAATAATACTAAGCCAATTATTTCTCCTTACTTTAGCTCTAGGGCAAATAAAAGTTCTGATAGATTGCTGTATCATCACATAAATATGACAAACGGTAAATGCATTCACATCGCATTTGTAGTTAGTGACAACGATAATTAAGTTTGATTTGGTTAAGTACATTTCTATTAAATACTTCCAGAATATTCAGGTTGAAACTTTCAATAAAGAAAAATAGTTTCTAGCATTGAGGGGTACATATTGTTGTTAAGTAAGGATCCTTGGTCCTAATGACGCTTGTGCACCTCTGTGTTCAACTATAACGAAACTTGCATCTTTTTGGTCAACCCAGGTTGACACTAGTGTGCACTTACAGTACAGTATCTCGTAGTCTCCTGAGTTAGACACCAGGTACTGGGAGTCGACCGACCAGTCCAGGTGGGTGATGAAACTCGAGTGACCCTGCAAAAATTACACATTGAAAAAAGAAAAAAAAAAACAACAACAATTACAACACGTTTTTTTATACCAATATCCTGCACTGTATCTAACTTCAAAATTGAATTGCAGGTGAATGGAATGATGAAACACTTACTGAGCACTTCCCCACTCTGCTGTACTTCCTGCCATTTTCTGCCACGGCATAGATATAGATGTAGCTGTCATGAGAGCCGATGGCCAGGAAGTTGCCATCTACAGCAGTTTTTAAAAAGTAAACAAAGCAAAAATGTAACCATCTAATCTGTCAAAAACATATTTACATGTACATTTCGTAACGCAAGGGATTTAGTTTAAATTGGACTTGAAGAGTGGCCAAGTAAAGTGGAAATTGTCTTCCAAATTTAACACATAACAGAGGAGAGAGTTGTTCACAATGCTGTCAAATTTGAATTATTAAAAACATTTAGAATATTAAAAGAAGAGAATGGAATATGCCGACAGACTGGGCTGGCCTTGTACAATGACGAAAGGATGACCGATATACTGATGTGTCCACCTCTGCTCATTACAGTGCATACATGTAAATTGTCATAAACTCTAGTGAGAAAATATTCCTGTTAACAATATGCAGTCCTACAAATTGCAAATAAATTGCACAATATCTACTCTATGTAAAAAGCACAAACCTCGACCAAAGCTTATCACAGAAAGTTGCTCATTTCCATCTGTGTGCACCGTGACTAAATCCTTTGAGTCAGTGTCCAGTACCAGCCACCTGCAGAGCCCAGCACACACATAAAAATGTTGATAAATATATAATATGTGTGTGTGTATATATATATATATATATATATATATATATAATATGACTGGTGGAGGGTAACGCAGATTTGTCAAATATTTAATGACTTGTCCGTTTCAAGGAGGGTTCTCCCCACCAACCTGCCAATCTGGGTTCCTATTGCAACAACAGTTCCAGATGGGTGGAAGTCTGCTGACTGGGCAGTGTCCTGCAGGCAGTGAGAAAAGTTGAACAGAAATTAGAAAAAAATCGTAGTACAATATCTTGCAAAATGAAAACAGAAATAAGATTACGTCAGTTGCATGACTCAGATCAAAACCAACACAAGCCAGGCGTCCAATTTCGATGCATTAGATGTGATAGTTTAAGTGGCCTTCAGGGGGCAGTGTGGACTCGACTTACTTCCATGTTTTTACTCCAGATCAGCTGATGTGAACTGGAATCCCACATACAGACTTGCCTATCATAGCCACATGTGAGAAAATAGGGCCTACAGGGATGTACGGCCAGACCCCACAACTCATCAGTGTGACCCTAACAACCAGGGGAAAAAAACGAAAGAGATTTATTTGACATTTTGCGGTGTGCTCTCTCAGGCAGAAATGTTTGAAGGGTAAAGTGACTAACCTGAGTAATCGGCACAAACTCTCCATCCAAGCTGCCTTGCAAAACAAAGTTCTTTGTGGTTCCAATGAGAACAGACTCCCCTCTGCCCTCTGCGACAGTCCGGATAGGACCAAACAAATCTGGCACCTGTGACCAAACCATTACAAACCATGTATACTCTCTATTTATCTGAAGAGTCTCGAGTCACATTCATCTTTTACTGCAAATGATGATCCTGCTCATGAGCAAAAGAAGACATCATATGATTTATTTATGAAGTGCAAAATCTACTGCCTGCAGGAGTGCTGCTTCTTGCCAGCATAAGCAGCAGAGTTTTTTTTTCAAGCCAGTACAGACGGTACAGAGTGTTTAATATTTTATCACAGCATTCAGCTGACTCTTTCCATCTAACAATGAGATGCTCAACAGCAAAACCCGCATGCATGCTTATGTGTGGAAGCAGAATAATAAAGTTCCAGGAATCCCACGCATTGCACTACTCGCAAGTTTCACGGTGGAACCAATCTCTCGCTATTTGCTGAAAAACTCACCGATTTGAAGTTATTTTGCTTTTCCTGAAATGCACAAAGATGCAACAAAATGGCACCAAAGCCATGGCTACATACTAAAGTAGTGCAGTAATTGCTCAAAGGAAGTATGCTGAAGTGATACATCTCAATTGAGAGATAAACTTCGAATGCCCGAGAGGAGGTATTTTAGCCTGGGTTGTTAGTGGAACTGCATATGCATGCACACCAGATTATCCCCATGAAAACACCTTTTAGTCATTTATTTTTAAGACTAAGGTTGTAAGATGAATTTCAAACAATATTGAAGTTCAATGCCTTAAACTATTGTGATAGACATTTACAACATTTCTTGGGGAGGGGCATCAATTAATAGCAAATCATGGAGGGTTACTGGATTTAATCTATTTCCTTGTACATTTCCAGTGACACATAACAGATATGGCTGCATTTACTTTTCCAGAGCACAAGTATTCCTGTGCTTGTATAGTGGAGGCCCATTTCTCACCTCCACTGTTTGGATCTGCTGGTAGCTGCTGTCCCAGGAGATGAGGCGGCAGTCTTTGCCTCCAGTCACCAGAGTGCCATTCCTCAGCATGCACAGGGCAAAGATGCTGCCTTCGTGAGCTCCATGGATGACGTGGCTGATGCGATTAGTGCCTGCGTGACAGAGAAGGACAGGATAAGATGGGCGAGAGAAAGCCCAGAGAAAGTCGGCTTGCTGGAAGCAGGCTCGTAAAATGGCCGACAGTCAGACAGGTCGATCGATAGAGTGGATCAGAGAGAGATTATGTTGGAAGAAGTGGGAATGGTGTGTCTCTGCTTCGGAAAGTCCCCAGGATGACCCTGTTTTGTTACAAATAGGCGGTTTTGGAGCTAATAATGAGTTTAGAAGGATAAACATATTGATTAGCTGGATTTCCTGGAAGTCGGCACACAACCATGTCAAGATATCCAGTAAGTATTATGTACCTTTTCCCCACACCAAGATGTTTCCACTTGAGTCCCCAGTGATGGCATCTCCATTTTCTGCGAAGGTCACACATAAAACGAACTTGGGCTTCTCCTGTTTCTGTAAATCCCAAAACACAAGCATGGGCCTAGTTAAAATACAATTAACCGCCACCTTTCTACAAGAGAGCACTATTTTCATTTTTTTTTTTTTTAAATGTTGAACCCATTGCCAGCCATTAGTTGAAAAACTCAGCGTTCCGAGGAAGAGCTATGTTTAGCCTGGGCTGTTAGCACAAGAAGTCTTTGCTACATACGCCTCTATGTCAAGTGCATTTTAACAAAATAAATAAATAATAAAAATAAATCAAATTGCTTGCAAGCCATTTTTAAAGTTAATATTGTAAGATTACGATGAAATGATGAACTGGTTTGGACTGGTTCATCTGGTCTGTCCAATAGCAATAATAACAATAACAAAAAAACGAATGAATGGACGAACGTGGTGTGACGTTTTACCTCAAAAAGTCCTTGCTTTTTGACCAGCATGCCTGTTTCCAAGCTCCAAAAATGGAGATGCGACTTGCCGCAGGTCACCAGGATGTTGCTGTCAGTCGGGTGAAAGTCTGCAGCAAACACCGTGTCGTTGGATGTCTGTAAACCAAAGAAATGAGTTTGCACGGTTAAGTGGCGCACATAACCCAAGATCCAATAAAATACTGTGGCTGCGTGGGTTTTCTCCAGGTACTTCCAAAAACATGCATGGCAGGACAATGGAAGACTCGGTCTAAATTGTCCTTAGGTGTGACTGTGAGTATGAATGGTTGTTTGTCTGGCAACCAGTTCAGGGTGTACCCCGCCTATTGCCCAAAGATGGCTGAGATAGGCTCCAGCACGCCCACGATCCTCGTGAGGATAAAAGGCTTGACTAATGGATGGATGGATGAACGCTGAATAAAAATGAACTCATTGATTTTAATTCACCAATTATGTCGAAAAATGCAGCAAACTCTACAAGTATCTTGATAATGTAAATGCACCGTGGGGCCAGAACAGAGAAGTACGCGAGCCATATGCCGCCTGCCACGGCCTTGGGCACGGACGGATGCATGCACATCCGCATGCAACCCACCTTGACCTCAGCCAGTCTGTCTTCTCGCTGCCAGTCCCATACGGACAGCACATGGTCATTAGAGTCGTCAACAACACACAATGTGTTTCCTCCATTCTAAAATAAAAAAAACAAAAACAATATTTGACATGACATTTCGATGTAAATGTCAAAAGTCACTTTCGATGACTAATCTTGTTGCATCCTTTTCCTCACCGACTTAGAGAAAGCCAAGCAGACGAGGGCTCGCTCAAAGTAAGCGGCTCCCAGAACGTGGAGGGTGTTGAGGCTGACCGAGTCCCACACGCGAATATGTGGCGCCAACTGCAAGCCAAAAACCCATAAAGAAAGGTGTCAACAATTTCATCATGTGATAAGAGGAAAGCAGCAAATTACACGTGACTCAAAATATCATGAAATGCTAACATTGGAATTCACTTACTTTCCCCTCTAAAGACGTACCCGCCACCTGCCCGGTCGCTATGGTGATTTTATCGGGGTGGACTGCCAAGCTAAGATGAGGATGTGAAAACACAAAAACAGTGAAAACATCTTTCAGCATCCATTCATCAAAAGGAGCATTTGAATAAAGATGCGCGCAAAAGGATTTAAGAGCCACGGCGACACAGTATTTCACTTCCATTTGCTGTTATGTGGGCAAAGTCAGGCTGAAGATAAATGAACCGCTTTTTTGCAACTTCAAATGCATCAAATCGTGGAGGATTTATCTGAACTCCGAGTAAACCTGGAGTGTAAATATGAAAATCACAAGGCCGTTCATCACACAACATGAGAGATGTGAATGAGGCAGAGCAGCTTGATTCAGTTACTCCGTAGCAGTGAATAGGGATAAACGAAGGACATGGAGCTGCTTTTCTGTGGGTGTAATGTTGCTTAAGCCTACTTTCAAAGACACTTTCTCATAAGAGCCAGTAGAATTCGGTAGAGAACGTTAACTTGGGACCAGAGACACATTTCTTAGCTGTGAATATCCCAGAAACGACTGTTACAAAAGGTCAAGTGTCCATAATGTCCGTATATTTAAGCCAATGGTCCCCAAGCTATACTGAGCCACCCCAAGCTATATTGAGCCAAGACACACACTGTAGTTCACGTTACAAAAAAACTGTCCCAAAAAGTCTCCTCCACATTGAGAGGAGCGAGATGAGGTGGCTTGGGCATCTGATTAGAATGCCTCCTGATCACCTCCCTGGTGAGGTGTTCCAGGCATGTCTCACCGGGAGGAGACTCCGAGGATAACCCAGGACACGCTGGAGAGACTATGTTACCCGGCTGGCCTGGGAACGCCTCGGGATCCCCCGGGAAGAGCTAGAAGAAGTGGCTGGGGAGAGGGAAGTCTGGGCTTTCCTGCTAAAGTTGCTGCCCCCGCGACCCGACTCGGATAAGCGGTAGAAGATGGATGGATGGATGTCCTAAAAAACTAGCATGCACACTTAAATATGATGATCTTGATTTAGGAACAAATTTACATGCTATGGAATCTGGGCCTGTTCAGTTCAACACAAAGCTAGTATTCTCTTATCTAAATGGCAACAGGTAGCTACGCAGGTCAATTGTACCGCCTGCCATCTAGTGGAATTCTTCCGCCTCTCACTGTCACCACTGTCAAAGATTTCTGAACTAGGAACAGTTACTTTTCAGACCAATGGAGGGAAATTAGATAATCACGCACGGCGACGCAATGACACGGTAGTTGAGAATCATTCGTTTTGGCAGTGCGTTAATCAGAGCTACATTTTGTGTACCATTTGATATCGTCCGTGTGTCCAGTGTAGTGTCTCTGCAGCTGCTCGTCCACATTGAAGAGGACAACCACAGAGGCAATGAAGTACACAGTTTCTCCAGTGGGCAACAAGTAAAGATTTGAGCGGCAGTCTCGACCGCGGTAACCGTATCTATTCATGATTAAGGTTAAGAAAATAAAACAGCAGCGGTAATATTGCATCGGGGAATAAAAAGAGATCTCAAATGTTAAAAGCTACTTAGTGGCGCCACTCATTGCTTTCATGATGGGGATGCATTTATTTTTATTTATTTATTATTTTTTTTTTTTAAAGGATACACCCAGTCCAGTTTGAGCTTGCTGGCCGGAAGGTCTGCTCTCGCTTCCAGACAGTAGCCATCCACTTGGTCTTTGGGCATGAACATGGTAATGGGACGGCCCTTCAAATACATTTTCACATAACCTTCCTCTGGAAAAAGAAAGAGAGGGGATCAGTTTGATAAATGCAATAACGACGAGCGGGATTATAACATTTGGTGAATGATTGAAGGTTTCTGAATGAATGTTTTGGCAGTGATGTATGAAAAGGGTGTGGGTTTCTTAAGAGGATGATTGATATAGGCTAGAAAACACAAAGGAGTTTTTAAATGGACTTTATTAACCACTTCAAACACATTCTTGGACCAACACTGAAAAAAACAAATCAATAGAAAACCTTGTTATAACGCAGAAACATTTGGCTTCATAGCAGAGGTTAACCAACATGAAAATGCAGACAAAAGCAGATTAAAATGTTATGGAAAAAAAAATAGTAAAACTGAAACGTCAAACACCGAGACAAACCAAGTGAAACACCGATGCTGACAAGATTTTTGAAGTTTGCTGGAAAATAAGACTTTGATTTAGAGGGCATGTGGAATGCAAGACCTGTAGTTTGTTTGTCGTGTAATTGGTATGAAACAATATTGGTCAGCTAAAATTGAGTAGAATAATGTAGCAGAAATTGGGGCTCTACTCTGGTTACTCCAGGGGCTGAGGTTAATAACAAATCTGAAAGTATTGGCTGGGGGATTTTATGGGGCTGCGGTAACTTGGTGTGTTGAGGCCAAAGTGCGACGACTGATTCCCAGTCTTCCTCAACTGGAAACTAACACTTGGAGTTTTTCTGACTGGTGGCACCCTGGCAGCGGCTCTTTTTCTGGCCATGCGAGACTTGATGCTTTCTGGGGATTGGCAGAGGCTTGCAGGTGAACGCGCCATTATAGCCGAAGTTGGAGCACTGCCACCGGTCACCGTCGGTGTGGCGCAGCGGCTGAGGTAAATCTGGACTGTAACTGGTGAGGGTGGGCGATGGAGGTTATAGGGAGGCGGGGGGTGTGTGGAACAGGGGCCAAGAGGAAGGGTTTGGAGGAAGTCAGTACCATATGTTAGAGAGCTCCTGTCATTGTGGTGCTAACAACATGAACACAAAAAAAGGAAAGTCAAGGGAGTGGACTTCTATCATAAAATACATCTTGATTCCAAATTCAACAACAGGCACATGTACAAAGTAACATTTGGAATAAGTCATTTGAAATTGGGTAAGCTTGATGGTTTCCAACCTGAGCTTTGAGGCCTCACTTAAGGGTCTCAGAGGGTAAACTGAGTTGGCCATCGCATCATTAAAAAAGGACAGGTTTTGCTTTTTATCATCCTCTGTGCAATCACACAAACAAATCTTTCACAAGAGTTGCACTAGCTTTGTATGGATGACACCCCCCCCCAAAAAAAAATATATATATATATATTACCAAATACAGGTGGCAAATAAAGGTTTTTGTTCAGAAATGTAAATGTAACTCGTGAAGAGGACTTCAGACAAAACTTAAAAAATCTAAAAGCACAAGCGAACAAAAACAGGAGCTTGCTGGCGGTGCAAATAATTACCGTATGGTAACTAGAGCAGTGGCGGATCTACAAACTCTGCGAACTCAAAGCTCAGCGAGGGTGCCTGAGTGTGTGTGCGTGAAGTCTTTGTGTGGTTACGAAGGCAACAGAGCAAATATAAGCCAAACAAAACACTCACAGCATTGTCTGAAGTGGAGCTGAAGTGAGGCAGCTGAGTACCGTGTAAGTGTCGTCACGTTGGGACATAGTAAGTGCAGGTTAGACTGCTTGTTTGCTGATGCGTGTGTTAATACAATATATTCTCAAAACAATGAAGCTAACACACTCACAGTTTAGTAAACCACTCCTGTCTTGACAGCTCTCTGACCACAGGCATTTTTTTTACACTCTTTTGTGTGAATTAAGCGATCAGCAGAGTCCAGAGAGCTGTGAAGTCCTCAGTGGGGAGTGAGGAAAGGTGAAGGGTATCTGAGGGGCCATTAGGGGGAGGAGCGTACCTTTGCAGTGTGTCACACGTCGCATCCCTTGTAAAGGTCACAGAGAGAGACACAAGCACCAGGTGAGGGTTGTCATGGCTTCCTCACTTCCTGGTCTGTTACAACAGGTGAGCGCATGTTCTGCCTGCTGTGCTGGTCAGCACAACTTGTGTGCTGTGTGATGGCATCCCACCCGGTCAGTACCAACGCGCATTGGCGCCGCTTATCATAAGTACAAGTACACTCAAGGCAGTTAAATGTTACGATGTGTGTGCATGTACTGTATTTGTGTGTGTATATATATATATATATTTAAAGAATAGACACTACTTACAAAAAAAAAAAAAAAACCCCAAAATTCAGTATCGTTACATTTTTTTATGGTGTAAAAGCATGTACCAGTATATACTTTTTTATTGTGGGGGAGAATAAAAGTTTAGTCCAGTACGGTGGACTCACGCATAGTCGCGGTTCAGCATTATTAAATTACTGTATACATACATATATATACATATATATATATACATACATATATATATATACATATATATATACATACATATATATACATATATATATATATATATATATATATATATGTATATATATATATATATATATACATACATACATACATACATACATATATATATATGTATATATACACACACACACACATACACACACACACACACACACACACACACATACATATATATATATAAATATAAAGGTATTGCATGGTATTTTTGAATATAGTATACTCCATCATTCACAGAACCCTAAAAGAACAAATCTAATGGGGTTAGGTATTTATTTATCTATTTATTAATGTATTTATTGAATCATTTCTTAATTGGCTTATTGTAAATAAGACAATTTAAACAATTACAAATGCGGTACAAATATTTACCTTTATTACAAATAATAAAGGTAAATATGACACTTTATAGCTCAGCTTGAATTTAAGTTTATTATTATTCGTTATTTAGGTACACGTTTGCCCCCCCCCCCCCCCCTCCAATAACCTCAAATATCAACAACTGTCCTGTCTGTCCCCTTTTGAGAGCAAATATGGCCCTTGGGCACAAAGGTTTTCCTGATTCCGCTCTACGTGCTTTGTTAGGCGCTGTTCAATTTCCACAAAGATCAATAGCATGATGGCGTTGGAAGGTGTGAACAATACACTTCTAATTTGATATTCCGTTCCATTTGTGTAGTTTCTCTCTTATGTGTTTTTTTCCTGCTATTGTCCAAAGGGTCAGGCAACAAATGAGATGCCCATCCTGTTTTTTTTTCTCTCATAAGAAGAGCAATGCACAACTATAGCAAATATTTTCAATGAAAAACCTCAGCAAATTGTCAGTGAATATTGTTCGACTAAACAATGCAGGAAAGATGCATCAGGAAGAAAAGATGAATGATGAAAATGGAAGCATGAATGAAATGTGATGAGGAAATGACTAAACAATAACACAATGTGTTCCTATGGTAAGGATCAATAGAAATACATGAATATGTGAAACACAGAATATGTGTGACAGCTATGATCGGATTGTGTCATGTTGTTCTAAATTAGCAAAGTCACAAGAAAAGAACGCTTACCTGCATTGAACACTGGGTCCCTCTGCTTGCTGCAAAGTAAACGAGCAAACTGTCAATCAGCGTCGTTCCTGCACATGTTCGCAATGGACATCTTGTTGACTTGGATGAACGTCACGGGAAACGAGAGCTCGCTCGTGTGTCAGATATATTTGTTACCTGTCACTTCTTTTGCCACTGGAATTGCTGCCAGTGGACCCCGCACGAGTTCGGTTGCCCTTGGAGTTGCCCGAATCTTTCCGCGTGAGGGACCCAACGTGCTCATTGGAATTGGCTCTCCTCACCGTGCTAGGAGGAAAACGTGTAGAAACACTGTCAGAAAAACATGCAGTTTATGTCAGGATGATAAGATGTTTACGTCTAGTTTGCGTTTTTGAACAATATATAATTAACCCTTTCAGGGACAGCGGTTACTCAAGTGTACCGCTTATCATGTTACAGGTTATCATTATTGGTGCATGAAAGGGTTACAATAAAATACCTTTTTAATCACAAAGAAGATTGCTATATCTTCCCCCATCCACCCATTTTCCCATCCGCTTTATCCTCACAAGGGTCGCAGTGGGTGCTGGAGCCTATCCCAGCTGTCTTCGGGCAGTAGGCAGGGGACACCCTGAACCGCTTGGCAGCCAATCGCAGGGCACACACAAACGAACACTCACACTGAGGGACAAGTCTAGAGTGTTCCATTAACCTGCCACGCATGTTTGTGGAAGATGGGAGGAAACTCAGAGAAAACCTACGCAGGGAGAACATGCAAACTCCACACAGGAAGGCCAGAGCTGGGATCGAACCCAGTACCTCTGCACTGTGAGGTCAACGCGCTAACCACTCCACCAAACGAGCCGCCGAGTATTGATATACTTATTATGAATTACATTGAATAACACATTTTTAATTTTTTCTTATCCTGTTTCTCCTGACTTGCAATTAGATATGTGGCAATACTTTTCGATTAAGTTTAAGGTTACAGGGCTACACATTTATTGCAGGTTGCTGTCCTCGTCTCCAAAATATCTATTCAACCATGAGGCTAACCCCATTTTTATTTGGGATAGTTTTATTCGTAATACGACAACATAAATGGCATGAAAGCACAAAAATAAAAGGGGTTCATTGGTTGGCTTTTTGACTCCCCTGTGGATGGCCTTGCACCAGCTAAACCTGATGAATTGGGTCGCTTGACAGCCAGGTTTCCAACATAATAAAAAGGCTCCATCAGCAGTCCGCTGGCCCGTCGGCCCAGTCATTCACCTAATCTACCCTATTGACATTCAAAAACGGCCAGTCCTTTTAGGAGTTATTTGTTTGCTACGGGATGGAGTGAAAAAGAAGGACAGAAGTTCGTGTCTGTTGCGTTAGCCAGAGATGAATCATACTAGGTGGACCAAATGGGAGATTACTGTGGGTGTTGTCAAATTCATGCATTTTAAGTACCGGTATGTAAAATTATGAAACCGATTACAGTACATGTGAATATTACCAGTGTATGTGATTTGCAAAAAAAAAAAGCATTCAAGGTTTGTTGTCAGCCTAGTGGTTAAGTCGTGTTAGACTGAAAGTAATAACATGTTGACATGCTCACCTGAGCAGCGGTGAAAGAATTCTGGACGGCAGAGACAAAGGAGACAAACTACACACCTTATTACAAGGCGAGAGGCCGTACTTTGACTGCCTGACATTTGGTGAGTCACAGAAGGGGAATAATTGGAAAGAGAAATGGACAAGTATCCCACTGGGACTTGAGACTAACATTCAACACATTCGCTATAATTAATGATCTTGTCTTACTCCCTCAAGAGAAAACCGTGAGGTGAATTGGAGCTGTAGTTTGAAAATTTGAAAATTGCAATTACGCATCTCCCACCAGCAAGCACTACCCAAGACTCCCATTGGTGAATCAAGTGAAGTTTTTCACCCTCAAGACAAATCGAACGTTTATGACACTACAGTTTTTAGCTACGGCATGTATTCCGGCTCGGGTGGGGGAAAAAAAAGATAACATTTTGGTTGATCTCCAATTTTGGGGAGTTTTAGAGTGTAAAAATTGAGGGTCCAGTAAATGTACATACTCCCATAGAGGCATGCTAAAGTTGTACCTCATTTTTAACTCTGTTTTCAAGTAAAACACAATTCTGAGCTTATTCTGCGTCAAAGAAAATGACGTGTAAATAGAAAAAGACAGTTAATCAAATTTGTGAACATTTTGAAAGGGGGGAAAATAATCAGCAACCTTGATCTCTGTCAAGACCTAACAATTCTTTTTTTGGATAACCACCAAATATTACCATGCTCTCCTCCACAAACCATTGGTAGGAATTGGTGAAAACAAATTTCAACTACAGTTCAATCAGCCATTCTCAAAGAGATATTTCATACATTTGAAAAAAAAAATCTCTTTTTGACTCTCTTACTGAAAAATGAAAGTGTAAAAGGGAAAGACATACAAAACAGTTTTGATCTTTTGGGTCACGACTGTTTGCCGAGGTTCACCTAATTATGGAAATAGCATCCAGGGATGGGAGATGCTTAGTGTTTCCTTGATAACATTGGCATCGCGATTATATGCATGAATACACACACATACTGCACACACAGACGCACACTCTTTCTCTGCGTTTACGAGCCCTTCTAAATGTCAGTTGCTTTGGCTGACAAAGCGGTAGATGGGAGGATTGATAGCAGGAATTATCAGACATGACAACACCAGACAAGTAAAATGCTTACAATCTGGTAAAGTGGCCCATTTACAGCCAGTCCAATTCACCATCACAATTCCCCGGTGAATTCGATGAATATCCTTGCTCATTTGCTCACCTCCTGGTGGATGCTGTGCTCGTGTCTTTCCTGGATCCAGACCCAGATGGGGAGGGCAGAGTGCCACCGCCTTTCTTTGGTAGGATGGTGCCGTTGTTCACCGAGGGTCTTAACGGAAGGGTGGCGATCATTGGCCGGGCTGGTGAAAAAATAAAATTAAAAAAATCAAGAGAAAAGAACATTACAAAAAACACACTTTTGTTGTTGTTGTTTTTTTTAAATGTCGCAACTACCCATAGATTAATAATTGACTGAGGTTATGTTTCTTAATGACAGAAATGGGCTAAACGCTTCCTGTGTTTGTCATCTGTTATCGTGGTCCGTATCAGCCAATGAAAAAGTAAGAGAGAGAGAGAGGCCACATAAAACGCAACAGAATAGTTGGTTAAGGGGAAAAAGCAGCACATCTATAAGTGAAAACTACCAACACAACCCACAGAGACTGAACCTTAATACTTTATTATACTGAAGATGAATTTCTTCAGTAGGACTCCTCCAACTGAAGGTCATGTGACTACTTTTTCTCATGACAGTCGCTCTGACTGGAGTGACCAAAACGCTGGCTACCACTAATATGGGTAGTACAACTAATCATCCATCAAATATTGCAGACGCCGCAAATTAATTGAATTCAGCAATATGCGAGCATTTTGGCTCCCCGGTAGGAAACATAGTCGCTAAGTCGACAGTTCCTTACTAACACATTTGTTCGAGCCCTCTGTGGAAAAAATGAGCACAAAGGTCTTTGGAGAGCTTTTTTGGAAAGTGGAAAAAAGCCAAACGATGAGGCAGAAGAAGAAGAGGAGCCTGCAACGTTCAAGAAAAAGAAAGCCGCATGGAAGAAACAATATCAGCAGTCCTATCGTTTAAATGTGTCTCTCGTTACAAGTGATTTTCATGCACCGAGCTCGTTCTGTTTGATCGTGGGCTCACGAATAAGGCAATGAAGACAATAGAAAAGGAGTTTAGGAGCCAACAAAATACTCCTTAAAAAATAAAAAATTGAACAAAATACCTCGCTTCCATTTCTAATATCCTATATTTTTGTGAAGCATTGCATGTTATAAGAGATGGGACTGACTCATTGAGGACAAACAAGCGTGGGGCTCCTACAAATTACAATGACTGCATTCAGCACATTGGTGACCTGGATTTTTAACGCTAACATTTATTTTCATTTGTTTCTCTGCCAGCCCATCAAAACATTGCTTCACGTAAAAAAACGGTCGATAATAAAACATAAAATTCAAATGGATTTTTCAGAATATTGTTCGGTGACAAGCAATTGCAAAATTAGTGCATGCACTTTCAGCATGAGGTGTATGAGTGGTCAAAAACGCGCATGCACACACAAACAAAGAGTACACGTGCCAGAAGTCGTGGCCAGAATTTAAAAGCCGGGATGCAGCTTTTTCTGCAATGATAAATATTTAATAGGTAGTTTCATGGGGCAGACACTCACACTTGTACTTCAATCATATTTCATGCCGTAATTACACAGCAGGGAGTTGTACGAGCTTGTGCTTGTGTTTTAGTCTTTCTGCTGGCCGGTGTGCTGTATCTTAACAAAAGGCCGCGTCAAAATCCAAACAGGTAATCTGCGCATCAGTCATCTTGTAGGTCAAACCTAGCCCAGAATGAAAACACAGTTCTTTATCATCAGTCACCTTTTTTTCGTTACAGTTAATTTGTAGCAAATGTGACATTTGAGGCAACAGGTTGTAAATAAACTTAAATGGACATTTCCATAATTGATAGTTGCTCAGCCATTTGCAATCTTTTTTTTTTTTTTTTTATCTGTGAAGTCATGTTAAGCAACAAGAGTTGAAAGAGGCGTTTCCCAGGAGAGGCGTGTTTGTAATAATAAATATTTCCTGCATTTACTATTGATGTCACGTGAAACGGAAATTTAAAATGTTGACTGGTGAGCACATCTGCCTCACAGTGCAGAGGTGCAGGCTTTGATTTTGGCCCTGGCCTTCCTGTGTGACGTTTGCATGTTCTCTCCGTGCTACATTACAAAAACAACACGGCAGGGTAATGGAACATTCTAAATTGTCCCTCGATGTGATTGTGAGTGTGAATGGTTGTTTGTCTATGTCTGCCCATGCTTATTCTACTGTTGCTGACACTGAGAAATGTCAAAATGATCAAATTTGTCTCACCATTGCATAAAGCATGACACAATTTGTGTCGCGGTGCATCAGACAGTGTGACACAACAACAGTACGTGTGTTTATCAACGTGAACACTATGTGACACTTTTCTAGCAGGCAGTGATAGAAATGTGCTTGCTCATACAAACGCCATCAGGCCTGGCCAGCGCAGACAGTCGGCCTACCTGACTTCCCAACATGGCTGTCAGCCGAGGGAGACTTTCTCATCAAAGCAGGCTCTATGCACATGACGCACAATACAATACGGCAACCCAACTCAGTCCAGTGGAAGGACAGCAACAAACTGAGGATAGGCCTGGGCGATTTGGCCTTTTTTTTAATTGTTTTATTTTTTTTTTACTCCCCTACAAAAATAATATTTGCAATTTGACAGAAAAACATTTTTTTAATCATTAGTAGACTCCAATGAATCGCCCAGTCCTAACAGAGAGTAGAAATCATTCAGCCTAGTACTGTACTGCGTGATTGTTCACCTTTGGTTGGCCCTCGACGTGAGCTCATGGCCTGCTGCTCCTCAGACGCGTTGAGCCGGCGAACCACGTCGGCCAGAGCGGACTTGAGCAGCTGGATCTCGTCCTCCTGCATCTGGACCCTCTGCTCCAGGGAGGCGATGCGGTCGGCAACCTCCATGCTGCTTGATGCTGACGCGCTGTCATCTGAGAAAACAAGATGAGCTGCTGTCAAAGACACTCAGAGTGGATGACGTATTCTCAGCTAGTAGCACAGCCATTCCTCGGTGGAAATATTTCCAGATACCCTACCCTATTGGTGGAAATTCCAATCGTCACTCATAGGGCACATAAGCACTTGAGTGGAACTAGGGTAATGTGAGTGTGTGTGCCCTTTCATGGTTATTTAAAAGATTAGTCAACTCAAATTAGGCATGGACTATGGCCGACAGCTCATTGTGCTTATATGCTTTACTTTTCCCCGCAGCATCCAATAAACTGCTGAAAATTGTAGAGAGGACTTTCCCACATGGGCATTAAAGGTGAATTGTGGTATCGCAGAGCAACACCGCAATATTAGAAAAAATGTTAAACTTCATTCATGAAGATGTAAACAAGAGAGATAAACAGCCACGGGGCTACACTAAACACTTGATATTTCTATTGTATTTATTTTTATGATATTTAAATTTACACAATTCACACACACACACACACACGATGACTTTGATCAAATATACATGCAAATCACCGCTGTGTTTCCCCGGCATTAACAGTCAGATGAATAATGCATTGGATGCATCGGACATCTGCGGCATGTGCGTTCTCCGAGGATTTGCCTTGAAGCCAGACCGCCTGCTCAGATGATGTAAATGTTTGGGAGCTCTTGACTTGTGTAAATAATGTTGTCAAACCTTTCAATAAAACATTATTTTGCGAAAGAAAAGAAACACGGACACTATGTGGATCTGAGGCTATTTCACGCAGATGCATTTTCTACAGCGCTTGTACTCATTTGGGTTGCGGGAAAGCTGAAGTCTGTTCTAGGTGACTACTAGGTGGCAAGAGGCATGGTACACGCTGGACAGGTTGCCAGTCACATTCCATGCAACTCATAAAAATCATTGAAAGAGTAATAATCTAGTGAATAGATATTGATGGATTAAGACATTCAATTACAGTTCAAACAAATCATCGTATTCACAGATTCCATTTTAGGCTCCTCAATTAGAAATCAAAATCTAGAACATGCATGGATAATTCACTATCCTATATTTTTGAGTCACTAACTTACTTTATTACCAAATATATTTTCTGTTAATTTTCATATTGAACTAAAAGAACAATTGAAACATTTCTCTTAAAGTATGTTGAATAAAATTAACATTTTCCAACAGTGTTTTGAATAGGGTTTCGAAAGTGCCTGAATATGGACGATGCATCCATCCATCTTCTATAGCGCCTGTTCTTTCAGTGAAAAACTAAATAAGAAACGAATAAACTGAGATTCTCAGGTGAATTTTCGCACAATGAACATGCAAAAATTCTCTGTCACAGTTATTTTTCTTTACCCAGAACACAATGTGCTCACCTGAGGTGCGTCCGCTGAAGCAGCGCTTCTTCATCTTCATTTGGGAATATGACGAATCGCACGAAAAAACTATCTGATGAGCATCTGCCCCTTTCTGCTCCCAGCAAAGACACACAACAGTCTCCCTGATGGGGGCGTACAAAGACGGATTGTCACACAAACCATTCCCTGCGCACCAATGCCTGACACCTGCCTATCTGGAAAGGAAAGCTTCAAACACAACACACAGTCGTGTGACAAAACCCAAGAAAAGGAACTGGGCGCAAGTTCCTGAGGGTGAGGCCAGGTATATAAATATCTGTGTAGTCGCCATCAGTGATGTGTCACTCTCCATTTTGCAAAAAATCAATCAACATGCACACCCTGGGACGCCGGTGGTTCATTTTCAATGCAATGAACCCACATTATTACACCGCACCCAACCAATCTCACTGCAGGCGGTGCTGCTTCAATGACATCATTCCACTCTGGCTGATCTTTTCTTGCTTCGTTTTCAAGTCCAAGTGAGAACAGGGCACACATCCTAGACTATTATTTGAATCCTTATTTAATATGGCACACATCGCCGTACTTTGCATCATTCCCTTGGATCAAGTAACGGGGGAAAATGTGAACAAGCACTTGGCACGTCCATCTTCCCATCACTGCACAAACAAAGAAGCACTTTCCTGAGTCATGCACTGACCTCGCTCTCATCAATAATTGAATTGTAGAGCGGCACATGGGTTCTAATCCATTTCCCCTCTCAGCACTCTCAGGATCAACAACAAAGGACTGCAATGTCTTATGGTAAATGCTGTGATAACGCACAGGGACACTTTCACATTTTGGAGTATACTTGTGGTGTCTTGGGACGCCTGGTTATTACAGCGACTGAAAATTCATGTGAATATAGACTTGCTTGGTACACACTTTTCAGCTATAATAGCTTCCACACATCTGGGAATACATTTTAAAACATTTGGAAGAGAACTGGAGAGTGAGGCAACAAACTGGGAAACAGCCTGTGACAACAACAAGACAATATTTTTTTTCAAGAAGGCATTCAAATCCTCGATCTTTTTGAAGGTTTAATTATGACTAGGTAGAGTTCCTCCACCAGTCAGACAAAAAACAAAAAAACAAAAACCTGATTCCCAAAAACATTGTAGATGAACTTCACATAACTTTTTTCCCTCTGGCTTTTTCAGATACTACTCTGACCCAGAGCGATGTTTAGCACTGTTAACTGCTTGTATTTTGGTAGGTGTCCATTTCCTGCTTTTTTCCCCACATTCCACTGTATTTGCTCAATTGAAGCAGATATTGACCCAATTACCTCATTCACTCCCAAAGACGTTATAAAACGTCTTTTCAGACTTGGTCTAGAATTGGCTGTTACTGAATGAGTTACTTTGATTTGAATTGACTGTGAGAGGTGTTTGAGTCTGTTTGTGATGTTTGTCATGAAGGAGCCCTGAAATAAGCTTCTCGCTTCCAATTCGCAAGCTGCCATATGCTCATCACGTGTGATCACCAGATGGAGAGGGTGATATGTATTATGTTTACTTGTGAGAGGTGCGTTGGACTTGGAATGTCTCCTGCTCATTGATCAAGAAATGTTTTACTGTGAGCATGACCCAAAAGTGGTGTATTAGTGGTGTATTGGTGTATCAGTTGCTTTTCTGAGCTTCCAGACGACTCTGCCGGACAGAGACTTTTCGAGTTATTTATAAACAAGAGGTGGCCAACAGGAAGGAGATCTACAACAGGCGACCTGGACAGGCATTAAAGAGCCAGACAACGGAAATCATGGTTTCTTAAGCTTGTATTCATGTCAAAACCAGACATTGGGGAACACAGACAAGTGGATGGAGAGGTCATAAAGAGAGTAAAGCCTGAAGGGGGGCCAAATGACTCCCATGTGGCATCCTATACTGACCTTCTTCTAAGCTTGTTAAAACCTCCCTTCCTGTATCCTTCCTGGGGTCAGACAAAGGGTAAACTGACAGCAATGCTATTGCCAAACAACAACACACTTAGACAGAGAGCCTTCAAAATTGGCGCGTCACAATCGTAACAAAAGATATGGCATTGCTCCGCCTTTGCCCTTTGTTATCTTGTAAAGCAAGTGGTAAGGGTAAGCCACGTGAGGCCTTCACATTTGATGCCAAAAATCTGAAGAGTGAGCGAGTCAGGCGTTTCGTCAAGAGCCAAAGAATGCGAGGTCAACAAGTGGATGAGGTTAAATAAGTGTTACCAATTTTCCAATTTTGGGACAGTTACTTGTCCGTCCAAATTAATATTCCACTGTGTCTTAAAATAAAAATTCAGAGTCAGGAAGGTGAAAACAAGACAGCCAAGTATTAATGCTTTGTTTCCATTGGGATGCCGTGCATCATGTAGACATGTTCGACCATGGACTAAGGCTATACTAGAGTTGGCGGGGAACAGATTGTTGTCACATCATTACATAACTAGAATACCACTTAGTTGAGTGCAGGCCTCCACCAAAGTGTTGAGCGATGGAAAATGAAGACTGTCGTGGCGAAACGAATTTATGACCGTTATGTCAACTCTTTATGAGCAGGTGTAAGATGTGAACAGAGACAGTATCTTTTTTCATGAACCAGTGACAGAATGGTCATGTCGTGACTCAAATGGCAAAAATGGTCAATAAATTCCCCTACGTTCCCCCACGCCCAGTAACGAAGCACAGCATCTTTGTTTGTCCTTCCTTTTGCTCGCAAGCAAAATTACCGTGTGGATCAGGGAGAATGATTTAAAGCTGAAGGATGGGGCTATTTCAGAGATGGGCAAACTACGGCCCGCGTAGTTGACAGGGCACTTCAGCTGGTGTCATGTCCCTTCTCACAAGACCCGGACAGTGCCACAGGAGTTGCAGTTGGAACTGATAGATCTCCACTGTGACATGATGTTAAAGGACAAGTTCCACTTCCTGAAACTGGATGAGTTTTATGCTTCGTTAAGTGCAGACAAAATTCCAAACATCCAGACTATGGCACGGAGAATCCTGGTGTTGTTTGGCTCGACATATGTGTGTGAACAGACTTTTAGTGTGATGAACACCAACAAAGCACCCCACAGATCCCAGATGAGTGATGAACACCTCAGATCTTTTCTGAGAATTGCGACAACACGATTCCAACCAGACTGCTCCCATTAAAAAGTATGTTAAAACTTTTGTTCTGTTTATGTTTAATATGTTCTGATATGTTAATAAATCTATCTTGTGCTGACCCGGCCCGTCTATTAAATTTTAAAAGTCAATGTGGCCCCCCGAGCCAAAAAGTTTGCCCACCCCCGGGCTATTTGCATTCTGG
The DNA here is from genome assembly GCF_025434085.1 of Hippocampus zosterae. Classification (NCBI taxonomy): domain Eukaryota; kingdom Metazoa; phylum Chordata; class Actinopteri; order Syngnathiformes; family Syngnathidae; genus Hippocampus; species Hippocampus zosterae. The sequence goes on along the minus strand of NC_067464.1, from coordinate 11,739,612 downwards.
GTGGGGAAGAATGAATCCATCAAAACTCAAACAGAAAATTATGGACAAAAGTGTAGAAATATAGGCGTGCCATAGTTGTGGTTGTGTGCCAGTGTGTTTGTTTATCAAGCTACTTTCTAATCCGTGGCGAATGATTCAAGACTGGCCTCTTTAATTTGAAGTCTGCGTCAGAGGGAATAGTTCCATAGCGACATAAGTCGTCAAAAGAGATTATCTGCAGTTATACGGGGAATTTGATTCTTCTTCGGTGGGTGTGGTAACACCAAAATGAATTTTTTTATTTTATTTTTTTTACAAGTTGCACATATAGCAGAGGATTTTAATGGGATTGACCACTTTGAAGTGAATGTACACAACAACTCAACTTGAATGAAAAATGTGACAAGGTGAGACTAAGAGACACTGGTCCAACTGCTGTGTGACCATTTAAGAAGAGATTCAGACCATAAGTCAAGCTTGGCGGCGGCTCCAGGCACCGACACAAACGTCTCTATCAAACTCAACCTTTTGTCCACATGAAACGAGCCTTTGTCCCCAAGTCACAAACAAACCAAAAACGAGAGATGAGACATTTGTTCCATGCAGCGTTTGTGTGAACCGCTGTTTGTTCCGTCCACTTACACTGTTGTTATGGGAAACGCTTGCAGTGCCAGACACTGTCAGCACGCTGAACATCAGCCAGCAGTACTTCCACCATCTGGAGGGTTGAGAACATACAGTGGTACGTGCTGCTGGGTGTCGACATCCTTGTCACACAACAGAATATAAAACTGATAGCCGAGTCCAAAGTCAAAAGATTTGCTCTGCGGTAGTTGACTGTCAACTGGCAGCCTAGCGGCTGATTTAATAGTGTAGGAATTTATTCGACCCCCCCCCCCACCCCCGAGTACATTGTCCAAGAGTACAAAATGTATCTGTTTTAACGCGTTTGAAATATTACTCCGTTTTACAGCTATTTGTAATGATGACACTCATGATTCACTTGTTTTCAGCTGCATGTGATTATCAGAGCTCATTTTAAAGAGGGGCGGGGGGGGAGAAAAAAAAGCAACCATAATAAATGCAGTCATCATTCAGTGATTGTGGTTGGGCATATTTTGGCCCGTTTCCCCACCAGCACGATTCACACACCCATAATAACATCTAGAAGTCTCTTTTACATGATTTATGGCTTAATAGCTGCATGGATGTCCGTCCAGTTTGACATGTTTCGAAATCAGACCGGTCAACTGAGCAACGCTGTAAGTGCTCATTCATAATTTCATTATACATCAAGACCCAATTAGGCGTGTCTTCCTCCCTCGCATCTCTGCACCTGTGTTCTTGATTAATCCATTTTTAATGGGCTTTCCAAATGGGACCGTTCCCTTTCCCCCCTCTCCATATGTTAGAAACAGGCTGAAACACACGCAAACCGGACACGCACTTGGATCAGAAGGTTCCCTCTTTCCTGACGTTAGAGACCAATTAGGGTGCAGGAGCTGCACTGCACAAGCAGAGAGGTTAAATGTGCATGTTTGTGTATCGCATACAATATGCTGCCGAGCACCTAGAGAGCAAATCAGACAGATGTTTTAGCCGCAAAATTGGCACATCTGAACAAAACAGAGGCCCTAACATTTATTGGCCGTATACTGCTGCCACTGACATCATGTAAACAGACAGTGGCATGCGACAATTTCAATGCTAGCATCTGGTGTGATGTAAAAAAAAAAAAAAAAAACCTGGATAGAGACAACTTCAACATTTCTTGGAGTTCTACACACATAATTAGCTGCCATTGTGAATTTCCCTTCCCCGCAGTCTTCATCTTGACTTTGTTACAATTACAAAGGTGGAAAATTGCATCTCGTTCCAGTGTTCCATAAAAATAAGGTAAAAAATAACTTTTACAGGCAGTGTAAAAGGGACTACAATCAGTGACTAAAAATAATCTCTTTGGGATTCTATCGACTGGTGTGATTTATTTCTCAAAACCTCCCCCCACCGCAGGTACAGGATGACACAGATGAGGCTGAGACCGCTGGTGTTCACATACAGTGCTTGCTTTTTCTGTCTCTTTCATGAGATTTGAATGCATGCATGATATCACGCTCAAAGACTCATGAGGGTGTTGCCCTACACCAGGGGTGGCCAACCAGTCAGAGACTAAGAGCCAATTTTTTCCCTGTGTTACTGCAAAGAGCCACATCACACACACACACACACACACACACACACACACACACACACACACACACACACACACACACACACACACACACAAACAAACAAACACACGCACACACACATACACACACACACACGCACACACACACACGCAGATGATGGTGCAGTTGCTATATTTGAACGCAGGACCTTCCACATTCCTCCTTTGCATGCATGATTGTTTTAGTGGGTCAGATGATGAGGCTGCACGAATGTGTGTCAGTGCAGGAAAAGGCGAGAGTGAGACAGAAAGAGCGATGAAAGCAAAAGGCGAGCTCGAGACAGAAAGAATGATAAAAGCAGAGAAGGAGAAACTAAAGGCTTCCTCTGCAAGCGCTTGCTCACCGAGAAGCACATTTCGATGGCCATACAATTGCCAGCCTTCAGAATTTACCAGATGCATCAAGGCCAAAGGGGGGGTCGTACAGATTTTATTTTATTTACGAGCGCCTCCTTATTCGTCAATGTTGGTTTGATTGCTAAAATTCAATTTACGTCAGTCCGCAGAGTGAAATAGCTTGACAACAGTCGGCTTTCCCCACACACATGAAGATTTGTGGTCATAATTAGTAAAGGTATGCAATAGTCACCGCGACTCATTTTTGACCCCATTATAGAGTCAAATCCACTCTTAGCACACCTCAGACATTCACTTGTATGTGTACCTGGCCTTAGATATCAAGTCCCAACTTTAGCTTGCTCAACCTGACAACAGACAAGCACTGCAGCACCAACAGGATTTGAGTTATATTTTATTTTTTTCTTGCCGCAAGCGACACCGTGTGCACGGGTAATGAGCGCACATTGTCACTCTGTGTAAGTGTTAACAACTTGACTCGTGATCATAAAAGTGAAAGTGCAGCGTGAACTCTTACCAAGATCAAAAACAGAGCAGAGATGGATAAGAGGAATGTGGGTGGAATTATTGTAGAGCTACAGTAGATTTTACAAAATTAAAAGCCTTAAGGCAGGTCATCAACGTGATCTCAGAGTAGCCGTAAACCTGTTCTAAGAATACCTCTCCAGTTAAATGCTGGAATTTTTTTTTTTTTAGGTTAACCCTTTCATGCACCCTGTTACCTGATAACACGATAAGATGTCCACTGGAGTAACCGCTGTCCCTGAAAAGGTTAATAAATTTAAACAATATATATATATTGCGACTAGTATTTTTTTTTTCATCACCACCATTTTATTATCTGTGGTGAACAAAGACAGATTCTGTTATGCAATACATATCAGCCTATTTGTTTAAATTCACATGCAATTGGGTTGAATTCTGTGGTTTTCTAATTTGTTTTTCTTTCGGATTCTGTTTGATACGCCAGTACAGACCAGCTTTTTGCCAACAAATGAGATGGATTTAGATCTTCGGCGCCCAATGTGTCAGCTCTATAAATGCCGGTGTTTCTATAGGTATTAAAAATGAAGAAGCACATGAAGCTACAGCATTTTTCCAAGATCAAACAGTGCGTGTGGAAGAGCGAGAAATGAGCGTGAAGGGAAAATGAGGAGGAAAAACAAATGCCTGGGAGCTAAAGAAAATGAAGGGCTGATAAGAAAAGTATGAACATTTGAAGGAATCCTGGGAAATTTGTGTCTGTCAGCGTGGCTGCAGAGAGTTAAAAATAAATGAAAAGTGGTGTAAGCAGGGCGGCCCGGTAGTCCAGTGGTTAGCACGTCGGCTTCACAGTGCAGAGGTACCGGGTTCGATTCCAGCTCCGGCCTCCCTGTGTGGAGTTTGCATGTTCTCCCCGGGCCTGCGTGGGTTTTCTCCGGGTGCTCCGGTTTCCTCCCACATTCCAAAAACATGCGTGGCAGGCTGATTGAGCACTCTAAATTGTCCCTAGGCGTGAGTGTGAGCGTGGATGGTTGTTCGTCTCTGTGTGCCCTGCGATTGGCTGGCAACCGATTCAGGGTGTCCCCCGCCTACTGCCCGGAGACGGCTGGGATGGGCTCCGGCACCCCCCGCGACCCTAGTGAGGATCAAGCGGTACGGAAGATGAATGAATGAATGAATGGTGTAAGCACTCAGACGCTGGACTATGGGAAATTCATGTCAGGCGAATGATTCGGCAGGAGTGGAAGACATACGCCAGATCAATCCGATATTTATCAGACTGCTGCTCTGGTGTATATTACAGAGGAGAAAGAGAGAGAGCGTATTTGAAACCCCTAACAAAAGTATATGATCTTAATTGAGTGGACACCTGGGGACATATGCACACGGAGTTGAGTTTGCGCAACATTGATTGACTGGACAAATAGCAAAACATATCAAAGTTCTTCAACGAAAAAAGATGAGAAAAAAAGAAAAAAGGACCAGTCTCGAGAAGAAAAGGAATATACACTGGAACAATTCGTGATCACAACAGATTGTTTGATTAAAGAGTTTACCGTTTTCTGGTAAAAACGAAGATTGTAGACGAGGAAGAAGTTTAACATCTCTTGAATTTTCCACAAGGTTCTGACTGATTTATCGAATCGATATATCATTCAAAAATCATTCATTCATTCGGAATTTTACTCTCCCAAATATCTGAATTGGCCTGAGCCTCAAAAACATCCTTGTTTTACGGGTCCTAGTTTCCACTTTAATATTTGAAATCTGGCCGAAATAGAGCAACCTCAGTAACGCCACTGAGGAAAGGCTATGTGAACCAGAATGACAATTTGGATACAAACTGCAGAAACGTGAAGACAATGGATGCTAAACTTGGCTGTTCAACCCCTCAGGGTGTTTTTGCTGCCCTAATATCCAGTCCTCCTCCTCCCTGCGGTGCGTGGCGGGGATTTAATCTTAATCCATGCACACATGCCATCATCAGACATGCTTTTTGGACCAAGGACCAAAGAAGGGTTGCAAGATGGAGTGTGTCAAACTAACCCCCATGTTGCAAGAGTGAGAGGTGGGGGTTTCTGCAAGTGTGCCCGTCGGTGAACTGCATGGAGCAAAGAGATAAAGGGATGCTGGATCCACATGAAGCCACACACTGAGTTGAAAAGGTGAACGGGATGAATTCAGGGGGAGTGGATTTGTTCAAATGGTGTTGCGCGGTGTTGTCAAAATAAACATGAAATCCACTGATGAGTTAGTGCTTTAAATGCTGCATTGTCTTATTAACAGCACTAGAAAAGGTATACCAAGGGTATTAGAATTGAATGAGAAGAGGAATGCACACACGTCAACAAGGAACCCATTACATTATTGTAGAGGATCATATGTGATGTGTTTTTCCACAAAGGCCTTGATGGATATTTGTGCCACTCCAACAGAATTATCTTGTTCAAGATCAAATTGGAACTCTTTATGGAGAAAAAGCAACAAAATATGCTGCTTTAAAGCAACATTCACAACCTTTTTTGTTATCGGCCATGTTGGATATGTGTTACTGGTGACGTTTTACTCTTGTGGCGTCTAGCCAACTCGGGGATCTAACTCGCTCTACCAACATGTCTCCGATTTGTCAGCGCAGAGTGCTGACTAGTGAGCCACACACCATCGTGTTAGACTCAGAGATGCAAAAGACTTTTGCCAATGCACAATTGGGTCAAAATCAAAACTCAAAAATACTGTCAAAACAATCAAATAACATGACTGATATTACCATATATTTACATTACAATATATATATACACATTATACATAATATATATATATATATATATATATATATATATATATATATATATATATATATATATATATATATATATATATATATATATATATATATACATATAAGACCCGAAAGCTCCTAACCATGCATGGAGGGTTCCATCCCAAATCCAGCACCCTGAGACTGTACGCAAGCCGAAAGGAAGGAGGCCGGGGACTAGTGAGTGTGAGAGCCACTGTCCAGGATGAAACATCTAAGCTCCATGAATACATCAAGGAGAAGGCTCCAACTGATGACGTACTCAGAGAATGTCTCAGACAATGGGGAACAGAAGATGAGGCGCTGGAAGAGGGACCATCATGGGAGGACAAGCCCCTACACGGGATGTACCACCGGACCATAACTGAAGTGGCTGATCTCAAGAAGTCCTATCAGTGGCTAGAGAGGGCTGGCCTGAAGGACAGCACAGAGGCACTCATCCTGGCTGCTCAGGAACAGGCCTTGAGCACCAGAGCCATCGAGGCCCAGATATACCACACCAGACAAGACCCAAGGTGTAGGTTGTGCAAAGAGGCACCTGAGACGATCCAACACATAACTGCAGGGTGTAAGATGCTGGCAGGGAAAGCCTACATGGAACGCCATAATCAGGTGGCTGGCATAGTCTACCGAAACATCTGTGCGGAGTATGGACTGGAAACCCCAAGGTCAAAATGGGAAACACCTCCGAAGGTGGTGGAGAATGACAGAGCGAAGATCCTGTGGGACTTCCAGATCCAGACTGACAAGATGGTAATGGCGAACCAACCAGATATCGTGATCATAGATAAAGGGCAGAGGAAAGCCGTTGTAGTGGATGTAGCGGTCCCTAGTGATGGAAACATCAGGAAGAAGGAACATGAGAAACTCGAGAAATACCAAGGGCTCAGAGAGGAGCTGGAGAGAGCCTGGAAGGTAAAGGTGACAGTCGTGCCTGTGGTGGTCGGAGCACTCGGGGCAGTGACCCCCAAACTAGATGAGTGGTTGCAACAGATCCCGGGAACAACATCGGACATCTCAGTCCAGAAATGTGCAGTGCTGGGAACAGCAAGGATACTGCGCAGAACCCTCAAGTTTCCTGGCCTCTGGTAGAGGACCCGAGCTGAATGAGGGACGGACACCACCCGAGGGGTGAGATGAGGATTTTTTTTATATATATATATATAGGCCGAACGATCCTGATCATGAAGGATCCCTCAAAGGGTGCAATGCCATCCAACTATCGGCCAATAACCTGCCTCTCCACAACATGGAAGCTCATGTCAGGCATCATTGCAGCTAAGATAAGTGGACACGTGGATCAATACATGAGCGAAGCACAGAAGGGCATTGGTAGAGATACCAGAGGAGCCAAACATCAGCTCGTGGTTGACAGAACAGTCGCACAAGACTGCAGGTCCCGACATACCAACCTGTGCACAGCCTGGATTGATTACAAGAAAGCCTATGACTCGATGCCACATAAATGGATCACTGAATGCTTGGAGTTGTATAAGGCGAACAGGACCCTAAGAGCCTTTGTTGCAAACTCGATGAGGATGTGGAAAACCACACTTGAAGCCAATGGCAAGCCACTTACCCAAGTGTCCATCAAATGTGGCATATACCAAGGTGATGCACTCTCCCCACTGCTGTTCTGCATAGGACTGAATGAACCCCCTAAGCCAAGTAATCACCAAGACAGACTATGGATACCGCCTCAGAAATGGAGCTACGATCAGTCACCTCCTCTACATGGATGACATAAAGCTGTAAGCTAAGAGCGAAAGGGACATAGACTCCCTGATGCACACAACCAGGATCTACAGCAGCGACATCGGGATGTCATTCGGGCTTGAGAAATGTAGTTGGATGGTGACTAAGAGAGGAAAGGTAGTCCGCACTGAAGGGGTCTCACTCCCTGAAGAAACAATAGCAGAAATTTAGGACAGCTCAAGTACCTCCGTATACCCGAGGTACTTGTCGGTAGACCCCCAAACTAGATGAGTGGTTGCAACAGATCCCGGGAACAACATCGGACATCTCAGTCCAGAAATGTACAGTGCTGGGAACAACAAGGATACTGCGCAGAACCCTCAAGCTTCCTGGCCTCTTGTGGAGGACCCGAGCTGAATGAGGGACGGACACCACCCGAGGGATGAGATGAGGAGTTTATATATGAGGTGATGATGAATGAAGAGAAACTCCACAGCATATTTAGCCGGAGTAATCGCTAGCCGAAGCTTGTTTCTAGCTAGCTGGTAAGGCATAAGTAACACTAAGCTTGCCTCGACTTCAGTGGTAGATGATGGGAGCGACAGGCGTGCCCAAAGACGCCTTTTCCTTGCAAAATTTGCCTCACAAAATGCGATGTGAAACCACTTCAGTCAAGCCTTGTAACTCAGCCCAAGAGATGAAATCACTCTCTGTGTGCCTGAGTCTATAATGAGGCTAATTTTCTCTTGGCACAAACTAGCAAGCCAGCTCTGACCTCCTGAGGACAAAACGTGCAGCCTGCGTGTGTTCCTGCAGTTTAGCTGACCTAGTCTCTCAACATTAGTGTGGTTGGATGCTCCACAACACATGGCGCTGCAGAGAGGGGAGCGGATGACATCGTTGCATTTTGGTCAGGTCCGACTGCTGCTATGATGTCACTCTGGCCTGGAGGCGCAACAACGACACACAGGCTTACTCAAACAGACCTGCAATAAATTAAGAAGTCAGAAGAACGAATAAGAAGCAACTCCCCTTTATACTCAAGTTGAAATTGGGAAGTTTTTTGTCTGTGTTCTTGCAAGTGATGTGACAATGAGAATTGAAGCTGGACAATTACAGCAGACTGTGGATGGTACCTGTCCGTCCCATTTTCACACGCTTAAATATGACATTAGAACATACACCATATTACAAAAAAAAAAGGTATTACAATCTTGTAATTCTTCCGATGAGTGGTTGGAGGGCTTCTTTCAATCATGTTTTATGCATGGTGCAACAGAAAAGACGCTTTCACCAGACATTACTCACGAACCCGGGACTACCGCAAAAAATGTCTCGAATACCTCAGACAACATACCAACCTTGGCAGCAAAACCTTTTCACCTGTACCAAACCACTGAACCTCTCGGCCAATTATGCTGCTACAAACAAGTACAGTACTTCTTGCCCCTACAATATAATTTGCAGGTAAGTTCAGTCGATCGTTTACTGAAAGCTTGTCGTAAAACTGTTCCACCATTACCGCTACACCTATTTTTCGGTCAATTGACACACTTAAGTTGGGGGACTTGAACCTGCTTCCAACATGCAAAATGATCACGTGAGCAGAAGGCAAACATCAAACGTCCAAGTGCTAGGATAATAACATAAAACCTCTCGTCAGTCACTTCCGTGTCCAAGTATACGGCCGGCAGCGACAACATGAGGCACGGCAACTGTATAGCAAGCAATGTCTTGAAAACAGTAGTGTTTTGCTAGTTGAACTTGGCTTGCCAACCATAAGGTGGGGAAACAAATTGTTTCTGTAGGGCCTTCTGATGAAAGTGTTAAAAGCAATTGGTTAAATGAACAGTCACGTTGCTAATTATTGTAATTCATTCAGCCAATACACCTGATTGTGAAGGCCTTGGGCAGATTAGAATGACATGGCAACACATAGAGGCCGAAATCTGATTGGACCAAATAAACAAATAAATAAATAATCCAACATCCACATACCCACTGGAAGTTCTTTGTAGTCAAGTCAAGAGAAATGCAATGAAATGAAGAGAGGCGCTTGTTTGGAATAAATGATTGCAATTTCATGAAACAAAAATTCAGGTTGCCGCTTCAAAGAGTGTTCTGCACCAAAGGGCCAGCTGGCCACCAATACTGGCTAGTACTAGTAATAACTGGATTTAAGGTAAAGACTCGTTCATGACTTGCGCCCTTAGACAGGATTAAAGCCCTCACCCCTCAATGGTTGTGCTTAATACTATGTACGAAGTAGACTCTGTTGGTGTTTTTATTATCCAGCAATGTTAGTTGTCATACCCGTGGCAATGTCGTATACTATCGCCACAGCAACAGTCCATCCATAAAGATAATTTATCATCGTAGGAGGGGACACCAACATTCTGTAGCAAGGACAACGAATCAGCAAACATAAAATTATCCACATTAGATGAGTCGAGCAAGGGAAGGGTCCCACATGTAAAGGATGAGGATATGAGAGAGAGAAACAGAAAGAGAATGAGTCATCAACACAACAGCAGATTTAAGTCCATCTGCTTCAAAAGTCCCTCAGTTTGTTAAGGATAATCCCCTTTGTGCATGTGTTGCACTAGCACTCCAACACATCCTTGACCGCTTCTGTCAGCCGATATTCTCAAGCAGTCGCCCATAGCTGAGGCTCAACTTTTCAGAACTTGTAATTTGCTCGGGAGTAAATCTTTTTCAAACGTATATCATATTGATGCGTCATGCTGCTTACCCTCTCTCCTGAGTCACGGGCTACCACCCCACAGCCTCCACCCAGTGGACACATCACAGCTGTCCCACACGCACTTTGTTGATGACTGCTTACTGCTAAGGCTCAGACTTGACATGAATGTGGCCCTGGAGAAACTTCCAAATGTGTTTTTTTTTTCTCAGACGAGGTCAATCAAGCTAACCCCTGTTATGACGTGTCAAGCCCGGAAGAACATCATGCAGAAAGTGGGAGAATTGTTTACCATTGCAGAACTGCAGCAGCGACGTGGTGTCATACAAGCTGCTGTAGCTGGAAAAGCCGTCCTCCATTCTCAGACGCTGCTCCACTTCCTCTGCTATCCACCGCTTCTCCTCTCTTCTCTCAGTCACTCGCTCTTTCCCCGGTGACTCCCTTTGCCTAGTTTATCTTTTCACTTGGCTCTGCCTCCATTCATTCTGCACGAGTCAGGCTCCCTGGGCGAGTATCCATGGCAACCCATTCACTTGCACAAACTCCAGTTACCTCTTCTTCTTTTCTCCACCTTGTGTCACATAGGGAAGAAAAAAACACTCCAAGAGAAGGCTCTCTCCCTGAAGACTGACCGAACTGGGCTGACAGAAGTTCAAGAGGATGTTTTTTTTTTCTTTCTCCTCCTCCTCTCCGTTCTTCTCGTCTGTCCTCAGCAGCTGTTCGCTCTCGCTGATCTCCAGCAGAAAAACAGCTTTAGGAGCGTCTGAGTGGGCAGAGGCGTTTGCTTCGTGGCTGCGCGCTGATGTGTGTTTAGATAATGCTCGGGAGAGCCCAGCCTTTCCCACTGTCACACAGGAGAGGCGAGTCAGAGCTTGGGGGGGCGTGGCTTGTGGGATGGTTCGTCCTCCTTCTGCTTGGTGATTCAGAACAAGGTAGAGCAGATGAGATGGGGAAAATTAAATTAGATGAGAACGAGGAATTTTAAGTGACTGGGAAGGATGTTACACGGTGGATGAGAGACTGTTGGTAAAAAAGTGGCTTTTTCAACCTTTTTCCTCTGTTACTGTTGTGTAAAAAAGGCACTGACAAGGCAATCGTCAGCCTACAGAAGATAGAGAGAAAGCTGGAACAGAAGCAAGTGGTGTGCTGTATTGAAAGCAAGCGTCGCTTTCTGAAAAATATTAAATGTCAACAGTGGCGCTGGTAGTCGCCAAAATGTCAGGCTAGATTCAAACTGCAGGTCCAAGTGCCCAACGCCGAATTTAATGCCATAGTGTATAGTCATCCCTCATTTATCGTGGGGGTTATGTTTATTTTTTACAATTATTACATATTATTGTGCCCTTTCTAAAATGCCTCAAAATGGCATCAAAGACAAGTGTACTAAAAAGTACTCTGTAGGCCCTCGGTGTCAAGTAACTATGATGAAGTGATACATCTTAACTCAGAGACAAGCTTTTTATGTTGGGGTGGAGTTAAGTTTTGCTTGGGTTGTTAGTGGAAGTTACAGAGAGTCTTTGCCAGATATGCAAACATGCACTTGCATGCATATTTTTTACAAAATGAAATAATCTGTGAATTATTTAATTTAAAAGGGGAAGTCAAGTTAAAAAAACTACTACAATCATGTATCTATCTATATATATATATATATATATATATATATATATATATATATATATATATATATATATATATATATATATATATTAATATATATATTCCAATAAAATGATCTATGCCACCCCCGTTTGTCTAAACACAGCATTCGGATTAATACTGTTTGTGGAATATGAAGTAGGTGGCAGAAGACAGCCATTTTGCCACTGACATCAAAGTGCCTAAGGACTCAGGTAACGACCAATCATGGCTCGCCTGTTTTTTGATCTGCCAATATGTCATACCGTTAAACAATTTTAGGATTTCTGTGTAATGACACATTGATTTAATTTCACGCAATGACAGACACATGAAACTTATTAATATCAGTCCAGCCATTATCCAAGCCACTTTATCCTCAAGAGGGTCATTGGCGTTCTGTAGCTTATCCCAGTTTTCTTCGGGCAATGGGCGGGGGACAACCTGGACTGGTTGACAGCCAATCCCAGGGTGCATACAGACAAACAAGCATCCGCGTTCACACTCACACCAAGGGACAATATGGAGTGCTCCATTAACCTGCCATGAATGTTTTTGGAAACGTGGGAGGAAACCGGATTACCCGGAGAAAACCCACGCAGGCATGGGGAGAACTTGCAAACTCCACATAGGAAGGCCGGAGATAGAATCGAACCCTGCACCTCTGCACTGTGAGGCCAACGCGCTAACCAGTCCACCACCAGGCCACCACACTTATTATTCATTCATTCATTCATTCATCTTCCTAACCGCTTGATCCTCACTAGGGTCGCGGGGGGTGCTGGAGCCTATCCCAGCTGTCTCCGGGCAGTAGGCGGGGGACACCCTGAATCGGTTGCCAGCCAATCGCAGGGCACACAGAGACGAACAACCATTCGCACTCACACTCACACCTAGGGACAATTCAGAGTGTTCAATCAGCCTGCCATGCATATTTTTGGGATGTGGGAGGAAACCGGAGCACCCGGAGAAAACCCACGCAAGCCCGGGGAGAACATGCAAACTCCACACAGGGAGGCCGGAGCTGGAATCGAACCCGGTACCTCTGCACTGTGAAGCCGACGTGCTAACCACTGGACTACCGGGCCGCCCACCACACTTATTAATATTGAAAAATATATTCATTGATATTGTCACAGGTTCTGTACAGTCGAGTGTATTCATGTTGAGAGAAAGTGTGAAGAGTGGACTTTTTCTTTGTTGTTGTTTTATTAAATACACGTGTAGACACGGGCCTCGAGACACAAACGTGACATCATCCACAGTGAAAGGATTGGGAGTCACACGAGGACAGCACAGCAAGGGTATAACAGTACGTCACATTGCACTCAGCAACAGAACCTTCTAGCGGTACATTTCCGGGGTCGCTGCCCGGCCTCAACGAGATTACCATACTGTTGTCTGTCTGTGTCTCTTATCGGCTTTTGCAGATGTCGCAAATACTGAGGAATCCTTAAAACAAGGACAAGAGGTGGGAGGGAAGAGTGAAAGGGAGAGTGAGGAAATAAATGGGATGAGGGGGAGGGGAACACAGAATAGAAGGAATAGAGAAAGAGGGCTTGCGGGTGGGAGGGGGTTAGGATCAAATTAAAAAGTGAACAGGGAGGGAGTTTATTGAGGGGAAAAGGGTTTGAAGTGAGTGTTTCCTAATTCAGACAGGGGGTTGTATGTGCACAAAAGAGGGGGCACTGCATTATTTATAATTCACGCTTGCTTGGAAGAGTAATCAAGTAAACCGTGTTTATGGCCTATATCCACACTTCCACTATCTTGCGAGACGCCGTTGATAAATGACATATTAAGAAAAGTTAGAGTTAAAATGACATTAACATCGAGGAAACGTGGCTACACTTGAATAATCTTGCATGGAGTAACAACAGCCACGTTGCAAAAACAGCTTACACCATGACTGTTCAAAAACGACTTCACTGCGCTTGTCTTTTAAATGTGTATCACTGCATATTCACTGAACACAGACTGTGCTCTGTTTAGGGGTGTTCACACGGCACACATTTGCTCCGGCCCTGCACCGATGTATTTTGTTGCGATATATTTCGCACCGCAACAAATTGTGTGGAGCGTTAACACGTACAAAGCCGCTGAGCGTGTCAGCACCGGCACAGGGTCGGTGCAGCCCCACTTGCGTTCACACGGCAGTTTCTGCAGCGCAGCAAAATGACAGAAAACAAATGAGCTGTCGTGTTGGTTCTTTTTAAAACGTATACACAACTCAAGCGACTACTGGACAAGCATGTCCTTCTCCTTGTCGGTCTCCGTGCCTTCGGCTCGAGTGACCGCCCCCGAAAACGTATATCAACGATGACTTCAGTGACACTCAGAAAAGCAAACACTTAATGCGCCAAACAGAAAATCAAGAGAGGAAATCACAAAATAAATTATATGGGGGCAGGGGGGTTGTGAACACACAACAAAGGAACAAACTAAGACAAACAACTCCGAGACAGTCCAGTCCACTACAAAAGGAAAGCTGTTACCAGCTAAGTCTTTTGTCGTTATTAAACAAACACATGACGGAAGTCCGACAGAGCTCGAAAGCAACGCATTCTCGCCGTACGTAAACTCTTCACAAGCATTTGCTCTGGAGCAAATTTAACCCAGTTGCGTTCACACGTGCAAATTTACACCGGTGCTGCTTCGCAAACAAGCATTTGCTCTGGAGCAAATTTTTAAACCACCTCCCTGAGGTAGATCAAATTTGGTCCGGTGTAAGCTGTTTTCCGGCGCTACGCCGGAGCTAATTTGCACGTGTGAACACCCCTTTTGATGACCATTCTTTTCTATCGACCCAGGAAGATGGTCTTGCCTGACTTTATCATGATATATTTTTTTTTCACCAAAAAAACCCTAACTTTAGAATTGTATTAATTGCTATGACTGTACACTAACTTCACTAAAATTGTGAAATTGCACTGAACAAATTAATATTCATGGTTCAAAGAGTTAATCAATAAAAAAAAAGAATAAAAGCCTTTTCATGTGAAGACATCGGCCTACTTTCAAGGACCGAAATAAACACAAAATGCAAAAATGTCACTCAACAGTGGCTACGCTTCACTGACCCATGTCTGTTTGGCATGTTCAGAAAAATTTTAATAAACTGATTGTACAACACAGTGCTGTTTGGTGGTTGTTAGTCCGTTATGGATAAATCACTCAGCACGAGACTCGAGGTGCGTTCAATGCCCCGTCAAAGTGTAGGACATCTTAAACAATATACAGAAAATGTAACAACACCGACAACTACTAGTAGTAAAACAATGCGGTCTTTCTAACGATACTGTATTGAATGTAACCAAAGATTAAACCTTTTTTTAGGCCCAAGCATTTAAAAAAATATATAAACGTTTTCTGTCAAACAACTAACTGTTTTTAGAAATACTGTACAGATCATTTCATCGACATTATGGGTTTTATCATGAAGAAAATTTGGCAAGCTATACAGCGATGAGGCACGGAGTCTACAGTCCTTGAGCCAATCAGGATGTAGAACACAATGCACTGTCAAAAAATAATAATAATAATAAAATAAAAATTCGTGAAACAGACAATCCATGAAAGATGACCCAATTTATCGCGAGGGATTACTGTACTCACGATGAAACTAATTGTTAAATGAACACCTCTAAGCGTTCATCAATTTTTAATCAAGAATTTGGGATACAGTGATCCCTCGCTATTTCGCCGTTTGTTTATCTCGGCTTCAGTGCATCACGGATTTTTTCAACCATTTTCATTAAAAAAAAACAAACTTGTACTCAGTACAGTACTGTATATGTTGCTCTATGTGACTCGCTGTTTTGCTGACTTTCGCAGCTTCTCATGGACTGTTTGCAGACTTTAAAAGAAAAACAATTCTTTTTTAAAATATGTTAATTGGTCGCTACTTCACGGATTTTCATTTATCAGCAGAGAGGATTATAGGGGGAAACAAGGCATTGTTTGTGCGTTGTTGCATTTCGGTGTGGTAATTCAGATGGGGGTTACATTCGGGAAGCCACATGAAGCAAAGCAGGATTAAACCTTGACTGTTAAAACATTTGTGCATCAATAGACATAAGTAGCTACTACAAAAATAGCATCAAGAATTATTTCAGATAAAACATGATTTTTAGCCAGTAGATAGACAATCACCTCAGATTCAGATTCATGAATTTCATGCGTCAAACACAACCGTGCAAACATGCCATTGGTTTTTGTTGTGCGAGCTACGTTTTGTCAAAAGAGGCTCAGATTATTGTAAATCTCTTTCTGGCGTACATTTGGGATCAGGATAAGCATCTGATCTACTCCCACGCCACCGACAGCACCACCCTTGCTTGTTCCCCAACCCACACTAATGACAGAGTGGCAGGTGGTGGGACAACGGCTGCTCCAGGCCCTCCGCTCAAAAGGTCTCCCATCCCTACTGCTTCCCCTATAACTCGCTCGCTCGCGCGCTCTCTCATGATATCCCACCCCTAGTAACAAATGGAAGTGCCTCACCCTCATGTGTAATAAACACACGAGAAGAAGAGCGTCCAACTCCATTCGTGTTTAATTCTATGGAACACAAGAGCCATTTGAGACCTTTGCTGTACCAGCACACTTTCTTGCGTTGTCAATCAGCGTATCTCTGCTTCTGCACAGACATCACAAACCCCCATCAACTGAGTCTTATGGCTACAAACAACAACAGTGAGGAAAAAGACACAAGTCAAATTTCTCTAAATGACGGTGTATAATCCAAATACATTTGATTGGAATCAAATCTTAACTAAATTATATTCACTTATGGCAATGATGAATTACAGTACGGTACACTGAATAAACCATTAAAGCATTCGATGAATTATTGGGCCATTTTTCACAAGTCTAAAGTTCAGTATGAATCCCACTCGGCCGACAACTATGCAATATTTTTCAATTCAAGTATTCTATAGGTGAACCAGTGATTGAGGCGAGTAATCGGATAAAAATGTATTTTGCATTGTATCAGAGCTGTAACATAGGTAGAACGTAGCTGTATTTCAGGAAACGCCAGGACAGAAGTGAGATGTTTGGCACTCACTTCTCCCGCCCCATCGGTGTTTTGCTCAATAACATTCTATTAATGGACTCGTATACTGTGACAAGCAATAGCCCTTTTCTTGCTGACCCCTCTTATTACGTCTTACAGTCTTGCTTACGGTTGCTGTCCTGTGTGAAAACAATGATACGGAATTGGATTGTGGGAATCACAGTGTGAAGATGCACTTTCAGCTGGTTAATCATCAAAGAAAGTCACAACCGCAAAGTAAATCACAACTCACACACAGACATCAGCTGCATAAATGTGCGCACAGAAATGGCAAGTGTATTGTCTGAAAGACATCAAATGAATACCGGCTCTATTATTGCTATTAGAACAGTAATAAGAGAAGTACATTTTGCAACTAATAATAGTGTGAAGTAGAGCAAAAACATTTCAGTATCTGCAAGTGCATGAGCAATGAAAATAAATATTTAGATGGTGTCAGCTCCCAAGAGGCTACTGAAGGCCGCGATCAAATTACCGGTAGGCAGATTTTTCATTTCTTTTCTTTCAAAAGAAAAAAAAACTGCTGACGTTCTTTAAATTCCACAGAGGGTCAATCAGTCTGCCAATGGGCTGGGATTAAACACAACCAAGTCTAGAACGAAGGAGGGAACAAGGTCAATCCTCTCTCTGGGTGATCCAACCACCATCTGCGTGCTGTCCTGGTTATTGGGTTGGTTTACACCATGAATTAATCCAACCTGGTGCCTCGGTGATTCACATTTGGACAAAGCCTGTGAGACGACTGTGTGATCATGTGCTAAAGTTTGCAATGGGGTATGGCGATTTTTCTTTTTTGAATCTGCCTCCATTATACAGAGCACGTCCCTGCTAACGTGAACTACTTCCACGAACAACATGGCTGCAAACAGAATGGAGCTAGTTTACAAAAGCACAAGTCAGTATTTAGCAACTTTTTGGACCCCCCACTCCCCCCCAAAAAAGCGACTGTCGATTAATCTCTGCAAAGAAAGACAACATGAGTGGAATCATTTTGTCATTGCTTTCTGTGTAGCAGAAGTATGTGCTTTCAATCTACAAATATTTTGCAGAAGTCCCCTTGCCATATCTGCACAACTTAACATGAGCCGGTAGGGATACATTTGAAGGTGAAACAAGTCCTCGAGTGATTCAAGTACTTAAGTTCAAAAAAATATTCGAGACATTTCTTTTCTGCCTTGGGTATCCGCTTATTTAGTGGAGACTCTCAGGAAAAGAGATCAAGCCAACCAAAGGAACAACTGTTCACGGTATGCTTGGCCATCTAACACAATAAACCTTACCAAGTAATATATGGACATCAATGCCTTGGTGCAGCTTTATTTTCAGGTTGTTGCTAGCAGCTCATTGACGCGTAATGGCTAACACCGTCTTAACGCATATTCCAGACTTGGGTTGGGGCTACTTTAAACTGTCATCACAAACTGTTGCCAAATATGCAATAGAATTTTCAGTAGGATATCCGAATACCAAAATATTCGACAGCTGCAGCCCTATGATGCTAAGTTATTCCTAGCCACAACTGACCAACAGGGCATATAAAACACAGTTCAATGGCTCATTTTGTGGTGTTCAAAAATAAAAATTATGAAAAATTCAAAACTTTACTTTTTTTTTTGGACATGTTTTGACAAAAGGGCCATTTTCCTCACCTGTGGCAGACAGTAATACGAAATGTGAATCAAAGTCATAGAAGCGAGTGAACACAAAGGAGATCTATGAAGTACAGGTACATCGATTTCTCAGACTGCAATCGACAAACCACAACTTGGACTCTGAAGAGTGGCACCATTTTGGACCATGCCTAGGCAAAAAACAAACAAAAAAAGTGTTTCATCGCAGGGATACGGATAGATTTTGATCTGTGGCGTTTTACTCTATGGACACACACACACACACACACAAGTATATGTTGGAGAGTACAAGACTGGGCTCTCTCAAGCAGTAACAACATTAATCACATCTGACTTGGCGGCTGAGACATCCATGTTCACCCTCCCCCTATTTCCTGAACAACCTTTTTTCTCCTCTCTGCAAAAGCTGAAACAGACGTCCTCACACAGCACAAGCGGTGTATTCCTTTCCTCTCACTTTTTTGTGTTAGAAAATAGTTTGTAGAACATGGTTTGATTTTGTGCACCCTGCCCAGTTTCTCCTCCTCTTGATCAATAAAGCCCAAAATAAGATGCTAAGGAAACCGTTCATCTCCTCCTCTGCAGCCTATGCACGCATATTTCATCCAGTTTGTTGGCAGGAGGAAGTATTTCAGCTTTCCCAAACGTTCTTGTCTTATGACAAAAGAGGGCATTCTCAGTTACCGCTGCACATGTACAATTTGCTTGCACAGTACAATGAAGTGCATGAACTGTCCATTTACATGGAAAAGCTGAAAAACTGTGAGCAAATGTCCATTTGCAAATGTCCTTTCAGCAAGAAGTTTTTATCTTCATTATTGCATCTCAAGTAATTACAAGTACTCTTTACCCGTACAGTACCTTAATATGCCTTGCAACTGTTAAAATCAGAATTGCATTTAAAAAGTGTCCTTCACTGAAATAAAACGTCAAACTACACACGCGCGCGTGCGTGCGCACGCACGCAGGCAAAAAGCAATGTTGAGAAAACTAAGATACTGTATTCGGATTCAACATCCGAAAATGTTGTTGGCTTCTTTGTTTA
Source organism: Hippocampus zosterae (assembly GCF_025434085.1). Taxonomy (NCBI): domain Eukaryota; kingdom Metazoa; phylum Chordata; class Actinopteri; order Syngnathiformes; family Syngnathidae; genus Hippocampus; species Hippocampus zosterae. The sequence goes on along the minus strand of NC_067464.1, from coordinate 11,719,958 downwards.
CACATTTTTTTAATGGAAACCAGACCCATTATTTCATATTTAGGATCTTTGTAAATATATTTTCATTTCACTGGGACTTTAAACATTGAATCCAAATGCCATAAACGTCCACTCACACGAATATGACTCCGTGTATGACAAGCTAAAGCAAATACTCTTTCAAACGTTCACAGGTAAATGCTTCAGCCCGACCTAGGCCTTACCTTTTCTACTCCAGTCACATCATCAACAGTATTTGTAATGACCCCAACTCTTTCTTGCATCAAGTTGTCTCGTGCTTGAAGAAACCCTTCCTCGCACTGCACAATCACACAGAAGCTGGACTCACAGTTCCATCTGCAGGAATATTAGTGAACTGCTCTTGAAACTCCAAACACGGGTAACGTGACCTTCACTCTGACGTCATAATTTATATTGGATTGGATCAACTTTGTTGTCAAATGTACTGTATGTGTAACATACAGCACAGATGAAATATCTTCCCTCTCAACATAAAACAAGAGGAGCCGCTGCGGGTGTCCGCGCCGCTATCAAAAGAAAAGTTTTAAAAAAAGACAAAATAATACAAAACAACACATGAGACGCAGACAATCGTGCACTCTTAACCATATGAACCGGTATGTATACTTTTGTCCCAGTTATGATCGTATAAATTATTATTTTTTAATTATTTTCAAGTTTTACCAGCTGAAACAAAGGTATAAAAACGAGAAAGAAAGAATATATATATATATATATATATATATATATATATATATATATACATATACACACACACACACACACACACACACACACAAATGCAATCATATATGTAGGCCTCCACTCAAATGCCTTACTGCTTGAGTAAATAAAATAAAAGACAAATTGAGGAAATGAGATGGTTGAATGGATAAATCGATCGATAGGTAGATAGAGTACACAGATAGACAGAATTAGTTGCATAGCTTTTGTACAATGAACAAGGTGGGGGAAATTGATGGATGGGCTAATAGTGAAAAATGGCAACAGATGGAATCATGAGTCAAAGCCCAAGTAAAAGGCTGAGAGAAAATATAAGCCAAAAGGGGAATGTTGCTATGCCCTAATGCCTGTTGGTGTTAATCTGTCAGCTGGGGCATAAAGGGACTTAGTTCTCCTTCTCAATTTGGCTGCTCTTTGCAGAGATTTAGCCTACCTTCTCTCATGGCCAGCTGAGAAACACACAAGAAATCACTTGCCAGTGCAAGCCAACTTTTCTCACATCTCTTCTAATCAGATAGTATAGGAGCTGCCAAGACACGCATAAGTCTTCCTCACGGTTTAGTGAGACTGACAGCGTATAATCAACTTTTGGAGATAAGTGGAAAGTCCATCTCCATAAGGGAAATGCCTCCAAGTGTCCATATAAGGGCCCAAACCAAACCGGCTGAATACTCGCTGAGTGTAATGTCCCAGTGGGGACATGTGCCAAAAACAGAGTGGGCCAAAGAGTAGCCCCTCCTTTCTCCCCTTCAACCACACACAATAGTTGAAAACGTACACTTGCAAAAGTCAAACCAGATAGGCACTTCATCTTTCAGTCACACATTTCCATAAAGACATAGGCTGACTTACCCAGCGGAAGACCCTCGCAGTCAGACATGGCAGCAGACAGCACCACTACTGCCTGCTGTGGCCTTTAACTTTTAAAATACCCTCTCAACTATTCCACGGTGTCCCTCACTCTCTGTTTTAACTTTGTAACTATACTTCAGTCCCCCTTCACTCTCCTTCCTTTCTCGCTTGGCTCCCTGCACAGAATCTGCAGTGGCCTAAGCACGTGTCAATCAAATAGCTCATTCTATCCTATTGGGCAGTAAATGTGTAACCAACAGCCGCCTCTCTTGGGATACTGTTTCTTTCAGATATGACAGGCCTTTCATGAAATCGCTTGCACCATTCAAAGAAAATGCAGCACACATTTCCTCACTAGATCCCTGATTAAATATTAGGTCAGTTCATGTGGCTCTATTTATTTTCAATTTGCGACATAATTGGTCAAAACCTGGCATAACTGTGCTCCACAAGTTGTAGTAACTGGAATTTCCTGTGAAAGGCGCTAGAACCTAACAAACAGCTGCAGATTTCTCGGTTGTTTGCACTTCCCTCCAGTGGCCTATATAACAGCAAAGTACCCAAGCCAAGTCATATTTGAACAAAGAAACTTGATGATGTGTTTTGTATCCAATAAACCAACCATCGGTCCACAAAAGAGACATTTGAATACCATGACTGCACGCCTAGAAATAAAATGACTATGAGGAGTTGAGCAAAATAAGAATCCAGAAAGAAATCTGAACAAAACAATCATAACAGATTGTTTTTTTTTCTTATCAATTAACCAGAGGTCATAAGTTTCATGTGTCAAATGAAAAGGCAATGAGTATGTAAAACGGACCACGTCTAAAGAGCGGCATCGGTAGTCAAATGCGATTTGATGAATTTGTTGAATGCTAGCTAGTGTTGAATAACATGCGATGCAATATGATTTTTGTTTTCCTTTTTCTCATTATGAGTACATGTAAGTTGTTACAAGAGTGAAATGTTCTTCAAATCTCCATTCAGTCGTTCTCGAGGGACTCAATTGGCTCACTGTTACTTGACTATGAGGATTATGGCAAGAGGGAAAAGTGCAGCATGTGACTGGGGAGGGCTACGGCAGTGTCACAGAGGTTAGGTTTTAAGCGTCGGCACACAATGCTAATCTAGGCCTACAACACCGGAGAAGAAGTGCGTGGAAGAAGTGCGTGGGGGGGGTATTATCTGTGCACCAGACTTCCCCCTACCTCCCCCAGCCCCAAACCTGGATGTAACACAGCACCCTAGCACTGTTTGATCTGCTGCTCTTGTTTGCAGAAGAGCTGGAGGGTCTTTCCAAACATAACCCCAACCTTCACCCTGCTAGGACCTCTCGACCCTTTTGCCGGCATGGCAAACAGACAATCTGCAAGTGTGTCTATCCAAGTCATTACATTTGACTTAATTAATATTCAATCATTCAAACAGAGGGCCCATATTACAGCTAACCCCCATTCATTGTACCGGTAGGTTCCATAGCAACCCGTTATAGGTCAAAATCCATGAAAGAGACATATCATGTTTAGTTTTTGTTTATGATTTTAATTGGAATAATATTTTTGCCACAACTGATCATCTTTCACGAGATCACAAGGACGTAAGAATGGACTAGAATGCAAATTGAGAAACAGCGTTACCTGCCATTGTGTTTTGTGTGCATGCCTGAGTTTCGCGGATGAATTCTGGTCATATTATTCGCAACATTTGTCAATGAAACATGGATGACTACATAAAAAATATTGGATTACAAAAAAAAAGTCTTAATTGGGCATCATGACCTTCAGTGTGAACATAGCCCAAAAGTCATTTGAGATAAGCAGCAGTTCGTTGCAAGATTAATGATGGACGATTGGATGTTCATCGTGGTTCATGTTTTGTACACGTCTTCAGTAATTATCTTCAACATATAAATATGTTTGTAAACAAATCTCTCTCATCACTTGACAGGGCATTTTGAAAGTGAAAGGGGAAATACCAAAATTCTATGCAGCCCCACACTTTCAATGGGAAAAATAGTTTTGGAAAATCCAAACAACTCTAAAGTGGGACTGGAACAGATTACTTGTGAGAAAGTAGAACGCCTAGAGGCTACGACCGTGAAATTGAGTGAAAATTAAGTGTAACAACGAGATTGTGACTGAGTGGCTGGAAATAGTCTTCTCTGGTTGCTCCATTACGTCAAAAGAGTTGAACAAAGGTTGCACATTCAGGAAAAACAAACAATTCCAGATTATAAATATGTTGCTTTTTTTTTCCTAAACAAAAGCAACATGAAGGGATCAGCTCCTAATGTTATTGTTGTCGTAAATAGTTGTTATGAGGAAGAGTAGTAGAGTAAAAAATAAATAAATGAGGAAGTAAATGATGTTAATACACCTTGGAATCGTTTTAAATTGTGGTTGAAAAAAAATCACATGCCTTCTTTCAATACCTTCACTTTTATTGTTGAAGTGTCAAGGGTGCTGATAAACCAGAGCCCTCCAAATAAGACTGTTAATCCGTTTCTATTTGTAGCTGGATCTTAACGTTAAAACCTGCAGTCTGTGTTAAATGGTCATCAAATGCCACATGGAAGAGCCGATACGGGTTCGTGTAACATAAAACAAAATTTTCCCATTGCGGTTTTTACAGGTGATAGCTAAAGGGTGCGTCATTCAGTCATCTAAGTGAAATGGAGCCCATTAATGACTCTTTGTTAATGACCTTCTCGTGGCAGCAACACTTGTGAAATGCAGCAACTAATGAACTCTTAATAGTGTTAAATCTAACAGCCTCTGAATGAATCCGCTAACTGTTTTATGACGCTGTGGGCAGAACCCTAATTGGGGACCTGTGGCAGAGAGCTCAGTCGCGCGGTGTTCCTTGCGTTTAACAACCTGAATGGGGGTGGGGGCGGGGGGGGGGGGGGGGGCTGGGGGTTATTGTTGATGCTTCACTTCATTGTTGCCAAACACAGACAGAGCGCACAAACAATTCTTGCTTTTACAATGGTAGCGAGCCATTAAATTCATTTTGCACTTGGCCATTCCAGACATTCAGGCCTCACCAGATTACAAGACGATGTTACGTTACAACTATTCAAGTAGATGGCAAACAACTACTGTTTTATAGCTTTGAATACATCGGAGAGCTGTCTTTTTTAGCACCTAGGATACAATGAACTCTTAAGGGACTCTCTTGAAAGTACTTTTTACATTTAGACAAAGACAATTATTGAAGTGTATTAAAAGACAATTTGTTTGCTTACCCACAACGTCACAGGCGAAGTGGAGTTTCTCCGAGCTGACTCTGGGCGATGAGCTGGGTTAGCTAAGGTACAGAATGAGCGGTTAGCTTCTTTTTAAAATTGCATGTCAGTTAAGAATGTGAAAAAAGTCAAGACAAAGCAATTCAACATGTTTCTATTTGTTTTTCCTTGTTACTTTTTCCAGTGGTTAAATTATTTTTTCGCCTGTAATGCATTGGTAAACATATTTTTACACTTGCATGAGAGGTAAAACTATAGTATAAAAAAAGTGAGGCACTTTTTTCATGCCGGATGCCCTTTCTGACACAACTCTCCCACAACAGTGGCTGGGGAACAGTGAATCGCATAAAGGGTGCTAGTAACTATTTTTTTCCTCATGTATTTGTCATTCATTATTTAGTGCTTTTCACGCATTTCTGTCAATCGGTAATTAGTTATTTTACATTTGGCAGTAAATAGAGTTAAACATTGTTGACTTTCAGCGGAGTCCCTTTTTTTAGTCACGTGTCACCAGAGTGAGTGACTCGCGTGATTGTGTTTGGCACAGTTTTCATGCCGGATGCCCTTTCTGACACAACCCTCCCACAATAGTAAATGGGGAACAGTGAATCGTATAAAGGGTGCAAGTAAATCAAAAAAAAAAAAGTCACGTGCAATTAATAAAGGAACAGATAATTTCTTATTTCCATGAATTCCAGTAAACTAATAAAATTCCAATTCTATGACAAACTGAATGTCAGTACTTTTTAAAGTCGTAAGTCAATAAAGTTATAATGTGACTAAACTGGCTACAAGGTTGGTAAATGTATGATGATGCTCAGTCCATCTTTAAAACTCGCCTTAAAACACATTTTTAATCTTTGGTGTTCAACACAGCATGAAATATGGCAATGTTTTTGTTTTTTATTGTGTTGACTGTTTTATGTTATCTATTGTTTTAATCGTCTTTAAACAATAGATAATGTTTTTAAAGTGCACTTGTGAAGCAGTTATCAGAGTTAACAGTATATGCCTGGACAATCAGTGACTGGTCTTGCACGGTTTGCAGTCTTGCACGGTTTGAGTATTTCTACATTTTCAAAAGACCAAAAGTTAGGCAAAGTTAAAGTTCAATTTTGGGTTTTGTCATTTATAGCCACATAGTTTTAATGCTAGAATGAGTTAACTGTTATTTTTTCAAGAGAAAAGCACGAAAAGCGAGTAGGGAGAGCAATGGCAAGCAAGCTGTTGCAATGGAAAAGGGTCAATAATTAAATTTCTGGGCATATTTTGAACACCAAACTCAGTAACCAAATTTGGTTCCTTGGACAGAAAATGACACAACTTTGTGGCTTTTGAAGATGCCACGCTCCACAATCCACTTCATGCATTTTGGGTGGAATTCTGTAACTCGGAGGGGGTTCACAGGATGTATTTCTAGTAGATTAACTGTGGAGGAGCAGGAAGTTCCCCTTTGGCTGGGGAGCAAGAGTTCCCCTTCCCCCCACCCCAATATGAGAAAGGGCCGAGGTGCGACAGAGGGGATTCCAGAGCACGCAACAAAAGGCACTCTTTGATTTGAACAGCAGTGGCGGACCCATGCGCGCGCGCGCACCCACACACACACACACACACACACACACGCACACATGCACACACACACACTCTTGATCCTCAACAGGCACTGCCCTCAGGTCCCAGCCAGTTGAAAGAGGGGGGGAAACTCCAGATGCTCCACAGAAGTTGTGAGCGGTTGCAAGGAAAGGATGAAAAAAAAAGTTGGGGAAGAGTGGCTGGAGGAGGAGGTGGAGGAGGAGGACACGAGTGGAAGGTTGGAATTATGTATGAAATGGAAACGTTTAGCAGTAGTGGTGAAGGCTTAAATTAATAGCAAGGCTATTGAGGGTTTTGGCATGCGTGGAGAGGAGGACATTGGCCAGGAAAGAGACGTGCATGGGCGGGGTGAAATAAAAGACAAATCCCAAGCTAGGTTGGGTATGATGGATGGACTGCGGAGGAGCTTCAAAAGATTGGTTTTGGGGGGGGGGGGGGCGTTTGGGGTTATTGGAGAGCCATGATAGGGGGATGTGAGACAGCAGCACGTATGCGAATCTCGCAAACCAGAAGGGCTTGCACTAAGACCACAGTGTGGCTGCAAGACCAATTTATCCAAACACAGACACTCGGTGAAGACTAGACACAGAACTGGACTATTTTTAGGCCTTTTTTTTGGGGGGGTTGTTTTTATTCAAATGTGCTGTAAAGCTATTGCAGCTGGGTAAACGGCGTAATTGCAGTGGAACCACAGCAAAAGTGGAATGTCTTGACTATGTCATATTGTTTGGAATTCACCCCAAATTCTCAAGAAGAATGTGGCTCCGTTCGGGAATTGAGATATGAATAACCAGACTTTTGAGTTTTTCGTGACGTAAGACTTTTTTTTTTTGGTTTGACTTTTGTGCACAAACTTGAGATATGAGTGCTGCGACGGCAGCAAACTCAACGTACTTCCCAATCTGCAGCAGAAAAGCAATTCATCCCATTGTGTCATTTCATGATTTGTAGTGCACAAATACCTTCAATATAAGTAATGTATTTATTTGTGCAATAGGTTTGTAATAAATTTTTAGGAAAGATCCATTACCTAAGGTAATTCTGCAAAACGTAACGACGTCATAAACAGTGTGCGCAAATCCTCTTTGAAAGCTAATTTTCCTTTGATTTACGAGTGAACTCTAATTTTCTGCTACATAAAAATGTCGAGACAGTAATACGTCTACTTAGGAATTTACTTTGTTCTATAACCATGCTTTATTTAAGAATATATGCAACTCAAATCCTCTTAGCCCATTAAAATGAATGCCATGAATGCGTTCCTGTATGAATGATTTTTTTTTAATATAGGTAACTTGCAGTTTGAAGTAAACTTTACTCAATTTATGTAATTAAGATACTCTACCCAAAATATATGATTTACATTCACCCAATTAAAGTGGCTGTAAATTGTTACATTGCATTTATGGGGTACATTCTACAGGTTGATTTTGTTTTGACAATACACATTCATTATTCTATAGATGTTTTTTTTTTTAATTGCAGGAATATTTTACAAACTTTTCTAAGAAACGCCATTTATTGATATCAATGAAGTTACTCTTTCCTTTGCTACATAAAATAATCTGGTAAAGTTTACAGGATTTTCATGGATAGTATTTACCACTTTCCCAAAATCTGATTTTTTCACTGATACGTAGTGGTTCCTTGCCAATGCCACTGGATATGACACGCTGCTATTACACCTCTCAGAGGGCACTGTGGCTTTCATGGCAGGCATCAACCTTTGCACTGGGGTTAACTTGGGGGCTTTTAAAAATGATCCAACCACCACTCACACCCCTCTGCTGCACACCCGAGGCAGAGAAACCTCTCGTCACACTTACACACTCTGCTCGCTGCCTCCTTCAGGGCCTGGTAAAGCCATTATAGCTTTAAAAGAGATTGTATCGGCTCCAGGCAGACTGACAAATAGTTAGTTAGATATACAGACAATGACCTGCATGTGCACTTAGAGGCGGCTGTGCTTGGAGGGTCAGGGTGGACACACACACACACACACACACACACACACACACACACACACACACACACACACACACACACACACACACACACACACACACACAAACACACGCACACACACACGCACACACACGCACACACACAGCTGCTGAATGTCTAGCTGCTCTACAGAGGCTCTCAGGTGTGACCAGCCTGCCTCCAGACAGACAAGCAATTGTTGGGTAAGACCCGACTTGAGTGAATATCTCTTCTATCTCTCCGCTCACACGGTCACGAGCCCCTGCGACACAAGCCAGATCTTCTTTCCTCAGAGGACTGTACCGGCTTTCAGTGCATATTTTTAACCTGAGCCAGGGTTAAAGCATTTGCCAAAGAGCTGCCTGACGCATCATTTCTCCTTGCAGCTGCGTTTGAAATATTTTCATGAATAACTTTGCACTGGAATCAAAGAATGTAGACTGAGCGAGGGCATGTGCATTGCAATGAGCTTTGCAGAGAGGATGTTGGAGGCTTTTCTGCTTTGCTCAGTCAAGCATCTCTCGCCCTGAACTAACAATAGCCTCTTTTATACAACCAAAAAATCTGTCATTTTTCAGCCATTGGACTTTTCTACATGGAGGGGATTAAGTCCACACATTTATCCATTTTCTTTATTAATTGGGCGGCAGTAGGTCATCTGTAAGGGCTTTGGAATGAGAGAGTGACGGCTTAAGTCACGCTGCATTCAAGTATAAATGCCTAGTAGGAGTTGTTGGACAGATGCTTGCCTTTTCCTGGGTACTGTCGAGGTGCTTTTGAGCAAGGCACCGTACCGAGCCCACCCAAGAGGTAGCACACAGCTTGTAGTCCCTTTCATTCTGGCATCTTTTCTTCCATGCCTGCATGTGTGTGGTGTGAAAAATATATCTGGCATGGTGTAAACTGAATTTACCCTGAAGGGATCATAATCAGTGTAATAATAAAAATGAATGAATATAAAATGTTCCCTTTTTTTAAGCCAATCCGAACTGACTTTGGGTGAGAGGCAGGGTACACTCTGGACTGGTCGCCCGGGCTGATTTTATGTCCCCATTCTGTGTCTGTCTCAAAACATTGTCAATGTAAAAAAAGGGGCATGATCTAAAGCGACAATTCAAGGACAAATGTATGAAATGTTTACACTTATTGTTTGGTCAGACGGAATGGGAGCTGAGTGTTTCTGGCTATTTTCTGATGGTTTCCATATATAGTCAATGCAGTTTGGACGGTGAGAAGCGGTTGTGTGCGGGGCCGTGTGGATGAAGTGTTGCTTTTCCCATGTCGCCGGGTTTTACAAACCTGAACTTGAAATTTACTGGGCTCTGTGTGAAAATAGAAAGGTGGAAAGATTCGAGGTCTTCTGTTATGACAGTATTTGTCTGAGAAGGAGGATTAGGATACTACGATGTTACAACGTTGTAATATTACCATGACGACTTCTTCCCTGCATTCCATGTTGGTGTCATTTCTACAGAACAATGTCATGGGAGAGAAAAAAAGGGGGATTTACACACAGTGTGTAAAGAGCTAATATTACAAAGTTAAACTTGCATAAGAGTCCCCTAATGTCCCCTCTCTAACATTCACACATGCACGCACACACACACGTGCAACTCTTCCCTAAAATTGCTGATGGTTTGTTTTCATGAACATATATTATTTCCAGATGGAGGTCATGAATAAAACTCAACGGAAACAAGTAAGGTGAAACTAAAAACCTAAAAAAAAAAAAAAAAAAAAAAGAAACTGACGTCTTTGGTGTTGAGAAAAAAAGCAGACTTTCTCCTCCTCCTTCTCTTTCTCTGAACCTTAAAAAAAGAGCATGTCAATTACACGGTTAAAAAAACACAGAGGTACACTGTGCCACACACAAACAGCGCTGCCATGTTCTGACGAAAGGATTTGACCGCCGAGCAAAAATGAAAACTTCCACAGTACAAACGCGACTTTCATATCAAAACAGAGAAAGGCTTGAAGCAGCCGAAGCGTAAAAGCTCCGCGCACATTTCCAACTAAATAAACACTGCCAGGAGAAAAAGGAATACTCTCTGATTCAACAGGGAATGTAAAAACAAATCTCCTTTAGAGCCCAAACTAAATAGAAGAGTTTACGGAGTGGGAGAAAAGGAGCGTATAGTTAATATATACATTACATTTTAGAATTCACTTATTGAAGGATGGAAGGAAGGAAGGAAAACAAGGGGAGGATGATGCTGATGAAGGAGGAAAGCAAGGAACGATGAAATCATGACGGAATGACAAATGGATGGAAGGTGGAAAGACGTTTGTAAGAAGCCCTTCTTTCTTCACCACTTTTGGCCCAACAGTCACCTGTATATTATTTTGCTAATTCTCAAATAAAAGTTGCTCCATATGAGACCAATATGTAAGTGTGCAGAGTGCAGCATGCACGCTAAGACGGAACGTTCATTAAGTCGCTCCCAAAAGAACAGCCAAAACAAACCAGATGGCAGAAATTTTCTTCTTTTTGCTAATGTGGAGGAGGACGAACCGCAGCTGCACACTTCCATAAATCACATCTTATTACTGGAAGAAATATCAGCGTGCTTTTTTTTTTCTTCCAAGAAATACTTGACATTTCTCTGAGAACACAAAGTGAAAAAGATCAGATGTGCCTGTAAAGACAAAAGATGGTCAGCTCGCCTCACCGTCATCTTGAATTTATGCTTCCAGTATCAATTAGGTATGCTAATAAAAACACATTCTTATCATTATCACAATGACAATAGTGTTAATATGTTGTTGTTTTAAATGATGCATTCTTTGTATTGGTGGAAAATAAAACAAAAAACATCATCGTAGCTCTCTCTTGAAGTCTTACTTAAAGCCTAGCTGTGAAGTAATTTCAGAAAATCCCAATTTGAAATACTTTGATGTCCCCAATAAAGTAATTAGACAAAAAAAACATTAAATAAAGCATGAAAAAAATTACTTCTCTCTCATAAGTTTGACAAAGTAATCGTTTTCCTGAAGTGAAACCTTGGCGAGCGACAAACCCGGATGTCTGACGTCAATTCAAGAACACAATGGCATAGCTTAGTATGGAAAGCGGACAAAAAATTCAGTCAGAAAGCGATTTTTAAACTTGTCTGAGGGGATCCAGATGTTTGAAGAGTTGGACGAAGAAGAGGCTGTTGGCAATATTTATGTTGGACCATACACATACGAGCCAGATGCTCAGGATTTGGAAAATGGTGTGCCCGAACGACCGGACATGAAGAGTGGGGACGTAGCCCATCACGATTGGAAGAATGATAAGCTATATAGGCTGCGATTATTAGTCTAGCGTTATTGTTTGCAATTCATAGTGGGTTGTTGTCCTACATTGTCATTGCTAAGGGATCGGAAGTTCTGTTGCGTGGTCGGCCACTTTATTTGTAACTGTCTTTGCACACAGTCAGTGAGAAATGTTAGAATTTTGTAGGGATCGTAATTTAATTCTTTATGACTCATACTTTGTCACCGTGTCATGTCTTTGCTACTGCATCCAAAGTTCCTCTTCTCTTGGCACATTCTAAGGAGATGAGAACATGTATAACAATGCTTTTATTAAGTGATGAGGGTTAGCCAGAAACAAAAGAAAAACAAGTCAGGCAACTAGTTTTTCCATTTCAAGTCTATCTTACGCTCCCAATCTCAACCTTCAACATGTCGGACAAACGAATCCCAAGCACACGATTGAAAACTATCTGTAGTTTTATTATGCCATGTAAGGGAGTCAGTGAATTTAGCTTTATGAGCCACATTGTGCTTGATAGCTGCTGGCTAGTTTGTTGTGCTTTGTTCAAATAATGAGCCTACATTTTTTTCACTGCTTAAAAACAAGAAACAGTTTTTACCCTCAGATTTTTATCTTTATTATTTGTTGTAGCAATGAGTGGAAACTTCCCCTGTCGACAGTAATTTTATGCTACCACTCAACCAGTCCTTCTAGTTAGTTAAAATATGTTGATCCAGTTTTCTTTTTTTATCGAATGAAAGCCTGCTTATCTTAATGTTAATCTGACTAATCAACTGGCTTTGTCCAGACAGCCGGGTACCAATGTGAGGCCAACTGAACCCTTGGGCCTTCCCACTGACGCCACCATAAAAGTGTAATTTGTGGACTAGACGAGCTTTTTCCACTTCAGTGAAAATTGTATTTCTTTTTTTTTTTAAATAATCTGTTGAAGTTGTTTGGCATCTATTGATGTGAGTCAAGAATTCTTAAAACCCAGCAAGCCTTGCCCTTATCTCAACCTCAACCCCATTCTTGTGCAAACACTGTGCCTTTGCCTTACAGTAACTCTCTCACCCCATGAGAAAGAGCCAGTAGGTGTGCTCATTTACATTAGTATTAATTAAGGCCCATAATGAGCTCAGCATGACGCGGCATTTCAATGCATTCCGTAGTCATTGTGCAAACTCTGCTGAGCTCCGGAGCTTTGCGGGCCAAACTCATTCAGATAGGCCGCATGTTCAAGGCGTGGGGCGTAAAAGACAAGCACACAAACTAAACCACATTTGAGACCCCAAATACAAGCACGTACAGACAAACAAACAAACACAGGTGCTACTTATTGTTAAACCTCATAAAATAAAGAAGCAAATGAACACAGACACAATATAAGTACACATTTATAAAATAAGACTCTGCAGTTACATATGGTGCAGTATTAAAAAAAAGACTGACTCATTTTCCATTGAAAATAATGGTTTCACCCACAAGGTGCACATAAAACTCTAAAGCACAGTTATGTCAGAACAATTACATTTGATCATGACACCTCAGACAAATTCAATGAACTCGTTTATAAAATGATGTAAAAAATGGAATGATTTGAAATGATTTTGCTGTAAAAAGTGGTAGTTTACAGCCGGTTGTATTTAACAGAAAAAAAGATTTCAATATGTTCAGATTTTTAAAACAGTCACGTCTAGTTGCTGAAAAATGCTATAAAACACAAATCATGTCGGCGCAATGTCGGCACATAGCGCATTTAACGCAACAAACTACATCCAGTATTGTCGCATTACTTTCATTCAGATATCACACAGGTCATTAAACAGGAGCTTCTGTGAAGGAAGAAGATCAGATCGTACACATTCGAGGTGTTACAGAATGAAATTGGTAACTACTGGCCTGTCATGTATATTATTGCATTCATTTATTAATTGGCATATTTTTGAAAATACCAATTAAAAATAGACTTTTCACTAGGCTGTTGTCATATTCACCCCCCAAAAAACATTCACGTGAACCTACAAAAATGTTGCTACGTGCATGCCAGGCCAGCAGTTGATGATGTTACACTGTTGACATACTTAAGGCATCCCCACTGAACGAATTAATCGTGCAGTAAATTATACACTTTGTTGGAGAAGGCCACAATTACTTTGCAAGTATGTTTCCCATTTTTACAGACTACCACTGTCAAGATCAGTTGAAAATAACTGCTTGGAAACCAGTTTTGGAATATTTAAAATTTCAGGCCCCAAAATGTCATTCTCTCAAATGTCCGTTTAGCTTGCTTTCATTTATTGTAATTAGCTGTTGGTGTCGTAATGCTAGTTTAGGCTAACTGCTACTAATCCTTTCTTTAACTGCATGCCCTTCCTTGTGCGACCTAGTGGTTTTATTCGCTAGACTGAGCTACAAACTTCGTGTGTGAGCTTCAAATATGATCTTGCGCTCACTAGTTGTTGTCTTAGCTCAATTTGATTCGCTGCACTTTGCTAAAATTAACACCCAGCTTTTGTGTCATATGCTGCCTTGCACTTGCTAGGTGTTGCCGTTAGTTTTATTGGCTAGACTGAGTTATAATTGCTGATTGGTTTAGCGTTATATGCTATTTTCCTCTAACTAGCTATTGGCTGTGACATCATAATGCTAGGTTATGCTAACTACTTGCTGAATATAGGTTTATTTGTAATTAGTTCCCAGTTGTAGTTTTATACGCTAACGAAATGTTGCACTTCGTTCTGTTCACTGCACAATGCTAAAACAAGCTCCTGGCTGTAGCTTCAAATGCTACATTAGCTATACAAACAGACATCAACCCCAAGTTAAAAGCGGTGTTGTAAAGTTCCTATTCAGATCACAGTGCAGCTAAGTCCCAAAAGCCATTGACAAAACAGTTGGCACCTCAGCGCATCAGCCTGTACTTGAATAAGAGCTTTGTTTTCTTTCCTTGTCCTCTGGCTTTTTGGGCTGATGCCAATGCTCGACTTCTAACCAACAAGCCCACCACAGGGGAGCTGGCTTCACAACAAGCAGCAAATAAAGTCAAGGTAGCAACATAAAAAGAGAAAAGAAAAAAAGCACAAGGCTCTCTTTCCCTAATTGTATCTGAAGGGAAATCCCTTGAAGTAGCAGTTGGCAGAGGCGGTGAGTTGGCAGACGCATGAAATGAGTGCAATATGCGTAAGGCCTAGAAATACGTCGCATTTACCCGCCTTGGCTGTGAATTCTCTCCCGCAAAGCTGGGGGCACCGCTGGACGCAGCGGGACTCGTCTAATTTAAGCGCAACATGTTGCTTTTTGCTTCACATCATTGGGAGTATATAAGCTCGCTCCATACAGTCTTTGATATTACAAGTCCCATCCATGCGTACCATTTACCCGGCAGTGCTGTGCTTCACATACACCTCAGAGGTTTCGTCAGGTACCAGAAGACTGAAGCTACTCCTGAAAGTAGCCAACGGCCTACCTGTGGGGCAGGAAACACATATTAATTACCGGTCATCTTTTTATTTTTAAAGCATGTCAGCAATGCCAGCAAAACCCTTGGTCATGTTGTTTTAGCACAGCTACACCATTTGAACGTTTGTAAACAAGAGGCATCAGGTGTGGCAGGAAGTGATTGGACTTGTGTGAATTGTGTAAACAGCTATGTAGAGAAAATTGCAAGGCTGCCTGGTGGCCTAGTAGCCAGGAACAGACTAGGAAACAAACTTACCAGTTGGTAAAACAAACCACGGCCTGTGTTCCACCTCACTCTTTCTGACTGACAATTCACACATTCAAACTATGGCACTATGGAAGAAGTTTAAAATCATCATTCAAAGAATTTACTCTGTATGCTCAATAGATCGACCTTGTTCAGAAGGCATTTGGGTCTATAGTATATTTGGCAAATTGATCACGCATTTCAATGAAGTCCTACATATTTTTAGTGTTTGGCCACAAGAAGCCAAATGTTAAGACAAATGAAAGTGAGTGGTAAACTTGACTGACCTGTCCATGTTTTCTGTCCTGTCAGAGTGAAACTGGTGCACTGTGAGTGCGAGTTGCAGATGTGCGCTGCCTCCCTGGCGCTGTGGACGGACAGCACGCAGCCTTGTTGACTGTAGGACGGCCAGCAATGGTAGTCTGTGTTTCCCGATGTCGTCACTCCTCGCGTCACGTCGTAGTCTGAACACAACATGACACAGTCTCATGTAAGTAATAAAACAATGTCAAAGACGTTGGAGCATGACATATTAGTCATTGAGAAATTCAGAAAAAAATCCCCACAAGTATTTGATTGTCTGTCCATCCATTAATTTTGCGCCTCGTTCGGGCCACTGGTGAGTTGGAGCTGATCCCAAACAACTATTCACACTGAGATTACATTCGCACCTGTGGACAAGTCTTCAAAGAACCTAACATGTATGTTTTTGGAATGCGGGAAGAACCTGGATTACGCTGAGCAAACTACACAGGATCTAAGGTCATGAGTGAAAACAGAAAAATCTAGCGACATATGTTTCCCATTATGTGTTAGCATTAGCATTAAGCTAGCAGACTAAAGGCTAAGCTATGCGCTTGTTTTGAGACACAACGTGCAATTCTCCTAGTTTTATATGAATTTTGGCATGAAACTTCAACTGAGAGTGACATTGAACATCTTCAGGCATCATTCTGGTTGATTATTTTTTAACTATTTCACAAAGTGCTGCTAATTGCAAAGTGAGTTGTGTTCACGGCCACCAAAAAGCACTTGCATTCCAGATTTGCACTCTGAAGGAAAAAAAATGCTCGTAACTCAAGGAGAGGAAATGTACCTTACAAAAAACAAACGAAGAAAAAAAACTTTGTTTTTGAATACAATTGTGCAGCCTGGTCCACGGACCACTGCCATAGCAAACTACAAAGGTTCTGCGAAATTACAATGATTATATTACTTTCTATATTTAGTTCACATTCTCTGTATGAAGATATTTGCTAAATATTATTTTGACATGACCAATGCTGCGCAAAAGGACTGCTAAAGGTCTCGTCACAAACAAATGCTAGTTTATTGTGGTGTTTGCTCTGTCGGTTTTTTTTTTTTTTTTTTTGGGGCCATTTCTGCCTTCCACGCATTCTTGAATGGAGCATCACAAACATGCACAGTGTAGAGTTAAAGCACATTGTTCTGTGGTCTGAATGGCCAAAAGATGACACCATGATTTGCACTTTTGGTCATTATGAAAAACAACTGCCGCACTGCAGTTATGGAAAATATGGTGTAGAAACTGTTTTACACAGAAATGCCAGCCACGCACACTTGACAGTGTTTGCTGTTGTGACTGTTTACAAAGTGAAAGTGACTTCCTCTCCGTCTCTGCACCAGGGATGAGTTCTTATTTCACTGACACCTCGTGTCATTAATAGCACTTTTGAAAAACTATTGTATTATATTTCAAACATTGCCTTAGTAGTAAAAGCTTATATGATGGCAGCAGTTTGGCTCTAAAGTAGATGAATGAAAAATATATTCCTTTCAATAACCGTCGTTCCAGATTAGAAACAGATTGTGTTTGACTGTGGCTCACGTCTGCACCGTGCACAAAAGCAAATTACAATCAAAATAAACGCTTGCCTTTGGTCCTTTTTAGTGGCCCCTTTTTCACTCCCTTTACTCAACATATCGTTAGCCTACCGCAACTTTTGTAATTGGACCATGCCTATCCAGAACATCTTGAGCTCTCCTCTCCCAGCGTGCTGTGCCACATTGAACGCATCACCCCCGCTTCGACCCAAACATTTGCCTTACATTAATCATTCTAATTCCTCCAGTCAGGCGGCCTGTCTTAAATCATCTGCTCCACATTAGCCATGAGAAACACACTCACAAACACACACACATGCCTGCACACAGCCACAAGCTGAGTCTGGGAGTTCATCGAGAGGAGACACTAAATAGTATAGGGTGTGTGTGTGTGTGTGTGTGTGTTGTTAAAGGAGAAAAAAAGACACGAGGGTCAGCCTTCTGGGGATGAAGAGAGAAGGAGAAGAACAAGGAGTGTTCAGAGGATCTTTATTCGGGTGGGGAGAAATGAGGCCTGTTGTGGAGCGAAAAGGTGACCGACCTCAGCTGTTTGGGCACCAGGGACGTATGGATGAAAGCTCCCTTTGTGCTTCACGTTTAGGGCGGGAAACGGTCTAATGCATAGAAAAGTGATCTTCCTTTCCAACGCTTCACTTTAAATGTCGTATTAGCCTCAGCTGTGACTCTCATCTGTGGAGAATGTACTTTACATCTGCGAGCCATTTGAAAAATAAGACTTATTACCTGTTGACACTCACTCTGTCTCTCTCGCACACATTTTGATCATACACTGACATCATCCAGCCAGCCCCCCCCCCCACTTTATTTTTCATCTTTGCCAGGAAAAGTCTGTATATTAATCAATAGCACATCTTGAAGCAAAATGTAGTGCATTGCTTGGCTGCAACAAGCAGATGTGCTGTTGATTCAGTCTCAACTACCGGTAGTTTGCTGTCGAATCAGGAGTACTCACATACCGATAATACTGGTCAACACATTTTCATTACATTTTTTTAATGAGAAGTGCAAGTAAACTTTTTAATATTTTTTTTTTTGGGGGGGGGGGCTGATTCCAAAACTGCCCTAATTTTTCCTGTAGCACATAAGGTTTTGATAATAATAATAGTAATATAATAAGGATAATATAATACGTGATATAGTAATATTTATGAATTAAGGGTTGGGTTCAGTAATTTTAGCCTCACCCCCCTGATCATTTTTTTTGGCAAGTCACGGCAAAAATAACCATATTATTGCAGGAAATTGTACACGACTGCAAACTCATATCTCAATACTAAACTTCAGGTTAAGTTTCTAAATTCATACCTATGACAATACTGTCTTTGCAAAGGCAGGATTTTTGATTGAGAACCCCGCTAAAAGCATGATCATCATGAGCCTTATCATTATACGATATCGATCCCAGCCAATCGGCGAATACAGGAAATGATAGTAATGGAGATCAGGAAATACATATTTCGAGTCTCCAATGTACCTAATATGCATGTTTTTGTAATGTGGAAGAAAGCTGGAGTGCCCAGGGATTCAAACATACAATCGAAGAATTTTGAGACAGTACAACATGTTTCTTTATGTACTTATTAAACATTTTTTTAGGAATAGCTACAAGGGTTTGCTGGAGTTTTTAAAAAAAATCACAATTAGCTGCTCTATTTTGATCTGGTTTATACCTTCCATGTACATTTGAACAAGAAAAAGCAGCTTCAGACAAGATCGCGTTAGTGTTAAGTGAAAGTTGCCAACTGGATGTCATGTGACTGCTTGTGACCTTCTCACCTTACGCATGGAAACAACCTGCTCGCTTCACTTTCCCACAGCTTAGCCTGCTATTTCAAAAAACCCAACTGAGCCTGCATATTAAGTCACTTCAGACAACACTGGTGCAAAAACTCCCACACAAAAATGTGAAATAATATACACATTTTTTAGGTTCGCTTATCGCACTCCCAATCAACCATGCGGAGGCTTGACTTGTGGCACCTTCCTGCGAAGCTAAAACATTCCCTGCTGGTTGTTAGCTTCGGCGCCCGTGTCCTCTTTCCCCTCAATCGACGATTAAATTCACAAAGAGCTGCTATATAAACAGTCCGGCATCGGGGGGGGGGTTGGAAAAAATCTCACCGCAGGAATGTCAGTCTTTCTGTTATTAATATTTCATAGACTGCAAGGAAGGAGGGCTTGCATTAGAATTACTAAATGTTTACAGTTAGAGGATAACACCTCAAAAAAATTCTTTATATGGTAAAATAAGTCAGGACGTAGCCTTGAGTGGTTCTTATTTATTTAAAAACTTTGGCCAAACTTTCCGTGTATCCCAATCCACACAGACTCTCTGAGCTGGAGACACGAAGGATTAATCTCACTCTGTTGGTTTTGTCCTCTCATTCCAGCCGCCTAATAACCTGTCAAAACAACCCAAGCGAGCAAGAGACCACCGGACCCCTCACCCCCTTACACACACACACACGCTCCCAGCCTCTGAAACAAAATGAAAACAGAGGTGCAGACTGTGCCGCCTTTTCAAATAAGGCCCGGCATTGTGTCCGCTGAAGGTGGGGTCAGTGTAGCGTGTAAAAAGCGGGCTTACCTCGTAGTACAGATGAAGGCAGCTTGTCCAGGTGCAGCCCAGACTGGTAGAGGTGCAGAATGTGCTCGAAAGCATCCAGCATCTCGTTGATGTCGGCTTTCAGCTCACCTGCAAACAGACAATACATTGGGCACAGCAATCAGTCCCGCTATATATACAAAATTATTTGGACACAAGGAGAAAGAAAAGATGGACTTTTTCTCTCTTGGGAAAATGATATGAAGTGTGTCTGCAGGAATGTTTGTCCATTCATCCAGAAGAACATTTGTGAGGTTAAAGTTCACTAAGGAGTAGGGCCAAACATTTGGAAACATTTGGAATCTGCAAGTGTAGGATTGTCAAAAATGTCTTGGCAAGCTGAAGAGTTAAGCTTCAGAGTAGGAATTGAACCACCGAGTCTCTCAGTCAATCTATCTAGCGAGCGAGCTAGCTGGCTAGCTAGCTAGCTATCTATCAGGTCAATGGAACACTTTAAATTGTCCCTAGGTTTGAGTGTGAGCGCGAAATGGTTGTTCGTCTCACGTGTGGCCTGCGATTAGCTGGCAACCAAATCAGGGTGTACCCTTCCTGTTGCCGAAAAGGATGGCTGGGTTGGGCTCCAGCACGCCTGCGACCCTTGTGAGGTTAAGTGGAATTGGAAAATGGCTGGACCAAGTTGAGGTTTGGATGTTGCCTTGGCCCTTGGCAAGCATTCACTTTCTCATGTGGCCTTTTTGCAAAATTAATTCCCCAACCCAGCTCTAAATGTTGATGTTGCTAACTAGGCTACAGTCCAACTTGTTAAATAAGCACTGAAAATAAATACATCTATTAAAATAAATAAATAAAATTAAGCCCAAACTATTAGACGGCTATTGAATGACATTGTATCCATGAGAGGGCATGTCTTTTTTTTTGGGCATGTCTTTTACATGCATCCATAAATCCATTTTCTGTCGCGCTTGTCCTCATTACATGACATGTGGTACATCCCATTCTCCAGGGCACATACGGACAAAGAACCATTCACACTCACATTCCTACTCACGGACAAGTTAGGGTTTTCAATGGAACGTTCAGGTTTTGGGGAATGTGGGAGGAAAGTAACTCACACAAGCACTCGAAAACATGCAAACTCCATATAAGAAGACCAGAGCCGAGACTCGAACCCAAAAGTTCGCAACTGTAAGGCTGACAGACGTACAAACCACTCAAGAAGCACGTTATCAGTACATACAATTAAAGCCATCAAAGCTATATTATATGTTATATAAAAATGAACGTACTATGACTCTGATGCTGCGATAATGTTTTAAAATTATGTATTCACAAAAGTAGGCTACTATTTATCCAGTTGATGCCTGACAAATTATGCTTTTGAAATGTGCAGGATACGAGAGGATTCAAAACTAACGAGCTAACAAGTCCACAGTGCTGTTACAAACACAAAAATGTGTTTCGTACCCAATAATGGCAATTATGAATCCAATGTCTTCCCCCGTGGCATATTCTGTACTCAACTGAAATCTGACTCTTTTTGTACATATATTCCTCATAACTTGTATTCATTATCTTGTCACCTGTCAGCTCGCTGTGGAGAGTGTTAAATAGGGCACATCAGGGGCCTGTCATGACAAGACCACAATAACACAGTGATGCGTGAGCTTGTGAAGTTATAGCGATGCTGTGTTAAGGCGCTGCTCTTTTGCTCACCTGTGACATTCATGATGCGTGCCACCAGGTGTGTGAGGCCGGGCGGGGCCTGGTGAGGCAGCAGGTAGGTGAAAAAGTACCTGGGAGGCATGAGAAGAAAAAAGGAAAAGAGCACATCCATTATGGAACGTGACTTGACACCATAATGGAAGGATCTGAAGGGCTGATCAAACGCGACAGGACTCGCTTTTCGCCGCTTTATGAATCACACCCGTAAACCGCAAATCTGCAGTCCTGTACGCCTTCACTAGCAACGTTGTGTCAACACAGCACTCAGTGGTAGGTCGAAACAAAGTACAAATACTTCATGACTATGCTTGATTTTTCAGGAATTTGAAACTGGAGTATTTATTTTTCTGACACCCTTTTTACTTTTACACTGTATATTGAAGGAAACAGATCTGTATTTTCTAATTTATTATTTTGTCAAATTAGGCTTTTTTCCCCAAACCCAGAGAGGTGAAGTCAAGCACGATTGAGATTTAGATTAAATCATTGACTGGTTGAGTTTGGGGACGGTACTTATGCGGTGGACGGAACAGGGACAGCTGCCACACGGTGTCATGTGAACCGGGGTGCATTACTGCGAATGAGGCTACAGATACGAAGGAGCAAGACCTTACTTAAGAGAATCGTTTGATGTTTTTGCCGACAAGACTGTTTTGTGGCGGATGCACTGAATAACTTGAGCTAATTTAACCCTTTGAGGGACAGCGGTTACTACAGTGGACAGCGTATCATGTTATCAGGTTACAGGTGAGCATTATTGATGCATGAAACGGTTAATGTTAATGATTTAGTCTTTTGTTCTGTTACATGGTGTTTGTTGTCTTTCGTGTGGACCCATTGCGGACAGAAGTATCTGTGCTTGATGGTTAGGCCTTCACGCTGCACGCGTGTACTAGCATTGAAGTGCAAATACAGCTTGAAGCAAAGCACGTTTGTCCTCTCATTGTACCATGCAGAACAGAATATATGTGAGAGTCCAAACAGGCACTAAGAAATATTTTTCAAAAGTGTTTTAATCAGTTTAAGTGTGTTTTAAGTTTCATCATGTTTAAAGCACCTGATAGGGGTAAAACTATGTAATTTATCTTTTTTATATGGTTGCTTTTAATCACAGATTTTATTGAAGTCTTTTTTTCAAGTATCTAGAGTTCTGCTTAGGTGCAGCGTGCAAGTAATTCCGCTTACCTATAGGCATTGTAAATGTTCATCTTCTCATTGAGGTCCTCACACACTCTGCGGGTTGAACAGGTCAGGGTGAAATTTCGGTGCGGAAACTGCAGGGAGCAATCGGCGTGTCGGCCGCAGGGCGTGTCGGCCGCGCTGGCGTCGTCCAGGTCGGTGAGCTTGAGCTCGCCCGACACCATGACGAACTGGCGGGGCTGAAAGTCCAGCAGAGCCACCGATCCCAGTGGAGAGCGCGAGAGGAAATGGAGCAGGCGAACCAGGTCCAGACAAACCTGCAGGGACACAAGACAAAAGCCTTCTCATTATCTGCTTCACTGTTTGTTCAGCTGCAGAGAGGTAATCCTGTTAAGATAGTCAGATGGGATTAATCAGACAGTTGTTTATTGATGTTAAAAGGTAATTTACTGTAATCTACTTTCTTTCCCCTTTATAGATCCGATCTTGTCTTTTTTTTTTTAAATCCCTATTCGGTATTTATTTCACAAGTCGCTTCGGCACGGTATTGACTGTGAAGCCCTGCTATTCGCCCTTGAAGCAAATCAAGACCCCTAAGAAGGTTTAGAATTGCCTTTAGGTGTCAGAAGATGTCAGCAAAGCACTGCCTATGTCGAAATGAAACTCCTCAACTCACTTCGATATACCCGAGTGCACCGGATGATGCCAAAGCATTGATGTTATTGCATTGACCTGAGTGAAAAGTCGTGATGGGTTGGAAGATGGGTTCTCCAGAAAATGGAATAGCTGCAAAATATGCAAAGTATCATTATGACGCAATATGTTCTCCTCTGTGAGTGCCGAATTCGCCAGTTTTTTAAACAGATTAAACAGATTTTTTTTTCTTGGTTGCACAAAATAAAAGTATGTGGGTCCAAATAACCTTTTTGAGTAGTAGTCAATTTATGAAATATAACTGGATCCAGAAAATCTCATTTTGTGCAACCATGTACACACACCATTTACCCTTTTTGTGAGATTAATAAAGTCAATAGGGTGGAGAAAGGACTCAAACAAAATAACAATACATTTTGGATTATAATTCTCAAATGTGCTTAATTTATTTCAGGAAAAAAATATCCTTTATCAAAACATTTGTTATTTCATATAGCCAATGATGACCAGGAAAACATGATCATTTGCTTTTGTGAGTCAGTCAAGTTGGGTTTCATACACAGAATCTTGTAATCAAGTTTCATTATCTTCAGTATGTTCGCTCAAGGCTGAAAAACGAAAAACAAGACGACGGCAAACAGCAAAATGAAGTTATCCGCTGCACACCCACAAACCATGCAACGAGTGTGACAGTCCAATTATACTGAGGGTACTGTAAAGCTCCGAGTTGTACGTCACTGGCACAGTAAAAACGGCAGTGGGTGCAACCAGACACCGCTTGGATTAGTGTAGCGCCTCACACATGAAGCTGACACCGAGCGGCCTGCGCAGCTTGGTGGTTCAGGATTTTGGTTGTTGTTGTTGTCAAGTATCAAGAACAACCAGACTAAAGCATCGACACCCTGATTTTTCTAAATTGTGAGGGTTACATGTACATGACAATGACTTAGTATAACCTCAAGGTCTTTGAACTACAGATGACTATGCTCCCAAAACAAAGTGAACATGACAAAAGATTCTGTAAGATGCATAATTAGGGCCTCTCTAAAATGTGAATAACGCACCAAAAACGTGCGTGTAAACGCATACGGCTAAGACTCGCCATAACTTCCACTCTAAACACAAGTGACATACAAAACTTCTCTCTAAGTCGAGATGTTCTGTGTAACTTCACACAAACCTCCATGACACCAATTACTACTCTCCTACTTAACCAGGGCTTTGGTGCCATCTTGTGGCATCTTATGGTGTTGTCAAAAGAGCATGAAAAACATGAATAGGTGGGGGTTTCAGCAATAACTGGAGAGAAATGGGAACAGGTCAAGTCATGAATGAGCCAAGCCAATGTACTATAGTTTCATTCTTGGTTCTCTCAGAACCATGAAAGAAATTGGTGGATGGGGTCACGGTTGTTTCCTGACATGACGCAGTCAATGAACATACAACTTTGTCAAAATAACTTCATAACAACTGAAAATGTTGTATTTGTCTTTATCAGGCCAATAGTTAGCTTGGTCACTGAGTAAAGAAACATTCAATGCAATCCCGACAGACATAAAAAGTTATTCATACATATTAAATGATTGATTTATTTTTAACACTCACGTGAAGACAGATATTTGACATGTATCAAAACATGTGCAAAAAGCGAGACTGTCGGACCAGATTGTGAAGAGAAAGCATTGCATTAAACTGTTTGCCACCATTTTCTAGACTTTTTTTGGGGCATGGCTAAAACGGTGCAGAGTGATTCACCGCGGCCATGATATGAGTCATCCCTCAGTCATTATACATAAACTTGAGAGCCTTTCTTCGCATCAGTGGTTATGTGGTGTAACTGCAACATGCAGTAGGCTTGCTAGGTAGCTATGCCTACAAATATGCATCTTCCCTTCTGATAGTCCGCTGGCAGGGCTGCTTTAGAGTGCCTCATTGTCTGCTTTGAGTGTGCGCACGTCACCCAGAGAAAAGTGGAAGAAGGAAACAGGCAAAAAAGTCTGACATTACAGTCAGTGTGTAGACAATCTTTTGAGTGCCCCGTTCTTCCCTGTGAGCGCATGCTTGTCATGCAAAGAAAGATGGAACAGCGAGGGTACAAAAATAAAAAAATAAAGTCTGACTTGATATGGCCAGCATGTACAGAAAGGTCTTCACGCTGGCGTCACTGCTTTCGAGTGCCTCGTTGTTGTGCCGTGGAAAAGACCTGCTAGGACAGTAAATCCAACCACTGGCGTGATTTTGAAGTCTTATTTTGTATAGTAGGTGATTTTCGTGATCACTCAAATTTGGTAGGTTGTGAACAACACCCTTCTCTCTAGTGACTCCACTTTAGAAGACATTTATTTTCAGATTTTTAGTTTTATATAATCAGTCAAACAATTATGGCATTTGAAATCAAAGTTTGCAATTTTCTACCTTTGAAAAACGATTGACATCAGCGCCACTTTCATGTGTTTTCCATTCAAAATGGTTTTCTGGTCTTTGGTCTTAATTGCGTTTTATATTCCAAAATCTAGATGAGTGCTCGCTCTGAGTGTTTTCCCTCTATGTCTCTCTTTTTATTTCAAACACAGCAGCACACACTCGCTGCAGAATAAAGTCGGCCTAAGTGGACTCCCACTGTGAGAATACCTGTGATGGGGGTTGCGCTAAAAGAGTGTGTGTGTGTGTGTGTGTGTGTGTGTGCGTGTGTGTGTGTGTGTGTCGAGTGTGTGTGCGCGCGCGCCGAGATGACATTCCTGGCCTGCAATGGATTAACCTATCCCATCTCCATTTCAAGCCTCATCAAATACATTGAGAGACAGATGTCAGCGTTCCTAAAGTTTCAGCCTTCATCTGGAGGGCTGGGCATGCGTTCATGCAAATATGGCCGGCAAGAGGCGCTCAGCCAACAGGACTGTGGTTCAGCAACAAAGTATGCAAATAGCATTAAGATCTTACCCTGAAGCGGTCCTCCCAGGGGCTCTGGAGGAGGTGGAGCATCTGGAGAGGGTCCCCTTGCTCCAGGATGACGGTCACTCGGCCTCCCTCGTCTCCAGCGCAATGACCGCGCAACTGTTGAAACCACATTGAAATGTCAGGGAATGACATGGCACTATTTTGGGGATTTGGGAAAACTAAAAGTGGGTTGTGACGGGAATGAGTGGATGGAAAAGAGAGCACGTTGTCTGCCTGTGGAAAAATGTCACCCAAAAGGCAAGCAGGGGTCAATGGATTTAATTCAATTAGATGGTAGGGTGCTGCACAGCAACTGGGATTGTCAGATGGTAGGCCCAATGTGAGACAAATGGATGTTATGGGTAGATAATAAGATGAGTGTGCCTGCTGGGGTTTTTTTTTGTTCATTTGTTCGGAATTTGTGAAGACATTAAACCCAACTAAGCATGGACCTTGCTTTGTTGTGCATGCTGGAACAAAATAAAAACAACTTCTCCAAACCCTTCATCAAATTTGGAAGTAAAATTGTCTAAAATAGCTAGAAAAAAAGACCAATTTGCATAAAAAGCTTTAACCCTAGAAGAGCCATCTGACATACTGTATACAAATCAACCAGTTTGGGTAACATAGGTCAGTGTTAAATATTTCTCATAGTATACGCTGTGATTTAATCAGGAGCCTGTCCCAGCCGTCTTCGGGCAGTAGGCGAGGGACACCCTGAACCAATTGCCGGCCAATCGCAGGGCAGACAGAGACGAACAACAATCCGTGCTCACACTGACACCGAAGGACAATTTAGAGTGTTCAATCAGCCTGCCATGCATGTTTTTGGAATGTGGAAGGAAACCGGTGGACCCAGAGAAAAACCCACGCAGTTACGGGAAAAACATGCAAACTCAACACAGGAAGGCCGGAGCCGATCGAACCAACGACTTCTGTATTGTGAGGTAACCTAATCACTCGGCCACCGGGCCGCCCTATATTATATTATATAAATATATATACTGTATATTATACTGTGTGTATATACTGTATATATATTTGCAAAAGTGGTGGGATGAAAATTAGTCTGCTTAACATGCTTGTGTTTTAACCTGAGTTTGCATTTTCTATATTGAAAACATGTTGTCAATTGAGCAATTCCCCATCCATTCACACGCAGAAACTGTTGGTTTGGCATTCATTAGCTTTGGGAGGATCCAACCATCAATTGTGATCAGTTAATTAACATACTGACGATGAGAAATTCTCATTCTGTGTACTTGTCCAGTGGGGTACTGTGGCTCAATGAAAGTTGCACTTTAAATACGTTTTACTTAAAAGAGTGATGTAAAGGAGTTCATCAGTACTGGTACTGTAAAAGGGTAAAGCCTTGAATTCATTAAAGTGGGAAAACTCTTTTTGTATTCTCATTTGGCCTTTCAAAAATAACATTGCAATACATTTAACTTGCTTTTTCATGGAAGGTAATTGGGTAGATGTGAATGCTGAATTCATCCAGTTAAATTGCAAAGTTGTGATAGGTTTCTTGTTGTTGTCTCACTTTTAGCTATACTGCAAGATGAAGTATGAATACATTATGTGCACTTTAGAAGATTTTT
This sequence comes from Hippocampus zosterae, assembly GCF_025434085.1. NCBI lineage: Eukaryota > Metazoa > Chordata > Actinopteri > Syngnathiformes > Syngnathidae > Hippocampus > Hippocampus zosterae. The sequence goes on along the minus strand of NC_067464.1, from coordinate 11,692,100 downwards.
ATTGATCGATCTATTGATTGATTTTTTCAAACAGACATTTTGCATGACTGTACCTAGTTTTATGATAAAGCACAGTTTTGAATCACATTCATTCTACTCTGTGCCTTCTGCGACTTCCGTTTCAAGCACTTTAGAGATAGAAAGGTACTATAGAAATACTTGATTGTAAAACTTTTGGGACATTTAGCATAAAGGGTTGCATTATTTATTAAATTGGACATTTTACGATGTTTTTGTTATTCTTTTAATATCATGGGCCTGTGAGAGTATTTCCGACAAGCCATGTAAATCTAATTCACAAATATTCGCATTATACAGCAATCACTTTCTGCATGATATGGTTTCACAAAGGTAGCTTGCGGGAGAGGACTCAAATACCCCGATGGGGCTTAAATTTTAAAAAAAGCACCGTCAAGTCACAATCACAATAATATTTAATGAAGGTGCACCTTGATGATGTTGGGATGCCGCAGCCTGTGCAGGAGGACAACTTCCTTGCTGAGCTTGTAAGACACCAGTTGACGGCACCCGTGGGGGTCCTTGAAGCCCTCCACGCACTTGCCCATGTCGATGCCGTGCTCGTTGACCATCTTGAGCGCCACCGGCTCCCCTCCGGCCAGCGTCCCCTTCACTACCAGCTTGGTGTACCCGGAGCCGAGCACTTCCAGCGGCTGCATGTCCCGCAGAGCTGCGCAACCCAGCGGGGCCCCGTTGCTGGAGGAGCCACGCGTCAACTCGGTCCACAGATTAGAATCCCAGGTGGAGAAAAGCTCCTTGTCGCGGCCGGGTGGAAGCAGAGGGAGGATTTCTTGGTGTCTTTGCGCGAGTTGGTGGCTCAACGCTGATCGGAGGGACGCCAACTCTTCATCCAGATCCTCGTGGCCGCTTCCGAGGCGGCGCACGCTGCCGAGGAGCAAGCAAACCAGAAAGGACAGGACCGCCACTGACAGCACGGCGGCCGCGCGTAACGAATTGCCCACGGCGGAGGGCATGTTCCACTGCCAGCGCGAGGAGGACGACTGCTGGTGACTAGAGGGTGGAAATGAAAAGTGATCAGCTCCGTCGCTCCTCCTTCTACTCCTCGTGGAAACTCCCACCGGAGGGTGTGTCCTGCGCGCGTAACTTTACACCCGGCAGGCCTGCCAGCAGGAGTTCTCGTCAGCACCCCATCATCTGCTGTATATTTCATTGCAAACACAGAGACATAAGGACACAAATTTGATGATGAAACAGAAGCGTGGTGCAGCTAAGATGCAATAACATGAGTTGTTATTTACGGAGGATAAAGAATATATGCCTGTGAGCATGGTTGTTTACTCGGTCTGCGTGTGTTGAAACAATTACAACAAAAATAACCCAAATGCTGGGTTGAAAAGAGATTGATGTGAATTTTTTTTGGTTGGTTGTTTTGGACAAACAGTGCCATTTGTACTAAATAACCCAAAAAGTTGGGTCAAATTGACCCAAGAAGCAGTTGAGTTAATTTTGATCCAACTGCTATTCGAGTGTATTCACCTTATATTATGTGATTTATGAGTGCAATTTACGGCATAAACCGGATGTAATGTTTTGTTTGCCTGGTAACCAACCATTTGTGTTGAGTCCACTTCCTATGGCAGTGAGGCTTAAATAATGTGCAAATGCTCGTTGTTGCGGTTTTTAAGAGAAGCCATTTCAATCCCATTTCTTGCTAATGTTGCAGGGTTGGAAGATGAGAAAAACATGGCCAGTAACATACATTCGCTGGCTATTTGCCACATGCTACATGCTGAGACAGTGAGCAATATAAAATGTTCTATGCCGTATCCGTACATACACAAGGGCTAAGCTTGAGGTGGGGGGCACAATTTTTTATCAGTGCTACTGGTGGGCCTCATTGATCTACACACACGCACACACACACACGCAGACACACACTTCCTAACCAGATATTACAAAAATTACCATGTAATTGATGATAAACATTGTACAAAGTGATGAATTTACCCAATCAAAGTGACTGTGCTTCCTTCAAGCCAGTCTCATTCACGAGTCAGTTCCTTGTTATGATTCAGTGATGCACACTAATAAATAGAAATCAGGTCACATTACCGAGATGAAAAAAAGCCTTCATCCCTGCTATGGTTCTCATTTAAAATCACTAAACTGACTTTGATCTCTCCTTTTACTGGTCCATGCCTTTTCAAGTGGCCGCCGCGAGACTGCCAGGGTCGGGTGCCATGATTCCTATTAGGAAGCAGAGCCAGACCAGCATCCATCCTGCCAGCCGCCCTCATTAATGGCCACTTGCTTGTCACACTCGTGCTTGCCTGTTTAAGCCAGCGCACCCGAAAAACGTATTATCTTGAGGTTTGAGCACTCATTTTAAGGGAAATGATACTCAAAACATAATTTCTACATTAACTCAATCAGAAAATAACATTTCTTTTAACAACTGGCAATCTTGTCTGAGCTCTGTAGTTGTGTACCTTGCAATACATGATACTGTGTAATCATATTTGTCTTCTCACGTCAACAGAAATGGGTTACAGACTGGAGCCTCTAAGGATGAAAACAATCCATTCATCTGCAGTGTGCACCTTCAGTGCTTTTAACGCCATACATGTCAGACTCTTCTGTTGCAGCTCTTCTCATTTGTCAGGAAACCAAACCGAGTTTTCTGCAAACAGTAGTTCCTGCCGCAAACCATCCCTGTACTCAGCAGTGGTTTCTAGAATGAGCTGTATGTGTGACCGCAGATGGCAGCACATTTGAACTGTTTTTTTTTAAACTGGCACCAAAATGTAAATCGCCGGTGTTCCTATGGAGACTCTGCACCCTCTTGTGGAGATATAAGGCGCTGTCAAGGATTTTACTAATAAACATCATCCATACATCCATTTTCTAATCCATTTATCCTCTAACAAGGGTCATGGGCGTGCAGGAACCTAGCTGTCTTTAGGCAGTTGGCGGTTTACACACTGAGCTGATTGCCAGCCAATCACAGGGCGCACGCGGTCCATTAACCTGCCATGCATGTTTTTGGAATGCGGGAGGAAACCGAAGTCCCCGGAGAAAACCCATGCAGGCACAGGGAGAACAAGCAAACTCCACACAGGAAGGCCGGGGCCAGAATTGAACCCTGCACCTCTGCATTGTGAGGCCAGCATGCTTAACCAGTCCACCACTGTGCCACCCAACTTTGTCTATATTATTTAAAATTCTTATGTGAATGTATTTACAAAAGGCGTAGTCTTTCAATAAATTGCTACATATACAGATATGGTATGTATTGTTATAACTAGGAAAAATTACAAGTAGTCATTGAAATGACAGCTATACTTTCAAAATGATACCATTCATTTTGTGCACCAATTGCCATTCTAATCAGTCGACCAGCGGGTTCCCAAACCAATCTATGTCAAATAAGTTTGACATCTTTGCTGTTTGAAGACCTCTGTATTTGAGGGGGCTTATGAGTTATTGAGGGAATGAAGGGTATGCCAAGAGAACAGTTAACTGCAGTAGACAAGGAGCAATATCACGGAACAGCAGGGTTATGTAGGGAGTGCGCAAGGGGATCTCGCACGGGGCTCCATATAAGCACGGCTCGCCACAACTTGTACTCTTCACGAGTCATACCCAGTACTACAAAAAATTAGGAAAGCGCCCAGGACCGAACCCAGGCCGAAACCAAACTCATCTGTCTCTCTGTACTCAGACCGTCCTCCTTTTCTGATGATCAGCTTCTCAAGAAGACTTTAAAATCTCTTAAGTATCAATATACAAGATCTCTTGGGATATAATCATAACCATTCTCCAGGTCAACAAAGCAAAACAAAAACCAAGTCTTTCTATACCTCTTGGTGTTTATCCAGCATCTGTTTGCTGAACACACTGGGGGACCGATCTCTCTCGCTACATCAGTTATGTCACCCATGAAAGCAAGTAAAGTTTGTCGACTCCGTTTTTACTGCACAATGTATTTTGACAGAAAGGCCGACCAACAAATTACCCATCCCCCACCACTATTTAGAAATTACAGGCATTTCTTTCCATCAAATCCCTTCTTACCGTAATTTGAACAATAGTATTTATATTTGGAGGCGATAATCTACATTATGGATGTTCACAGTGATAACATCACTGTAGTCCACAATGAAAATGCATTTAATTGCAATCATATAGTTTATATGACTCACCATGAAAACGGTGAATTACTATTTCTATAAAGACACAATTATTGACGCTAGTGTTGTGCAAGTGTACCTAATGTTAAGACCACATCGAAGCGATCGCTTTACTCCAATGACGTCATCGTCAATTAATTAGGTTAATAAAACATCACCGATTGTGGAACCGTTTCAAGCAGCGGGTCGCTTCCGTAAGACGGAGAGCCACTTATATCCGTCAGTGGCGGTGCGACTCGGGCGGGTTGGACAGCACCAGGCGGCGTCCTCAGAGCATCACAACGGATCCGCCAATCGGAGCTCAGCTCCGGGCAGATTAACCCGCAGAGCTCCGGCGGTGCTCCGTAGTCGCCTCAGAAACAAGGCTCGCGTCCAGAGCAGACGGGGAGTGTTCGTTATTAGCTCGAACCTTTCTCACATTGATCCACTTTGGTTGTCCTCGGCAAATGTAAGCGAGCGGGAGATGGATGCTGGCTCGACCACAGGCGACAGCACGGATGCGATAGTGATGGATGATTCTTCTACAGAAGAAAGGGACACCCAAGAGGCTTATCACAGGTGGGGTCACTGTGTTATTATCACGTTTAAAGAAACCACATTGCTGGGAACAATTAAGCGCACGCACCGACAGCTTCTATTGTTTTACCGGGCTGGACACTTAATTAGGTACGCCGACACCTAATCAGATCCAAGAGATCGCAAATACTGCCTTTACGAAAACAATACTGTTCAACTGATTAGTGCATGTCAGAAAGGCATTTATTGAACCGTGGTTATTTATGGTTTTATTTAATTATGCACTTGTGTACAATTTTACAATATTCCAACCCTTTCCACTGAATTACGAGGAAAACCTCTCAATGTACAGTAAATAATAATAATAATAATGTAATAATGTAAATGCAGCCTAGTCAGTCCAATTGGACCCAATACAGCTCACCCTTCAAAGCTGGGGCACCCGGGTGAAAAAAAACCCACACACAAGCAAACTTGATGCAGGCAGGCCTGACCCTGAGATTCAAAACATGAACTCTTTTGGGTATGCATATGACAGTAAAACAATACTCACTTCTCAGTACAATTATTTCAAACTAAGCAACAATGTAAGTGATGCAAGATGGCACAAGTGTAGCTTTTTTTTTTTTTTACATTACAAAAATCTCACAACACATCATTCATCTATTTTCAACATTGCTCATCCTGAAAAGGGTCGCGAGAGGGTGCTGGAGCCTATCCCAGCTGACTTTGGGCAAAAGGCGAACTACACCCTGAAGTGGTCGCCAGTCAGTCGCAGGGCATCTCACAACACATCCCTGAGCAAAATATCAGAAAACGTCTGTACACTGAAGTGATTGTATTTCTATTTTCAAATTTTCAAACTTTGTGTGATATGACAACAGCATATTAATTGTCGCTTCTGCCATCTTGAGTAAGAGCATTCGGTTGTTCTGGCTGTCACTATACATCGCTAGGATCAATAGAACCAAAGATACAATTACAGGGATGGGCAATTATTTTTTGCATAGGGCCACATGAGAACCAGAAAATATTATGGAGGGCCGGATCAAACGGGTGAACTACATTCGAACTAATATTAATTGGATTTCTTTATTTAAAAAGCAGTATTTTGCATTTTTTGGCACGTTTTTCAGACTTTAAGAGTACATTATTCCGTCGTATCGAACGGGATTTGCTTGACTTGGCGCTACTGCGGGCTTCCGTATCGTCTCCCCCTTCTTCCCTACGCTCTGCAACTTCAAGTAACTGTGCCACCTGGTGTTGAAATGCCTGTCATTACAAGTCCAAATGAAATGAATGCAGTCGTCGACATCGAACCGCAATTGCGTACCAACCTTCGGCGGGCCGGATTAAAAAGACCAATGGGCCGGATTTTGCCCGGGGGCCGTAGTTTGCCCACCTCTGAATTAGTAGGTTACGTGAAATTGCATACTTATCGGCATACTTAATGATCTCTTACCATGGTTGTGAATCACTGTGCCCTGTGATGGTCTGGCGACCCGTGTACAGAGTATCCCGCCTAAAGTGTGGGAAGTGGAATAAAAATATGAACGTATAGAATAATGGGAGAAATGTAAATAGAATTGAATGTTCCATCTAGTTAGCTTGCCCCGCTACCGGCTCCAGAAGTGTGCATAACTGCAGGGCAGCAGCAGTAAATATAAAACTATTCCTTCATAATTAAAAAGGCACACAAATTGACAACATCTGGGAATGGTTTACCTAATAAAACAGAACCTTTTGTTTTGTGTATTTTTGCATGCTGTGATGTGAAATTGGGTTGGCACAGCGTCAGGGTGCAATAAGAATTTACATTCAGAGCACGGTGTGACGCTGGCTGAAACCTCCATGGATTATTTTTGTACTCAATGGCTGAAATATTGATGACTTACTCAAATTGTTAGCGTCGTACACGTCTGTGCTCATTACTGCCGCCTCTTGACATGAAAAGACAAAATAAGACCTCTGCTAGAGAGCATCTAATAAGGATTTAGTAATCCACTCAAAAGGAGCAGACATTAAACGCGGTTAAAATTTTGAGGAGTCTCTGTTACTGGTTAATGTGCGACAAACAACTCAGACCAGCGCTTAGGTGCTCTTCTCCATTCTGTGCCTTATTAGAGACGCACATTACAGACCGTGAGGTCACTTGTCTGTGTTGATTTACCGTGTTGCCATAGTGACGCCACGATAGGAAGTGCGGTCGCTTCGAGTCCACTGTGGAAAAACAAGCAAGTGCCACACAGGCGGCACACTACGCCAAGCTCTCTTTTGCTGACTCAATTTGGACTAGGGAGCTTGCTCTTATCATTTTCATTCATTTGTCTCGTATTACATTATCCTGAAGCCGGTATGCAGTCTTACATCACGGTGTGTCTTTTTTGGTTTCATGTGAAAATAAGAAAACGAGTCCTGCTGCTGCCTGGTGGCGTTGTGTTCGCCGATTAATTTACAAGACTGGCTGCTGGCAAAACAACCCATGCCAGCCAGTTGCCGTGCATAAAAGCTCAAGGTCCATGGATACCCAAGGATGTGGTGCATCAGCAGATCATTAGACGTGACACCGCATGAGTCACATCTGCTTACTCTCTTACTTTCCCATTTCCTGCTTTCTTCATTAATTACCTGCTTCCAGTTGTCACTGCGTGACACCCGGAGCTCCGTTCTTTGCCTCATTAGCTCTGCTCACAACTACTACTAATTTTGTGATCGCTCCCGTGACTCGTCCTCCACAGCGGGATCCCGGTGCTGTCGCTGTGCCCTCCCGACAGCGTGTATCCGGAACAGACCGATCTGAATGCCATCCAAGCCGATCGGGAGCTTTGTGACAGCTACAGCAGCCTCGATGGACCCTCTTCATCCTGCCAGCTTTATCACCAAGTATGTATGAAATATGCTAGCGTTGTGTTTTATGATATACGACGACGGCCACGCATTAGGCATGAGGTCAGTGAGCCATCTGGTAAAATCCTCCAGCTGACAATAAAATGGGCTTATATGGGAAATTTCAAGTCAGGCTTACTCGTGTACGAGTTGTGGGCTTGGCCAGGCAAATTTGCAATTCTCTTATCTACTAACGGTGTCACCATCAAGTGAAATTACTTTTTATGGAAGAAAATAAGCTTGACTGGAGTGAGACATTTCAATTCAATCCAATTTATGGAGTGAGAGATTTGGCATGACCAATTTTCAACTTTTAAATCTATGTAATAAAAGAACCACCATGTTTTGAAATTCCATCAACTAAAATAGGGATGGGCAACTTAAATGTTGAAGGGGGCCCCGATTTTTCATCAGTGCTACTTTGGTGGGGCCACAAAGGATCACACGCTTCTCAAACAGATGTGTGACAAAAATGCCATTTTAACTATGGATAAAAAATGTGCTTATGTGCACAAAATACAGGCTCTTTCATAACTTAATTTTTATAATACATTTCTCAATGCATATATAAAAGATCTGCGATCCTAATCCAACAACAAAGGGTTTGAGGCAAACAAAGGGCTCTCTTGCTTACAAATGACAATTCAAGGACACCACAAAACTGCTGAACTGCAAAGCAACAATTTTTGTGCATTTTTCCCCAAAAATCAACTCACTCAGGGTTTTTTTTTTCCAGTCCGCCAAAAAAATATTAGGCCTACTTGCAGTACAGCAACCGGTATAAGTGCAACCAAGTCACGTATACCATCTCGTACTGAATGGTATTACAACTTATTCCTACAGTCGACTCCTTGCATACTCATGTATTGGTACCCATAGATTTGTATTTTTTTCCAGTATTTAATTTTATGTTGGGGCATTTTCTATTTTGCGAGATAGTTTTTCCATATTCACCATAATGAGTATTTACCAGTTGTTTTTTTCCCCAGAATTTCTTTCGGGGGGGGGGGGGGGGGCTTCTGTGGTGGGGGTGGCTAATTAATCAAGTCAATCCCATGAAAGGATAGGTTTAGTTTGTCAAATCTTAAAATAGCACCACCATCTGGTGCAATTCTAATCTCAAAATGATTTATTATGGAGGACAGTGGAGTGGAATTGTGGGAAATTTCAAGGCAGTCTGAACTATGGAGTGACAGCTTTGGCCTGTCAGGTTTGTCATCTTCAAATCTAATCACAGCGCTTCAGCCTTGTGAAGTTTATTGCCCAAAATATTTCTTGTCAAGAACAGTTTGATTGAGAGTTTTCAAGTCTAACATACAGTACAGAGTGATGAGCTTGTTCTGACAAATTCTGTGAACTGAGGTGGACTCGTATTTCAAGTCAGACCACTTCATGGAGTGAGAGGGCTAGCCTGTAATATTTTTAACGTTTACGTCGATTAACAGGGTCATAATATTGAAACCGTCTACGGTCCAGAATCATTTTTGAAAGCTGGACTTGTGTGGGTATTTTGGAAACGCAGGTTTTACCAGATAGACATCTCTCCGTGGTCCCTTTTGCATTGCCTGGAAGCATTTTTTTCCCTCTCTCTCGCCTGCATGTAGGTTCCTCAGGGTCAAGTTGAGCTCAGTAAATGCCCCCACTGCAGCCCATACGATGCACTCGAGGCAAGCGCGTGTTGCGAGTCAAACAGCACCAGCGGCGCTCACACAGGAGCAAGTGGGGCGGTGCGAGTGGGCCACAGCTGTAGTTCAACCCATCAACGTTCTCACCAGAACGTTGCGATGGACTGCCATTGGCTGCATGGATCCAGTGAAGGTGGCGCACAGAGACCGACGCAGCAGCACGTGGTAACACTTGGGTGTGTTTACCGACTTTATTTCTATTTGTATAACGTCTGAAACGTGCTATCTAAATAAAAGTGTCTTGCTGTTTTGAACAGGGACGGAGGACTTGACTGCTTTGTGAGAAAGTAAGAAAAGACTGCTTTTTTTTTTGAGAGAGAGATCTATTGCATGTCCCACTTGCAAGGCCCAAATCAACTGCAACAGTCACACTTATAATTTGTGAAGTAACCATCTCCACGATATTTCCTCAAGAAGTCACCATGCCACTGATGAACTTTTACCCATCTACAGCTGGGTAAATAAAGACCCCTAGCCAATATTTGCAGAAATCCAATGTCTTTGTAAATTTTACTAGTCTTGAATTGTATTTTCCCATTGTGCCTATTTGCATACATTTTCTTTTTTTAAAAAGGAACACTTACTCCGACATCGACAGCTTCATCATTTGCGGTCTTCATTCCTACCTCCGCTTGACAGTTATTCCCAGATGCTGGTGAACTACCCGTTCGAGGTTCTCCTGGGATGTGCGTTGCTGCTACTCGGATGCTCTCTGGCCGGCCTCCTCATTGGACCGCTGCCAGACTTCTCCGAGCCTCTGCTGGTGAGTGATTGAGAAGTTTGCCCTCGTCAGAATATTTTGTCTGACGTACAAAAAAAACAAGCAGTTGCATGTTCAAATGAGACCAGTAGGTCACGGTTGAGGTCATCGCGGTACAAATTCAAGTACAGGGAAAAAGTCAGCTTATTGAGGTCTGATGCGTTCAATGTAGAATCGCATTTTTTCCCCACCAGAAATAACAGAATTGGCTGTATTAACCCTTTCATGCACCAACAATGATAACATGATAGGCTGTCGACTGTAGTAACCGCTGTCCCTGAAAGGGTTAATCTCTTACAGAGTTAAACTGTCACCATCATCCAACTCTTTGTCAATGGTTTGCTTCAAAGTTCATCATTCTTCACTGTGACACAAGTGTAAAAAGAAGATAAATGCTGCTTCAAAAATAGCATGTTAAAACAACAAATTGCGTACTCACCCTTGATGTTCTTAGTCACTGAATACAGCTGTTGCCATCCCAGTCCCATCTGTGGTGGCATAAAAAAAAAATCTAATGGAAAACACAAAACACTTTTGAATCTTAAGTTTAGAGATTTGCTCTAGTCCGCCCGATAGCGGCTTGAAAACTAGGACTATTTTTCTTGGAAACTTTGGTCAAACTTGAAATTGGAGGACATTTGGGTTGTTCAAATTTCCAGTTTCCACTGCAACCAGAGCATTTTAGTTGTCCACACAAATCAGTGCAGTCCTTTTCAAACACAATTCTCACAAGAACGGATTTCACTGGGAAACTCATTCACAGCCAGGAAACAATTTGCTGTTTACGCCAAAGCATACAGCCTGTAAAATTGAACTCGCCTTGGGAACCATCTCTTTGAAATTGAAATACGACCTATTCCGGACCACCTCGGGTCGATGGTTAACTTTTTCCAGAATGACTTTGGTCACATCTTGATCATTCTTCGCAATGCGACACTAAATCAGATGTAGTGACACGCTCTGTGATCTTGATGAATTTTAATTAAAGAAAGAAGCGAGGCATTCTCACTGGAGATAAATTGATAGGGGAAAATCAAATGTCCTGTTCGTGGTGTCACTTGAGGACAATCCACGTGTAGCTGAAGTGTAACCGAAAACAGCTGCGTGACTGCTGCGGAGAAGTCGATCTCGGGCATCCACAGAGTCGCCTTGTTTTGATTTGTCGGGTTTTTTTTTTATTGTTGTTTTGTGTGTGTTGTTTCTTCAGGGCTTTGAGCCACGAGGAACAAACATCGCAGTTCGCCAATCCAGCTTGTCCAAGCTGCAGGAGAACACTGGCCCGGGGAAACCATTGTCTCTTTTGCCACAGCAGCTCAGCAAAAGGTCAGTGGAGAGTTTGGGCGGAAGGCACGCTTCTCGAGACAACATGCGCTATTCCGCACGGACAGATATTACAGATGACATGAGAACAATTCCCTCTCAGTGCTGTGAAAGTTACAAGTCTTGATAGTTTCATGATGTTCTTGGCAGTCATCATTTTGAGATGGTAAAGCAGTAAACAATAGGACAGTCTTGTGTGACTTGCAGCCGTGGAGATGTCGTCCACAACACTACTGGATTTCGATTCAAGAGGATGCTAGCCAGAGACTCGAGTTCAGAGTCATTCCTCTGCGACGCACCTGGTGAGTTAGTCTTGACCAGAAGTCTGCCTCATTTTTATTTTTGCACATGTAACAATACTGTATGTTTGTTATTGTGGGGTTTTCGCATTACACGAAGAGATTTTTTTTGGGGGGGCGTCGGGGGGTAGTTTGCATTTGAGAGGCAAAATGGGTAGTGAGGCTACTGTCAAGTGCTGTTATCTTTGTAAAGGCAGAATTAACCATCTAGCGGTTTGATCGATTCAGATCTCCATTTCTGACATATGGTTCAATATTTTTCAAATGAACCCTTTCGGGGGCAGCGGTTACTACAGTTATCGTGTTATCAGGTTACAGGGTGCATGAAAGGGTCCATAAACACGTTGCGAGATTAATTAATTTACTTATAAAAATAGATATTCGTATAAAAATACACTTGTCTGATTAGACCGTGTTCTCTTCTAAGCCCCGCTTGAATTAATTTCACATTAAGACGTGTTGCCCGTGATGTGGAGAAGCACATTATGAGGCTTGCTGATAACACAATTTCCTTCATTGCATACAACAGAGTTAAAGGAGCTTGGAAGGGCCGCAATTTTATGGTTATTAGTTAAACTAGCTATCTTTGCTCCGCTCAGCTAAACAGTACTTGTATAGTTGAACTATCATTAGCAGTAGCCACAGTTTTGCTATCTCCTGTCAAATGTCCGGCAACAAATTAAGTGGTGACATGACACGCTGTTGGTTGGAGGTCCACTGAAGAAATATATCTTAATAATTATTCATGTTAATTATATTATGGATTCACCGTACACTCACGTGGCACAAACTGGGAGTTCGAAGAGGCGACGCAGGTTTGCGTCTTACCGTACATTTTTGGTTTTGATACTGAACCCTCACAGGCTTAGCGCGGCGCGTTTTGTTTTATTGAATGCCCAAAATCACCGAATTATTTTAAATGCCAGAAGAAAAGGATGACTCCTCAGTTGTCATGTTATATGTTGAGTCAATCTGTCTCCTCCTCACAGGCGAGCATTTGGCGCAACTCGTGTTCCGCTCAGAAAGCTCAGCCAGTCTCTGGAGCCTGAAGGCCATCCATGCCATGTGTGAGATGGAGCAATCCCGGGTATGATCTGATTTATAACTCGTGCATCCATTTCAGCATTATTCTTCAGCCAGCTGCTTGCTTCCTAGGCTCCTCAAATCACTCCGGTCAACAAATAATTTGTTTCATCGGAGATGCAAGTATACTTTTTTTTTTGGCACCGCTTAAGAATCTGCCGTTGTTTTTTTTAGTTTTAGCACGTCAGGTTTTCATATTACAGTAATCACTATGGCTGCTACTTCAGAAAATAATAATAAGAATAACAATAATAACTTTAAAAAGATGTAATGGTGAGCACTTCAGTAATATTTATGAATTAGGTGTTACCTTCAGCAAAAGGTGGAATTGTTTTTTTCTGAAAAGAAAAATCAAACATCTATCTTGCACAAGCTTTTGGTTCATGGAGAAAAAAAATCTCAAAAGGCCAATGTGTTAGAACAAAAAAGTGAAGCCATCTCTGATTCAAATTTGTTGTTGACCAGCATCATCATCCCCATTTTGACAAGCCGTTTTGAAATCCCTGGGAACGTTGGCTCCCATGAAACTTAACTGGATAATTAGTCACAGAACGCTTTCAAAAACGTCTCCCTTGTTTGTCTCAGATACGCTCCAAGGCTCCGTTCCAGGATGTGTGCCAGCAACATATGAGAGGCGAGGCTGAGATGGCATCAAGAAGCGGCTGCTGTCCCAGCTGGTCCCTGGGAAATTACTTAGCCGCCCTCACGAACGCCTCCTTCTGCCTTGACCTCACCGCACAACAGGTAGAAAACACAGAGCTGCCGACACATCGGGGATCCAATTGGCCCAGCGATTCCTTTTTGACACGTTTGAAAGCCATTTTATGTCGAATGAATTGTTTTCCCTTAGGTCTCGGAGGCGCTTCACCTCCTCCGCAAGTGTGCGCCGTACTACCATGATGGACATCTAGCGGAGGTCTGTTTTCAGAGACCCAAACGTGGCAGCTGCTCTTCTGTCCCGTCACGCTGCAAACAGTCCCGCATAGTGTTCCAAATCTTGCACTTCCTGGTTGATAAAGATTTCCTTGGACCGCAGACGGCCCAGTATCAGATTCCCACCCTCAAATACAGTCTTCTCTTTCTACCGGTGGAAAAGGGGGAACGCATGTTGGAGATCTACATGAGGAGTCTAAAGGGAAGAGATCTGACGTATAAGAACACGACGATCACCGGCATGGACCTCGGAATCAAGCAAACACTGTTCAAGTATTATCTCGCAAGAGACTCGGTGTTCCCCATTCTCGCAATCATTTCCCTTCTGATCACAATGGCTCTCTATCTTCACTCTCTCTTCATGGTGGCATTATCTGCGGTAGCAATCAGCGGGTCCCTCCTCACTTCCTATTTCCTCTATAAAGTAGCATTTCGCCTGACTTTCTTCCCACTCGTTAACCTCTCGGCGGCGCTTATTCTCCTGGGAAGCTGCTCCAATCATGTTTTTATCTTTGCAGACTTCTGGAATATGCAGCTGTCCCAGAAGCCCTCGGCGGCCTTGGAGAAGAGAGTACACAGGGTTTTGCAGGAAATGGGCTATTTGATATTAGCTTCGGGGTTGACTTCCAGCGCAGCATTTTGCTCCGGTTATCTCAGCAGCATCACGGCTATCAGATGCTTTGCGGTTTATCTTGGAACCGCCTCGTTTATTAGTTCCCTCTTGGCACTCGTGTGGCTGCCGTGCTCTTTTATCTTGCGTGAACGTTACACGGAAGCATCCGCTCGACCGCCGGGGTGGAAGCGCTGTTGTGTCAAAAAGCCAGGAGGCTTCTGGGATGCGGGCTCACGCAAGCGGTTCCTTTTCACATGTGGGCAGAAGCTGAGAGCACTAAAACGAGGTCTCGCTGACACGTCCAATTTAGTGTTCCTCAAAATCCTGCCTTGCGGAGTGGTCAAATTCCGATACATCTGGGTGTGCTGGTTCGCTGTGCTGGCTGCGGGTGGCACTTACATGTCCTGCTTTGATCCAGGAATGAAGCTGCCGACACTCGACAGCACAATCACGCAGCTCTTCCGTTCCAGTCACCCATTTGAGCGATACGATGCGGAATATCGTCACATGTTTATGTTTGACCGACAGATGAACGGGGAAGATCGGCCCGTGACAGTGACGCTCGTTTGGGGCATCAAAGCCACCGATAACGGCAATCACTTCAACCCAAAAAGTAACGGCTCTTTGGTGCTCGATCCTGACTTTACAATGAGTCGATCTCACGCTCAGGTTTGGTTGAGGGACCTGTGCGGACATGTGCAAAACCAAAGTTTTTACTCTGCGCCTTCCCCTGGGGACAAAGAAGCCATGACAGATAATATCTGTTTTGTGGAGCAGCTCTTGCATTGGGTCTCTCTCAGAAGGTGCGCGGGGAGTGACGTCACGCTCCATATTTGCTGTAACAATGTCACGTTCCCTTTCCCTCCTCGTGTTTTTGAGAAGTGCCTGAGCATGATGTTGGCGGAGAGGCACGCCGAGGGCCATTTGACACATGGCGGCGGGGTGTACTTCCAGCCAGATGGTCGGATTGCCGCCCTCGTGGTGGCATTCAAAACCACATACCGCTACAGCTTCAACTTCAGCCAAACAAAAGTTTTCTACAGAGAAACCCTGGCGTGGTTTAACAAAGAACTATCGGGGGCGCCGGCAGGGTTGGAAAACGGCTGGTTCATCAGTCAGCTGTCTCTCTTTGACCTACAACAAGCACTGAGCTCGGAGATGTTGCTGGTAGCTGGCACTTCGGTGTCTCTTACGTTTGTTTTGCTGCTCTTAACCACCTGCAATGTTCCCTTAAGCCTGTTTGGCACGGTGGCAGTAGGTGGCAGCGTGTTCGTTACTGTCGGACTCCTGGTTCTCCTGGAGTGGCAACTGAGTGGCATCGAGGCTCTCCTCATCTCATCCGCAGCCGGGTTATCTGTTGACTTTGTGGCCAACTATTGTATGTCCTATTGTTTTGCACCGCACTCGGACAAAATCGGGAAAGTAGCGCATTCGACTAAAAGGATGGGCTGTCCTGTAGCAATAGTTTCTGGCGCATTTTTCTGTACCGGGATCATCATGCTGCCTTCGACAGTCTTGCTCTTCAGGAAATTGGGAATTTTCTTGTTTTTGGTGAAATGCGTAGCATGTGGATTTGCAACCTTCTTTTTCCAGTCACTGTGCTGCTTTTTTGGCCCTCAGAAAGGACGTGGGAGAAATCCAGTCCCGTGTTTGTCGGACCCGTCTGGGGGAATGT
This sequence comes from Hippocampus zosterae, assembly GCF_025434085.1. Classification (NCBI taxonomy): domain Eukaryota; kingdom Metazoa; phylum Chordata; class Actinopteri; order Syngnathiformes; family Syngnathidae; genus Hippocampus; species Hippocampus zosterae. The sequence goes on along the minus strand of NC_067464.1, from coordinate 11,676,161 downwards.
TGTCATATTGTTCAGGAGCAGAACCGGGCCACGTGTCTACTCACGGGGCCTTAGGAGGAGCAAGCGCAAAGCAAACTTGTGACAAAGACACGGGTTGTTACCTCTACCCAAACCAACAGAGCCTGAAACAGACGGGAACAGGAGGTGGGGTCAGGGGGCCAGAGCAATACGAGCTGCAGCCTTTGGCCTATCGACTGAGTGACAGCTTTGAGAACAGCACTTGCACAAGTAAGCTGTCCAATAGGCCGTCCGTGCTCTCTGATGAGATTGAGTATTGTGGCAGGGATGCATCCTTGGATGGGGAAAGTGGGGACGTGTGTCGTCGCCAAGCGCCTCCAGCTCTGCAGACTTCATCACCATACAAAGAGAACCCAACGCGATCCGTATGCCTGGCAAAAGATGACATGACCAGTGGCAAGAGGCTCTGCAAAACCTGCCAAAATCGTTCTAATACGCTGCAGCAGTGGACCAATCAAACATTTTCATCCTCCTCCAGCATGGATGAAACTGTAGTTAGCCACACACTGGAGACCACTGACCAGCCATGTCTGTGCGCAGAGGATCAAATCACAGAAGAAAGAATCCTTCAGCCCTCCTCGCAGTCTCTGAGCTCCTGCGAGTTTCTGGATGACTCCAACGAAACATGTTTGAGTGATATTGAACCGGGGTCTTCCAATGCCCAGCAAAGCGTCGCAGAAGCTCAGTTACAACCGGGACACCTGAATGGGAAGAGAGACACTCTGCGTCTTTCACTCAAAGAGACAGTTTATGAGATGGGCGGTAAAGGTCGGAGCAGTCAGACTGAGGAAATTGTTATTTTACCCAACAGTAAGCCAGACCTCCCGGATGTTTGGATAAAGAGAGATGGACAACGGGATGATGCGCTATAAGCAGAAGACATGCATGAATAGACTTAATTGGTGTCTTTATGCAAGTATAAGGAAACTAACTCATTCGGCCAACAAAAAACTAAAGCCAACCATCCACTCAAGCATGATCACGCATTGCAAAAGTTTGTGTCTGCGCATGTATCACCGGCCTTTTAGATTTATAAACAGTCCCCCCACAATATCAGCAGGAACAATCAGAAGGAACAGTAAGACATCATCGACGTAGTACTCCAAAGACACAGAGTGTCAACTCGAAGGCCGATTGAGGTAAAGCAACGTGCAATAACACACAATTGTAGTGACAACATTGGCCAATAGGGGGTGCTCTTGTCCAGCAAAAGCAACAAACGTATTCACATCCAGATTTTTGAAGATTACAGTACTGTATTTATATTTCAGGTTTAAATATCTGTGTAGTCTGCTAAAGTTCAGACAAACCAGTCTCAACTACAATCAAAATTTATTCAAATCGGCAAGCAAGTGTGATGGGGTAAATTAGAGGTGGGCAAAATACGGCCCGTGGGCCGGATCCGGCCCATTGGTCTTTTTAATCCGGCCCGCCAAAGGTTGGTACACAATTAAGGTTCGATGTGAATGATTGAATTCATTTCATGTGGACTTGTAATCAAACTAATGCATTTAGACTCTAAATGCATTCGTTTGAGTTGGCTGGACCACAATGTTTGTCTCTTGTGGCCTTTGAGGAAGCCATCAGTTCAATGTCAATTGTCAAGAGTTGCTGGCAAAGTGTCCTTGTGCTATTAAGTGAACGTTTAAGTTTGTGTGGGTTTCAGTATATCATAAGACTCCATGAAGTGTATTTGAATTATGATAATGAAAGAAGAGCCATTGCTGACTTTGTTGCAGCGTTGTTGAAAAAGAAAAAAAAAGAGGATGAGGGGGCAATTTTCTTTGGAACAGAAATGTTTGATCTTTGCCCAAACTCCAAGAGTATCATTTCGTGTTTCATTTCAAAACAGAAATGAACAAAACGTGCCAAACCTCATGAATTGTATATGCAAAAATAGCTGTTTATGTGCGCAAGGTACATGAAAGTGTTTGTATTGTGATGTCATAGTTGTGTCTGAGAATGTGACGACTATGACTTGTTTTGCCAACGGTCTTTATTTCAACTGCTGTAACAGGTATTCGCATTCAGTCAACTGCTACTTTGCGACACTGCTGTAACATTGTGTAGCAGTATCATATACGACCATATACAGTACTACAATAGTGAGTGTAAAAGTGTCTTGAGGTTCAGAAACTTGTCTCGGAAACCTAGATTGCATTGTCAACCGGGATGTCCCGATCATGTTTTTTTCACACGGGTCCGAGTCTTTCGTTTTAACTATCTGCCGAGACCAAGTCCGTCTACTTAATTTGGCAACGCATAAAGAAAAAAAGAACATGAATCAGATTTTCTAAAATTAATAGTGAAATATACATACAGATATGTATACATATCACTTTGTTGTATGTTTTTTTATAAAAATTTATATTATATGGTACTTTCCACCAAATCAGTGCCAATTGCTTTGTGTATCATTCCCCAAATCAACTCAAACTTGCTCTGTTAGCGTCACTAACTACCCCGCTTCTGATTAAAACATAAAAAGTCAGAAACATGACATTGTGCAATGTAAAACCAAACTTTGTTGTGTTGGCACGTTTGGATTATTTTGTAGCGTTTTGATCTTGAACGTTTAAATAATAATAAAATAAATGAATAAACGATCCTTTTCATCAGATACCAGCCGAGTTGAAAAATCACGTGATCGCCCTCGATTTGCAATCACGTGATTGGATCGAGACGTTCCTATTTGCGACAATTTAATGAGTCTTCGCAACAACTTAATCGGACATGTAGAACGTTTTCATTTATTTCATGCTTCTGAAGTTAAGGTCTTGGAGGGCACTGCCTTTAAAAGGTCTTGAAACGGTTACATTTTCCGTTCAGACGAAATTAAACATTTTCCTGCAGTGAGGTTTATTTGCTTTTATTTTTTTTTCCACAGCTCATTTACAACTTATTACCCTTAAGCTAAAAGAATTTAACAGAAAACAAAGTCATTGTCATTCTCATTGCCTCACACGTCCACTTTATCAGGATTTCTAAGATTCTGCTGCATGTACGTACTATTGCGCAGCGAAACCATGAAAAAAAAAAAAACAATAAGCATCTCCATTGATTGACTCTCTTACATGCCCTTCAAACACATGCAGTACTTCCACTTCAGACCTCACCTTCCCATTCACTTTGAAGATAAGAGCTGTTCATACACTCTTTTAATAAACCATGTGTCCACAACTTTGGAAAATGAATTACCTGTACTTTTTTTTAAATGTGGCAATATTGGGAAGTTATATTTGAGAGAAAATCAGGTGGCTGAAAAATTAGGCTTTGTAAAATTTAACCCCAAACAGTTAATTTCATTTTGATACACATTGTTACAAGCTTAGTATAAAAAGGCCTTTTAAGTAACTGGATTTATTCATCATGGGAAAATATTCCTTGAACATTCACGATCAGACACTCCATACAGGTTGGCTGAAACATTTCTGGAGCTGAAACTTGGTCATTGTCACTATAAAGTGTCCTTGGTGTCCTAATCAGAATTACCCTGTCATTATGAAAATGTAGCAGAATAATGAAACTCTAAGGCCCAATCATAAGTGGCCAATCATTTTCACATACCAGTACAAAATAAAAATAAAATTGTAATGTCCTTTCTTCATCCTATGCCATCTTTTTAATTGGATGCATGTGATTTGTAGCATGGCCAACAAATGTGGTTGGTACCAGATGGGAAAGCTAATTTGTAAGAACAGAAGGCAATAAAACAAATGCATATTTTGGAATATTTTTCCAGTCCACCCCCCCATGGAAATCACGGCATAATTCATCGCATGTGGAAAGCAATAATTCTTTTCAGTGGAGTTCTTGGATCAGTCCACTTCCAACCAGTCATCTTTGGCCCAGTCAGGTAACCGTGTAGAATATTCAAAGTCGGGTCCTTTGTAACGCAAAGCGTGTAAGTACATGATGAGTTCTTTTTCGGTGGGGTCAGCTCGTACTAGCTTGCACTCACTACACAGGGGGTCTGTTCTTGTCTGCATTTGATCTTCATGTAATGTATCTGGAAGAGGGTCCGGAGAATCTTTAAGAAAGGTGTTGTCACTAACAACATCTGAAGCACATGCCGCCTCCTTCACATTGGCCTGCGGTATTATTTTACCGGACTGCGACTGGTGAGTTTCTCCACTCCTCTCAGCTTCACATGAACCATCTCCCAGATTATTATCCTTCTGTCCCTCTTGAGACAACATGCTGCCATTGTCAGTTCCATCCAGCAGGTGGAGGACCTCTTGGCCCTGATGTTCCTCAACCAGAGCTTTGAAGAGCTCCTCATCACTCTTTCCCACCAACCCCCCTTTTCCCCTGTGAGGACCCCAAGCGGAGGCACCGTAGATGGGATCATTGAGGATGGGGAATCCCAGGTACTGGAGGTGCACCCTGATTTGATGAGTGCGGCCAGTCAGGGGCATACAACGCACCACGCTTGTCTTGCCATTAAAACTAAGTCTTTGAAAGACCGTCCGACACTCCTTTCCCTTCGGGTCCACACGGCAGAGCCCAATTTTAAAGGACACAACCAGGATGGGCTCCTCGCAGACCAACTCACCCTCTGGAAACTCACCTTCCACTCGGCACACATATTCCTTTTCAAGCTGTTAGGGGAAAATGCAAGGCTCTAAATGCTCTCCACGCACAAGTGGCAGAAACAAGTCTGGAAGAAAGAACCTACCTGTCTGTCTCTCACCAGCTGGTCCAATCTCTTCGAGATTTCCAAAGTCCTGGCAAAGAGCAGCACTCCCGAGGTGAGCCGGTCCAGCCTGTGGACCGTGTGCAGCTCCGAGATCCCCCGCTCTTTGCCCAGGATGAAAATCACCGTGTTGTGTCGGAAACGGCCACAAGGGTGGACGGGGATGGAAGCGGGCTTGTCAACCACAAGGACTTTTCCATCGTCCACCAGGACCTCCAGAGGTTTGCCTACGACAGGGGGCTCGTGACGATGGACTGTGTTCTCCATGTGGTCATTGTTCTGCGTCAGGGACAATGCAGTAGCCTCAGTGTTTGCACGTTAATGTGAAACAATTACTGATTTTAACTTGGGTTTCATCAAACTGTTTTGTAAACAGAGGACCACTTGGACTGAAGGAAGTCACTCACAACACATTGGATGAACAGCATGATTTGAGCAGACTGACAGTCAAAGCAAATAGACTCCATCTTCACCTATTGTCAAAGTTAATCTAGGGCAAGTGTTGCACACTTGCTACCTCGAGAGTTGTATGAGACAAAATACTTGGTTAAATGTGCATAATAACACTGGCTTGAACTTGTTTTTTTTTTTTTAATCATGCTCAGTACATTTGTCAAGAACAGGTCAGTTGTAGGGCGGCCCGGTAGTCCAGTGGTTAGCACGTCGGCTTCACAGTGCAGAGGTACCGGGTTCGATTCCAGCTCTGGCCTCCCTGTGTGGAGTTTGCATGTTGTCCCCGGGCCTGCGTGGTTTTTCTCCGGGTGCTCCGGTTTCCTCCCACATTCCAAAAATATGCATGGCAGGCTGATTGAACACTCTAAAATTGTCCCTAGGTGTGAGTGTGAGCGTGGATGGTTGTTCGTCTATGTGTGCCCTGCGATTGGCTGGCGACCGATTCAGGGTGTCCCCCGCCTACTGCCCGGAGACGGCTGGGATAGGCTCCAGCACCCCCCGCGACCCTAGTGAGGATCAAGCGGTACGGAAGAGGAGGTCAGTTGTATTTAACTTTGCAATTCTTATTTTTTTTTTAGAATTGCTTGTTTTTGAACATTTAATTTGGTGCAATGTTTTGCGAAACTTTATCGTGCACTACATTTGAATGGAATGGCTTAGTAGAGTTTGTTTTACCATCTTACAATCACACCCAAATATACATTTTAACAATAAAACCCCTGTCTTGTTTATACATGTATCTTGTTTTGATGTTTTTTAACTGTCTTTGTAGGTCTGACTTTTATTGCATGGACAGTTGCAGCGAGTGTTGTTTGTAAAGTGCTCTATAAATGTAGTTGAGTTTATTTTAACAGTAGCCTTGCTACTATTCGGTTAGTGTATTTTAGTGTTAGTCATTATGGTGGTACATAAAGCATTGTTGTTAATTATAAGTCGTAAGTAATTGTGATACAAATGTACGAAATGGCTGCGATTGGCTGGCAACCGGTTCAGGGTTTCCCCCACCTACATCCCAAAGACAGCTGGGAGAGGCTCCAGCACCCCTGCAACCCTAGTGAGGATAAACCGGTTCGGAGAATGAATAGTACTAAATGGTCACCTTGGTGCCTTATACTGAAAGCCACAAACTGAGAGATAGATTCCATGTTTTGGCATGATATCCTAAGCATGCAATTAAGTGCTGTACTGTATTTAGAATTATCATGGCACTGACCTTGAGGACCACTGACAGGTCTTCCACGGGGATCTCATTCAAGCGGATGCGACCCTCTTTGACAGCCTTCTGATAGTATTCAATGGACTCTGCTCGGAACTCACTCTGAAACACTTCCAAAAGGGTCTTCCCTATCCAGCGACCTTTACAGTAGGTCTTAAAGTCAAAGTAATACGGGTGTACTTTCCGCAGGCCGTCCTCAAAGTAGTACGAGGTCTCGTCGAAATGTTCCTGGCTGAAACTGACACCAGGGTTACGCTTCTGCGGAGGAGGCACATATCTCTCCCCGGGACGAAGCTTCTTTCCTCGGTCTCCTCTGCGCTTTTTGCCCCTGCCGCTCACCTCGTCGCTTTTCCGTTTGCCGGTTACTTTAGCCTCTTCCACCGCGGTTCCCTCAGCTGACACCGGGCTGCTTTCTTCCACCGGTGTGGTAGCTTCCAGTTCCATGGAAGACTCACAACGAATTTTGACGTTCTCTTGTGTAAAAATTGGCCAAAGTGTGAGGCTACTACGACTAGAAAGAGCTATTTTACGGAAATTAAAAGATACAGAACTGTACTGAACATATATCGTTTTGTTCACCAAATGTCTTGTGGTTTCAACACAAAGTAAAAATGACAAGCGTGGAGTTAATTTTCCAAATGGTACGACAGTCCAAGCCGCGTGCATCGCTGGGAGGTTCTTACCAAGCAGCCGGCGCAAGTATGTGACGTCATTATGTAGTCCGAACAAATAAACACGTCGGTTACAAATTGAAAGAGTAATGTTGGGGCTAAAAATAAGAAATTGGTCAAAACCTTGAACTTGTGTTCCGATTTAAATGTTTTTAATTTGTTATTTTACTGCCCCCCCCCAGTGTTGCTTCTATATGCAACCTCTATAAAGAATTGGTGAAAAAAAAATCAAAGTACCACTTCAAAAAATAAAATTGTCTAAATGCCACCATGACAACATTGAGATATTGTACTGTAAGGCTCAAGTGTCGATCATAAGGCATCATGACATTGTGCGTTTTGAATATTAAAAGTGTACGGTCAACAAAACAAAAAGAAACCGGTGTGTGCATAGATTTACTTTGATGTGTTTAATTGTACAGTATTGCGTGTTTTCAATTTGGTTTATTTGTATTTTTAATTCAGTGATTCTTTCGTGTAGTAGTGGACCTGGTGCCATATTTTGAAAATCATTGCTCTATTTGTATATAATTGAACAAAATGCTGTCATGTATAAATACCATCATAAATGACAGTATATATTAAGTTTCATAGTATATTCAAGTCTCTTATAAATATGTAATTAAATTAGACAGTAAGTTTCACAGCACACATATCAAACTCAAAGCCACAAATTATGTAGCAATATTTATTTTTGATCAAATGATCATATTTTCATTTCAATTTGTGGAAATAAAGTACTCAGTCACACCAAAGGTAGGGAAAAAACCCATGAGAAAAAGGTTTTCTCGAATATAATTTGTTATCTATTGATAGCTTATGTAACCTATAAAACTAAGGTTCAGTGACAACATAATGAGTAATTTGATATGCTTGTGAAAATTCATATCGATGCATGTTTTGACACAATACATCATGTTCTTCAAAGTATCATGGTAAAAACACACACACGCACACACACACCCTCCTCCTTTAGTGTGTTTTCCCTTAACTTTGACTGGATAAAAAAATGGCAACAAGCTTACACGATTCAGACCAAAACTTTGACTTTCCCACTAGCATTCATACAAAACACACTTTGAAGTGCAAAGTTGAAAATTCACACATGTTAGAACAAATTAATTTTCCAATGAATTCTACTTCGACACCCTTTTCAAGCCAAATGTTCACTGTTTCAATTTGGTAGTACACTCTTGAAAGACAATGAGGTGAAGAAAACCATACAAGATGCTCCTTGTGCATATATCGAGTTAGGTGACAGTTCCGCAAGAAAAAGTGAACATAAGTTTCTGGGGAAGCCAGCAAAGAATTGAAGACATGCAGCACCAATTCCACCTACTGCAGGGGTGGGGGCAACCACACTGCAGTCAGAGCTCGCCTCTGAGAAGACAAATAAAGCAACATGATATAGTTTCACTCATTAATATTGTACACATTCAGTGGATAATGAACATCTACACACCCATGTTCAAATGCCAGGTTTTTGTGACATAAAGAAAATATTTACACTTGGCACAGCAAGCTGAGTCAGTGTGTCTACTTCGACACCGAGCAAGCATTTTGCTACGCTAATGAATAGCAATCGACCAATCAGAGGCCAGTATTTTGGGGGTCGTGATCTCTAAAATAGCAGTCAAACTCAATTGATGGGGATTGTTATGGAAAATCTTGCCGATTCCTGGCCCAATGCTCATGATGACGTAGAATTGTTAAAATGAATACAAAACGAGCAAATGGGAATTGTCAGCTTCAAACAGACATCTGTATGTCGGGGATATCTATGAAAGAACCGTTTTTAAAAAACTGGCATTTGGGTGTGTGAACTTTACATGTTCACTGAAAATCATTAATCTTATGTGAGTGAACATCGTGTTTCGATATACCCCGGCCACTGTCGTCTCTTGTCTGTCAGCGGGACGTAAACCACTCCCATTAAAGCTCTTTTGAGGAAGGTGCCGTTACTCTGACGGTCGTACTGTTCCAGCACCTGACTGCCACCACTGGGGCCGACTGGCAGCACCAAGCGCCCGCCTGGCTTCAGCTGCTCCAGGAGCTTTACAGGGAAGGGAATTCAAGAGACTCAGTTCAATTTTAGCCTATTTTGGCTTCTATTGTTTTTTTTTACAGCGGAAACTCTGAAGGTAAACACAATGTTATGTTTTTTTTTTCAATGGGTATAAAAAGAAGTGGTTCCAACAGTATTCTTTTTATATAGCGCTTGTTTTTATTCGAGTGGCAGGTGAGCTTGAGCCTACCCCAGCTGACTTTGAGCGAGAGATTGGGTAAATCCTGAAAAAGGTTGCTAGCCAATTACAGGGCGCAAAATGACATGGCCTTCATTTTTTGTGTGTCTCCTTTATCTCTCGGTATTTTGGAATAAGTGTTGCAAAATGCACATGGAAAAGCAAACAGATCCTTTCACAGTAAGCACACTGAATTGAGATTTTATAAGGTATGCTTAAGTCGAACGAGATATGTTGACATCTCGTGTGTCATTGAGGAAAAATGTTGCAACAAAAGCTACAAAAATTAAGTGAAGCTTACAGATTTCATAATTTGGTACTTTTCTGATCATCATCTTTTGCGTCATATTTTTCCAGAAAATTTTGGTTACATTCGAAAATTGTACAACTCAAAATTCATTTGACGTGAAAGGTTATCAGGTATTACAGTACAGTCAAACCACGGTTTTCGAAGGTCTCTGTTCGACCAAAAATGTTTAGTTTTTTAATGCCTCGGATAACGACCGAATTTCGGTTCTCGAACAAACTTTGCGCACTCGACTCCTCTCGCCGTCCTTACACGAGGAAGTGACGCTTGCTTGTGTAGTGTTCCATTGTGAACAGACGTGTTCAATAAAGATTTTTTTTTTAAAGAGCTTGGTTTCGGTTTTCAAACAGCCTTCTGGAACGGATTATCGTCGAAAACCGAGGTATGACTATATTTTCTGCACTACAAGTCGCTGCAGAGTACGAGTCGTACCAGTGAAAAAATGCATCTGGAAGAAGAAAAAATGTACTTTGAAAAATATAGTCCATTTACAGGCTGCTAAAATTCATACATACGGCCTTAGGAACAGTAGCTGCAGCTGCACCAACATGAATGGCATCATAAGGGGCTCCCTCTGGGTACCCGAGCCTGCCATCTCCCACTGCAGACACATCGAGATAAAAATGGCTTCCTTCACACTCGGTTTAAACAAGCAGTCCTCCCTCGCCAACATTTGCATACTGTTGTCTTCAAATGAATTCCCCTTTTTTGTAATTCAAATGAAATAGTAACCCTTCCTATGTGGGTCTCGTGTTTATATGATGGCCGCTGAGTCTTCCCCAACATTTCCACTCTCCAAGAATTTTATCTGGTCAGTACACACCACCGGATAATTGCTCAAAATATTTTTGAGCGTTTTTTCTTCCATTAATTGAGAAAGGTGGAGTTTTGTCGAAAATCAGCCTTCTTGTCGGTAGCCCACTTGAGATATTCAAATGTGGTTTGTATTTAACTCACCCACAAGTTTGATGCGTCCTGAGGCAATAAGTTCCGGGTCGTCAGCTTGGATGTTTCTGATTGAACTTTGAACCAGTTCGTCGATGTGGTCCACTCCCACTACTCTCCCATTGCTTCCTGTCTGCACGCAGGAGAGAGGAAGGCAGCTGCTGAGGGAACCAAATGAGTGAAGTGTCCACACTACGAAGGAACAATCTGACCTGATTTGGACATTTACCATTCTTGCAAAGCAGGCGGTGAGATAGCCACTTCCTGAGCCCACGTCCAGGGCCGATGCCCCTTCTGTGAGTTTGTCACTCAATAGCTCCAGAGCGTGGGCGTGCTGTCAGGATGAGAGAACATTGGGGTGGGGGAGGAGGGTGTAGTTTCATTTAATTCAAAATCTTTATTTAAACCTTGAAAAACAATTGAGGGCAAGGCAGACAGAACAGATTAAAAAATAAACTGCCCAGTACTAAATGTAGTCCACTTTTTATCCAAAGCAAGATGTAATCTATTCCAGCTCTCCAAGACCATGAACAGATTTAGGGGTGGCATGTTCCCGTTTCAGACTTTGGAAATGAAGAGCCAATGTGTACTGTACAGATAAAGGTGCCCATCACATCTTGTGATATAAAATTCAGTGATGTGAAAGTGCAGGGTGAAATCTGGATCAAGTGGTTTTAGTGTGTGGAAAGAGAGGCATGTCCGTAGATAATGTCCCCATAATCCAAAATGGAACCGTTTCTTGCGCAGTTTGGGAAAAATTGCTTTGATCCAGTATAAACATCTCTTTTTTTTGGTTTAATTTACTTGTTGGCGTATCTGATGGTGCTACACACAAATATAAGACGTCATTCAAACTCTTACCATGTGTGGTGCACTGATGGTGGCTCTGAAGCCTGTGACAGGAAACACACGGTCACTTTCATCAAACAAACGTGTGCTGCAATGTTGGTGCGTTGACAAAGAAAAGCCTGCAAACGGAGACCTATGGACTGAGGAGAGTCTGCATATGGATAATCCCTGGAGTAGATCGCTCTGTCTGTGGCCAGCATGGCACTGAACACTCTGTCGCTGTGGATAACGCCATGATCTGAATAAGCAAATAGATGACAGGATGACATGACATTTCGCTCATCTTTTCACCCCCAGTCGAGTTTATATATATATATATATACATACATATACATATATATACATATATATACATATATATATATATATATATATATATATATATACATATATATATATATATATACACACACACACACAGGTATATATTTAAAATATACTGGCAGATATAAATTGCAGCCTTTGTGGTTTGATTTAATTGGATTTAATTAATTGTTCGCTCATAATGCAGATGCACTGTCATGAATAAACACCCACATCCCCCACAGGTTCAACATCTCTGATGTCATGTCAAAGCCTAAAGGTAAGCAGTGCTGCATTGATTTCTGCTGATTGCACAAATTAGCATTAGCTTCTGATTGACGACAGAGCAGTGTTTGGTGATATGTACATGCACCACGTGCGTTTGTATAGCAGTACTTTTTTATTTCCGTTTACTTGATTAATTAGTTTTTCTGATGACTACACTTAATTTCAAAAGTTCTAAACAGCCATTATAGGGACTGAATTTACCCCTGAGCCTGGTTATGAGCTCCTGGTGTGTTTTGCCACTAGACATCCACCCCATGGTACGGGAGAGCAGCACCCCCATCGGGATCGCCACTATTACCAGCCGCAACGCTGCTCGCATCTTCTACAGCGAATCTCGCTGAACTCACATCACGGACCTAGACAGAGGACACGCAAGATACGGGAAGGTTTAGTTAATTGACGGACAGACGCAAACTGGTACGTATACGAATTCTGCCAGTCTTTCTCCTACGGCAAACGTTAGACAGTCACCCCGGACTTTAGTGGATGATATAATTCAAGCTAGGCTTGTATCAATTCACATACGCGCTTACTCAATTGCAAAGTAGAGTTTAATTTCTTTTAGTTTACCTGAGCTGTCACATCGAGCTCAGCGTCCAGACTTCTGTGTTAACCGGTGTCTAGCCAATCATCTGACTCGCTTTTAACCGGAAACACCAGTGATCCAATCACATCACAATAAAGTTGACTGATGGTGTCTATGTCCAATCCCAGGTCACAAAATACGGAAATGTGCTTTTTTGTCGTTCATTGAAGCTAGTAGATCATGGAGACAGTAAGCGCGTAAAGCTAAACATTTTTTGTTAACAAAAAACAGATAAGCAGAGGAAACAGGCAACCTGGTCAAGGTTTCCCATCAGGTAACACGTGTGTTCATATTACAATGAACTAAATTTGAAATTGTTCTCACATTTGCTCATCTATTTTAGCCGTTTATGCATTTTTAACGTTACTCAATCTATCTGATTATGGCGTATGTAGGTTTTCAAAATGACAGACTGCAACAGAAGGATCGACGACTTCGAGAAACAGGAGATTCGGAGCAGCGGGGAGCTCTGGTCCCAAATTTGTGGCCCCAGCCTGCCTGAGATCCAAGCCCAGATCTCCCCGGACGACAGCACGGACTTCCACGACTCTTTCCATCCGGTGGGAGGGCACGGCAATGACCAGTCTGATGGGATACACACCAGCGCTTTCCCCAGTGGTCGATGGGAACCCATGGAGGATTCAGAGACTTACATTGCCAGTTTAGGTTTGATTGCACAGTTTATTCACCCTTAATCCCCCCCGCCCCCCCAACGACGGAAAGCATGTCAGCTAAAGACGGGATTTGAAAACCCCCAACCGATCCATCGAAGTGGATAATTCCTCACGGTACACCAATGTGTCATGTTACAATGGATGGGAATTACTCAACCAAAACATTGCATGATTTTACCCAGAAAACAGAAATAAACACTTGTCACTGTGGTTCAAAGTGTTTCTAGCACTTTCAAAAATGTCTTTGATCAAAGGCTTTCCAACTTTTCACACTAAGTACTACTACAAAAACAGTTGAGTTCTCCAACCAGTATTGTATAGTATACCTAAATGGCCTTTAAAAGGATGCAGACGTTTTAGTGCCAAAACGTATATTTTACATTACCTACTATTTGTAGGTCGCTGAAACATTGTTTGTTTGTTTTTTGTCTCAGAGAATCGCCTGAAAAAGCTCAAGGGTCAGTCCAGCGACGTTACCTCCAGGGACATGCTGCGCTCCTTGTCTCAAGCCAAGAAGGAATGCTGGGATAGATTCCTGCATGACTCTCAGGCCTCTGAGCTCTTCCAGAGCAACAACATGGATGAAAGGTATTAAGGTGAAAGCCAGATATTCTCAATGCATGAACATGACAGTATTAATTGACGTCAATTCCAGTAGACACCTGATGGCGGTGTAGTGTCAAATTGGCTGAACCATGAGATGGATGAAAATGAATGGATTAATCTTCTTACTTTTTATTCCTCCAATAAAATATTAATCAGGACACTGCGTTTAGGCTAGGGGCGACACATGGAACATATTTTTGCAAAGAACATTTGAGGCTTTCACTTTAAGGGATTATCCAATCATACACGCACATTGCTTGGACAGGGTCTGTAGATCATAATTTGATATAGACAATTATAAAGATGTTGGTCTGGGTCAAAATTGAGCATAAATATACTATTTATGCTTAGAAGATGAACAACACATAAATGTTTAAATAAAATACACATACATATACGGTTGACTTGTGTGTCACTCTTTTGCAGTGCTGTTGAACACTTCAAGAGATGGCTGGTTCCAGAGAAAGTGGCCATCAGTGCTGAGGAACTGGAATATCTGCTCAGGCCGTCTGAGACCAAGGAACCCGCCCAAGTGGACCAGCAGGCGGGACACGGGGATGCGGAGGAAGAGCGTCACACTGTGGAAGAAGAGGCTCACAGTCCGGAGAAATGACACTAAAACAAAGAGAAAGTCAAATACGGAATGCAAAAAAAAAACGGCTTTCGCAGATCATCAGCTGCTCTTTCCTGTTTGATAGTCATTGTTGTTTTTGTCTGTGATATCTGCATTTTTTTAACCACAAGAGTTACTTGTGATGCCAGTTGTATCTCTTAGAATGCTCTAGCTTCAGAAATGCTAATGAAGGAACACCTGCAATATGAACATGTAAAATATGATGCTTACATTCACGTGAAAGTGCATCCATATGAAAGTGTTCATGTTTACCCCGCATCATAATGATGTTTGACCCATGTTTTCAATTTAAAAAAAAGATGTACGTCTTCATCAATAGTCTTGAAGTAACACACAAACGCAGACATTTTAGCATGTGTATCATTGAAAACCTTGGAATGGCTTTCACTTTGTGGTATGTGGAAATGAATTCAACAATCACCTCAATACATTACGAATCAGTGTATCATTCGTCCTTTCGTTTTTCAATTGCCAATTGAAAACAAAAAAATTAAAAAGGAGACTGATAATTTTGTTACGTGACACTGGTTGACTGACCCAATTCTTTGTAATATTATCAATTATAAAATGATTGTCAAAATCATATTTTTATATAGCTTTACTCCTGTCACACACTTTGAACACAGTTAAACTTGTACAAACATATTTTCAATCCTTTGTTAATAAGTTTAACACACACAAATGAAAAATACAGTCCTCTCTACCCGTTACAGTTTCTGCCTTTGCTGATGAGTGCCGAAGAAACTGATGAGTGCCTAAGAGACGAAACTATGAGCGTCTAATCTATTTCTTTGCAAAAGTACAAGAATAAAGTTGTAATCCATTGAAAAAAAGACAATAGCTGTGTATTTTATAAATTGTAGGTGGAATATGAGGATAGTCTTTGTAGTAAAAGAAGTACCTAAAGTTTTGTGGCAGATTGCGTTTTCTCACTTTTTTCGAAGAGCATTTAAAATAGGTTTACCGGCAGATTACTTGGAAGTACATAAACACACACAAAAAAAAGCATTGCCCTCGCAAAAAAGCGATAACTGCGAAAGAACACATATTTCGCGAGGGAACGCAGTCTTGGAATGCAAAGGTTTTTTTCCTTCCATGTCACCGTCGTACCGTTGTGGATCTGTACAAATTCAAATGCTACTGCTATTTAAACAAAGAACACATGCATAAACATGTTTTTTTTTCTTCAGAAAAGTGGTGTCATTAAATAGGGTTTTAATTTTTTTCGGAGACCATGTTCGTGCCCAAAAACACAATTACCTAACATGAATCTTGATCGTGTTTTTTAAACATTTGATCGGATTTGTTCTACATACTTAATTCAACTTCAATATGTACTCCTCACGTCTAAATAATTTCCACAGATTTGCATGATACCCAATTGCTTTTGGAGTAAATGAAATGAATTGTACAGTCAAGGAACATTTCGAGCACACTGTGTGATGTTAGGTGCCAAACATCCTATTTCAGTAAAAAGTTCTCTGAATAAGTCTGCTGATTTTCAATCATGTCTATATTTCACTTTCCTGCTGCTAAAGGTTAAAAGGAGCATTGGTGACTAAACACTTTTAGCGCTCTCTGCCACAGCTGTGACATTTGCTGAGTGTTGCACTTCATGCGTAAGCTGCGCTGCGCTTAAATGTCAAGTGAAACATCACTTACGACCATGTTCAAAAGCCATGCCCGCAAAGAAAGCAAATGGGAAATGACAGCCTGAGTACAGAACTCTATTTGAGATGATGAGGAGTCAAACAAGCTGTAAAGTTGGAGGACTCACATTCATTCGGTGAGGGGTGGCCTAGCTGCCCACCGTCGCGCATGTCTAAAAACAAATAAAACCCCAAAACATTCGACCCACAGACACTTTGGAAAAACGAGCCCCCAAGACACAAAGCAAGGATGTTTAGAACAGATCAAAGGAGGATGATGTCTGATGTGAATACACGTACCTTGAAAAAAGGGTACATTTTATTTTTCCCTTTGGGATTTTGATCCCTCAAGTGCAGAAACTATATGAAATAATCAGGAATATAAAAAAAATTCTACCCGAGGCCATGATGGTATTTTTCTCATCTGGTATAGTCCCTCAAGGACTCCAAATTGCTCGTCCTATCCAGTATTCAAAAACGTCAATCCAAAGGTCTTTGGTAACTACCGCCGAATATCTATTTTAACCTGTTCCTTGTGTTTGGAAATGTCACATGCACTGATCCGCCACAGTCTAGTGATTCTCAAAAGGTGTGCCACGAGTGATACGCCGGCCCCTTGCCAAAGTAGTATTTGATGGAACATTTGCATGTGACAGCACCACCCCCTCAAAACAGGCCAAATTCAGCTACCGCAGTAAAGAATTATGTCGAAGTCAATCCCTGCTATATTTGCTGTAGTTGCTGCTAATGTTAAAATTTTCCTTTTTATAAGTCGCTGATGGTTCACTTGTGGTGCTTGGATATTGTAACATGCTTGTGTGTGTGTGCGTGTGTTTTTAAATAGTTTGCTCTCTTTGATGATGCAATGACATTTATTTTTCGTCTTCTGTAAAATGATGATTTTGGCTAGAGAGCCCTCTTGTGGACTACAACTATTATGACAACAGTCAACTTGGCTGGGTGAAGTAAACCATCCAAAAGGTCATCCATCCGTTCATCCAATTCCCGATCCGCTTTAGACTCACAAAGGTCACGGGGGTGGTGGAGCATGTCCCAGCTGGGACACCCTGAAGTGCTTGCCAAAGGTTCGGATTAAGGTGAGGGTGTGGGTGCACAGTCCTCACTCCCACCATCTTCACTCCTGCCAGGTGGTTTCCGGTGGCATGAGGGTACCCATGACGACCTTCTCCTGGCAACAGTTGCAGGGGGCTGCCGGTAGTCCGGTCTGTTGGACTCCGCCTACGCCTGCCCCCAGGTGCTGGTTTGGGATCACTCTTTGTCTGGCCACTACCCTTCGACCTGTTCGGCTTGGGTGACCCTGCCAGGAGTGCGGGACTCCTGCCGACATAGCTCTAGGGGTCATGGAGACGCGCAAAGTGCCTCACCACGATAAGGTGGTGATCCCATCGAGGCACAATCACAGGGTACACACAGACGAACCACCATCCTTGCTCACGCTCGCACCTATGGACAATTATAGGTGTTCCATTAACTTGCCATGCATGATTTTGGAATGTGGGAGGAAAGCAGAGTACCCGGAGAAAACCCACGCAGGCACGGGCAGAACATGCAAACTCCACACAGGGAGGCCGGAGATGGAATTGAACCCGGTACATCTGCACTGTGAAGTCGACGTGCTAACCACTGGCCTACCGGGCCGCCCCTAAGCTAGTCAACCTATCATCAATCCCGTTACTTCATTGACAAGTAATCCCCCCCCCCACACACACAGGCACTTTGAGCTCATATATTATTTATTACAATTAAATATTTGTCTTATATTACAGAGGTCCATTTCAATCAATACAAATAAACTGTGCTGTGATTAATATTTCCAAGATACTTCCAAAATGCCATGCAAGAGAACACAAACATAAAACAGCTCACATCAGAAACAATGTCGCAATTTGATTTTGAACGTTCTTCTACACCCAGAGGAATGATCTTCATAAATTCTTCTTTTCCATATGGGAAACTCTTGTCTCCCTTTTGTCTCTCTTTTTTTGGTGCAATTAAACATGAGACCAGTGTCATCTGACTTATATGACAGAGAAGGCATTTGGAAGTTACATCAAAAATAAACTAACTGCTCACATTTCTCTTCTTGGAAAAAAACACTCTGAATATACTGTATGTGTATATATACAGTATACATGTACATATACTTTATGTTTTTTGTAATTAAATAGGGGTTGACAGGAACAGGCACAGAGGACCAATTAAGACATCTAGTATCACACGTTGATTCATCAGGAGAGCTGAGCGACTTCTAAGGCCATACTGCATGTATGCTGCACTCTACTGTACTGTAAGAACACTGAGTGGGATTTTCCTTAATTTAATGGCGTTTTAGCAAAGCGGTCGTACTTCATCCATCCATTACTATTCATTCATATCAAATCACATCAATCAAATGTTCTCATTGGAATTTAGTAGGAAATTATACAAAAAGTTAAGCGCTGTATCATATCCAAAATATGTGCCACTTTCCTAAACATCGAAACAAGCTTTGTGCAGGCCGTTAAAATAAATGATAAGAAGTTGCATTCTTGTACAAAAAAAACAAACAAACAAACATCATATTTGTATTATACACTTAATTTTGAAAAAAAAAAAGAGGTTGGGAAAATTATTTTCTGTAATGGGTTGATTAATAAAAAAAACCCCAACATTTAGACAACTGATTTTCAATTTTAAAATAATGTATAATATGTTGTGTGTGTGTGTATATGTGTATATATATATATATATATACACACTGTATGTATACACACATATATATACATACATACGCATGCATGCATGCACGCACACACACACACACACACACACACGACTGCCATAAATGCTTGCCCTTTGCTACGATTTTTTTGTGAGAAAGGATTCAATAATATTTCAAAGGGTGCTTCATATCCACCCAATAAAAAGCATGCATCTCCCAGATCTACAATTTAATGTTAATAATTAAACAAAAGAACGTGGGGGAGGGGTCACAAAATCGCGCGGATTTTCTAACAAAATACACATTACAAAAATATAGCTTTTATTTTGGAGGGGTTCCGAGGGGGTCGGAGGGGGGAGGGGGGGCTGGAACAAGTCATTTCCATTCATCTCAATGGGAAAAATAATTTGAGATGAGTGTTTTGAATTACAAGCGTGGTCATGGCACAAATGTATCTTGTATTCCAAGGCACCACTGTAGTGTCTTGTTCAGAGCCTCACAAAGGACTGGGTATGTATTGTTCCGCTCATGGATTGCGCCATGAGCAAGTTGCCACAGAGAGAATGGAAGAGTCACAGAAAGGCATTAAAAAACAAACAAACAAACATAAAAAACATATTGGTCATTTAATTGATTGAGCATCTGCCCTCATATTTTGTCATTCAGCTTTTTGTTCAAGAACAAGTTATTCAAAAAGTGCTGAACACGTTCCTAAGATTAAAAAAGGTCAAACTGAGTTCACCTGGAAACGTCATTTTAGGTTCATGCTGAAATTTCCCAAAACTGAGGATACCAAATTTGTTAGTGTACATATCGAAAATGTGTCTGGGACAGTGGAGCTAAAAAGGGGATGCGACTTGAGATTTCTTCTCGTCTTAAAAAAAAGTCTTCTTTTAAAATGACATTTAGAAAATTAATTTGACTTTTATTCTCTCTCTGTAATAAATAAATAGGTTATCTTCGCTCAAACGCCGAGGAACACATCATCCATCATGTCAGCCAAACACTAGCAAGCGTCTACATGTCGACTCAGCGCGTGGAGAATAAGAGTATACTGTACCTAGTGTTGAACTAACACCATCTGCAGTCGGGCGTCAACCCAGATAAGATGCAAATACACAGTCTGCCTTTTCACAAGCTACGTTTGCTTTTCCCATTACAGCAAATAAACTTAGGACTCTTTTAAAAAATAAAATAAAATTGTTGAGTGTACGAGTGCGTGGAAAATTTCTTCTGAGGTCACTTAATGTGTAAATGTGACATGAAATCTTTATTTATTTATTTAACAAAGATTTTTGGGGCAACTACCAGCACATGAAAACACTTACATTTATATAATAATCAATGGCTTCTTTGAAAGTACTGTTGGGCTGTTGTTGAGCCTGGTTTCTGTTTTTGATGCAAATCCAAGTTCGTGTATTGTTGCTGTGCCACCACAACTCTGTAAATTCATTCAAATTTGCTATCATTTCAGCGAGAATCTACATTAGTCGTAAATCTGGTCTTTGCTCCTTGTGCTCACAAATTCTGAAAGAAAATATTTTTCAGGTCCACCATTATTCAGCCATTTGAAGTTGAATTTCAGTTCCGGATGTGAAGCTAAGTTAACATATCATCACTGTTTGAATATAACCCTGTCAGTACACGTTCTACTGGGTTTGCCTTTTTCAATAAAAACATTTAGTAATTTATTCGGTCATAGTATCAGTCAAGTATCTCAATTTGCCACAGGTTGTGTCCACAAACCACAAAATCAAGCCACTATTATATCCATTTGTCTTGCATTTGTTTGGTCCCGAAATATTTACCTTATTACATATTTTTTTTATCGGAGGAAGGTCATCAACTTGCCATTTTAAGAAGAGTTTCAGTTTTAAAAGCGGAGGTGAAGAAATGTATCATCACAGTATTATCATTAGAACGCCACATTTATTGATGATTTGAGCATAGCGCAACCATTTAAAGTGTAATTTATTAACATGCACTCATTAAATACAGCTCATTTAAAACATTGTTTGCTCTTAGCCCGAGATGTGTCCACTGAACACCAAGTCTAAATCCGTTCATTAATGTATGCTGTATTTTTAGGAGCTAGTCTGCATTAAAATTTCAGTTAGTCCACTTTCGGATTGATCGACGATTTGTTGTGTTGTGTTTTTACCGAGCACCTCCATTGGCCACCTGATGTGTCTGCCAAATACAAAGTCAGAATTCTGTTCTTGAATATTTTCTGTGTTGTGTTTTAAGGAAATAATTTGCAATTGCGTAGAGTTGATCACTATGCTGTTAGATTTGGTTCAAGCATGTATTGCTAAGTTAGCATGTTTACTGTAAACACCCTGCAAGTCCACTTTCTGATCATTTAGTGTTAAAAATGTGTTTTGGTCTTTTTTATTTTTCTCCAGTGCTAAGCTAGCATTTGGTTGCTGCGAGAACCCTGTGTATTGATATTTTTTTTCCGAGAATCCCCGTTGGTCGCCAAAAACAAAGTAATGAAATCTGTTTTATAGCTGTTATTTTGTGTGTTAAGTATATATGACTTGGTTTGTTTCAGGTGCTAAGCTAAGTTAGCATATCGACCAAGAAAACCCGAGAAATCCAATTTCAGACAATTTTGTATGAAACAGATATTTTTCTTGCTCCTGATTTGTTTTTTTTTTGTTTTGTTTTTTGTTTTAAAAGCTAAGCTACGTTAGCATTTGGTATCTGTGCTACGACAACCCTGAAAGCCCACTTTTAGACAATTGGGAATTTTTAACAACCTACTAACACCGCACGGGTCAGCAACTAAATAATAAGACCTTTTTCATGCATTGTTCAAATTTTAGGTTTAGTTACATCATTCATACTTTCTCTGAGTTTCTCCATTGGCTGCCAGATATGTACACCAAGCACTAAGTAAGAAATATGTCATTATGTGTTTTAAGGAAAATAATTGTCTAATTTTGTCTTTTTTTCCTTCTATTTTTCAAAATAAAGATGTGACACTGCGCACATTTTTAACTTCTTATCGATGATGACAGAGATATATTTGAATGGCAGCAATCCTCTCTCCATCCATCTTTAAGTGTGATCTCTGAATCATTGCATGAAGGGAAAGTCCTACATTCACGGTAAGCAATGATGGAAGTAAAGGCCTCTGATGTTGCGCCTGTGCGGGAGTGATAGGCAGATACTTCCATTAGTCGCGTATAAGCTCCTTCAAATCCATCAAATGGCACATTTCTAAGACCTGCAGGAGAACATTCTACACAGAGCGCACTCAAAACAGGAAGCAGTGTATGATTAAACTCATTTGGACAGCCATTATCGCTTCAATGCAACGCGTCAGACCTTAACGTTTACTTCACTGGTGTGTGTCGTATCGTATTGTGAAATTTCTAAGAGAAAGTAATCTCACGTTCCTTCATCCTCAAACGTCCACGCCCTCCCTTTCGCAGGCAGCGGGGCTGAGAGCTCATTTAAGTCGAGGCGGATGAAACCACCTTATCTCAAGTCCCTGTGCTGTTCCGTTGCTTGTCAGCCGCTACTGTAGGTTCTTGAGGAGGCGCCCGTAGCGAAAGTCGTAGACGTGGCGACAGAAAAAGACGAGCTCTGGATCCACGTCGTCTGGCACGCAGCGGTGGCTGGGAGCGGCGTGGCCGACGGCAGCGGGGACGAGGAGGGAGGCGGCGCTGTTGGGTACGCCCTCCCCGCGCCGTTTTACCAAGGCACAAAATCTGGAAATGGGAAACAAATCACGCTGTGTAACTCTCCAACAAAGACGATTCGGTATAGTTTTCAATCCGAGTCGTGCGTAATGATTCACAGATGATGCGATTTGAAAGTGGTATTCAATTTCGGTACAGCTAGTATGGTGGATATTGAAGCCATTATTTAGCCATGTGCATTATCAGCTTGACGGCATATTACGAACAGACACACTTTGACTTTGGTGTGACCTCGGTGTGAACCTGATGGTGTGACCTCGCTTTGAACTTCCTTAGCGAAGAGACCATTTTTCACAACTTTGCAGATGAATAACAGACAACGCTGACTTCCGGTTTCACACACCCAGTCTTATTCAAACCTGCTAGAGATGAAAGTGCTGCAATCGTTATGTTATTCGTAAATGAAAGTGTTGGAACAGTTTTGGGAGAAACAAAAGCGCTGCAACAGTTATGCTATTTGTAAACGAAAATATTGGAATAGTTTTTGGAAAAATGAAAGCACTATAACAGTCATCGGGAAAACGAAAGTGAAGTATCGATTGAAAGCGACGCCCTGCTGAGAGTGTAAGACTTGCCTTGAGATATTGCTTTTGCGCATTTGTGCTCTGATCACAACCATTGTTTGTATCACACTTGTGCCTGGAACGTTCTGATAAAATCTTCATGAAACAACTTCTCCATTTCCAGCCTCTGATTTCACACATTAACTCAACCCGAATTCAAACGAACACGCGGAGGACGGCGAAAGGATCCCGCCGCATCACCCCCCTCGCCCCAACACTGTCTAAGATATAACGATCCAATAAAAGATGATTCAATATGTTTCATATATTTTCAAGTGGAAGGATTCGATTCGGTTTGATTCCACGCACTCGCATCTTTGAAATCAAAAACCGCTTTTCTGATTCAGTGTTTTGTTACACCCCTAGGAACAAATGTCAATGTTTTATTGAAAAGACATTTTTACGTTTGCATTTTACTCTCACTTATTACTTCATGTAATATTGTCCGATTTCTTCTGATATCTGGTATGAGTATGATGGACTATTGGTGGAAAATAGCTCACAGAGCTAGGCTCTGGTTCAAAGCATATTTTCTTCAAAATTGAGGCAGACAGCTATGCGAGGGGGGGTCAATCACCGACAGGAACGACTGGAGTGGAAGGCAATCTCCAAGTACCCACTTTACAGTGGTCAAGTGAAGATCTTGGCTGCTTCAATCTTCTGCTTGGACTCCACCAAGTCCCTTTCTGCTTTCAGTATGTCAAAGACTGTGTGTTTATCTCCTGCACTGAATTTAAAAGGAACGAGAGGAACTGCTTCAAAGTCAGCTGTGTTCACTTTGACCACGGCGCAAACGCCCCTGTCAAACTGTGCTCGCCCATGAAAAAAAAAAAAAAAAGAAACAAATTCCACCCAATTTGCATAATTGCGCTTTACACTAGATTTAGGCTGGGCACAAAATGAGGGCCCAAAGTGTTTATGTGAATGCACACGTTTAAATTAGGCGTCTGTGTTGGAAGCACAGACCCGTGTTTATAAATGATGTGTTCATATGACCAACAGCCAAACAGGAGAAAATGAACTCGATGTGTTTCTTACCGGCAATACTGTGCCAGTGTCAGGACATAGCATTTATCTTCAATACAGGCCACGCTGTTCACATCTTGGTGACGGGACGCAAAGATTTCATTCTGCACATAAATGAAAATGAGTATCAGCTACAATAGATTACAGAATGAATGTTTTAAAGCCCACCGCTGAGCTATAGTCTGTGGGCTGTGCATAGACATTCATTTATCAGTCGATAACTTTATTGGGCAAATAAGCTCGTCACCTGACAATGTACATTAAGGTTGCGTCCTCCTTGTGTGTGTTCTGGACGGTAGTACCAAAACAAACTCATCATCAACTCTCCTGGGAAAGAAACACAACAAAAACATGCATATGATATACTTATCACAAAAGTTTTGAGAAGCCAAAAAGAACTAGAACTTTTATAGGGGTCTTCATTCGATCACCATGTCAAGTCAAAGTTCACAACAGTGTTTCTAATACCTGTCTCGGGCTCCTCCCACAGTGCTGAGATCTTTGCCACATAAGGAAGAGACTTTTTCCTCGGCCCGGACTTCAGCAGAACCGTGTCCCTGACCCGGATCAGCTCTCCGTCCCGTTCGACTCCCTGGAAACACTTCCTCGGCACCACAGCTTCCTCTCCCTGAGATAATACAGGCGGGAGGAAGCATTGAGTCGTGTTGTCTGGCAACCAGCGACTGATAAGTTGTGAGGGGCTGCGGCCAAGAAACCGCAGGATGGTTTTTGTACCGACTGACTCTTGTCACTCAACAGAAATGTGAATTCAGTGTATCCTTCTAACGGTCTTCCAATTTGGATGGGGCTCTGTTCCAAAAGTGCCGACAGAACCCAAAAGGCTGAGTGCACAGTATACTATCACTGAACTGCGGTCACAAATGAACAAAGCCAGAATGACAATAAAACACGTACAGTCACGTGTGCTAAAATGATGTGACTTCAAATATTACCAATACAACGTTTGCAGTAGATGTTTTATAAAGAAGATACATTCAATATAAAAAATACCTGGTATTTTCAGTCATTCTGAACGGTGAAAATGAATATAAAATCCAAACAAATCAAAGCTGAAGATGGGTCAAGACGTTAAGGGACCGTGATGCATGTTGGCAGCGTCATAAAGTGGCAGAGTGACTTCTGTCTACGTACCAAAGAGAAAACTTCTTTTTCAAAGGGGAGGCCGACGGGGCGCCAGCCGTTGGTGCTTTTTTGACGTCCGCTCTTGGGCTGCTTGGCATGAGCTTGCCCTCTGGCTCCGGCAGAGCCCAACTTCTGCGTCTTTTCCTTTTTGAGCGGGAACACAAGCGAGCCGATGCTTCCCGTGCTGCGGGCGCCAGACCGAGACCCGCTGGGAGGCTTGGCGCTCTGCGGACACTCCTTGGCCACTTGCAGCGGGGGCTGCGGTTGGCTGGGGTCCGACAGAGGCGTCTGAACAAGGGGCACTGATTGGCTGGCTGGAGGCACTGCGGGAATGGGACAGCCAGTGAGGATTCTTGGGCTGGGACAGATAGGGACGGAGGACGGGCTGTGGTGGTCTTTGAGGGTTGATGAGTAGTCATCTAAGAGAAGAACAGAGAAGGTAGCGAGACACTAAGAAAGACAATGGGCACTCTGTTAGGTACACTCGCGCAATCTAATTCGATCCAATACAAAACCCAAATGAGATAACGTATGCATTGAGAAACCAAAGCGTTATTCATTCTTCATTATATTGTGACATGTCTAATAATAAACAGGATTAGAAAATCCAGATGTGCTATTATACTATTACATTCCATGCCCATCACACATATAATAATCGCACAAAAGCTTACACTTTTCACATTCTGTAATGTAATGTCATTTTGGCAGAGTGGCATCCCCGACATGTGTGGTGCTGGCTCACTGCATTTCCAAAACCAGTATTGATGTAGCCATTCAGATATTTAAAAAAATAAAATAATATAAACAGCAAGCAACTGCCCATAATTAGTGATGGGTAAAATGAAGCCCGCTGAACCATCAGGGGAATTGCTTCATCTTAAGAATCATTACTTGATGTTTCATTCACATTAGCTCTCTACTGACACTTGTTGTAGAGGAACTCTTGAAATGATGTTAAGAGTGTCCGAATATGGCGAAATGAAGCTTCATGAATCATTAAAGCGCTTTGTTACAGCTGCACCTGTTGCGAAAGCACTATATAAATAAATATGTATTCTCATGAGGATAAGCGGTTTGGATAATGGATACATGGATATTGTATTGTATTGAAGCCTTTTGTCATCGGTCACACGATTTTCTTGGAACCAAGACACGCCGAATCAAGGCTTTTTTGGCCCATCATTACCCATAATCATCTTTCGCCACAAAAAATTGATGTAGACCAGTGAGTGTCTTTTAATTATTTGGGCGGGGGGAATAAATAAAAAATAAGGTCTGTCTCAGACTTGGCAAATAAAAAAAAATATTAGATTTGTTAAAACTGACAACATAACAGTGGTGCATAATAAATATGATCTACAAAACAAAAGCTGCCGTCTCTAGCCCTATCTTGTGGGGAAACATTATAACCAATAAAAGACACAAAGAGCATCAATCATTTGTCGCGCATTCGAGGAAAACTCATCGTGTGCATATCCTCATTTTAACATTTGTCCACCATTTTCACATTCTACACTGTAGTATCTGTGGCTTTAAATGTGTGTGACTTTAAAAGGCAGGGGTGCACACAGCAGTCATATAGTTTTCCCCAGCACTTTCTTCTGCTACAACTCTACTTTTTTCCTTCATCTCTTTTATTCCTCATAACCTATCTTTGCCCCCCCATCTCAAGTTACTTCTCCCTGTAGTGCCCTGAGTGGGTGGACTGTGACACCACCGATTTTTTAAGCACTTTTTATTGGTGAGACATCATCACTCTGCTAGTATGGTGGCAAACACATGAGAAATCATCGAGCCAAAGACAAAAATGCTCGAAGTCGCTCACTGTTTCGGCCACCACCTGCTAATACAATGCAGAGCGTCCGCCACTTTTTGCATTGCGCCCTCTGGAGATTAATGCCTCAAACATTACAATGGCATATTTATGTGGGGCACATGACTTTCAGAACAAAAGCCACAGAGGATAAGTCACTTTTCACTCACTTCAGGCTCTATGTCAACACAAACCTCTCCAACCTCTTATTCTTCACTACTGGCTGAAAAAGTCAAATTTGCTAAACGATGGCGGTGTATTCTCATCACAGTTTGTCAGCAGTGTGACATTTTAGTATTGTAGTGTGTTCTTGAATTTGGGTGACGATGTTTACATTACTGTCAGTGAGTTCAGTGCAATTCCTGTTGGAAGTGTGAAATGTTCCCAAACTTTGAACATTCTTTGCCTTTTATAAACTCTTTTCATTCACTTCAGGCTCTATGTCAACACAAACCTCTCCAACCTCTTATTCTTCACTACTGGCTGAAAAAGTCAAATTTGCTAAACGATGGCGGTGTATTCTCATCACAGTTTGTCAGCAGTGTGACATTTTAGTATTGTAGTGTGTTCTTGAATTTGGGTGAGGATGTTTATATTACTGTCAGTGAGTTCAGTGCAATTCCTTTTGGAAGTGTGAAATGTTCCCAAACTTTGAACATTCTTTGCCTTTTATAAACTCTTTTCTCATGTCTCGCTTTTTCTGCTACATGAGTCGGCAGTAAGAGTCTGTGTGGAAAAAAATCATAGCAAAATCCAGCAATGGAGTGAAAAATCCACAACAGAAAAAAATATGTGCAACTTAAAAATCTGCAATAGAATGAGACCATGAAAAGTGAAGCACAATATCACAAAGGATGACTACCATCCAATCAAGACAAAATAGATGCCTCCCTTTTCCCCCAAAAGAAAATTACAAGAAAGAAGCGCAAATACTGAATCCTGCTGGAAATAGCAAACAACCACAAGTAATTGACGGCCCCTGAATGGTTTTGAATTGCATTGGGGATGCCATGACATTCAGTTAGTCAGGGCTTTTGCACTAATTCTGTTAATAAGCAAAGCAGCAGCACAACAGTAAATAAATCGCCTTTTAGATCAATCTATTTAAAAAATAAATAATAGAAGCCTGCCCCGGGACAATATGTAGCTGAGTAAACAGATCGACAGTATTGTTGCAGTGACGTTTTTGATTTGTCAGATTATTTGAGGTAAATTCTCAAATAATTAAGAAGGCAGATGCGAACAAAGAGCAACAAAAAAGCACGCCCAGAGAAAAACTGGAGTTGTTCACAATTTGGAACGCTTTTATGCAGTCAGCACTGTAGGGGATTGGCTCAACGAGTTCCTTCCCCCCACCAACCCCCAAAATAATAGACAACTTCTTTTGAACAGGCTTCACACTGCGACTATCAAGTGGATCTTAGATGACTGGAACTGATTGGAACCCATGGCTCGTTTTTATTTGGATTGGCACAGTGAAGGAAGATTGTTCCAGTTCAATATTTAAGGCCATGTTATTGTGGTGTAGAAAATAACAAACATGACATTTCTTACGACCCCAATCTTTGTAACAGATATTATGGAAGTCTTTTTTTTGTAAGCTCTTGCATCCTTTAGATAAGTACTTCAGTGGAACCTCCAGCAGCTGTGCAAAATGGAGACGATAGCACCGTGAAGCATCTATTTCTTGATGTTCTTTTTTAATTGTGAAGAGGATACAAATGATGAAGACTTGGAAGCATTACTTTGCCGGCTTCCGATATCGTATCAGATACTTAACAGAAGTGGAACCCTGGCAGGCGCGTACACGCCACTTTGTGTTGAAAGCTGTCGGTGTTGTCCCCACGCATCTGATTATCTCAATGGGACAAGCCACAACTTCTGTGTGAACGCGCAATTAATGCATTCATTCTCTGTACCGCTTATTATTCTCACTTGTATCGTGGGCGTGTTAGATCTCAGATCTACCGTGGAAACTATTTTCAGGTGTTTGCTGAAAAACTTTTCGTGCTTTTGTGTCCCAAGATCCCACAAGATGGCGCCAAAGACCAGGCCAACAGGATAATAGTCATTGCTGTCAAGGAAGTGTTGTTGAAGCGACACTTCAATTCTTTGTGTGTCAGGGAGGAGATAAGTTTGGCCTGGGTTGTTCACAGAAGTTATTGGGGCATCATCGCCATATTCGCATTTTCAAAATCAAATTATCTCTAATTATGACATTTATATTCAAGGATAATGTTAAAAAAATTATCAAATGGATTCAGTATAAAAACAAAATGAGGGGTTTATAATGGTGACAGTTTAACTTTGCAATGCTTATTTCCTAATTGGGGGGGAGGGTTGTTGGATATCAGCCAAAGTTCCGAAGCTTTTTGTTTTCTCTTTCAGAGCTTCCATCGCTTTTCATTTGTAAATGACCATCAAGGCAAATTTATACTAAATTGAGCAAAACATTTGTAATTCTACTGAATTAAGAATTGCCAATCTGAACCCCTTGAAATGAACTGGAATTTTGCATCTCCAAATGGGAGCCTCTCGGTGACTGGACTTACGCATGGAAAAGCATGAAATGCCTCCAGAGGGACTTTGTACTGAAGAATAAGTCTTCCTTATCCACACATCCCTTCAAGCCTGATGTTTATTTGATCCAAGACTACAAAACGGTAACATTTCAGATAGCGCCAACAAAACATTGCACTCACCTCTGTTGATGCCACGGGTGCATTTGGCGCAATCTCTGGAAATGGCCGGAATCACACTGCTGTAGGTGGAATAGCTGTTGATCCTGCAGGGCTCTCCGTAGCACGCTTCCACAGAGGTGCAGCAGTAGACTGGATGGGAAATCCCTGAGGGCTGCGGGCCAGATCTGGGCAGCAGTTTGGGTCTCTTGCTGCTTTTTGGACACAGAGCGAGGGGCGTCATGGAGGACGGCGAGGTGTCCGGGTGGCTGAAGTGGACGCAGTAGCTGGGGAAGCAGGCGTACGCGTGCGGCGTGATGGTTATGGCTGCCGGGTGGTGGAGGTGGTGATGGTGGTGGTGGTGATGATGGTGGTGGAACACCTCGGAGAGTGAACCTTCGTCGTCGGGTTCCTTGACGGCCTTGTCCTTGAGGAAGAGGGCCAGTCTGTGACAGTACTCCACACATCTCTCCTGGCTGCAGCAGTAGCAGGAGGAGACATCCGTCTCCTCTTGCTCCTCTTTGATTGATTTTAAGGAGAATCCGAGTGCCGAGCCACAGTGGAGCGGGGTTTTTAAACAATCCTGTCCACTAGACTTCCACTCGGGATCCACAGCTTCCGTCTTACAAAGACTACAGAATCCCTGGGCCGGAAAGCCTGGATCCTCTTTACCCTGTTTAATGTGCTTTAGCTGCTTATTGTGTTTTGGATTTGTTCTTCTTTTGGTCTGCAGTGTTGCTCCACTTAAAGGTTTACCACTAATCTCAACCTGAGTTAAAGCCTTCGCTTTACTTTCGCCGGCAGGCTTGGCCTCTTGCTTCTTTTGCCGCTTGTTTCCATAGAGGGAACCGGTGAGTTTGAGCAGCGTAGCGGCAGTGAGGCCCGCCTGTCGCCGAGGCGTCGGGGCGAACAAAGTCAACCAGTCGACCGGCGGCGGCGCCTCCGCCGTGGGCCGTTTTTGTTTTTTACGACTTTCTTTCAGGTCTGTTTTCCCTCCCCGAAGAACCTTTTTGGATTTATGGGGTCTGCATTCACCTTTAGACGGCGCTTGATTCAAAGACTGCTCTTTCTTAATGAGACTGGATGCCGAGGGATCGGCCCTGTAGAGCAGCAGGCTGTTGACAGCCTCCGCGTTGAGAGAAGCCATTCTTCTCCTGCGAGGCTCCGGAACAAGCGGGGGCCACATCAGTAAGGTGTCAGATTTGCTACTTTTTGGTTCCAGTGCTTGTTGACAAGTAGATTTCTTGAACGTTTTATGAGACTTGTGAGTTTTGGTCCGGTTTTGAGAAGACTGCGGTTTCTTACTGGTCTTAACACTTGGTTGCTTGCAGGTTTTCTGCGCATCCTTCGACTTACCCGCGGCACATTTCTCCTCCAGACGTGTGAGCAGAACACAACAATCCAGTGCATCTTGAACTTGACCCGCCAAAGTCTTCTTCCGAAATGCCTGTGACTCTTTCTTCTTCTGCTTCTTTTTCCTCAGTTCCTTTGTTCCATCTTTACCTTTTCTCAGCCCGCCTCCCTTTTCTTTGCCTAGCTTCCCATCTTTCGCTGGCTGGCATCTCTGAGCTTTCACCATGATCTCGTCCTGGAGCGGAAAGTGCGCCCCACGTCTTCATCAACGGGATTCTACGACGGCGGCTGGAACTCAGAGTGGCTCGTCAGCACCAATCATCGTGGAACGTCAAGTGGGGCCACACGCTCGCTCTCTGGGGAGAAACGGAAGGAGTCGCTTACAGATTATCCTGTGACGTGAACTTAACAGACGTACATGATTTAGCAACAGATTTTACTTCATTCGCAACCAATTCCCAGATACATCCCAAGAGGATTAGGCCCGGTGCCTTTAAATATAAATGAAATGTGCACAAGGTATGATAACTCCATTAGGGTATAGATTAATGCCTCAGGCCATATTGCGCTCCTCTAACTGTCGTCATAGGCCACGACTGCACTAGTTAACATGCAAATTTGCCCACATGATATGATGACATTGCTGCCAAAAGCCATTGCCTTTTTATCACCATTCCATGCGCAGATTGATGACTCAACTAGCCCACGAGGAACACATTTCACTCACCCGGTGTAGCACAACAACACACATCAGTGATGTATTATTATTTGTTCTAGCTGACGGATGCTTTTAGAGATGAGTTTGGATCTGTGCTTCAATGCCACACTGATTTAATTGACGTCACATGGACACAGCCTGCAGCTGAATGACTTAAGTGGCTTCCCGAAGAGTGGCTCATTGGGTATATTGCTTAAAAAAATAAAATAAAAAAAGACTGGATAGAACTGACAAGGCCGACGAATCTATACCGTACGTCAACATCCTGCATGGTGAGCTCAGTTTGGAGACTTCTGTGTAACAGTCAGAAGGATTTCTGAACCAATCCAAAATTCCCTCCGTAAAAGCAAACTTTGTCGCAACAAAATGGGCATCTCTTGTGAGATAATAATAATAAGATATCCTTTATTTGTCCCACACTGGGGAAATTTACAGCCTCCAGCAGCAAGAATGTAGGTAGAAAGAAGACAGAAGAAAAACAAAACAAAACAACAAACACCGTTCAATTATTATTATTATTATTATTGTTGTTATTTTTATTCAGCAGCCTGACAGCAGTCGGTAGGAACGAGCGTCGGTATCTCTCCTTCTTGCAGCGCTGGTGTAACAGTCTCTGGCTGAAGGAGCTACCAAGTGCAGTCAGGGCGGGCTGGAGGGGGTGGGGAGGGACTGGCCATCATAGCTTTTAGCTTAGTTAGCATCCTTCTGTTGCCCACCTCCTCCAGAGTGTCAAGGGAACAACCCAGGACAGAACTGGCCTTCCTGACCAGTCACTCCAGTCTCTTTCTGTCCCGGGCTGAGATGCTGCCTGACCAGCAGACAATGCCATAATGGATGGCCGAGGCCACCACCCAGTTATAGAAAGATTATATTATATTATATTATAATATAATATAATATAATATAATATAATATAATATAATATAATATAATATAATATAATATAATATAATATACTGTAATATAATATAATATAATATAATATAAATTATAGATGACACCAACATTTTTCAAATAGTGAATTAAAGCCATCAACAAAGACCAACCAAATGACACATGCGGAGACACGAGAAGAGATTGTGAGATTGAAAGAAAGTGCGCAAACAGCGGCACCCTTTCAGCTGCGGGTATGGTGTGGGGGGGTGTCCTTGCTCAAGGGCACCTCAACAATCATCAGAAAAAAAAAATATCATCTCATAACATCTCTCCAAAAACAACTTGCCACTTTTACATTTTGTTCGACCATCCAAAATGATAAATGAGTTTGAGTCATCATTTTTACGCACAACTCTAATAACAAAAGTGCTTCGTTTTACTGCAATAATTCGACACAGCAGTGTCCAATTATGCTCTCATCAACAGCGGCAGCCTTTTACATCTCTGAAACTCTACAAGTTGATAAAAATACAGAAATAACTGACGAACTCTTGAGGTGCCACCAACTGTTCTCAAAGCATTTTAATAGCCGAGATTGCCCTTATAGTCGCACGACTCGGTGAAGCGTGAAATGCAATTCATCAGAGAGAAATGTAATTTGAAGATAACAAGAGGACATGGGGAGACGCACGTCAAGTTTCTGTGCGGGGATATCAAATCAAGGCGCTCCTTTTGAATAGCGCAGACGTGCACAGTGGAAGGACGGGGGCTCAATGACCAGCAACATTTGTCAACGTCTGACAATGTGGTTGTACAGACACTGGACAAAAAACACATCCACATCTGGCGTGTCTTCGACCTGAACCTGAAGAAACATGTTTTCGGGATTTTTTTGAGAACATGTTAACTTCACAGAATGACATTCCAAACGGAAATTCGAACCCAGATCTCCAGACTGTGAGGCAGACATGTTCAGTGTGCTGCCAGAAAAGCACCTCTACTATTCAATCCAGAAACCTAAAAAAGAAACGCGCTTAAATTTATACATGGTGAAAGCCTCTATTGATTTAATTACAGCATTCAGTCTTTTCGGGTAGGAGTCTATCAGCATTCTAAATGCGCTCTATTATGAGGGCATAGCACAAGCCCCCTCAGATCAGTTCACACATTTTTGTTTAGATTTTAGTCTAATATCTGATAATTCCAAAAAGACAACATAATATGTTCATAAAGCGTAAATATCATCAGAAAAAAAAATGTGTTTTCTGAATATAGCAGGACAATAATATCTAAGAGGATTGGTCTATGTATTGACGTTTGTGAGAGAACTTTGACTTTACATCAACAGATACATCACCTATTTATTTCTTTGAATCATACTGTTCATGATATCTCAGTCTAAATAGGAAAAAAAAAAACAATCTCCACTCGGATATGCATTTTGCTGCACACCACCGAGACAAGCAGAGGACTCACACATGCAGGCATGCAAGGAAATACGACGGAGAGAGGCGGCGCGCAAACAGTCACTGTGGCCCTTTGCCGAATGAAGGGGATGGGACGTGTGTGTGTGTTGGGGGGCGGGGGAATTGACATTCCATCACTCCAACAACTAATTGCAACTTCTGTCTGCAACAGGGTTCAAACTGTGACCCTCCAGTTCCAAAGACCAAGTCCTTACAGGGGAGCTGCCACACAAATTACATCTTGATTCTTGCAACAATTAGAAAGAAAAAAAAAAACGATCAAGACAAAAGGGAATTCACCAGAATATATCGGATGTAACAAACATGATTAGATGATAGGGTCTTGATTTTCTGATGGGTCTCTTTATTCAGCATTGATTTTAAACGCTCTATTTCAAGAAATGGTAAACAATTGTATATTTCTGATCACAAGGCAGCTCAACGTGACAGCAGCTGCCATGTTACGGCTCTTGTACGGTTTCTGCATTGCCCGTCCACAGACCGCTTCGGACTTGCATGCACACCCCAGATACACACGCGGTTCCATTCATTCTATACTTCAGGTTTTGTATGTCTTCAAAGTAGGGTTGGGCATCGTTTTAATGTGGACGGTTCTCATTCCAAATTTCTCAATTGGATTTCGGTTCCAACAATTCTCAATTGCATTTCTTGCATGGTTTAAATCAGGGAGCTAACCAGCCACCAGGTATTCCTTTGGATTGATTCGAAGCAGCACAAGAAGGTTAAAGACACGGCACAATCAATCAAGTCATGGGCAGATTAAACAAACAAGCTTTAACTTTAAAAGTAGAGTAAATAGTTTGAGTTTAAATTCTGTTGCACCCGACTTTAAAACTACGTAGTTAAAACGAAGACAGATTCAATTGAAACCTCTCTTTGAAGCGCAGTTTGATTTGTACTCTTAAACCAAATTTTAATTTCATTCTGTTGCTCCAGACTCTTTATTCATCAATGATGAATGCATCTCATCAGGGCTAATCTTAAACCTTGTTGATGCAACCCGGCCTGTTCCTTGCATCTGGAAGTGGAGCTATTTGTCTACGTTTAAGTTATTTTAAATTTGAATTATTATAAGAGCGGAATAGTGGATTTCCTCACGCACGCATGAAGCGAAGCAGCTATTCGTTGTTGTTTGTTGCTTTGCAAACGTGTGGTCACTGTTCAGTACGTGTGGTTGCAAAAGACCGCTTGCATGCGGTCGCCCACGGCGTGTCTGCATGGACCCTTGCACACACGGGTGGATGGAGATATTTACATTACATGGGAACACGTGGATGCGGAAAGCATTAAAAGGCTGTTTGTCAGAAGACCCTGCGTACTTTATACATTTGCTCGGTACAATTAGTCCTTTATGGCAAGAGCAAACCCTCTTCATCACATGCATATCAAAAAAGATTACTTTAACAATATACTGTGAGAATAGAGTTGCAGTCACTGTGAGAAGAAAGTCGTCTATTCTTGCAACGTATTCCGTTATGGTTTTATTCTTGAAACTCGGGCTCTAATCAGAATCATCTTTATTGGCCAAGTGTGTAGAACACACAAGGAATTTGTCTCCGGGATAACACGCTGCATTAGTATCATCGTAAACAAGGACATGACAAATAGGTATGCAATGTAATATCTTTGAGGCAACCGTCATCATTTACTGGTGAAGCCATTAAAAAAAAAAAAATTAAAAAATTAACTCCTCAGAATGTTCAATTTTGTCGCGGATCCTTGAGGATTTGAAGGCAAAAATGACGATAGCCTGAAAACTTTTCAGCGGCACAGCCACACTTCATCGTGGTGATGATGTTCTCTCAGTTATTTTGGTGCACTGTTAGTTTGAGCCAAACAATCAACCAAATAAGCAACGATGAAGAAATATCACACTTGAGGGACTAATAATATCGTTATTCACCTTTTTGAAACAGAACTACTTCTTGGGTACTGATTAATGCCAATGGCTACTTGAGTGATAAACACTTCGGAGATTGCTTCAGGTTAAAATTTGATTCATACTATGGCAGCAAATAACTTTTTTGTTGTTTTCCCGAGATTGATCTGACTATTTCTTTCCCATAGACTGATTCAGTTACTTGTTTTGTTCATAACCACAATTAATGTTCACACACACACACACACTCCCAAAATTTGGGATTTTATAGCCATTGCAATGGCTTAACCAGACAAGGCAACAGTTTAAGTAACGTCTACAAAATCCAAAATAACATTGCAATAGTTCTACTATTTTTGGAATATGAAGTGGGCATGCATGTAACATGTGCACATACATTTTGGTGAAAATCAATCATGGTTTTCGTACATTTAAGTGACCATTTTTTTAACCTAGCCAACTTTGCTTCTTGGCCAATGGAAGCAGCTCTTCTCATTCCCTTTAAGTTCAGCGGAGGAGAGGTGCGGGTTTCACATGACGGCATCAGATCTCACTCGGTGGAATCCACACAGGAGATCAAGACAAGTAAATTACAATTGGAAAGATCTCCACTTGCAGATGATAGAAAGTTGGCCAGGGCGACCACAGATCTCCACTGTCAAGTAGGCACTTGGAGACCGCCTCCCACCCTGATACTTTGTGTGTGACTCCCACCACACACACACACACACAAATAATGTGTTCAATTAACATATCAACAATGATTCAGAGGGTTTCGAGGGTGCTGTTATATTTATGAAAGAAATATGATGGCATCCACCACACATACCATTGTGGTACAGAATCTGTCGGCCCGCACTTTGATCAAATTCACCAAAATCCTCATCACACCACATCACAACTTTGATCCGCTTCCAGCAGGCGTAACATTTAATTTACTTTAAGCCACCAAATTGTCATGTGAACCGAAGGCATGTAAAAGGAATGGCCTCAGTCCACTGGAACACCCAGCATGGCACAGCGCCATCTGCCAAATTCCCAAACACGCTAAACAAGGTTTGCATAGGAACGAAAATCAACATGTGCAAGTTTTTCCGCCAGAGCGCACGTGCATGTCTATTAAAATAGAACCTAATTATACCACCAAACTTTGATTGGATGACACAAAAACATTTCAAATGCATTCGACAACATTACCCTTAAAAAATAAGTTATGATTTTGAGAAAATGAACCCTATGCATGGGTGTACCTGCACATATGCCAAAGACTCTCCATAACTGCTACTAACAACCCACACTAAATTTAACGCCTCCTTGATATACAAAGTTAATCTCTCAGCTGGGCGGTAGTCGAGTGGTTAGCACGTCGACTTCACAGTGCAGAGAAACCGGGTTCAATTCCAGCTCCGGCCTCCCTCTGTGGAGTTTGCATGTTCTCCCCGGGCCTGTGTGGGTTTTCTCTGGGTACTCCGGTTTACTCCCACATTCCAAAGACATGTGTGGCAGGCTGATTGAACACTCTAAATTGTCCCTAGGTGTGAGTGTGGGCGCGAATGGTTGTTCGTTTCTGTGTGCCTTGAAATTGGCTGGCAACCGATTCAGGATGTCCCCCGCATACTGCCCGAAGACAGCTGGGAAAGGCTCCAGCACCCCCATGACCCGAGTGAGGATCAAGCGGTTCGGAAAATGAATGACTGAATATCTCAGCTGAGATGTACTGTAACTTCAGCAATGTTCCTTAACATCAACTGAATATTTTTCCATTAAATTTAAAGCCATCTTGGGGCATGTTAAGATTTTTTTAACCCCCCCCCCCAAAAAAAAAAACACAATAAGGTGAGTTTTTCTGTGAATGTTTTCAGCCAGAACAAAAAAAAAAACAAAAAAATAGGTGAATTTGTGAAGAGTAAAACGCAAATATACAGGGATTACTGGGTGTATTGTTATTTGTGAATTTTAAAATGTGTTTAACAACAACAACAAAAAATGGCAAAAATGTAAAGCAATTTATTAGTTCTTGATTAAGATGTCAAATTGTAGTTAATTGTATTCGTGAACAGAAACATGCTATGCTCAATATAGTTGTGACTTCATAGAGAAGCCCAGTGAGCCGGGTCAAATGTGGCCATAAATCGTGGATGAGGCTCAAAATTCCTCCTGTTCAAAATGATAAAATGCGGAGACCTCACCGAAATCAAAAGAGTCTGCATCAAAGCACTCCACACTCCTGGTTGGTCTCTTCTCATTTTTAACGACAGGGGCTCTAGTAAATTTGGCAAGCACGGTTATGTTTGTGCAAAATTTCAACTGGCTTATGGTATGCCATGATCACGAACATACCCCAAAATAAGAAACATGGCACATACAAGAAAGGCACGCAGCACTTAACCATAAATTCCTACAGTTCCTTTAATGTTGCTGGAGGCCTCCTTTTGGCGTCCTCCCTGACCCGTTTTCTTCTCGACCTTTCATAAATTTTGTAGGGATGTCCAATTACTGTTGTGACACATTCTATCTACTTGCTGACGACGTTCCTAATTTGATCCATTAGGTCGCTTTTGTGGCTTTGTTTATGGGGGGCCGTGGGCGAGTAAATGTCAGGAAAATGACAGAATTCCACCTTATTTGGGGTTAATCAGTCTAAATGCTATTCCTGGAATCTGACAGTCACACCCCCGTTACGGACACGCACAGAGATTCAAGAGACAGGCATGCAAGGGAGACATATTACGTTGACTGGTGTGCGCAAACATGAGAAATTCAGGATTGTTACTTTGCTCATAGGCAACCTACGAAGTTATTGTTTACTGTGCCCAAGTCCAGCAATTTTTCACCCGAATGTGAAAAGTTTTGACATGATTTATCTTGTTCTCATCAGGCTTCACATTTCACTGTCATACATCACAACACAACGTGGCATTTCGAAAGGAGTGTTTGACTTTTTTGATCGACTGAAAAAAAAGAAAATTAAATCAACTTAAACCATGTGAGATTTTTAAAATCTAATAAAACTTTTAAGTGGTCATGCATGGTATTTAGACTTAAGCATATCTCACAGGACCTCATCGAAGAGGATTAACTCCAAAAATGAGATTTGCTTTTTGGTGGCAAAGTGGTAAAATCTGATAATGACCATCGATCCGAAAATCATACAATCTCCTGGCTGCTCCATACAATATGGTTTAGGCCAATTATTCCCAACCAGTGTTTTGGGGCACATTTAGTGTGCCGTGAGAGCGCTAACGGTGTGCCGCGGGAACTTGTCAAATTTCACTTAATTGGCGGGAAAATTATTTATTCATATAATGTATTTTTGGCTATCTATCCATGCCAGCAACTTATCGTTACAGAAAGAACAAACAAATGATCATCTATGAGATGGCGAAAAGTATGAAATTAACATACGTCTCCTCTTTGTTTGGTGGTGTGCTGTCCAATTTTTCAAATTAAAAAAAAATAATGTGCCTGGGCTCAATAAAGATTGGTAATCACCGGTTTAAGCGACAGTAAGTCAACCGTAATAATAAAAGGAACGGCATGTACAGCAGAGCAATGAAAAAAAAAAAAAAAACACTTCGTCTTTATATCACCGTGTCAGCAAATGGTGAGTACAAGGGGTCCCGGTCTACAGTGGGCCACGAACAAGTTTGCAAAGCGGCCTAACAGTTTTACATTGGATTGCTTGATATTCATGGCCTACAAGTGTTTTTCCTGCTGTATTTATGACTTCACTACTGTGTTAGTGCGTGGTTAGTGATAGATTGTGGCACATTCTGACTTACAATACAATACAATAGTTGGGGCATGTCCTCACCATAGAAGGACCCCCTGTGCACAAGTTATTGGATTCCACTATTAATATAGACCATAGAATGTTTTATTGACATTGTGTTTATATTTATATATACTTGTACATGTACATGTTAAACACTGTGCCTGACCACCATGCTGTGTATTTGAAGCATTTACGTTAATTTCACATTCCCTCTCTTAAAAGGCATTTTATTTACATGTCCATGCATTTTAAAATGTTGAGAAGTGAACTGAGAAGGCAAAATTGATGTCAGCTCTATTTGGGATGTATGGGGTGAGCGGTGTGTGTGTGTGGGAGGGGATAACATCAGCCGTTTAAATTGTAACACCTGTCAGAAGTATCCCTGTGGGGGCTCGGGGATTATTTAAAAGTGCTGAAAATAAAAATCCACTGCTCAGGGAGGGACACGAACGAAACGATACCCTTATTAGAAGTGGATCTGCCATGCATGTTTCTATTTAATAGTGAAGTGAGAACACACCACATGGGTGACTGCCACCAAGGGGAGGAGGCAGTCAACTTGGTTGGGGGTAGGGGGGGGTCAAACCCCTACCGAGCTGTGGAGCATCACAGCTGGTGTGCAGCTTAGGTCAGCTTTTCAGCATCCATGATTCAAAGTGTTTATTGTCATATGAACAGTTGGGGAAACATGTTCCCTGTGCGCAATAAATTCTTACTGTGCCATCCACATAGGCGCCAAAATAAAGAGCTTTCAAGAGATGAGAAGATGCAAAACACAAGATCATTTCTACGATAATAGATTTGCCTGAGTCATCCAAAGCTCTCCACACAGGTAATTCTCAACCACTGAACTGTACAGAAACAAATCCTC
The DNA here is from genome assembly GCF_025434085.1 of Hippocampus zosterae. Classification (NCBI taxonomy): domain Eukaryota; kingdom Metazoa; phylum Chordata; class Actinopteri; order Syngnathiformes; family Syngnathidae; genus Hippocampus; species Hippocampus zosterae. Next base: position 11,635,406 of record NC_067464.1, on the reverse strand, counting down.
CCGTGCACTGCAAAAAAAAATATTAATTTTCATCCAATTTGTCGGAAAATTATTCAGCTCTATTGAGTCTTTCTTCAATTCCATTTAGTATATCAGCTTTGTGTACAACTTAATGCACATTGAGTAAGTGCAACTGAGAGTAAAACAAAAAAAAGAAGATATTTCAGTTTATATACTTTTCTGCAACATCTTTGTTTGGTGGTGTAGCTTGAAAATGTTCGAATGTAAAATTTGTGCCTGAGCTCACCAAAGGTTGGGGGAAAAAAAACACTCGACTCATCAGGTGTGCAGCAGAAAATGGTCAAAAGTCACATCATTGGTTCGGAAAGAATTCATTTACATCAAATAGCTCATCTTTTTCCCCCTCTCTCGATCTACGCCAGCGACTTATTGTAACAGGCAGAAGAGTTAAATATTCTCCACTAGATGATGATGTACAAAATAAACCTGTGTATCCACTTTTTGCAACATATTTCTTTTCCGGTGTGTCATAAGACCATTTTTCTAGTGTAAAATATTTGCACTGGCTTAATAAAGGTTGGGAAACAGTGCTCAACGCAACCACCAGCACATCATCACCGCCACGACCCCCATTCATCATCATCGTCATCATCATCACACACCCTCACCACCTTGTAGGTCTACGCAAAAAGCAAACAACTCACATCTTTTCTTCTAAACGCGTTATATTATTACAAGCAAAGGTGGGAATAAGCATGTGTTGTCATGGGTGTGTGGAAAGAGACTCGCCTACTTACTTGGCCGCGGTCAGTGTGACAGCATGCCGGGGCAGGAGTGCTGAGATGAGAGGTGGGGGGAGAAAAAGGCGAGCGCAAAAGAGGCAGATCGTCGATCAATCCATCACGGAGGCTCGAAAGAGTCCGCGCACGCAGCTACGAATCACGGGCGAGTGTTTTTAGAGAAGCTCCGATGCGATCATCTCTGCCTGCAATCACCGCCGCGGTTCATCGTCTAGCTTCCGTGTCCCGTCGCGATTGCCAACTAGACCCTGCGCACGCGCACGCACACACACGCACGCGTGCGCAACAACACGCACACAAACACACGTACACAAATACACGCGTACACACGCGCGCACACACACACACACACACACACGCACGCGCACGCAATAATAATCCGATTTTCGTCGCTGCTGGTTTAGATTCGGTACGCTTCTCGTGTCGATCGGCGGAGCGAGAAGCAGGAAACGCGGCGAACAAATCGGCGTGCGGTGGGTGACCTACTTCCGAAGTGGCACAGTGGAGATGATATTCATGCGCTCGCGGCTGCGTGCATGCGCCGGGACATCTCTCCCCCGTCTTTCCAACGCCTAATCACTCCCACTATGCACTCACCACCAACCACACTTCCACACTCATGCCCAAAGAACACCCGTTTTGTAGTGGGGCCGTGCATGCACACCATTACTCATGGGAATCCAACATGTGAAAGCTCCGAGTGAAGCATTCGCAACGAAATGCTTTGGAGGAGGAAATATGTTTAACTGCTAAAAGTCAAGCATATTAACTGATGACCCCGTGTCATGAAAAATACGCGAACACTGTCAAAGCATTGGTTTTGCACATCAACATACAGTATGTAAATGGTTAAAGGAGTAAGTCGTGTATGTTATTAGGTGATGACTAAGAGTCAAACATTCAGGATGATGCCTTCTTGCAGAATATGACAAGAATTCAAAGTAATCATACCGAGGGATATTACGAGACTGCTTGCACCGTTTTTTGTGACAAGTAAATGCAAAGAGTCAAGTAGGAAGATAATAGGTAATAATAGCTAAGAGTCAAGCATTGAGCAAGATAATTTTGTGCGAACAATGTGACACGAATGCTGAGTCAACCATTCAAAATATTTAAAAAAAATAAATGCGCCATTGATACTGTGCGGAATGCTGACTGACTCAAATAATAATACTGGGTATCAAAAATATGATCTGAATGCTGGTGTCAGGTATTTGCACCACTGCTGAGAGATTCAAAGATTGAGACAAAAAAGGTGCGGTCATTCTCTGAACCATTCATCCTCACGAGGGTTGTGGGCATGTTAAAGAAGTGACACAAAATATTTGAATGCTGAGAGTCAGTCCACAATTTCTTAAGCTAAGATTACCAGCAGGCAAAAATATAATAAATATGTTGAGAGTAACACATGCCCACCGCTGCCTTTTGTCAAATACATGACGTGAATGCTGAAAGTCAAGCACATCAACGATATTTGAATGCTGAGTCAATCATTCAAAGTTATGATACAGTACTCTATGTAAATCTTGAGTCAAGCAGTCAAAGTACTGATACTGCGCAGATAGTGTGTTGGCTTCAACTCCATGCCACCGATATATATTTTGTCTCACACAGTCTGTAGTATTGCAACAGGTGGAAAATCAAGATCAAAATGTAGGGCAAGTAGAAATCTTTTTTTTTTCCATGATCACATTGTCACATGATCAGAAAAGTGGTGCTGTGGATTCACAAAGAGCTCATCACATTACACAACGTGGACAAGAGCATTAAGGCATGTCACCTAATCAATAATGAATCACTCGGGAGTTCGACTAGATTCCTTTGTTTGAATGCGTTCACACACTTGGCCATTCTATCATGACTGCTACAATGTGCTGGGATGCATTGAAGTACTCACATTTGTTTCCCCTGCTTTAACCTTTGAGGCTTCACGCTGGCCACTCGTGTCCACCGCATTTCCGTTATTGTGAAACATTTAGCATTGTTAATGCCAATATAACCAAATATTCCTTTGCCTTGATTTTTAAAAAAATTTGAAATGTAGACCTTTTAATATATATAACAATTTATTGTTCATCTCAAATTGTACTTTTGGGCCAACTGAAACCCACTGAAACATATTTTTATTATTATTTAGCGACTGATTCGTACAGTTTGGGTTGAATGTGTTTCATTCAACACTCAAAACATTATTTTTCTATGTTCTACCAGATTCAACTATTCATCATATTTTTGGACAACGGTGCAATTTCCTGGAATATTCCGAGTTTCTGAAAGAGGCTTTACATGGGTCACGGTGATGTACAAAATGACGAAAAATGGGCACAAACAAGCTGACAAGGGTAAGACAACTCAGGCTGGTGTGTGAAGCCCAGAGTTCAACGTAAACATGGTGAATCAGCATTTATCTGTTATGCTGCACGTAAATGTAATACGCTGCCAACAGACGAAGAGTCCCAAGTGTAAATACTTTCAAATCCAGGTGGAAGAACTGTGCTTGTTTTCACATACCAATGCGTAAGGACTTTTAAAACATTTCTATGATCAATTTTTCAAAATCTTGTTCTTGCGTTACATGCTCTTTTAGTACTTTCAGCAAACTACTTTTTATTTCATTACTTAGATTTTAAATGTAGTAAATTCTTCCTCGTGTGTTTTATCTTTGCTTTGACATGTCTTAAATTATTTCGTTTTAATGTCTTCTTTTTAAATCATGTGTAGTACATTGAGTTACCTTGTGAATGAAACATGCTATGTACAGGTAAATAAAGCAGCCTTTTCTTGACCTTGCCTTGTCCAAAATTAAATAACTGTAAAAGGTGTTGGGAAATTTCTTGTATATAATAGCAGCGGGCGGTATTTCGGTGAGAGTATCTCGCGGTGTGTAAAAATAGCAACGGTGTCACAAATAACTGTAGCCCATGGGGACCTACTATGATATTAAATACGTTTTTTTTTTGGATCGCACATATAAATATGCAGTTGTGTTTTCAACTCAGTATTACTCTTAACTAATAGAAGGTTAGAAATAGTTCTTGTAACTTCAACAGGATTGACATTCTATTAGTCACCTAACAACCCATAAGACCACACGAGACAAATGGGCACGTTTGGATCTTCACTCTGACGCTTGTGCACGACTCTCATGAGATTGAATGTGTTAGAGTTGATTTCCGAAAACGCATCAAGATGGCCGTCACACAGCTCGCAACTCCGGCGTTTTGACCCCTCACCTCCTCCCGCAAATACAACGATTGCAATTAGGTATCTTGTTTTCGGTTGTTAGTTCAGACACCATCAGCATAACAACATTCGGAAGACATTGTATAATGCTACAATGGCTGACAATCGTTTAGAAAAAAGGAGCAAAATCCTTACTCTTCAGTCAGGCTGCTTTGAGTGCATACTGATTGATAGATAGAGCATAGCTATCTGTAGATAGAGTCTTCATTCTGAGTGGCTGCCGTGTTAAAATGACACATTGCGCGTGACTTATATCCTAGCTGCATGTCTGATGTTTGTAACAAACCATTCTGTGTGAAAATCGCCCAAAAATTAGAAATGAGTTAAGAGTAAAGAGAAAGAAAAGGCTCTGTGAAGCCCAACTTTGAGCAAGAAAATTTGGAGTTGCGATTGAGGATAAAATTAAACTCTTAACCAGTCACTGAAGCCCACGAGACAGTTTATTTACATTTTTGTCTGCTGGCCGCCGCGGTATACGAGGACCATTTCTATGATGGAGAAGAGATGAAAATACTCACGGTTGCTTAGCGCTACATAGCAGCTTGACGACAAGCAAATGGATTTAAAATTTGTCCAAAAGGATGAATGCTTCAGAAAAAGAATGGATGAATAGTTGGAAAAACACCCTGTGTTCTACGATTCAAAAGTTTAAGGTGGTAAATGAATTTAAATCAAAGGGTGATGCCGCGTTGTCATAAGTGTGTTGGTATCTTTTCAAAAAAGTGCTTTTGGACAACCTATAGTCAAGTCAAGTCAAGTACAACTTCGTCAAATTTGCTGTACAGCACAGATGAAATTTCTTCCCTCTCAAGACAACATAAAACAATAAAACTATAGTTTAGACAAATAACTATAAAAGTGCACTTCATTCACTAGTCACTATTACGATCAAATTGGTTGTTTCTTTTTTAACGATTTCATGTTTCACAGCAGAATTACAATTAGTAATCCATTCCAACTTGGTTAAAAGGTAAACAAACATCGATTGCGGATTTGTGCTCTGAATTCAGACAGATTCGCGACAAAGAGCCAAACGTACAAAATAAGTCTAAAATTAGCAAACGGTATTATCGTACGCCCCGGTGTAATGAGGACACGTTGAAACGGTGTCAAAATCGGAATATCGCACAACTGTAGTATACAATCATATTTTCTTATCTATTTCATCTCCACTAAGCACAGGATGGAAGAGATGATGCAACACGGCAAAGCAAGCTTCATTATTCATGGGAACAATGGTATTTCCCCCGTAAAGGACTTGCGCTTTCAAGTGTGGCTCTTGTTTAACAAGCAGTATCGAAATGATGGGGCATAAGATGAGATGAAATCTATGTGAGGTTTCCACATATTCTTTCACATACCAAAAATGATTTGTCACATTCAGACGTTTGCAAAATAAAATCTTTTACGGCACCACAGTGGTGTCTTTCCTCCATACAATATTTGCAGGTGTGCAGTAGTCTAAAGGGAACCGCTGAAAACAAGAAGTGTAATCAATAATGTCAATAATTACCTCCAGGCTGTGTGTAAACGTTGTAAATTATGATTATGTAGCACAGCATCATAGCGCACGTCCCAGTGATAATATCAGAAAATATGAGCGATGCCAGCTCTCTAATTAACAACCATACAGCAATTGTCGGATGATGACAGCCCATAATAAACATAGCTCAGCGCTCGTTATTGGGCTCATTGAATTTATATCCTCTAATTGGCACACGATATCTAACAATCAGTCACATATTTAGATGATTAGATGTGCAAAATTGAAAAGGAAAAAAAAGCCACAATGTGATCAGGTCAGCACGTCGTCCAAAAAAATCAAAGTTAATTGTGATAAAGCTGGCCGCCCTCGTCAATACGAGCTTTACAGTGCACAGTTAGCGGCTGTAAACCAGCTCAGTGTGTCGAGGGTTAATGAGGCGAGGGCGACTGACTGCTGAGTGCTGACCTGCACTTTAATAACACACTGACCAGGACAATTACAGAGAGCACAACTAGAAGGTCTTATTAAATTGTTAACAATACAGTGCACGCTACAGCATCAAACTTGAGGCCAGCGGGCCAGACTTGGCCCTTTACATCGTTTCAAGAAACCAGCTTGTCAAAAAAAAAGTACTGACCTGACTATTCAAAACCAGTCATTTGTTGTAAAAACAAATAAATGCTAAATGCTAAATGCTTCAGGGGCAAATATTTATCATGAAAGGAGAAAGAAAAGAGTTCCCGCACCGAGGTCAAACTGCCTCGCACTCAATCTATAAACAAACACAGTAGAATTCAGCTTCTGGCAAGCAGATGCCGTGGCGAGCCATATGCTTGTGAAACATCTCAACATTTTAAATGGCGTTAGGTGAATGTAAAGTGCAGCACAGATGAAAAAAAACACTAGATCTGTTTCTTGTTGCTTTTTATGGCACAATAACTCACAGTTACACGTGTCTGCATTCTTCGTTTTCTGAAAATCTGACAAATCGGAAGTTCCTAAAAAGGAAAGATTTCAGTCCTTGTTTCATTTTAAATGTCTCTGAATTTTGCATCATGGCCTTAAAACCAAAGTAAAGTACGTACCAAAACCAGGATGCTGGCAAACTGTTCTACCTCCAGCAATAATACAGATTTATGGGCTTTATCTTTAGGCAAAACAAAAAACATTGTGTTTCTGGTAACATGAAATTTCAGCATCGGGTCGGTAGGTTTTTTTCCCATCAAAAAATTCAACAAAATAACCATAAAACATAAAACAAGAAGACATTGAACCCGCCGATCTACGGCCGGTGCGGTCGCCACCTATTTAGTTTTCGCCCTGCTCCGGACTCGGTGGGCCAGGGAGCGCCGCCGCCTCCGCCGACATTTTCCTCCGCCCTCGGTGTTTACTCGGCCGGTGGTGTTCATCAAATAGTTCGCTGATTTTTTTCAACGCATCAATGGATGCCATTTTCTTAACATTACGGTGCGAGCATGGAACTATAACACAGAAAACTCGTTTTAAACTGTCATCGCAGATCGCGGCCGCCGTCATGTTTCAATGTTGTTGACAGACAGGGCAAATGATGCACACGCTCAACTTGAATATCGCGAGAGTTTGCCCATTTGGCATGTACATGAACAGAGTTCACATTCAATTGTACATTCCATTCTTTTATTATTATTAACTTATTACTCAACTAATCCAATTTTACTGAACTGCCTGGACAGAGATCCATCAACATGCATCAGCTTGGCGCAGTAAATGAGAATGACATCACAGACCAAGCGATAAACACACCTGCAGGGGCCTTCAAACTGCGGTTCCAATGTGGAAAAAAGTATTTGTTTTGTGTTTTTACATCAAATAAGATTGCTTCGTATATTCCATTTTATTCAAAAGCTTGCATCATGCACAGAGAAGCTGCTGACATTATTTTTTAATGTGACTCATGTTTGGATCTTCTTGTTCCCCTGAGCTGTTTTCTCATGCATGCTCACACCAGCTAACTTCTGCTCTTGGGAATTTATGCCGCAGTGTGGGATTACAGAGTCAGAAATTGTGGTAAACTGTGAATTAAAATATTGAGCAACAATCCTGAAATGAAAGAAAGACCTTCACTAAGCCCAAACAGCATTTTGTATTAGTTTGGTCATTCATTCGTGTGGACAGTTGCATTTTGTCATTCAACAATGTTTCAAAACGGTTACCCGATTATCACAATAAATGCCGATTAAAAATAATATAGTAATCGATTAGTTGATTAGTTGATTAATTGATTATTGCGCCTATAAACAAATCCTAGAAGAATAAAAAACAAACAGGCAAACTTATTTGCTTTTCCATCAATTCTTTTTTTATAATCAACAGGCAAAAATGTAATAACACCAGAAATGTAATTTTTATGAAAATGTTTTTACTTCTGTCCCCCAGTCCGTGTAGTAACCATTAACTTATGTTTTATATTTTACGGTTAAAAGTGGTTCTTTTTATACATGTATGGATGACCAAATGTTTAAACGATCAAAACACTGCCTGTACGAATAATACATAAAAGGTATTTTCTTATTGGAAGTTAATCTGCAGGAACCGAATTTTGCAGTTTCCCATATATGGTGAGAAAAATTATGTATTCGTTCAAATCCCAAATCGTTTTTTCCCCAAGATGGCGCCCGAGTAGGCAGCCTTCGGCAAGTGCTCTTCAAGAGCCTTGCTTTTTTGTTCTTTTTTGCTGTTTTTGTCTTTTGTTTTGTCACATGTTGTTTGTTGTTTCATTGTGTGGACCTGATATGGACTGTTTTCAGCGCTTTTTGGCCACGACATTCGTCAAAGGAGCAGTATCTGTGCTTGGTGGTTGCGCCTTCTCGGCAGCACGCCTGTACCAGCGCAGATTTTGATTGGGAGGAATGTCGGCGCCATTGACTGTCGGTGCTGGACAAACCTGGGGCGCTTGTGTTTTTTGCGCCAGTAATGGGCAGCATTTTTCACAACCCCGATTTGTTCAGTGGCTATATCAGCGCTGTTGGACAGTCGGCGTTGGTGCGGCTGGATGAATGGCCGTTGAAGTTGAGGATGAGGAGAGAGGAGCGTTGGCGAAGAGCGCCGATGCGTATTTGGAACCGTGAGTCGCCGCTTGGAATTGAAATGGATTTCCATGGGACAGGAGAAGTGAACCAATCTCTTTTTTCGTCAATGGATGCTACAGCTTCTTGTTGACTTTGAAACTTAGCTTGTAGCCGACGTGTGCACATTTTGAGCATGACGTCTCTGATCCACTGGTTAAAGGACACTTTGATTCTCTCCTCTTTCATCTCAAACTGCTTCAAACAACAAAGCGTGTGATGGAAAAGTGGTTAGAACTGCATGACTGTCCGTGTTTTATGTTATGTGTTGTGTTTATTATTTTACTTTATGTTAACTGTTTTGTAAAGCGCTTTGTTACAGCTGCCGCTGTTGTGAAAGCGCTATATAAATCAGCATGTATTGTATTGTATTGTATTGTAAATCAGATCGACCAGCAGACGTGATTGTGTTAAACTTCCACTGAATTTGTTTAATTTTTTTTTCCACCTCCTTACCTTGAACTCCAACCTTGACAGCTTTTAAACAGAAGTAATGGAGCTCCGCCCACCTGTCAGTGAGATTTACTGGAGCACAGAGAACGCTAAGCGCAGAACAGCTGGGCAACATCATCGTCGTCGTCATTATTATCATCTTCATCTTCAATGCTGAAAATGGACTGACAGTACTAATGAAGGCGAGCGTGGCTGTTTGCTGTCAGTACCGGCAAACAGCGGGAGCGGAAATGCAGCATGACATTAAACACAGGCCTGATGATTCAGTAATAATCGAGGCAGTTGAGTCATTTATCTCTTTTTAACATTTGAGCAACCAGCCTGTATTCCACTTGTACAACTTATAAGTGCTGCTCGCTCTGTGATCTGGCGTGTTTGTGCAACATCAGCTTGCGCCCTGGAGATGAATGGAATCAATCGGGATGAATTGGACTGGAATCAGAAATTCTCATTCCAAAACACTTAGTAGAATCATGCAAATATTTCCTGACTGTTACAAATGTGCGCCGCGGCAACACACCCTCACGGCCTCATCCTGGAGGAGCAAACACCTGGGCTAGTAATATGATATAAATAATATAAGAGATAATACCGTGTCAGCTCGCTAGGGCAGACATCTCCCTCTTTGCCTTGGAATTACACACCTTTGCTCAAAGAATGCTTCTCTCGACATGCCAAAAGGTTGACTTTACTCAGGGTTAATTGAGTTGACCTGAGGATGATGGAAGGCAAACATGGCCTGTTATGCAAATGTTCATTTCCCATTGGGAAGGGCTACATCAACAAGCTTTAGCAGCATTAGTCAACTTCTCTAAAGAAGGGTATCAAATCAAAATAAAGACTGCATTTACTGATCAATTTACTCTTACTATTATCCTCATATTATTAAAAATGTTTTTTGTGATTTAAGTTGATGTTCGACCTTGATTATGTAGAGCACTTCCGTGACTTGGCCTAAACTTGATGTTTCCCACACACCTATCGAAACCTAAATCCATGAAATGATTTAACATTCACCAATATTTTCCAAACAGATCAGGGAGGGAAAGCCCCTCTGAACACACCACAAGGTAAATCACTGTCTGGCTTGAGGTTGCTTCTTAATTGGCATTTCACATCATCATACCTCTATGATTGGGTACATTCATCGATTTTCTGATCTGCCTATCCTCACACGGGTCACGGGGCGCGCTGGAGCCTATCCCAGCTGTCTCTGGGCAGTCGGCAGGGGACACGCTCAACCGGTTGCCAGCCAATCGCAGGGTACACTAAGACGAACAACCATCCGCGCTCACACTCGCGCCTTGCGACAATTTAGAGTGTTCAATCAGTCTGCAATGCATGTTTTTGGAATGTGGGAGGAAACCGGAGTACCCGGAGAAAACCCACACAGCCACAGGGAGAACATGCAAACTCCACACAGGAATGCCGGGGGGCGAGGAGTGTCAAATTTGGCCATTTATCAGGTTATATATCAACCGCCTCAGGGTGCTTTTACAAGCAGTTTGCTTTCCCTGATCCAAATCAATTACTGGCATAGTAAACAATGTCAGTGTCCTTACTGATTTATTTTGTATTCATCGAGTAAAAATTCCTCATGTTGGATTCAAAATGCATCACAACGCACAACGAGTTGTCACACTCTTTTCCTGATGGTCACGAGAATGTAGAGAGGATAAAGGTTGGCTGTCGAGACTGGCCAGTGATAGGTGAATAAACTAGTGTTAAATATTTGAATAATTATCTGGACCAACGAGCAGACAAGCAAATAGCCACGTGCACTTGAAGAGCACAACTCAAGCATTTCGCCCTCGTTTGCATATCGAAAAGGCATGCTGTAAATATCGGAATAAAATCGAGCGCACCTCTTGCAGGAGTTCTCGATTTGGTCTGCAAAGGATTTTGTGCGCGGTGTTGACATGAGTCAAACTGAACAGGGTTATGAACAAGAGTCAGATTAGAACAATCTAAATGGTTCTAATGAGAAAGCACCCAACGAGACAAACGGAGGACTGAAATAAGTGCATTGAGACAAGCTCACCATCTCCAAAAAGCAGTGAGCACGGGGTGGAGAGGAACAGGAGGCCTTCTGTCCCACTTGACATCCAGGGAGAGGAAATGAAGGGGCGGAGTTGTACAAGAAGAACATTGCGCTCCAAATCAATAAAAGCTAAACTTGACTCTGCAACACTGAAGCTCTCTTCAGGACAGGGCAGAGAGGACTGTTGGTGTTACGAAGACTTCGATTCAGACAATGCACAAAGCCGTACCGTTTAGAGCCTTGAGAAGCATAAATGTGTTAAGGAAACTTGTACATGAACTGTGATCGATTTTGGGGAGGATATGTTCCTGATCCACTTGCAATAGGTGAACATCTGCAATATAGACAGACCATTTAGAAAAAAAAAGCTTTTGAAAAAGTTCTCCCATACGCTTTAAACAAATGCCAACATATTTAAATTAACTGCCATTGAAGGCTCTGGAAGTTAACAGCACCCTTGTTTTAACATGGGCAGACAGTGAATGAGTTTAACACCCCTTAAACACATTAGGTGTGTTGAACACACGCGCGCACACACAAATGCAAGGATAAAACTGATCGAATATATCGTATGCAACTTGGTGTCAGAGTACATGTATGTGCATTTAAGAAGCGGGGCCTAGTAGAGGGCCGGGTCTGTGTTCATCGTGTTTATGTGTTTTACTGTTCTCCTGGCATTCCAAAAATGGCTGAAATGTGCACCGGTGACTGTGGATCTCCTTTTCCAAAGGCACAGGCATAATAGGAGGTAGGTGTCCTGTTCCCCGTTAAAAACATAAAAAAATGATGACCTTAAGGAAACGCGATATAACTAAGATTGCCGACAATGAACCACAATATAGCGGAGGAACACTATATTACAGACATACATCTGATGTACACTGTGCCAATTACAGTCGGCCATGTATGAACCTGGCTGAATGTGAATGCTTTAGCATGACAAATGGGCATTCACCATGGCCCAAAATGTTCTTTCCGCTCGTTAAAAATTGAAATATCTCAAATACCAAACAAGTGAAGATGATGAAACCTTGGTATGAGCACAGTAATGGATGAAATGCTCAATGATTCTGTTGACTGAGTCGAAGTGATTGTTTACTGAGGCATAATAGAGTGCACCACCTGTCTATTACCAGCAAATGAGCAGTTACATCAATGTCAAGACGTTTGCTGTCAGAAAAAAGGGCAAACGTGGCATCAGAAATGTTATAAGTGATGCACGATAATTGTTGAAACAATCGTTCTTGAAGTAATACTTTGTAGAAAAAAAACTGTTGCGAACAAACAAGCAAGAATGGTTCACGGTAGCGTTCAAACCTGCACAAAGGCCAAACAATCATGCCTGACAGAGTCAGGCTTTATCATTGACCAGTTGACTCCCATTTGCCGTCATTGGTGAGCCACTTCAAAGTGGTTGGCACTTTCCAAATAAGTGAGCGTGAAGAAGCTTTTTTTCTGAATCCGAGTTTTTGTCGTGAGAAGAAAAAAATACTAGACCAGCATCAAAATTTCTTTGAGCCATACACCACAGTTTCACAAAGTTTCAGAGCAATTTAGTTCTGAGCAATCCAGTTAAAGAAACTAAAACGGCCCTGGGTAGATCACAGACTACCATGGAGAATAAACAAGGACTGAGATTGGTTGTGAAATTTGTTAATTTCCTTCTGAAACAATCAATATGAGCATTTAGGCCTCTATTTAAATCTGGCTGCAGCGCGAGCTTCATGACGCTTCCCAATTGGCTATCACCCCATTTCCTCACACACACACACACACGCACAATCAAGCACAAACACAAATTCGGCTCTGACGCCCTTTCTGTTGACCACACTCAGAAGAATTTGCAATCGCAAATGTCCAATTTTTACCATTTTTAAAAATCGCTGCATTACGCTTACGATTGTCGGCCTGACCATCTGCAGTCTGAGGAGGAAAAACATTGACTTAGCACAACCTACACCACAGGATAATTAATTACCCCACCACAGGCCAATCCCTTAATCGGGCCTTTCCTGACTTTGATTTGACGGGAATCAGGCTGAATATTGGCCCGATTTTTGGGATGTCTGTGACAGACAAGGCCAAACATCACTCATTTGAATTAGCACCTTTATCCAAAGTGCAACAACATTCAATTGTTTCTTTCTTTGCATGTACTGAAACCCTTTGCCAACTTTTATGGAAATACCGATAAAAGTAGTGAGTACGCTGAAAAACAAAAGTACTTCACTTTCTGTTGCACGTCATTAAAATGTGGCCACCGGATGCAACTTTCAACTCTTTTCCAAAAAAAATATTCAAATGACAGATGTTTAACAACTGTTGATCACGCATAACCGATCTAAATGTCTGAATTAAGTAAATCCAAAGGATTCAAAGAATTTGGGGGGTTTTTTTGTGCGTGTACATACTGAGTAGTACTGCAAAAAAAAAAAAAAACGAACAATTGAGGACGAAAACACGAACACGTCCTTGCGTCGGGTAATAAATTAACAGAAAATATAGCAATGAAAAGTTGTAAATGAGGTACCGAGTGACGCTCAAAGACGGGAAACGCTTAAATGGAGTAGACACATACGACTAATAACCAAGGCTACGACCATAGAAACAGCACAATCAAGAGTTTGCACCCACAACATACTGCGTAGTGACCAAATAAGCTGACATTTAACCAAGCTACTTCTATCTCTTCTACAACTACTACACTATCACTGCCACTACTCTTTTTTAAAAATCTTTTTGTATTTCCCTGCAGTCTGAATACCCTGTGGCAACATGCTGCGCAGGTCAGTCTTACTTCCAGAGCCGGCACGAGGTATAAGAAAACTAAACGGATACTTGGGGGCCCAGGCCACTAGGAGCCCCTCCAAAAAGCGTGAGGATTATTTAATACACTAAACGGAAGCATCGTGCTACCCATCCTTAAATCAAACAGTCTGTAGGACCCCACAAAGGCTTGGACCAGCACTGCTTGGTAGAGAAATGTTGCTTAGGAGAGTAGATCTGACGCATTGGTCATTTTAAGTACGCCACTTCAAGAGCAGTATGCGTACAATTGCCAATTTTTTCCTTGTCATATACAAGGTCTCTCACATTTTAAAAATCATCGTTTTTAGTGAGCTTCAAGATCGAAACTGTGACATAAAGCTGTAAGTCATACATTGCTGATACTTCTAAGTTTCATCACCAACGATGATTTCTAGTGCTCAGCTTCAGGAGACGCCTCACATGACATGCCAGACAGCCTGACTGAAAGGAGGAGGAGAGACGATGAGCGAGTCGGAAATAGATGAAGACTGCATTCAGACAGCAGAGCGCCAGGGAGGCACGGAAAGGGAATCTCACGTCTCATTCTGCAGGAGGAAAAAAAAAAGCAACGGAAGGCTCATTGTGAATCACCGGGGCTATTTTTCACATTCGGCCTGCCGCGCTTCTTTGCGTGACAGGCCCTCGGAGATACACGCAAACAGGGGGAGCACGGCAGGCGAGAACAAGCCTCCGAGAAAAGTAAGCAGAGTTTACGAGAGCCGAGGGAGGAGAGTACAAGGTAGTGATGGATTGAGATAGTGCTGTGAGTGGAGACGGCGAGAGATTATCATCGTCGTCATGGTGAGCAAAAAGTTCCTGAAAAAGGAGGCCCGTCGTCACTGTGTTCCCAATCCACTGAGTGAGGGGCAAATCAGGGGCTGCCGCCTGCCCGTGCACCCACCCGCCAGGGCCTCAGTTATGGGCTTTGGCGTCTGCCAAACTGAAGGACGCTTTGGTGCCGCGAGCTTTTCAGTGTGACATTTGTCAGTCACAGTGAGGCCTTCTGTTCCATTCCCCCAGCTAAACAGGGTTTAACGCGCCCGCTCTTTTACACACACACACACACACACACACGTAAACAATCCCAGTTGTGTGTGATAAGTGAGAGACACCCGGGCTCCGTAAGGCCCCCCTCATCCACTGCAGCTGTGAAGCAGCCAACAGCTGAGGCAGAGCGAGCCATGGTTGTCGTTTCCTTCCCGCCGGGCTTGCCTTCTCTTCTTCTGGCTTTCCACAAAGCAGACCTGTAATTTTCACAGCTGTGTCTTCGGCGCTGTGCCAGAGAGAGGCAGGCAAAGAAAGGATGAGGAGAGCGGGAGGGGAAATGGCTAATGGCTTTGAGAGGCTCCAGAACAGCTTTCCACAACCTGAGCCACCGAAGGTTCCCAATTCGTTCAAATCCAGAAACTGAGCAGGAGTAAGGTGCCGTATTAAAGCCACCGTTTAACTAACCAAACGACCGTAACTTCTAAACCACAAAGCACACCTGATTTAAAGCCCCAACTAAATTTGCGCATAAAAATAAATATGTACACAAATGGGTCTCCACGTAAAACATGAGATATTTGCAAATAAATGTGTCCCACACCTCCTACAAGAGCACATCTGCAATGGGAGAACTTAGTTTAAATTATTGATTTCCAACCACGGGGCCGCGGGCCATGCCATGAAAGGAAAACAAATCCTTAAAGTACTTCCAGTTTATTTATTATCCGAGGCTGAAAAAAAATATTTTGAAAATGGACCAAATTCTCTCCGTTATATCCATCTGTGACTGACTCTTGACTCAAACCAAGTTCTTTTCACCTGCTAATAAATCCACAAGCAAACTGAGTCGTACTTGGAAAGTTTCTTTCAATATGTTTAAAGTGTATGGGAAGAATAAAACAATTAAAACAATTTTTTTTTCTCCATGTGTCTCAATATACAGTACATTCCAAATTGTCAACTATCATGAGTGAGTTAGGAATGTGAATTTGCAACGAACGTTGGTAATGTCCTATTGTACATACTGGTTCTGCAAAGATCAGTTACGAAACAGTTTTTTTTTTACACCAACAAAGGTATACAGTCTTCTTTTTCTTGGGTAGATTGTACTGAACTGAATGTATCCGATAGTGGGAACAGGCTTCAAACTACCTAACATTAAAACAAGATCAACGTCTTGGAATTTGCACAGCCACAGAGGATAATCCCACTTTATTACCAAGTAAATTATCCGAGGCTGAAAAAAAAATATTTTGAAAATGGACCAAATTCTCTCCGTTATATCCATCTGTGACTGACTCTTGACTCAAACCAAGTTCTTTTCACCTGCTAATAAATCCACAAGCAAACTGAGTCGTACTTGGAAAGTTTGATTTCTCCAGTGCCTTCAACACCATCCAGCCCAATTTGCTGGGAGGCAAACTGCAGAACGCCGGAGTGGACCACCATCTCACAGCATGGATCATAGATTACCTCACAAATGGGCCGCAGTACGTGAGATTGCAGAGCTGTGAGTCGGACAGGCTTCTCTGCAGCACTGGAGCGCCGCAGGGGACTGTTCTGGCTCCATTCCTGTTCATCCTCTACACCTCGGACTTCAGACATGACACTCCAAACTGCCACCTTCAGAAGTTCTCCGATGACTCTGCGATTGTTGGCCTCATTACAGAAGGGGATGATCGGGAGTACAGGGGACTGACAAAGGACTTTGTGGACTGGTGCCAGCAGAATCTCCTCCAGATCAACCCGAGGAAAACTAAGGAGTTGGTTGTGGATTTCTGCAGGAAAAAGTCCTCACCAGCACCGATGAACATCCAGGGTATGGACATAGAGAGGGTGACCTCCTACAAGTACCTTGGTGTTCTTCTCAACGACAAACTGGACTGGTCCACAAACACGGACACCCTGATTAGGAAAGGACAGAGCCGACTCTTCCTACTCAGGAAACTGAGGTCTTTTGGGGTTCAGGGGTCACTCCTTAAGACGTTCTATAACTCGGTGGTGGCCTCGGCCATCTATTATGGCATTGTCTGCTGGTCAGGCAGCATCTCGGCCCGGGACAGAAAGAGACTGGAGCGACTGGTCAGGAAGGCCAGTTCTGTCCTGGGTTGCTCCCTTGACACTCTGGAGGAGGTGGGCAACAGAAGGATGCTAACTAAGCTAAAAGCTATGATGGCCAGTCCCTCCCACCCCCTCCAGCCCGCCCTGACAGCACTTGGTAGCTCCTTCAGCCAGAGACTGTTACACCCGCGCTGCAAGAAGGAGAGATACCGACGCTCGTTCCTACCGACTGCTGTCAGGCTGATGAATAAAAAATAACAATCATAATAATAATAATAATTAAATGATGTGAAGGTAAATTGTAAATAGTACTGCGATTTATCCATTTGTGTTCATATTGTATTTAATTGAAAGATGTTTGTTGTTGTTTTTTTTTTCTCTTCTTCTTTCTACATACATTCTTGCTGCTGGAGGCTGTAAATTTCCCCATTGTGGGACAAATAAAGGATATCTTATCTTATCTTAAAAATTATAGCTCATGGTGTATATTTGTGCTAGTTGGAACCTTTAGGGCAGGGGTGCCCAAACTTTTTGGATCAAAGATCTACTTTTTGATCAACTAACCTCATGGGATCTACCCTTACCGGCGCGCGCACGCACACACACACACAAATTTAAGATTTACCTGCTTTATTTTATTTTTTAAATTTTTTTTTGTGAAAATGAGACTGATTAGTGTGCAGTGTATATTAACACAAAAAAATATATTAATAACATGTACAAAGACACACAAATGGTTATTTGTTTGTTTTCTTCTCGACACTCCTCAGATCTACTTGGGACCTGTCTTAGATCTACCGGTAGATCAGGATCTACCTAATGGGCACCCCTGCTTTAGGGTTTAAGATTGTCATGTCGGCTCACGTTATGCAGAGTGTTGAATTCATTCAAGTGGCGGTAGACGCTGAGATCGGGGGGGATGCAGTGCCATTACAGTAAAAGACATTAATTAATGAGCAAATGGGTTATAAAATATGTTATTTTATGAAATGTAACTTCCTGGATCATAAAACGAAACAATATATATATTTGGAGGCACCTTGTATTTTTTATGTTTTTTTTATGGCTGCGCTGATCATGGATCTTTAACAAGTTTTATTTCGGGAAGCCATAATAGGGGAAAATCATCGGTTTCTCCAAGTAGTAAATGATTTTGTTGGAAAAATCGGTCAATAATCTCTATGCACCGTTTATTATATCCCTTAATAAATAAGCATTCTAGTGTTTGGTCCATGCAAGTTTTGTTTTTGTTTTTTGGTGTAGAACACAAGTCACGTTTTTATTTGCATTATAACACTTAGTGAGATGTCAACCTGGGCGAAACCAGACAACTCTTTCTTCAATTTGATTTGAAGTGATGGTATTTAATATTAAATGAAACTGATGTAACATAGCTCAAAAGACAATTAACATTTTCACCCACATTATTGGAGCCTGACTTTTATTGTACATCATAAACAAACGGAGGAAGTGGTGGGATGCATTGTGGTCGTCTACAACCAAGCATTGCGTTTCCTTAGTCTGACTTCCTGTTCCTCTCTATCTTATTCAAACAGCCTAGAGGGCATGGCTTGCATCTACACATTTTTCCCAGTGGTCTGTGGGGCACAAATGATGGTGCACCAAAAACTCTGACAAATAAAAAGTGTCCACGCAAACGAGAAAACAACTACTACTCTAGCGCAGTAAGCGAGTAGCTACTTGGTTGAGGCCTAACAAGATTAACGAAATGGAGTGGCCTGTCCAATGTCCAGAACTTAATTTAATAGAGAACTTGTGAAGTGACAAAAACAAACGCAATTATGGCAAAACCAATACAGGCCCAGAAAGTGCGAAATGTACAGTAGTTCAATTTTTTCTTGGCTGGAAGAGCAGTTCACGGGGGCCAGAAGTAGGTGAACTCCACGCAACACAGATATAGGGCATTTTTCAGAAATAGTGGTGATACAACTAATGTGCTGCGTTAGTTCAGCAATGCGGAACCTTAACTTCATGAGGATCACGGATCCTATCCCGGCCAACTTTTGGCAAGAGGAGGGATACGCCCGATTGCTAACAACACTTCACACTCACAATCACACTTCATAAAACTCACCTAGGTGATCACATTCTTAAAGTATAAAAAGTAAGTGAAGGATATATTTACTATACATGATCGCTGTACTTGTGACGGACCGCATTTACAATCTTTTATTCACCAAGTACAGTGGGATGTAATGCAAAGTAGGGATGCAACAACAATCTGATCAAAATCGATGAAAATCAAGAATTGAAAGTACTGGCAATGAATGACATTATCATATTTGTTGTGTCGCCTGAGTGTTACGGCAGTCACCCGCTCCGATGCTGCGTACTGTAGGGCAGAGTGCAGAGCAGCGGACACTCTGGAGCCATGACTTTTGCTTTTTAAAAACTAATACAGATGCAGAATTTGGGTGATGTAAGCAGTTATGGTTAACGATTGTGCCCTGATTAACCAATCACAATCAAATGTTGACGCATTGAATGTGAGCAATGACTGCATGAAGGGACGTATGGCAGAGGAGGTATGGCTCCAAAAGTGCTCATTTTTGATCCAACATTGATATTTATAATTAAGCCAGCCAAATAAACTTGCTCTCAATAAAATTTTAAGTGTTACAAGTGATAATCGTCAAACCTATTTTGAAAATCATGATAATGAACTCAGAGGAATTTTATTTTCAATTTCAGGCAGCCCGTGTGCGCGCTCCAACTACAAATGGCAAATGAATATTCAATATGACATTTCATTGGTCCACTGTTATATGTTCAGTAATTGTATGGTGATCCATGGCTTTCCAAAAAAAACCCAAAAAAATCACCTGTAGCTTGTTCTTTGCCAACTCGAGACAGGCCTGTGTGCTGTGAAGTGTCCCCTCGTATTTTGCTTTGCACTGCACAGGCGTGCAAGAAACCAAAACAAGCGTGCATTTTCTGACATGTTATCGACCAAACCCGTCGCTGATAACACACATAGGCACATTTTCTGCCCTGTCAATTTGAAATAATGTCCCGCTTTGGTATAAAAAGGGGATGGAAATTTGGATTTTTAAAAAACTTTTATCTGATTCATTAATGAATCCAAAAAAATTAACAGATTAATCAATGATTAAAATAATCATTATTGAGTAGCTCTAAAATTGAAAAATGTGCAGCTAATACATGTGATCAGTATCAGAATCAGCAGCATAAAACCCGACCGTATAAACAACTGCGAGGCACGCATGCTAACCACGAATTACTTTAAAAGAAGTGAGTTGCTACATTTTTCTTTATGTCTTGTTCGGAAATAAACTGTATAGTAATCTAAATATATTTGTCTACACAGCTATTTTAAAGATTTGAAGCTTTAAATAGTTTTCAAACTGTATTATTGCGAATTCAAAGGGGGGGAAAAAAAATCACATTTTCAGTTTGAACATGGGGCGTGTGATACCGAGAAGATTTAAAGACAAGAAAAGGGTTTGTGCCACTGCACTTTACGGGCAAGTTGATGAACAATGGCTCATTCATGCAGGGTGGCATGCTGTTTTCACTTTCTGAACTGTTTGTTTGCCATTCAGGCGACAACAATCGCCTACTGATGTTTAAACTGCTCTCTTGTGTGCATGCATCATCTGGGTTACATTCTCTATTATTCTACTGTCTTCCATCACATGTGGCTTGTGTGCGAGCAGGAAGTGTGCGTGCGCCTCCGTCGGGACAGCGCGTTCGGGTGACAGCAGGCACGTGAAGCAGCAGCCCGCCCGCCCGTCCCTCCCCCGTCTAATGGCCACAACAGGACGCTTCTTGGGAAATAATGGGATTACGAGAAGGATTGATCTCCAGCTTTATAGCTCACATGCGGCTGCTGCGAGTCGGCCCGGCACGCCATGACAAGCCTGTCAAGGACGGACCACAAAGCTGAAGTGCCATTGGTAGGCTTTTGTGTGCACAATGGGCTTTACACACAGCATTTAGACAACAGAACTAGCCAGGCTGCTTGCAAATGTAATATGTCGTGTATGAAACCGTATTTGTGTCCAGCTGAACATCCTCTCACAGAACAAATGCAGGCGTTTCAATTTGCTTTGCGACTTGAGACTTATTTCTCCGCCAGTTAAATTTTTTTCTCTGAAGCACAACCTGCAAAATCCGGCCCACCAAATCAAAACACATCTGAAAGAGCCATTCAAATTTAACGGCGACATGCTCTCAATGGAGCCTCCAATGTGACCAACAAATAAAATGACAACAACAACAACAAAAACGTGTCGTAAACATGAAATCCAGAAGCCACACTTTACAAGAACTGAATCGATCATGTTTTGAGTGACACAGTGGTGACAACGGCAGTACATGTTGATTATTTTGTAAACATTAAACATACTAGTCAAACATACATTAGTCAACACCAAAATTCTTTATTATCAGACTCCCCACTTGTTCTATTTTCATTGAATTGCTGCAAACCCCAAAAAGCGATGTCATCAGTTGATGACATCACTTTTACATAGTAAATCAATAGATAATTAGTTTTGAAATCAGAAGCCAATAAATTGTTTGTTCAACTGTCAATTCATCCATCCATTTTGTAATCCGCTCATCCACACAAGTGTCACGCACATGCTGGAGCCTATCCGAGCAGGCTTCGGGCAGTTGGCGGGGGACACCCTGAACCAGTTGCCAGCCAATCGTAGAGCACACAGAGATGAACAAACATTCACGCTCACAATCACACCGTGGGACAATTTAAAGTGTTGAACCAGCCTGCCATGTACAGTATGTTTTTGGAATATGGAAGGAAACCGGAGTACCTGGAGAAAACCCACGCAAGCACGGGGAGAAAATGCAAACTACACACAGGAAGGCTGGAGCCGGAATCGAACCCTGCACCTCTTGCACTGTGAGGCGTACGTGCGAACCAGACGGTCACCGTGCTGCCTTCTTCAAGTCAAGTCAAATCAAGTCAAGTCAGCTCGATTGTCAAATTTGCTCTATGTACAACACACAGCACAGATGAAATTTCTTTCCTCTCGGCCCTCTTTTCAGTTTATTTTGATGGCTAGATTTGTAACCAAAAAAAAAAAAAATATCTCATATGTTAATGTTGTGAAGGGAAGACAATTTGCAAGAAACATGAGGTCAACAGACATGATTTGCCTTTGCGGGCCACATAAAATGATGGCGCGGGCCAGATCGGACTGAGCCAGCCTGAAATAATAATGGAAAGATGACTGTGACGTGCCCGCCACTGGTATAACGAGTACTATATTTCATTTGCAGACATTGTTCTGTGTATTGAATGACCTGCTCTTGATATTCAAAATTATTTTGCAACTCTTATAACAGCACAGCATGTGGAGAGCAAGAATACAGCCATAGGAATTGCATATCTGCCTTCATTTCTGGGTTTGTGCTTTCAGTGCCACCTTCATCAATTCCGTCCAATGAGAGCACCGTTTGTAACACAAATCGTTGTGTTTAAAACATATAGTTCACTTACAGTGTGAATACAAACTGCACCAAACAACAACAACAACAACAAAATGGTCCATTTTGTTGCGGACCCAACAATCAAACCAAACAACTTAAATTGTGTGAATACACTTTTAATGTTGACACATGAAAAAAAAAATCGCAATTTCAGTTCCTCATTAAACGTGACAAGTGGGCTCCAACAAATAGCAAGCGAGCTACCTGCAGCGAATGAAAGCAGAGCAAACGGTCAGAATCGGTCTAGTCTTGCCTAGTCTTGAAAGTTTTGCCTACTTTCAAAGTAATTCCCATGTTAAAACAGGCCAGAGCATTTGATCTCGCCCACCCTGCGATTCTACGAATACAGATTAAGAGGAACTGTTGTGAAAAGCACCAAAACATTGCACCCACAATTTCTCTGAATATTTAAGAATAATTATTTGATCAATGCATGATCCATCAATCTCTTTTCGATGGTGCTTGTCCTCCTCAGTGTCCTAACTGAGCAGTGAATATTTATGTGTTTGGATCGTGGGGAGGAGAGATTTGAGCGGAGATTTATACCTTGGACTGCAACGTTTTGCAGACGTGCTCACCACTTGTTGACAATGCTGCCTTTGATGCATCATAGTTTTTATGAAATGTAGTAGGCCATTCAAGACTGACATCTGAGGTTTTAAAAGGCACCTGTTAGAAAAAAAGGTTCCTCACCCTTTCTGTAAAAGCTAACTGAGCTTTAAAGGGCATTTTTATTGTTTGGAGATAAGTATCACAGCAGTTAACCCGTTTTAATGACTGCATGACAGTTAATGTTAAAATGCCAACTCAAACACATCTGTACATCTATTTCAGGTTTTACAAAGCCAACTCTGGTGGCTCTAGATTGAACAAATTCAATTTCCAAAACGTTTTTATGGGGGTAAAAATATGGCAGCATCCTAAAAAGGACTTTATAGGCCACTCCACTTCACATACTGTAGAGACATCGCCCCCACACCCCAAAAAAAGCAACAACAACAATAAATAAATAAATAAAATGCATGTTAAGTTCACTGAAGACTAAACTGTTCATAGGTGCGAGCCTGACATGCTTGTTGGCCTGCAGGTGACTGGTAACCAGTGTACCACCTCTCTCACCCTGATGTGATTGGGATAAGCCTCGGTTCACCTGTGACCTTTACAAAGACAAGCCCTACAGAAAGAAAATGGATGGGTGGATGGTCGCACAGCAGATAGTCCCACACCAAAATGTGGGAATGTGACAGTGTCTTGTCACGAGGGTTTCATCCTTTAAATACTAATTCCACCGCATTTTTGTCTCCGGACAAACCACAAACACCTGACATGAAACCCCCAAATTCATTATTTATGATAAATTAGTGTAGCACGTGGCAGGAATGGACTCCAGCTGTAACTTTGTTTCCGATGAGGACTGATCGGAACAGGGACTGAACGCAGGCTAATTATAACTTTGGAGACATCCACAATCATGAACTGATTGCTAAATGAATACCCTCCACACAGTGTCAATTAAAACAGAAATGTCATTTTCCATGCAAAAGCAGAATTACCGGTACTGATAATGACACTGGACCTCATTCGATGTGCATTAGAAAGTGACATTTCCTGAACCCTTATATAGTGTTTATTTCTCATGCTGACATAGCATATTACAGTACAGGTAAATTTTGACCTTGATCAA
The DNA here is from genome assembly GCF_025434085.1 of Hippocampus zosterae. Taxonomy (NCBI): domain Eukaryota; kingdom Metazoa; phylum Chordata; class Actinopteri; order Syngnathiformes; family Syngnathidae; genus Hippocampus; species Hippocampus zosterae. The sequence continues at coordinate 11,611,282 of NC_067464.1, read as the reverse complement.
ACATTTCCAAATGATAATTGTCTATGCTAAATTATGAACTACAGATCTTTTCAAAATGTATTAAATGCCTGTGTGACACTAATGATTAATCCTTCATCAATATTCAGGGAAAAGTCAAGCGTCCCTTTTCGTTTTATCCATCCATGACCATCCAGCCAGCTGTTGTTGTTGTGTGTTGTTGAGTTTTGTATTTATTAAACCGTTATTTTATTTTATTCTATTTTTTTGCGAAATTCACTAAGGAGTGGCACCCAAATTTTGGTAATATTCTGTACAATGACAATAAAGGCAATTCATATTCTGATGACCCTTCAAAGACTAACGAGTGCATGTTTTGGTGGGAACCTTTGCAAATGTGGTGGAACATAGACAATTCTCATGGCTATTTCAAGCTCACCTTCCAACATTGTCACTGCTGCCATAAAAAATACAAACATTTATGGAATGTATAGTTTCAAGATTACTACTATTTCTTTTGACTTAACACACACTGGTAAATCTAAAATCCACTTGAGTAGACACGGTCAAATTTGACTTGGAACAGCCTCAGTGTGCACAGTGTCGCACTTGCACACACGATGGCCATTTTTAAATATTTACATTGATGTGTTTTAGGTTACTTTTGCAAAAGTAATCACCTTTCAGCATGAAAGAATGGCATTTAGAATAGTTTCTATTATGTCAAACGGGTCAAGATGAACCTTATAACACGAAGGTCAATTAACCAAAAGGTTCATCAAGTGTTTGCATCCAAAAAGAAAGTAAAACAGCATTGAGGCTCCGTTTAAAAACATTCTTAACAGCAAAACCCATCAGCTCTCGTCCTGAGCGGAGGCTCAAACTTGAGGCAAAGCTGCCAAACATACCCAACTAAGAGTGACATTTCCAACCCCGTGGACACTCACCCGAAGCACTTTGATGAAATAAACAAACAAGAGCGCACAAGGGATGCAACTAAAAGAAACATACTGTTTTGGAAGAAAAAAAAGTTGCTAGCTACACGGGTCGCTACATCGACGTGTAGCTCGGCGTACTACCCCAGGCTGCTCGCATCGTTTTCGGACACTTTGACGTTGACGGCTCGGTGTCTTACCTCTGAAGCAAAAGCTCTTCTTTGTGGAAAGAAAAGTCTTCCAGTAGGGACAAGGAGAGGAATGTGTCAGGTGTACGCTTCCCGTGCACGGCCGCTCATGTTCACTTAAAGCTCCTTTCAGGCAACTCCGAACGGCCAAAGCTCCGGTCGTTACACTTCCGACAGCTAATCCGAGTGGATGGCGCACACACACGGCGGCGGCGTGCGACTTAGAGTCGAGCAGTCACTGTGTGTCGTCTCCAGCGTGAAGAAAAAAAGAGAAAAAAGTACGGCTCACTTGTGCGTGTTTTTACATAACAGCATCATCCGCTTTTTATGTTGACGCATCACGAATAGAAAACATGGAGTTTCTTAAAGGGCCACACGGACGGACGACACCTTGCCCGGGCCATCATACATTCATTCACATGTACAGTATATACCTGTCAACTCATACGGTTTAGCCATAGTTCACACGGATTTTGTGGTGAATCTTGCGTATATGGCCGTATCACACAAATCATACGGATTCTGAAAATGTCCTTTTTCCCCCCCTAACAGGTAGTTCCGTTTGCTTTTGCCCAGAATGGCGCTAGTCTACTCGAATGCTTTCATTTCCAAAGTAATATGAATTGATGCTGTAACTTCGAGCCGATGGGCAGCATTTGGAGTCGGTGAAAAAAGTAACGCAGGAATACAACTCTGAACACAGTAATGCCACTAAGTAGATTGATGATTAGATATTAACCAGACATTGTATTATGGATATCTACAATAAATATTGAAAAATTCGTGTGTGGGGCGTTCTGCCGTTATTTTGACATATAAAATGCTTTGGTATGTTATAAGGATTTTTTGCTCTTTATAAGGATTTTTTTGGGGTAGTTTATGCAGGTTGCCGCTCCGAAAAGTTGACAGGCATGAGTATACTTAGATGTGTATAGTAATAGTGCACACTATTACTGTAGGGGCTATTCCATAACTGGACGATAATTTAGGCTCCAACCTTGTGTTAGCCGAATAGCACAGTCATTCACGATATCCATAAAAACTACCCACGGGCTTGCTATTTTGTATGCGGGGTTTATTTATTTATTTATTTTGCCCTGTAGATTCTCAATCATTCATGTCATGGTAATTAGCGAAGGTTGAATCAAGACTACTGGACATTTTCTTTGTTATTAATTTGTTGTGCTTTTTGCTCGTTTACCTCAAACGTTTAAATATGAAACCATGGTATACTTAAAAAATAGCCTAGGATTAGGTTGGCAGCGCGGTGGAAGGCTGTTTAGCACATCCACTTCACAGTGCAGAGAAGATTCCGGCTCCAGCTTTCCTGTGTGGAGTTTGCATGTTCTGCCAGTACCTGCGTGAGTTTTCTCCGGGTACTCCCACATTCCAAAAACATGCATGGCAGGTTAATGGAACACTCTAAATTGTCCCTAGGTGTGAATGTGACGGAGAATGGTTCTTTGTCTGTGTGCCCTGCAATTGACTGTCAACCAGTTCAGCGTGTACCCCGCCTGCTGCCCAAAGACAGCTGGGATGCAGCAGGCACACCCACAACACTTGTGAGGCGGAATAGAAAATGGATGAATGTTCAGCCAATGACATGTCATTTTCAACACTTTGTATTGGTCAATAATAATCAACTTGTAAAAATATCTGGACTGACCAAATGTATCATTTTTTGGGGAAAAAAATGAAATTACAATACAATACATGCTGATTTATATAGCGCTTTCACAACAGCAAAATACTAAACACAACACATAACAAAGCACGGACAGTCGTTTGGACAAAAGATCTTTCTACCTGATGCCAGCGGCATGTTTCTGCATTTCATGCATGCATTATTTGAAATTTAATTTGAGGCGGGCCTGCAATTGTGTCATGATCTGCACATGATAGCTTTACACAGCATTCACATCGTCATCTGCTTTCAAAGCATTGGTTCGGTTCTGCTGCATTGTCATGAAGGGTTCCACAAGTGTCCATGTGTTGTGAGCACAAAAGGCTCAAGATACTTTGCAGGGGAAAGATAAAGTCACTGAGGCAACAGTGCTCAATGAAAACACCTCATTTGGTACACTTGCACACTAATGATGTATCAAATATTTACAGATGTCCTAATTTCACATAATGTACGGTAAATGTAAACACATTTGATGGGGTGCAGTTCTAGAACGTCAGTAATTAAAACTTCTATGTGCAGAGTGACCATTGTCAAGGCAGAAGAACATTTTGACCACAATTCGACGATGTCACATGCAGTCAATGTCCATTGTGACGTACCAGGTACTGTATTATACAAAGCAGGATTGCAGAGACACAGTTGGTCACAATAGGTGCTCTTGTAAATGCAAGATGATGAACAGATCTACAGTCCACTATCTGCTTGCTATCTGGACAGCATGAGCAACAACAACAACCTATTAGCAAAAACAGACATGACAGTAAGGAACACCATCAAGTCAATTTGAATTCAAAAGCACTTCAAATCATTGTTGTCAAAATGCAATTGTGTAATGAATGGTTCGAGTGGTTGAAATGACAGCCATTGCTATTATCTTGTTGTCACGCCTATAACTATTGCTTGTGTATCCTTTGTTGAAACAAGCAATCGATAGATTATTTTGTCTCTGACAGTCAAAATGTTTCCCAATGACCTACTCAAGGAGGGCTTGATTGGAATTGTGTTTTTCAAGACTTGTCAGCAAATAGAGGTGCCTGCCCATTAAGGGTTAAGACACACTCACACTATCCAACTGCCCTGTGTCAACCGTCGAGACCTTCAAGTTCCTGGGAATCACAGTCTCCCAGGACATGAAGTGGGAAGTCAACACCATCTCCATCCTGAAAAGGGCCCGACAGCGGATGTACTTCCTGAGGCTGCTGAGGAAGCATGGCCTGCCACAGGAGGTGCTACGACAGTTCTACACGGCAGTCATCGAATCAATCCTGTGTTCTTCCATCACGGTTTGGTTTGGGGCCGCCACAAAAAAGGACAAAATCCGACTTCAACGGACAGTTAGGACGGCAGAAAAAATCGTTGGCACCGCCCTACCCACTCTTGAGGAATTGCACACTGCAAGAATCAAGACAAGGGCACGGAAAATCCTCCTGGATCCCCCGCACCCTGCCCACCACCTTTTTCAGCCACTCCCCTCAGGCAGACGCTACAGAACCATGCGCACCAAATCCAGTAGACACTTAAACAGCTTCGTCCCTCTAGCCATTAACTCCTTAAACAGTCACTGACATAGTCACTCTTCTTGCACCACAAAATGGTACTACAAAACTACTGGTTACTCTAAAATGGTTCAATGATTTTGTTGTTTACGATGATAATAGTGCAGCGTGTTATACCGGAGACAAATTCCTTGTGTGTTCTACATACCGGTACTTGGCCAATAAAGATGATTCTGATTCTGATTCTGAAAGTGTCAAACTTAAATTGGACAGCGATTTTAAATTGGACCAGAAAATTGTTTGCATTCTTAAATTTAAATCCGGTTTCTTTCATCTTCGGCAACTGGCTAAAGTAAAACCTCTACTTTCTCAAGCGCACTTTGAAACAGTAATTAATGCCTTTGTCACACCCTGGCTGGATTACTGTAATGCACTTTACTTTGGAGTAAGCCAATCCTCCATTAAGCGTCTTCAGTTGGTCCAGAATGCTGCTGCTCGCCACTTAACTGGTACCCGCAAGAGGGATCACATAACTCCTACTCTGGCATCCTTTCACTGGCTCCCTTATTAATTTGAGACTTCTTTTCAACATCCCATTAATTGTTTTCATATCTTTATATTGCCTCGCCCCACTTTAGCTCTCTGAGCTCCTGCGTCGCTATGTACCTACCCAGTGCCTCAGGTCTGCAGACGAAATATTATTAACGGTACCAAAAACTAAACAGAAGCTCAGAGGCGATCGAGCCTTTCCCGTTGCCGGTCCCTCTCTTTGGAATGACCTCCCACTGAACGTTAGTGAAGCCCCCTCACTGTTCATTTTTAAAACTGGTCTTAAAACTCATTTGTATTTTTGGGCTTTAAATCTGCATAAGACTTGATTTTTTTTGTGTTTTCTACTGTCTTTGTTATTATTGTTTTATCGTTTGATGTTGTGTGAATTATTTTTGCTCCATGCACACCACTTTGTATACAGCCGTGGTTGTTATAAAAGGCTCTATAAATACAGTTGAGTTGAGAAGTAATGTTTTTTATGTACCGGTAAGCCAATTTGATTTTCGACAAATTGTGACGCCACAAAAAGGCTCATTTCAATAACATTTTCAGGATAACCTTTCCTTGGACACGACTAGTATTTTGGAAACAGGTTTGCATTATGACCAGTGGCTGATAAAGAGCTCACTGGCTTTTAACATACCATTCAAGGGGCACTTATAAATAAATATATGGTATAATTTTGTATAAAAAATTATTGCATGTGGTTGTTTAAAATATCACATTAGGTCAAGTTATCATCGTACTATGGAAGAGGAGTGAGACAGATAACCATCAAATGACTCAAATATATCTTCAGCTAAAATTTGATGTGACCAAGTAGTGCGGCATACCATGAGAATAAAGTCAGAATTATGAGATAAAAGTGAGAATCTTGCCAACCTTGTTTTTTTCCCCTTCATTGGCCTTAATCCTCTTCCGTAGTCTCACTGCCTCATATCACTTCAATAGCGAATTTACATGTACTTCAGCACAAATGTTTGAGTCATAATAAAGTCAATGCTGAAGCTCCTTGAAAAGAAAAGAGCCAAAAGAAATTTGATTATTGGCTCCACTGGCTTCATTCATCTGGAAAATCTTTGAAATTCTTCAGTGGAGGAAAAGCCAAACAACTTTTTCTTGAGTGTTGATCCATGAAATCCCATCATTGTCATTTTCGTAATGCCTTAAGCAGATAAATCTGCTCTTTCGTTTAGCCCGGTCCAAAAGGGGGCTGGAAAAACCGAATTGATGTAATGGTAAATAACACTTACTTAGGTACTGATTTCATTGGTCACATCTCAAGTTTTTACATAGGCCACCTCTATTCGTCAAACATGTCACTCCTGTAATATGTTTAGACTCATTTCATTAATGGGATAAGTAAAACAATGATCGATCTATACCTGCATGACTGGCCAGGGCCAAAAACATAATTCATTTCATTGAGAAACTTAACTATTATTTTTCACTAAAATCCCATTTCCCTGAGGATGTAAAAGCTTTGTGCTTCTTTTCATGAAGGAAAAATCATTTTAAAATAGATCTGTGAACATAGTTCAAGCTTCTTTCAGCAGTGCATTCAGTTCACAGTCAAAAAAATGGGGAGAGGAAAACCATTTTCAGTCTTCAGTTATTATTTTGGGAATTGGAGAAAGGTACTGCCTCACCCTAACAGGTGGTGGTCATGTGACATGTCAGTTTCCCCTCCTGTCATATTTACAAGCTGTCAGGCAAAGCAGGAAAAAAGCACAAGTGTAGTTACATTATTCATGGCCACATTCCATTTTGGGTGCAAGCTACATTAGCTTCATGGCTTTCACCAGCACTTAATGGAATGGAGCCCTTGTTAATGTGACTGGGGGGGGGGGGGGGACATCAAATTGGAAGGGGTTTTATGCTATGCAGCACCAGAGTGTCGTGGTGGAAAAACAAATTGGGCCACAAAATATAGAAATGAGCCCCCCCCCCCCCCCCAAACTAGAGCATTAATATCATATTGGATAATGCACACAACATATACTTGGTGGACACAAGTTATTAACATTATTAAAATTTGCATTTTGTACACATTTAATATTGAAAATACCTTGAATGTGCCAGAATTTAACAATTTTCTCAATTTCGTGTCCGTGATAATGCATAGTAATAAGTAAGTGAACGGGTAATTTTGAAGATTTAAGAGGATTTTACTGAGGAATAATCTCGCGCCACCGTACCTCTCTGAGCTCATCCGCCCCTACACACCTGCCCGGCGCCTCAGGTCTGTGGACCAGACTTTGTTAGAAGTACCAAGAACTAAACTGAGACTCAGAGGGGATCGAGCCTTTTCTGTTGCTGGTCCCTCTCTCTGGAATGACCTCCCACTGAACATTCGGCAAGCCTCCTCGGTGCCCATCTTCAAAACGCGCCTCAAAACTCACTTGTATTCTTTGGCATTCGACTCAGCATGACTTAGATTTGTTCTTGATTTTACTGTTTGGTGCTTTCTACCGCCTTTTATTACCGATTTGTCTTACTGTTTATCGTGCATGTTAAATTGCTCCATGTACAGCACTTTGTATGCAGCGATGGCTGTTTGAAAGTGCTCTATAAATACTGTTGACTTGATTTGAGGAACCTTGGTTCCTTGATGCTGTTGACCTCCAAGGTTATTCATATGTTCCAGGCTAGAATTAACGCAATTATAAACCCATTTCTAACTGAGCAATGTGTTTTAATATTGCAACATTTACATAACATTTTAACATTCTTAACTGTCATACAACACAGAGAAGCTAACTGCAGTAAAGTACAACTAAAATAAATAGAAATACTTATCCTGAAAAACGCATTATGGAGAGGGAACAGGAAAGTGTTTGCAGACTGATTTTGTAAGCATTTAATAGGTATTATATACATAATGTATGCTTTGTAAAATGAATGTATGGATTTGGTACTTAATGAATGAATTGTATTGGTCATACTGCACTATGGCTTCACTTTTCCTCTTTGCCATCACATAAAAATCCAACAAAAGAAAAAACAAAACCTATATTTTGAGCTAACATCTCACGTGACATCATGCATGATGTCCCTCTGAATTTTTACCCTTTTGTTTTTTTGTTGTATCACTTCACTGGCATTCCGCTGCTTTTTATTGTGCCTTTATTATACTATAATTACACTCATGCATAGTTACTTTTTACACCACTGAATATTTTGTTGCATCCATAATTACACCATACTACTGTTTGTCATGGGTCAGCAGCACATAATAACTAACACGCGTGGAAAATGTTTTTTACTGCACACAAAATTGTTCACACATCATATAAATCAACACATTCAAATCCAAGAGCATTGGAGAGAAGACAAAACATTTGAAAGAGCCTGATCACGACAATGCAAGATTAAAATAATTTTACCTCTTTTAAAACATGACCTCAAGATTGTTTACTAACAAAAGAAGCTCAATGAGCACTTTGAGTGTGCGCTGAATTGTTTTATCAACGGTGCCCAATCATGATCATGGTTATGATAGCAACGGAAACCTGGAAAGCTGGACAAAAGTCAATATCTAAAATGAGGTTTGATTTCAGAGTCAGGACTTGGCACCAAGTGCCCTAGAATGAGACAAAAAGCTCAATCAGACCCATACGTATACTCGATAATCACCTGTGTGCCATTTCACTCTCACGGTACTGTAACAGGAAGAATTTAAATTTATAAACCGTAAAAGGACAACATGATTCATTTGACACATTATTGCCATCCACCGAGCAGAGGTAGTGAACATCCTGGAAATATGCGTGTTTGCTAAATCTGGTTCGTTTAGCCGGGGGGTTCTGGAATTGAAATGAAGCCAGACATTCACGTCAAGTGAAAAAGACTTTCAAATGCTAATAAAATTTTAATTACACAAATGATTTGTTGTAACAGCTCACAACTCTATGACTGGTATTTGAGTCAATCAAGTTATTGCTTGATATGAGAAAAATAGAACAAGAACAGAGACACCCAAACATAATGTAGGTCAGCGGCAGTCAAGGCCTTGGGGGTGTGAAGAAGTGTTTCTGGTGGACAAAAATTGCACTTTTGCTCACTCCGTCGAGCGATTCTCTCCTTTTTTTTATCTCCCTCTCACTTGAACATGGCATTGAAGGATCGTCCGATAATAAGGCGGCGGATTTCACTCGTGCCAGCGCCAATTTCATACAGCTTTGCGTCCCGCAGGTAACGTCCCATGGGGTAGTCGTTGATGTAGCCGTTACCACCTGCCGATAAAACAGTGATGCTGATGCAGCTGAAAAATGTGGCCTTGCTCCATGGCAGGGTAGCAATTGAATGAACCGGTGTGTAATAACAGAGCCACAGATGGAGTATTTCTCACATTGGCAAACAAAGTTTATTTGATCATTGCATTGCCTGCATTAGCTTGTTTGTTAGTTAGCTTGCTACTGCACAGTACTCGCCTGACCCAGATCACCTCAGTTTGGAGCAGTCTGTTTTACGCTTCAAAATGCATTCTGGGTCACCGTTGTAAAGAAGGTTTGGCATTTTTTAATTTTTTTGTTTGCGCCCTCCCTGACTCCAAACCTTCCCCCAACTATTTAGGAGGGAAAGGAGTCAAGCCCTGCCACAAATAAAATCCGCCAAAAAACGACATCCAACCAAAAAGTATTATCATGACCTATAAATGACACAAGGTGGCAGCAAAGCAAAGCTATAGCCTGACTAAATGAAATTTCTCCTCTCAATTCAACATAGCTGCTTGTCACCAAACAACTATTTATTTGTTGCAATTTGCTTTGGCCTGAGAACACAAAAACAGCAAAAAGGTGTGTTTCTTAACCAAAAACAGACGACGGGTTACGTCCCCAAAATCTGCAAACAGGCAAATGCCGAAATATGCCTGTTTCATTGTGTGAACTGCCATAGCTCCTAAGATCAGATGTTCTCCGAGTAGCATGGTAGTCAACTTCAAAATACACTCGGCAGGAACATATGAAAACCAAGCCACATTGAACGCATCATGGGGCCTATCGAGCTGATTTTGGTTAAAAAGATAGTGTTCACCCTCGACTGGTGTCCAGCAAATCAAATAATTGATCAATAATTATAAAAATACTAGAATGTTTACAATTTTGTATAACACGTGTATTACATTTCAATGTCTTGGTTAAAAACTGCCCGACACCAACTTTTGTCTCCCGTGTGCTTTGTTTTGATTTGTATGGCAGCCTGTGAGAGAGCAAACAAATTAGGTCTGAATTTATTGCACCCTCTGTTGGTTGTGCCAACTACTAAACTCTATGATGAGTCTTCTGCGACAAAATAAAAAACACAAAATCTCGTTGATATGAAGGTTAAATCAATTAAATTCACCATGAAAAGATTAAAAGATCAGGTACAACTCTTGCTTACAAGCGGCTGAAGCTGTGAACGTACATGGCATTATGTGTAGGGTTGTCAGCGCTCGGCACGCTGCCTTAAATGTCACAACGTACTAGTAGCACACAAAGTGCAGGAATATCGTTTAAGTTGTTGTGAATCCTTGGCCTCTCTTCCATTTATTTATTTAACAATTGATAAAATTGTCAGCGGTGAAATGTCACATTAATTCTTCACCCAGCTCTTGTGTTTTGTGTGAAGAAAAACACCTCCCTCTCCTCCAGTTTAAGTTTGTCATACATTCATATGCAAAATATTTGTAAAACATTTCATTTGAGTAACCCCTTCGTAGTCGGTCACAATTCACACACTCCACAAATACAGAATGATTCCTTGATTGTTAATGAAAAAGCGGAGGTCTTGTGACTCACCCAAACATTGAATGCCATCTAGCGCGACCTTGGTGGCATTCTCAGCGCAGTACAGAATGACTCCGGCACAGTCCTGCCGTGGCAACACAAAGCAACAATCATTGTCACTTCTGCTTCAGATTACTCACATGGGCATAATTACAGGAAAATGACTTCAGGAGGTCGAAACAGGTTGCCAAAAATGCTTGCAATATGTCAATGTTATTTATCAAATATTGACAAATGTCGCTTTCAGGGGGCACATAAAATGATGGAGCAGGCTGCGTTTGGCCTTCATGTAAACAGTAATTCACCAGTTTGTATATTTGTAGTTTGCATTGGTGTAAAACTCTCGATTCCATTACTTTATGCAGGCCTACTGAATATTGTAGATGACGAGTGTACAAACGTTTCAAAATAATTATGAGAGGCTGACCATGGCACTGAAGTGTCCTTTGTCACAGGCCCGGGCGACGTTGTACAAATATTGCCGAGAGGAGCTCAACCTGGTGTACATGTCAGCCATCTTGCCTTGCATCAGCTGTTGGGAGAGAGTATAGGGTTGATTTCACTCAAAGACAGATTCAAACAAATTACGTGATGAACTGAAGTGATTTCTTCCTTCCAGATAAAGACAAAAATGCATCAACCTGGAAGTGTCCAATCTTCTCTCCAAAAGCTTCTCTGACGTGTAGGTAGGGAACTGCAGAGTCCAAAACGGACTGCATGATGCTGAACGGAAGTAATTGTGTGAAATGCACGTAGATTTCATCGATATTTCAATGCACAGCATCAAATCCTTTTAGCTTTAACCAATCAAGTACCGACCCAACAGGTCCAGCTGCAAGTACCAGCCTCTCCAGATCCAGACCACTCATCATCACGTAAACTCCTTTGTTCAATGGCCCCAGGATGTTCTTCTCTAAAAAAAACAACATGCATGATTAAAAAAACAGAATCTTTGTTCTCTCTCCTCTCCAGTATATGCTTCTTGGATGCACACCTGGGACTTTGCAGTCCTCAAAGATCAGCTCACAAGTGTTGGACCCTCTCATGCCCAGTTTGTCCAGCTTTTGTGCCGTGGAGAAACCTGGCATCCCCTTACAGGACAGGACCACATGGAAGTGTAAGGATCACCACAGCATCGGTGATTGAATCAAAAATACTGGTTGCACTTAATAAACGTGGCCTGACTCACCTTCTCAACAATGAAAGCAGTGATGCCTCTCTGGTAGGCCTCTGGGTCTGTCTTGGCGTATACAATGAGGACGTCGGCGTCTGGTCCGTTTGTGATCCAAAACTTGTTACCGTTCAGAATATAGTAGTCATCTGAGGTACAATACATTTCAGAGATAAGCAGTTGTCATACAATGCATTGAAAAGTGCGCCAGTGTGGTTGTCCTTTCCCACAGGGGATGGTTTCACAATAAAAAAGTGTTCGGTAAAAAAATTATCGGGAAAACAATCGTTATTAACTAGATTTCCCCAATTCAGAAGAAATTTCCGTAACAGATAGTGTAGATGGATATAGTCCACCAAAAAAAAGTGACATTGCGGGCCTTGATATAGCACACAAACTTAAGTGGAATTTCGAACATCAAGTAGTCGAAGTCGCACAATTAAAAGCAGTTCCAAACAATTTCAACTTCAACTTCAAGTTGCACTGCCGTCATGTATGACAAAAGATATCTGCATTTTAACAAGCATGACAATGGTTCATTCTTGGTATGGGTGGCATATTTTTTATTTTTTTGGGCAACACAAGCCCTCGCATAAACCGCCAAAAGAACTAACTGCAGCAAGTATTAGAAGGACGAACTCTTGATGTTTGGGTTTTCTTTGGGATTTTTTGGTACAGCATTTGAATGTACGGCAGAGGGTTGTCAAATAAAAAGACTTACTTTTAAAGCAGCTCACTTTGTTTTTATGTGATTCACTTATTTCTATGTACACTCCATGAATGAGAATGTTAAAAAGTGAGGAAGTGTGTTGAATTTAGGAGTACAGTTGTGCACTACAAAGATATAAATCGTCAATGTAAACTGTTTATTATATCAGTTAATTCTATATTGTTTATATCGTACATAACTGTTTTGGTTAATGGACAATGTGAATATACCTTAATCAATATCAAAATGACAAAAAGACGCTTGCACCAGATTTAGCAGAGAAGATAATTTCAATTTTATAAAATCTGTAGTCTATCTATCGTTACATTTCCCCCATCGCTACTGACGGAACGCTGTCATTTGTTTCACTGCACTAAGTAATTTGCTTTGGCCAATTGGGATTTCTTTTTTTCCCATTCAAAGCTCAGCACAATGAGCCAACAGTTTTATGATGAAAACGTTTGCAGTAGAAAATTTGAGTTTCCTTTGAAATGTCAAAGATTCGACCCTGAACAAATTTACCTTGCTTCTTCGCCTTGAGTTTCATGGACACGACATCAGAGCCAGCGTTCGGCTCACTCATGGCTAAAGCGCCTACATGCTCTCCTGTCAGTAACTGCAAATGAACCGCAAATTTCAGATGAACATTAACTTTCTTTTGTGAGGCCATTCTTTAACCGGTGTGCACCCGTGTACGAACCTTTGGCATGTACTTCTCTTTCTGCTTCTCGGTGGCGTGGCGCACCATCTGATTGACGCACAGGTTGGAGTGAGCGCCGTAGCTGAGAGCTATGGCCGCGGACACGCGAGAGACTTCCTCCATAACAATGACATGATCTAGGTAGCCCAATCCAGTGCCTCCGTATTCCACTGGAATACACAGAGAGAAAAAAAGTCACTAAAGAATAAATATAAACAAAAAAACCCCCAATGAAGTTCCCTTTATGGTCAATTTGATAAAAACTATTAAAAGAAGTTGAATAATTATTGATGAACCTGGTGCAGTTATCCCTAGCAGCCCCATCTCTCCCATGTCTTTCCAGAATTCCTGGCAACAGAACACAATAAACTAATTGCAGCGTGCCAACAAGTTGCGTTGAAGTGCTCAGTATCATTGCTATAATATTCATACACTCTAAAAGCACTGAAACTCACCCGCATTCCAGCAAACTCATTCTTCTTGTCTATCTCGTCGGCTTGGGGTGCAAGTTTTTCAGCACAGAATTTACGAACACTTTGCCTGAGCTGTGCAAGACAAAGGGAAAAAAACACAGACTTGTGACAATTTGGCAAAAATGATTAAGAAACCAAATTTTCTCATTTTGTCCCTTTATTTCAACAGCAGAGGACCGCACAAGGTGGTATGGTGTCAAATTAACAATGTGTTTCCAGATTTTTCAAATTTACATTAGGTTAAGTGCACACATGCATCCTACAAGACAATAGTGTATAAAACAAAAAAAACCCAAAATAAGACTTTCAGAGATAACACTGGTCAATATTTTTTAAGCAGAGATGCAAATAAACTAAATACAATAAATAAATACAATATATAAATACAAATTAGCAACAGCGTTGTGCTCTGTCGGCTATTTCCAAAGTATGGAATGTTACTGTAGTTAGCTGTTATGTAATCTTGTCACGCGGACCGTCTCCTATTGCCAATATGACAAGACGCAAAATGTGAAAAGTAGCCAATTCTCTGCAGCAAAATTGCGCATTTGGTGGCGCTACCTTAACCCGTGTGGCTAACCTGGATCTGCTCGTCGGTCAGCCCATTCACCACATCGTCCACGGGGATGGCAGCTCCAGCGCATCCTCGCCTCGACAAGAAGGGCACCAACAGCTTCGAACCGAGGCGGAGAGATTTTCTGACCGCAAACATGGCGTTGCCCTTCAATGTGTGAACGGATGGAGAGGATTACACGCGAGCACCCACGAAGAGAACTCGATAGAAGCGTTCTATTGCCGGAACACCGAAGGTCTTACTTTTGCAACAGTAGGGCAGTCAAACCTCCGTTGACGTAGCTTTTCTTCTACGGTGAGTAAAGAAGCGTGGCTAAATGTGAGATCATATATTATTGCCATCTATAGGATGGCGTGGGTATATGTCGAAATTGTTTATTAACAAAACAATACTGTACAGTAGTACATTGAATCTTGGATTGTTACTAATATCCGTAATAATGGCATGACTATATTATCAAAATAGGAATAATAATACCTCATATTGGGCACAATTACAAGAAGAATTACCGTTTATGAATACAGTACCTGTTATTTATGAATTTATGTAATTAGAAATGTATGAATTTACTGTTCATAAAACAATGTTTGTAAAAATCACGGCCATATGTATTTTATGAAACAATGAAATAAAACAGAATATATAATTTTATCAAAAGTAACTACTTTACATATTTAGCATATACAGTACTGTATTCATTTATGATTTGTTTGTATTCATTTATTTGAATCAAAATAAGTGTGACTAAAGGCAGAATTCTTTATGATTCAATTACAAAAAAAGTTTGCTCGCCCGCACTGTACATAATTTTGGATTGAGTGCGCAGGCGTGAACCACATGAACGCGGTTCGTGCACCAGCACACAACTCAGCGGAGACGACTCTCTTTTGCACAGAAGCAACGAGGAAGTGTGGGTTCAACCGTTTGAATACTGAAAAAGCTTCCTCACAAGCGTGAAGCTCCTGAAGGCAGCACGAGCCTCGAAGTCGTGCTCTGCCACGACGCGTTCAATGTCACCCAAAAGAGCGTAGGAACTCCAACGATTAGGGTCTGACTTTTTTTTTTAGACAAGTGCTTCCTCCAGAGTTGCGATGAACTCCCACAGTGTGTCAAGCGAATTGAACCGGCGAGCGCGTTCGGAAGTGTGATGGACCCACATCGAGTACCGCAAGTGACCATCACCCCGGATGGGGGCTGCTTCTCAAGGGAGATGAAGCAGGAGGACTGGGAGGAAGGCGAAGCGGTGGACGGGAGCCTGCGGAGGAAGGTGTCCACCTCCTCCGTCTCCTCCACCGGCTCCTCTGCGGCGGAATCAGAGGATGACCTGCTGAGCGACAACGAGAGTAAAAGTAAAGGCATCATCACTCTGGAGCCCCTGGTGGACAGTGGAGAGGTGGGTGCACCATTACGGAAAATAGAGCAGGGTGAAACTGCATCAATAATCACAGAAAATCCATCCATCCATTTTCTGAACCACTATATGCTCACGAGGGTCGCGGGCGATTTGGATCCCATTCAACCTGTCTTTGGGCGGTTCACTCTGAACTGGTATATACAAATCTATATATCATACCTGAACTGGTATATACATATCTGTAATCGTATGTTAAATTATTATTTTCATTTTATCTGTCATTCGCAAAGAAGAGCCATCCACTGACAAACAACGAACCCCTCAACTTACATATCTATCAATTGATCATTGATATGTGATCCAGTCTCCTGTGTGTCAACACAATTGAGCCAACCTTGGTAACCCAATCTGCACAAAATCCATAGTTCCCTATTAGCGAGAGGGTTGGAAAAATAACCCAGTATTTTTTTTATTTTATTTTTTTTTGTGGGGAGACAATTAGCCACATTCAGGCAAATGTAATGAAACTTCCCAAGGCTGGGAATTTTCTTATTTACAATGTTAGCTCTTGACATGTAGATACAGTTCTCTTTACAATACATCTTTCTTTCTTTCGGTTCTATCGTGGCCACGTTTGGCCAGTTGAAATGCCTGAAAGACATTTTTTTTTAATTCTCTGTTCTCAGTTGTATTAAATTATATAATGTGTGGGAAATGACATTTCAAATGTAACATTTGATTTCTTAATTTTTTTACTTCATGTTTTCTACCAGGTGTTTACATTTAAATTAGTCAAGACAATTCGCTATTCATGGTTGAGTTTGGTCCTAAGCCCCGGTGAATAGCAATTATGCACCATATTATTAGCAGTATAGGAAGAATATATGTACTAAAAATGCATAGAAATGTCACTTTTTTTAGGTGTATTTTACAACATGTGCATTGTCGCGAATAAAACTGGACTCTGAAAGTTTACAAGAACAACAACAAAAACATGGGTAGTTATACTATTGACAATAACTGATGTCAGTGGAAAAACGTTATGCCATTAAATGTTACAAAAAAACACCAAACAAACAGGAAAACCCTGAAAAATAACAGACTATGCTAAAATGTGCCAAATAAAATTGAATGAGTTGTAAAACTTAAAAAGGCCAGAGGATGAAAGAGTTTGGGAGTCAACGTTTCGTCTTTATTTAGGCCTTGAACTATTTATATTGGCAAGTACAAATATTTGAATGTTATTTGCAAATCTTTGCTCTGCGGGTTTTAGTCCCTTACCGGGACGAATAACAAGAGTTGACTCTATTCCTGAGTTGCAGAAGTCAACAAAAAATTGAGGCAAGCAAGGCTACATAAGATGATGTGGAAAAACTGAATCTGGCCTTAATGATGACCCCTTAAATTAAAACCTAAATAAAATGCATGTACATTATATATTAGTCTATTTTAATGTTACCAAAGTCTTCCAAAGGAGGTAGATGGCCCACCTTTGAGACTTTCCCATTGGGATTTTCCTGTTGGAGAATCATTCGACACATGTCGATTGATGTGGCTTAATTTCATTACATGCATCAAACAATTGAAAGCAAAAGTGCAAATGAATAGAATGAGATCCTCGACCCGCTCCGTTGTCCTTTGGTACAATTACCCACACGACAGAACACTTCAGCGGTGAGGCCAAAGCCAGCATAATTGCAGCACATAAACAGCAGTACGCAAACAACGTCCTCCCAAAGGATCTCTTTCAGACAATTAAAACGGAGCCCATTATACCGTGGTAAACATCTGTTTATCTGCTTGATTTTAAAGTGCCATCAAATGTCAACGTGAGTACTTAAGCAAAGGCGTCATTGCGGGAAAGAAACCACTTCTACATTTCTGCGGTTACTGTATATACCACTGTCCTGTCCTCTGCTTATGTAAGTTTTGTCTTGTTTTAGGTCATCATAATGACATATTGGGCAAATCTCGTCCCGTTGTTTGTTTCCTTCCTATTACAAAAGATAATCGTCTGGCCATGTCATTAAGCAGACCAATGAAATTAGGTTATCTCTGCCTCGACTTATCAAAGGCTTCCATCACCGTAACAAGCTTTGCAGTGCTCACGAACCGAAACAAGTTTTGTTGACCACGGGGCACCTTTTGACAAGAGCACTTTGTCACAATAAGGTCCAACCATCAAATGTAATGCTTTTGAAAACACAATGCAACAACACAACACTGGTCCACAATTTAATACTTTTTTTAAAAAATCAGAGATGCAAGCAAATCTTTCTACATTATTTTATTTATTTTTGGGGTGTTTCCGAATAAGCCCTCGGTTTTTCTCTAGCACATGAGGTTTTAATAATAATAAATAATAGTAATAATAATAATAATATGTAATACAGGTAGGTTTAGCGCGGTTTTTATTTTTCTGAAATGTCATTGCTAAAATTTACTCCATATGGTGAAATGCTTTGATAGGTCAAACTCCTGTGCGAGAAAAAAAAATCGAAACATTAAAAAAAAAAATTGGTGTCAAGCAAATGTTGAGTGACACTGACACATAAAGCCATATCTGATTCAACGTTGCTATTGACCAGTTGTAGTTTCTTTGAATTTAATTCACTCAGTTTGGGCTTTGGAAAGCTTTTACATGTTACATAACAAAAAAACATGACAAAAACTACAGCCGCACATCTTTGAAATGAATCATAATCCCACTGAATCAAACTAAATCATTACATTTTAAAATGTACCGGTACCGTTTTTGAGTTATATCGGACACTATGTATTGACTAGGTATGTATCGAATCATCATTTATTGGTGACATGCACACTCCGACAATGCATACTTGTAAATTAACATTCGGTATTAAGCAATCGCTCTGTCTGTATTCAGGAATGCATCCGTCATTCATCATCACAGTTAATTGCGACTGTTTTTAAGGTGTTTTTTTTTTGTTTTGGGTCCACTCTGGATTACTTCTTTTTACGCTTCAGTGGCAGCAGGCAATGTTGTTTGGCTAAATTCTCCCTGCCTCAATGTTCCTCTCCACATCACATTACATTTCCCTCACTTGTCATCAAAGGTAACAGCAGTTTACTTTTTGTAACGCTCGCATGACTGCAAAGTATATTCAACTGTGATGACGCCACAACACGAACACTAGAACACGTTTTTTTTTCTATTAGGATCCCCTGTGGGACCGTCGAGCCTTTTAAAGTTTCAATGTTGCTCTGTCCCTCCTTAGACACACATACTGCAGGTGTTGCGGGAGCGGCCTCAAGTTAAACACAGGCCGACGGTGTCTGTGTGTATATGTTAATCTTCTTGGTCGAAGAACATTTTTGTTTGTCGATGCTTCTCAGTCAGACCTGACTTGCTTTTATTGAGCACAATTTGCGAGATACAATGGCCACGAAGGGTTTGAATTTCTCTCACGATAATAAGAGAATTGCAAGGCTGACTGTGCTCATAGACAGTGCAGTGGTTCGTCTTCTCTAGGTCAACAGTGTCACCGCTAAACGTTATTCTTTCACTCATCCTCCTCGCTTCTCCATTAACTCATTCACTCCCAAAGACGTTTTTAAACGTTGTTTCAGACTTGGCTGTTACTGAATGAGTTAAAAGGTCGGCGCTTGTCAT
Source organism: Hippocampus zosterae (assembly GCF_025434085.1). Lineage (NCBI taxonomy): Eukaryota > Metazoa > Chordata > Actinopteri > Syngnathiformes > Syngnathidae > Hippocampus > Hippocampus zosterae. The sequence goes on along the minus strand of NC_067464.1, from coordinate 11,592,080 downwards.
TTTCTCTTCAACATCGTCAATACAAATGACCCGATAGGAGCGCACATTCACACCGATTTCACCATTCCTAGAGAATATAGAACTATCGCCGATCTGTTTTCATCGCCAGATTGGATTGGAGCGACAGTGTTTAGTGCCCTTCTCCGCCCACACACAGACACACACACATTTGAAAGGCGAACATGGCATTATGCAATAATGCTCTTTTCATTTTTTCCACCCCCCCTTTTTAGCAAATCGAGCTTTGACATTTAACAAGGCACCGTTACAGGAAGTCAGTATCACTTCCACATCACTATAAAGCTGCAGTATTTCATAAGTTAAGCGCTCAGAAGAGACTTATCATTTCTACTGCTTTCATGCTGAGTTTGTATCGCCCTGTCAAAGGTGTCAGCACACTTTAATACGGCAGATACGAGTCACAGAGCCTGTCGGTCTGTCTCACGCCT